>NC_086105.1:62244388-62844388 GCF_963921235.1 Mobula hypostoma | reverse complement strand
GTAATCCAAAGATAGCAGTAATAGGATGAGGAGCGATATCTACATTCAATACCTTTGAGATAATATTAAAAATGTCTCTCCAAAAAGTTTCCAGAGTAGGACAAGACCAAAACATATGAGTTAAAGAGGCTATCTGCCCCGGACATCTATCACAAAAAGGATTAATATGAGAATAAAAACGAGCTAATTTATCTTTGGACATATGTGCTCTATAAACAACTTTAAATTGAATTAGGGAATGTTTAGCACAGATAGAGGAAGTATTGACTAATTGTAAATCTGCCCCCAGTCATCCACGGAAATAATAGAATCCAATTCTTGTTCCCAATCTGACCTAATCTTATCAAATGGAGCTTTCCTAAGTTTCATAATAATATTATAAATAATAGCCGTTGCACCTTTCTGACATGGATTAAGGTTAATTATCGAATCTAAAATATATGTAGGAGGGAGCATTGGAAAGGAAGAAAGTATAGTACTTAGGAAATTTCTAACTTGTAAATATCTAAAAAAATGTATTCTTGGTAAATTATATTTATTAGATAATTGTTCAAAAGACATAAGGGAACCATCTAAAAATAAATCCAAAAACCGTGAAATACCCTTAGTCTTCCAAATTTGAAACGCACGATCCGTGAAAGAGGGAGGAAAAAATATGTTACCTAAAATAGGAATCGCTAGCACAAATTGGTTGAGATCAAAAAATTTTCTGAATTGAAACCAAATACGTAAGGTATATTTAACGATCGGGTTAGAGACCAGTTTGAGGCGTTTCAAATCAAAAGGAAGAGAGGAACCTAAAATAGAGCCAAGTGTATAACCCTGAACAGATTGTAATTCCAATACTACCCATTTAGGAATAGATAGTATATCCCGGTCAAGTAACCAGAATTTCATATGTCGAATATTAATAGCCCAATAATAGAATCTAAAGTTAGGTAACGCTAGACCTCCATCTCGCTTGGCTTTCTGTAAATGTATTTTACCCAATCTCGGGTTTTCATTTTGCCAAATAAATGAAGAAATTTTAGAGTCAACTTTATCAAAAAAAAGATTTTGGAACAAAAATCGGTAATGCCTGAAATATATATATAAATTTTGGCAGAATAAACATCTTAACTGCATTAATACGACCAATCAAAGTTAAATATAATGGAAACCATTTAGATGAAAGTTGAGTAATATGATCAATTAAAGGTAAAAAATTAGTCTTAAATAAATCTTTGTATTTACAAGTAATTTTAATCCCAAGATATGAGAAATAATTATTGATCAATTTAAATGGAAAGTTATGATACAAGGGAAGTTGTTTATTAATCGGAAAAAGTTCACTCTTACTAACATTTAATTTATAACCTGAAAAAAGACTAAATTGTGCTAATAAATCTAAAGCAGCAGGGATAGATTTTTGAGGATTAGAAATATATAAAACTAAGTCATCAGCATAGAGTGATATTTTATGGGACTTTAAGCCCCGAGTTATCCCAATAATATGTGGAGATTCTCGAACGGCAATTTCAAGAGGTTCTAATGCAATATCAAATAATAAAGGACTAAGAGGACAACCTTGTTGAGTACCTCGAAAAAGAGGGAAAAAAGGTGAGCTTAAAGAGTTAGGACGGACCGAGGCCATAGGAAAATGATATAACAGTTTAATCCAGGATATAAATTTCGAGCTAAAATTAAACATTTCAAGCATCTTAAATAAGTACGGCCATTCTACTCTATCAAAAGCTTTTTCAGCATCTAAAGAGATAACACACTCAGGAACATTTTGTGAGGGGGTATAAACAATATTTAACAGTGTGTGAATGTTATAGAAAGAGAAACGACCTTTAATAAAACCCGTTTGGTCTTCTGAAATAATAAAAGGGAGTACTTTTTCTAATCTGTTTGCTAATAATTTAGAAAAAAATTTAGAATCAACATTTAATAAAGATATTGGTCTATAAGATGCACATTGAGCAGGATCTTTATCCTTCTTTAATATTAGAGAGATTGACGCTCTATAAAAGGATTCAGGAAGTTTACCAAATTTTAATGAAGCCTCCAAAACCCTACTGAACCAAGGGATTAATGAAGGTGCAAAAAACTTATAAAATTCCACGGTAAACCCATCAGGGCCAGGAGCTTTCCCCAGGTTCATAGAGGAAATAACATTCTTAATCTCATCAGTAGTAATGGGAGTATCAAGCATAGAAGACATATCCTGTGAAATCTCAGGGAAATCTAGGTTATCTAAAAAGTCATTCATATATTTAGAGTCTCGTAAAGACTCAGATTGATATAAGGAAGAATAAAAATCAAAGAAGGTTTGATCGATCTCCGCATGATCAAATATCAGTCGATCATTTTGATTATAAATCTGATTAATTTGAGATTTAGTATAATTAGACTTCAGTTGGTTAGCCAACAGTTTACCAACTTTGTCACTGTGTACATAAAATTCACTTCCTGTTTTCTTTAATTGGTTTACAATCGAAGATGAAAGTAATAAACTGTGTTCCATTTGAAGTTCAGTTCTTTGTTTATACAACTCCTCAGAGGGAGCTGTAACATATTTCTTATCAATTTCCTTAATCTTGTCCACAATTACCAACTCCTCCTGCTTCAACTTCTTCCTCAAAGCAGAATACGAGATAATCTGACCACGAATACAAGCTTTAAAAGTATCCCAAAGAATGTTCACAGAAATATCCTCTGTGTAGTTGATTGTAAAAAAGAGATCAATCTGTTCATTCATAAAGTTAACAAAATCCGAGTCCTGAAGCAGCAACAAATTAAAACGCCATTGTCTATTATTTTGTGTATTGGCCTGAATTTTAATAGAAAGCTTAAGTGGAGCATGATCCGAAATGGTTATAGAGTCATAATCACATTTAATCACTGAAGAGATAAGCCGAGAGTCAATAAAAAAATAATCAATTCTTGAATAGGAATGGTGAACATGTGAAAAAAAAGAAAAATCTTTTTCCTGAGGATGCAAAAAATGCCAAAATCAGAGAGGAATGAGTTAATCAAAGTTGCAGATTTATTGGGTAAGGTCCGTAAAGGAGCCGAACGGTCCAAAACTGGAGATAAGCAAGTATTAAGATCTCTGCCCCAGATCAATGAAAACTCATTCAAATTCAGGAACCGATTAAATAATAATTTATAAAATTCCAGACAGTCCATATTGGGAGCATAAACGTTAACCAAAACTACCTTTTTATTGAATAGTAGACCACTAACCAGTAGAAATCTACCATTCCGATCAGAGATAATATCATGTTGTACAAAAGTAACTGAGGAGTCTATAAAAATAGAGACGCCTCGAATCTTAGCGTTAGAATTCGAATGAAACTGTTGTCCCTTCCAGGATTTAAAAAAACATAGTCTGTCCCCCCTCCACACATGGGTCTCTTGTAAAAATAGAACATGTGCTTTAAGTCTCCGGAATACTTTAAAAACTTTTTTCCTTTTAATAGGATGATTAAGACCATTAGTATTCCAGGAGACAAAATTAATAATAGACTCCATAAATCCTAAAGTCAACCCGCAAAAAAGAAGATTGACAATAGGTTTGACCCACGAACCGGGAAAGGGAACAGAACAAACCAGAGATAACGGGAAGGAGAACGCAACCAATGCTTCAGTAATGTAAATAGCCCAAGAAGAAAAAAACTAAAACGTGAAGCCCCTCCCACCACCCCCACCCCATGACCTCAAGGCTAAATCTAAAGCAGACCTGCCAGAAAGAAGCAAGCACTAAAACTACCCCCATGACTTCCGATAGACGCTCACTAAAAAAAGTGTAAATATAAAAAAGATCAGCTAGTTATAAACAGTAAAAGAATAAAAAAAGTAGAACAGTTAAGACAAACACGATATAAAACAGAGAAAAAGCCAGAAAATATAAAGAAAACCGTAACAGACCACAGACTCTATGATAACCAAAAAAAAAGAAACAAAATTATTAATATAAACTAGTTAGGGAAACCTACAGAAAAAAGTACATTTAAAGACTACGAAATTTAAGGCCTCAAAGGAAATACACAAAATGATGCTGAGGGAATAACCACCCAGAATCCCCAAGGAAAAAGAAAGGAATGACGCAGTTAGAAAGAAAGTTTGGCAACCATATTAATTAATCAAAAATAAAGTTTTCTGCCCACATAAAGCAACCAAAAATTAAACCCGACAGATTCACAACCTCCGATCAAACGGAGATAATTAAAAATTACGATTAAGATGTTGAAGGTGAAAATTGATCCAGATAACTCTGGGCATCCGATGGAGATTCATAAAAACGAAGGGCTCCGTCAGGTGTACGAATCCTTAAACGCGCTGGGTAAAGCAGCGCTGGTTTTAAATCCATCTTGTGGAGTTCCGACATCACAGATCTGTAACGAACCCGTTGATCCCGAATCTGTTTGCTGAAGTCCTCCACGAATAGGAACTGAAGATCCAAAAAATCAATATAACCTTTAGATCGAACAAATCGAAGCAGTTTCTCCTTGTCTTGAAAGTAATGAAAACGTAAAATGACATGTCGAGGTTTATCTAACTTAGACGAATATGGTGGAACTCTGTGAGCCCGATCCAATAACGGTGGTTGGTCAGGAAATACGGTAGGAAATGCATCTTTTAAAAGTTGAGAAAAAAAACTTTATAGGGTTGTCAGATTCAACAGCTTCACAAACACCAATCATTCGAAGATTCTGCCGTCGCATTCTAGATTCTAAGTCAGAGTTTTTAAAAGTCAGAACGTCCAGTTTTTTCTTCATTGAAGTAATTGTTTCTTCAATTTTCTCCATCTTGAGTTCATTTTGTTGCGTGGATTTTTGAAGATTAGATATAGCTAACTGATGTTCCGTGAGAGATGTTTGCATTTTATCGATTGAATCCGCAATTTTCTGGAAATTAATTGAAATTTCCGCACGAATCAGCTCCGTTATAGAGGTTGAAATTTCCCCTTGAATTAGATCCGATATAGCTTTCAGAGTCAACGGTGGTTCAGTCGGAGGGAGATCGGTACCTTTCCGTCTAACCGGAAGTTTGCCGTCTTTCCCATTTTTTCCGTTCTTGGACATAGCAGACCTTAAAAGCATCCGAATATCAAAAAGCCCAATTTGTTTCAGATTATTGTAAAAGTCGATGCCTTAATGGTTAGTTAAATATAGCCGATCATAGGAAAAAAAAACTCAGAGGTAATGGAGCGAGTCAAGAGCACGACTTCACTCCATGAGCTCTACCGGAAGTCTCAATTAATTCCTTAGATTCACCATCATCTGGCTAAAGAAATTCCTCCTCATCTCTGTTCTTCTAATCTGATGCTGTACCCTCTGGTCCTAAACACCCCCACTATTGGACACATCCTCTCTATGTTTCCTCTATTTAGTCCTTTCAATACTCAGTTGGTTGCAACAAGATCCCTCCTCATTGTTCTAAACTTAAGCAAGTACAGGCCCAGAGCTAAGCTCTCCTCATATGTTAACACTTCCATTCTCGTGAACCTCCTCTGAATCCCCAATGCCAGCACATCCCCTCTTAGACAAGGTGCCCAAAATGGCCAAATTCCACAAGTTACTGCAAGGTCAATACTGCTATGAAAATCTTCAAGTGGAGTGAGTGCTCACTGGTTTTGTTAGTGAATTTGACAGCCCCACCCAGCTGTTGCATCATCAACACAATCTTGTTGAATATAACAAAATTGGCCAGCTCGAGGAGAAACTTCACAAGATGTGCACACAGCAATTATCACTAAATGCTGCTTATCCACAAAAGAATGTACACACTCACACTAGGCAAAGCATTTGGCTTGAAGAAAGTCTCCTTCAAATTAAAAAAGATAATGGGACGTTGAATTGAAAGGGATGGCCACCAGGATGGAATGAAAGTGTGACTGCGATTTGTGTAAATTTGGACCTTTGTATTGAGCTAGGACAAGGACTCCAGTAACTTAGATGCAGCAGCTTTTAAGCTTCAACTTGGGCTCCAGCAGTGACACTTCATCAGTGCTATTATTCCTCAGAGTTATAACCTCAGAGAACCTGTCCTGGGCCTAGCATGCAAGTGCAATTATGAAGAAAGCAGAGCAGTGCTTCTACCTCCTTGGGAGTTTTGACAAACGTCTACAGATGTACAGTGGAGAGTGTGGTGATTGACTCCCCCACAGCCTGGTTTGGAAATATCAATGCCCTTGAACAGAAAATCCTACAAAAAGTACTGGATATGGCCCAGTCAATCATGGCTAAAGCCTTCCCCACCATTGAGCACATCTACCTGAAACGCTGTAACAGAGGAAAGCAGCATCGATCATCAGGGACCCCCACCCCCCAGGGTCGTGCTCTCTTCTCACTGCTGCCATCAGGAAGGATGTACAGGAATCTCAGAACCCACACCACCAGGTACAGGAACAGTTAGTACCCCTCAACCATCTGGCTCTTAAACCAAAGGGGATAACTTCACTTGCCCCGTCACTGAAACGCTCCCACAATCTACGGACTCACGTCCGAGGACTCTTCAAGGGTCACCATGTTCTCAATATCTATTGTTTCTATATTTATTATTATTCCTTCCTTTTTGTAGTTGCACGGTTTGTTGTTTTTTGCACACTGGTTGAATGCTCAGGTCTGTACAGTCTCTCACCGATTCCGTTATGGTTATCATTGTATTATGGGTTTTATTGAGTATGTCTGCAAGAAAATGAATCTCAGGGTTGTATATGGTGACGTATATGTACTTTGATAATAAATTCATTTTGAACTTTTAGTTACACGTTTACAAATTTTTTTAATGGGTATGCTAAAGGAAATACTTCTTGGCTGGTCATAAAATGACCCAAAATGCATGGAGTTTAAATGTAAAATTAAAAATCAATATTTATCTTATCATTTGCTCATCATACTGAGCACAACTTGACTCCTTCATTTCCTAGATCAGTGACAATGCATCAAAAGCTTTTCACTGAATTTAAAGCAGTTTGGAACACTGGTGATCACTGGAAGCCTCTCTTCTTGCTCCCAGTTTTAAAATAGCCCCAGCCTCCCCTCCCGTAACTCTGACTGCACTCCCCACTGCATTGTGAAGGCATCCAAGGGCCCCGCTCACCCAAGTCAATCACTCTCGTGATTCTTTCATCATGCAGAAGCTCGAGAGTGTGCATCACAAAGCTGAAGGACAATTTCTACCCAGCTCTGAGCAAACTCTTGATCAGACTCATCACAGGCCGAAGTTGAATTCTGGATCTCCCAATGCCAATCAGCCCTTGTACTTTATCTGTTCATTCTTTCTAACAGCAACCCGATGTTCTGCATCCTGCAAGACATGATCTGACTGGATGGCACACACAGAGTTTCTCCCCACCATCTTGGTGCATGCAACAATAATAAACCAGTGCCATTATCCACATCCTCTTATACTCCTACCTTGTAAACAGGAAGTCTAATCATCAAATTACAGGTTATCACATTTTACTTTCCTTTGAGGTGATAGGAATGGGGGAGCAAAGAAAGATTAGATTGGAAATCTGAAGCAGCACACAAAATGCTGGAGGAACTCAGCAGGCCACGCAGTATTTACAGAGGGTGATAAACAGTTGATGCTTTAGGCCGAGACCCTTTATCGAGACTGGAAAGGAAGAGGGCTAAGCCCGAATAAGAAGGTGGGAGGGGGGAAAGAGGAAGGAGTACAAGCTGGCAGGTGAGACCAGGTGAGGGGGGAGGGTGGGGAATGGGGGGGGGTGGGGAGAAGAAGTGAGAAGCTGGGAGGTGACAGGTGGAGATCCTAAAGAGCTGAAGAAGGAATCTGATAGGAGAGGAGAGTGGACCATGGGAGAAAGGGAAGGAGGAAGGAAGGACACCAGAGAGTGGTGATGGGCAAGTGAAAAGAATCAGAATCAGGTTTAATATGAAGGGGCAAGAGTTGAGCAAGAATGTGGAAGGGGGAGGGGAGAAGAAGTTAGAGAAATCAATGTTCATGCTGTCAGAAGCTGGAATTGTCCCAAGAAGCTGTAGAAGTGGATCAGATAGTCAATTGGAACAAGAAAGACTGATAGCAAGCATTTAGGATTTGGAGCCCAGATGTAAAAAGGAGCTTTAACCCTAAGCAAAGGTCAGGAGAGGTTGAATGCCACCTTGTATTTCTACATTCCTTCCTTTAGCTGTCTGGGTGGGCCGGCTGAGAATGGGGCTGTGCTGGAGAAAGATATTCCAGTAAATGTGACCATTAACATGGCAAAGTAGAAAGGGGAACTGAATTAAAAGATAAGCAAGTTTGTAAGGTTATTAAAAACAAGCTAAGCTGATAAAGCAACAGAGTACACCTTCACTATAGATGCTGCCCAACAGAATTTGCTGCATCATTTGATTTACACACAGGCTTTTTGCTGCTTGCAGTAAAGCGACACCATTTGCTTACTTTTCATTGACTTTTACTCCCACTTTGTCCAAGCCGATATTTTTGGTGCAGGCGTCCCTCCCGACCGCCAGCAATACCTGTGAAAACAAAACAAGCTTTCTCAGAGCGTTCCTTAATAAGCAACATTTTCCAGTGACTTGTTGTCTGCAAAGTTCTTCACCTTGAGCAGGAGGTACAAGAGCCTCACACCACCGGGTTCAGGAAAGTCATTATCCTATAGCCATCAGGCTCCTGAACCAGCAGGGATAACTCACTACAAACTCCCAACTGAGTCACTTTCAAGGACTCTTCGTGTTCTCAGTGTTTTATTTATTTGCACAATTTATCTACTTTTGCATATTGGTCATTAATCAGCCTTTATGTATAATTTTCTTTGTAAATTCCACTGCATTTCGTTATTTTCTTGTAAATGCTTGCAAGAAAATGAACCTCAAGATGTGTATATAACTTGATAATAAATTTTGCTTTGACTTAACAACATAGCAGGTAAACGAGGTGTACAGTCTATTCCTGTTAACACTCTAGCAGCAACTCCTTTCATGTCATTTTAACAGGTAAAAAGGCTCACAGCCAAGCACATATCCTTAAACTGCCCCCCCACCCCCCAGCACAGGTCTGACTGGGTCTACACTCTTTGTCACCTACAGTGTTATATTCCCCTTCAATGGTTTCCGAGTTGACTGTAGATCGAGCAGTTACTTTCAACTTCCCTGGTGTCCCTGCTTCAAGTTCTTCAATCTATAAACAGAGGAGAGAAGTATTAGTTCAACGAATACTGTTATACCGCAAGAGGAGTTGCAGTCATTTTGCTGGTCGTTAGGTTCTGGTACAGTCTCCAGCAGACTGCACCAAGCTGAAGGACCTGAGGAGCTGGGTTACAGGGAGAGGGTGAACAACCCGGGACTTTATTCCCTGGAGTGCAGGAGAATGAGGGGAGACTTTATAGAGATAAACATAATTACGAGGGGTATAGATAGGGTGAATGCATGCAGGTGTTTTCCCCCCAGGTTGGGTGAGACTAGAACTAGAGGTCACAGGTTAAGGGTGAAAGGTGAAATATTTAAGGAGAATCTGGGGGGGGGGGGCAACTACTTCACTCAAGAGGGTGATGCGAGTGTGGAACAAGTTGCCGGCACCTCGGGGTGTCCTACACAGTTGGGGTGAAGGAATGCCAGTCAGTTCTCTACTGCGTATCCCGTTGCCCACCCCCTGCACAAAACCTGCGCAAGTTATAGAGTCACTGAACACTACAGTACAGGAATGGGTCCAGGTAGAGCAGCGTAACAGGTAGTGTATCACTTCACAGCTCCAGCGAGCTGGGTTCAATTCCCACTGCTGTCTGTAAGGAGTTTGTACTCCCCCCCCCCCCGCCCCCACCGACTGCATGGGTTTCCTCCAGGTGCTTCCATTTCCTCCCACAGTCCAAAGCCGCATATAGCTAGGGTGAGTATGTTGTGGGTGTGCTATGTTGGTGCTGGAAGTATGACAATGCTTGCGGGCTGCCCCCAGCATGTACCCTGACTGTGTTGGTTGTTGATGCAAACGATGCATTCCATTCTATGTTTCAATGTAAAACTTGACAAACGAGGCTAATCTTCATTAAAACTTGCAAAGGCCGTTTGTGTCAGAAACCTACCCCTGAAGTATTGAGCACAGAACCAGGACTGGAGGGTCTGTTTTCTCTGCAGTGGAGGAGGCCGAGAGGTCACTTTATAGATGAATATAAAACCATGAGAGGCACAAGGTTAATGGGCAGTCTTCTTCCCAGGGTCACCATCATCATTATGTGCTCTGTTGTATGACGTAGGTGATCGTAGTCTCGCGACCATAATTATTCAGAGTAATTTTTTCTACGGAAGTGTTTTGCCATTGCCTTCTTCTGGGCAGTGTCTTTACAAGATGGGTGACCCCAGCTATTATCAACACTACTTCAGAGATTGTCTGCCTGGCGTCAGTGGTCACATAACCAAGACTTGAGATATGCACCAGCTGCTCAGATGACCATCCACCACCTGTTCCCATGGCTTTGCATGACCCTGATCGGGATGGGGGGGGAGGGGCGGTTTAAGCAGATGCTACACCTTGCCCAAGGGTGACCTGCAGGCTAGCAGAGGGAAGGAGCACCTTACACCTTTTTTGGAAACGCATCTCCACCCCGCCGCCACTCGGGGTAGGAGAGTCAAAAACGAGAAGGTACAAGGCGAAAGGAGAAAGATTTAAAGGAGACCTGCAGGGCAAGTTCTCCCCAAGCACCACTAGATGTGATGTGTGTATGGAATGAGCTGCCAGAGGAAGTGCTAAAGGAGGGTACTATTACAACATTGAAAAGACATTAGGACAGGTACATGAATAGGAAAGGTTGAAGGGATATGGCCAGACCCAGGCAATTGGGACTAGATCATCCTTCCCTATCCCTATTTCACTCTACCCCCTCCCCCAGTTCCCTATCACCTCCCTCATGGTTCCGCCTCCTTCTACTACCCATTGTGTTTTCCCCTATTCCTTCTTCTCCTTTCCCGCCTATCACCTCCCTGCTTTCTCTCCCCCACCCCTTTATCTTTCCCCTTACTGATTTTTCACCTGGAACCTACCAGCCTTCTCCTTCCCACCCTCCCCCCACCTTCCTTATAGGGCCCCTGCCCCCTCCCTCTACAGTCCTGACGAAGGGTTCCAGCCCGAAACATTAACTGATTGTTTCCACGGATGCTGCCCGACCTGCTGAGTTCCTCCAGCGTGTTTGTGAGTGTTGCTGGGACTAGATCAAGTATGTGGCATGGTCACTATGGATGAATTGGGGTAACAGGGCTCATTTCTTTTTTGAAACATGGAGATACAATGACTTGATGCTCTAGAAGCCCATACACCCATCCCGCAGAGTAATACTCACCTTAAATGGTACAAACTGACGAATGAATTTGATTTCATGGGACTCCATGTAGTCCCCAATCAGATCTGCCATCTGCTGATCAAATCCGCGCAGCAGGATGGAGCGAACCATCACCGTCACATCCAGCCCAAGTCCCGCGAGAAACCCCGCACACTCCAGTGCGACGTAGGAAGCTCCGACCACTAGAGTCTTTCCAGGACAGTAGGGTAAAGAGAACAGGTCATCGCTACAATCAGGAAGAAAATATTAAACTTCAGGTTACATGCCTTGCTCTTGAACAGCATTCTTCAAAAACCTCAAAAAAATAATAGTGCTTTACCGCCTGCTATATATGAAGTGCAGTCACAAATGGGATTTGTCATACATCACTACAGCATGCAAACAGGCCCTTTGGCACATCTTGTCCATGCAAACTGTTACTCTGAAGAAGGCACGTTAGCAGCTATATTTCGTTACAAGCTTGGGGCGATTTAGTATGTCACCAAAGAGTTCAGCAAATTTCAACAGATGTACCGTGGAGAGCATTCTAACTGGCTGCATCAGCATCCAGAATTGGAAAAAGATGCAGAAAGTTGTGAACTTGGTCAGCTCCATCATGAGTACTGGCCTCTCCAGCACTGAGGACAAAAAGCAACATCCATCATGAGGGGCCCCCATCACCCAGGACATTCCTTCTTCTCATTACCACCTTCAGGGAGGATGTACGGGAACCAGAAGACACACACTCAACACCTCAAGAACAGTTTCATCCCCCCTGCCATCAGATTTCCGAATGGACAATGAACTCACAAACACTATCTCACTATTTTTGTGCTCATTTTGCATTATTTAATTAAATTTTTAAATATTGTTCTTATTGTAATTTATAGATTTTTTAAATCTACTGCACTACACTGCTGCCACAAAGCAAATTTTACAACATGTACAGTACTGGGTGAAAGTCTTAGGCACGTGTATAGCTAGGGAGCCTAAGATTTTTGCACAGCACTGCATTTGCCAACGTGGAGCAGACAGAAAGTTTGTAAATCTGGCAGCGGGAGCAAAGGATCTTAGGAATGGCAAGGGTGGAGCGCAGTGGGAGGGGTTTGGGACAGTTGGCAGAGAAGGAGTGCCGGGGTGGGGGGTTTCCGAGAGACACCATGCAAGGTCATTTGATCTATTGATCATTACAGAATGTCTCCCTGGTGCTTCCCCGCTCCCTCCCCTCTCCCACTCTCAGTCCACAATAGAGACCCATATCAGAATCAGGTTCATCATTACTCACATGTCATGAAATTTGTTTTCTGTGGCAGCAGTACAGTGCACCCAGGCCATAGTACATGCCTAAGACTTACACAGCGTACTGTATCAGTGATATTCAACTCAATTCTAGTTTACTGGAGCCATACAGCAGCATGCTAAGCACTACACTACTGTATCACCCTACACAACTTGCACAAAGTTTATCCTAATTACCCCCTTATTTTACCCTAGGAGAGGAATTGTCTTTCACCCACCCATTGGACACCCCCCCCCAATCACTAAGAAGCAAAGCATTTCTCTCTCCCAGTCCTGACTTGAAGGGGAGGTATGGTGTAACTACAAAGTGCAGAAAAGTGGGAAGCTGCAATAATTAGATCCTATCAGCTCGCAAAGGGCTTGAAGATGATATGGAGTGGATCAGTTTTGCTAAATCTTAAAAGATTTTAGTCACAACACATTTTTGGAAATGGTATTATGGATCAAATTTCTGAACCATTCTTAGTGTTAAGACGACAACTGGGGCCATAAATGTTTTGCTGATTTGGAAGCATTTGTTCAAAATATTCAAGAGGCAGAATGGGAAGATAATGGGCACCATATCTGTCTGGGAGCGTACGGCCTTTAAAATCATGTCCACCAGCCCAATAGTGTTCTACATGTGCGAATTAAACCAGTTATCGACTGGATCCAAGGTTAGGTCAGAATTCCATGAAGCAAAACAAAATACTTCTACCCTCCTCCCCCCAATAAAACATAGGAGCATTTGGCCCAGAGTCAAATATTCAATCATGCCTGATTTATTATCCCTCTCAACCCCATTCTCCTGCTTTCTCCCCATTACCTTTGATGCTCTTACTAACCAAGAGCCTATAAACCTCCTCTTTAAATATACCCAATGATTTGGCCTCTAGAGTTACATGTGGCAAGAATTTCACAGACTCACCACCCTCTGGCTAAAGAAATTCCTCCTCATATCTGCTCTAAAGGGATGTCCTTATACTATGAGGCTGTAATCTTCAGTTCTAGACTTCCCCACTGAAGGAAACATTCTCTCCTCATCCAGTCCATCAACGCCTTTCAACATTCACTAGGTTTCAATGAGATCCCTCCTAGTTCTTCTAGCCGCCAGCGACTACGTGCCTACAGCCATCAAACACTCATTACTCTCCAGCCCCTGCAAGGCTGTTGATCTGCAATGTGAACGCTGACAAGACAGTCCATTCCACAGATACCAGCAGACTCAAATATTTCTAGCCATGTTTTACTTTAATCGCTTTGCCCGGGATACATCCTGGGCTCCTTCTGATATCAAAGGCTTTTGTTGGAGTGGGGGACTACTTCCACGCTCAGCCACAATCTTCCCACACCAAACAATCTATGTCAACACCACACACTCATTTTGAAGATGAACTGGGTTTTTTGGAAGTATGTGGAGAATCCCCAAACATTCTTCTTGGCTCCCAATCTCAGAAGAAATCTCCCAATACTCGGAACAAAATAAAATCTAATGAGTACCTGGTGATGCAATATTCCTTATCACCCTCAGCACCCAGGTACCGAGGTCTCTCGCCCGTGGCTAGGATAAAGGTCTCAGCAGTGTAAAATGTTTCTTTTCCTTTCTTATCTTTTGCCTGAAAACAAAGAGGAATATGATTGATGAAGACTAATTCAACTCTGGAGATTCTGCCAAAGAACCTTTTTTGACACCCCAATTCACTTCACCACTAGAGCCATGTTTGAAATGCAATCACTAGTTGTTACATCTTCTACACTGCGATGGCATGCATAGCAAGGTCCCGGAAACAACAATATAATGCTTAGATAACTCAATTGTGACGTTGAGTGACTGTTCTTTCAACCTGCTCTTTTAAAATTGGTATTGTTGGAATTTCTACTGGATGGTAGAGAAGCTTTCAATTAAAAACTTCAACTGAAAAGTGGCATCATTATTATTGTAGGCTACATTCTGCACTGCCAAGTGTCAGCCTAGATAATA
This sequence comes from Mobula hypostoma, assembly GCF_963921235.1. NCBI lineage: Eukaryota > Metazoa > Chordata > Chondrichthyes > Myliobatiformes > Myliobatidae > Mobula > Mobula hypostoma. Next base: position 62,829,863 of record NC_086105.1, on the reverse strand, counting down.
TTCTGATAATTTCGCCTCCTCCCCTTCCCTCTTTTTTTCATATCCCACTCAGGCTTCCCTCTTAAACCTCCTCTTCTCCTCACCTGCCCATCACCTCCCTCTGGTGCCCTTCCACCTTCCCCTTTTCCTCATGGTCCACCCTCCTCTCCTATCAGATTCCTTTTTCTGCAACCCTTTATCTTTTCCACTTGTCACCTCCCAGATTCTCACTTCATTCACCCCGCCGCCTCCACCAATTACTCACTTTCCCCCTCACCTTGCCTCACCTATTACCTGCCAGCTTGTACTCCTATCTTCTGATCCAGGGGACAACTAAGTATCTACAACATGCCAAAATTGCTAAAAGCATGCACATCCCGTAAGCAGGTAAGAACATGGAGCTCACCACGTTTGAGAAATGCTAAAAGCAGTAATAAACCATTGATAATGACACACGTGAGATGCCTAATGTGGAGAAAGTTGATGTGTTTGAGACAGTGCTCATATCCAAATGTCCGGCCAATTTCCTTTGTGCCTGATGCAACTTGTTGGTGGAGCCATTACCTTGATCTTGTGAGGTCCCACAAATTCTCCATAAGCATTTGCGTATGTAACAGCATTCTCCCTCAAGGAAATTCTGTAGCCCCAGTTTAGAGAGCCTATGTAATTCTGAATCGCTTCTCTCAGAGTTGCCCAGTCATGGTGGACTGCAGAGAAAAGAAAAGTTATTTGGTAGATGGAATCCTATTTAGTCATGAAATTCATCTGTACAAGGTGGCAACTACTTTAATACTTTTTAACATATTCCAAGAGCAATCTAACTGTTCCATAAGTCTTAGGAGCAGAATTAGGCCATTCAGACTACATAGCCTGTTTTTCTTTCATCCATATGCCTACCTTAGACTCATAGATGTCCCCAGTGTATCTGCCTCTGCAGCACGTTCCACGCACCCACGTGTAAAAAAACTTACCGCTGACATTCCCTCTCCCCTATACTTTCCTCCAAACACCTTAAAGTTATGCCTCCTCGTATTTGCCATTTTTGCCCTGGGAAAGAGTCTCTGGCTGCCCACTCGATCTGTGCCCTTATCAAATCACCTCTCATCCTCCCTTGCTCCAAAGCTCGCTCAGCCAATCCTCATAAGACATTCCCTCTGACCCAGGCAGCTTCCTGGTAATTCTCCTCTGCAGCATCTCTAAAGCTTCCATTCTATACCAGCTCAGGGTTCACTTTGGAAAGTTGAGTTTGAAGGCAGAATACAGGGTTAATGCAGGATTCTAGCAGTGTGGAGGAACAGGGGGATTTTGGGGTTCGCGTCCGTAGATCCCTAAAAACCTACCACACAAGTTGATAATGTGGTTAAGAAGCCGTATGGTGTGATGGCCTTCATTAGTCAGGGTATTGAGTTCAAGAGTCACAAGGTAATGCTGTAGCTCTATAAAACTCGGGTTAGTCCACGCTTGGTGTCACCACATCAGAGGTGGTGATCAATCAGTATCTAGGAGGGAGACTGAAAATCTGGCTAAGTGGTGCCACAACAATAACCTCTTACTCAATGTCAACAAGATCAAGGAGCTGATTATTGACTTCAGGAGGAGGAAACCAGCGGTCTATAAACCAGTCCTCATCAGAGGTAGAGAATGCCTTTAAATCCTTGGGGTTACCATTTCAAAGTGCAATTACCAAGAACGCACAACAGTACCTCTACTTCCTTAGGAGTTTGCAAAGATTCAGCATGACATCTAAAACTTTGACAAACTTCAACAGATGTGTGGTGGGGAGTATATTGACTGGCTGCAACACAGCCTGGTATGCAAACACCAATGCCCTTGAATGGAAAATCCTACAAAAAGTAGTAAATATGGCCCAGTCCATTATGGGTAAAGCCCTCCCCCACCATTGAACACATCTGCATGGAGTTTTGATGCAGGAAAGCAGCATCCATTGTCAGGGATCCCCACTACCCAGGCCTTGCTCTCTTCATGCAGCTGTCATCAGTGAGGAGGTCCAGGAGCCTCAGGACTCACACAAGATTCAGGAACAGTTATTAGCCCTCAACTATCAGGCTTCTGACCACAGGGGATAACTTCATTTGTGCCATCACTGAAATGTTCCCACAACATATGGGCTCACCCTCAAGGACTCTTCATTTCATGTTCTCGATATTTATTGCTTATTTATTTATTACTATTTCTTCTTTTTGTATTTGCATAGTTTGTTGTCTTTTGCACACTGGTTGAATGCCCAAGCAGTCTTTCATTTGATTCTGTTATGGTTATTATTCTATTATGGATTTATTGAGCATTTTTCCCCGAGGTGGAAGCAGCTAATGAAAGGGCATAATTTTAAGTTGATTGAAGAATAGGAGTGGTCAGGGGTAGATATAGACTTTAAAAGAAAACAGAACATGCTGCCAGTCGTGGCGATAGAGACAGATGCATTAGGGACATGTAAAAGACTCAGATAGCCACTCTGATAAAAGAAAAATGGAGGGCTATGTAGAAGTGAAGGATTAGATTGATCTTGGAGTAGGTTAAAAAGTTAGCACAATACTGTGGGCTGAAGGGCCTGTACTTTTCCATGCAAATGAAACAGAGATTACTTCGGGAAGTTTTAAAACTTGGGAACAATTCAATATAGGACACATGAAATTCCTATGAATCAAGATACATAGATCTGTGAAGGACGAGCATCGAGTTACCATTAAATGAAGGCAGCCACAGAGGCTTTGGGAAACACAATGAAATCAAGACTGGAAATCACTACTGTCTAGCAGCCAAGACTAGAGAGAGGTGAAGGGTGAACTGCACTTGGTATGAATTACTGACAATAACATCAGAGCATTGAATGTCCACGTTCACACGAGAGGGACAACAGCAAGAGGTTGGTCCAGACAGAACTAAACTTCAGGTTTTAAGAGCAGGGATATTCTGGAAGTGGAAGGAGGTAATCTTGGTCATGAAGCTGGATGGACAACTCTAGCAAGGACTGTGCCGCTGCATTGAATTCACAAACCTTTCTCCTCAAATGTCCAGCCAAATTTCCTGGCATCCTCGAGACTCTGATGTAGAAGTGCTGCTTGGTGCATCAGCTTCTTTGGGATGCAGCCTACGTTGACACACGTCCCTCCAAGACCTAATCATTCCAGGTAACAATAAAGAGATCAGAGTGAAATAGTAATGGGTTATGTATTAAACACCCCCTCCAGAGACTCCACCCATCTCCCCAAGCATTTCTACCACATTTACCACCTTCACTGCCAATGAGATTTCCTGCCCCTCCCCACAAGATAAATAAGCTATACTCTCAGGTAAGCTGGGAAATATCAAAATTAATTCAAATTATTCTGGTTGGAATAAGAACTCATAAATAACTATGGCTTTATGGCATTTGGTGACCATCTTCCCAATGCCAACGTAAGTCTAGAAGGAATTAGGCCAGTCAGCTCATTGAATCTGCTCAGCCATTCAATCATAACTGATTATTTTCTCTCTCTCTCTCTCTCTCAAACCCATTCTCTTGCCTTCTCTCCGTAACCTTTGACACCCAGACTAATCAAAAAGCTATCAATCTTCGCTTTAAATATACCCAATAACTTGGCTTCTCAGACATCTATGGCAATGATTTCTACAGATTCACCACCCTCTGGCTAAAGAAATTCAAGGATAAAGAGAAAGATTAGTTTTATTTGTCACACGTACATCGAAAACATAGTGAAATGCATTGTTTGCATAAAATCAAATCAGCAAGGATTGCAACCCACAAGAGTCACCACTTACTAACCCCTGTTCTTCAGATTCAGCATCCTCCGGCCAGAGAAATTCCTCCTTATCTCTGTTGTAAAGGGACCTCCTTCTATTGTGAGACTGTGCCCTGTGGTCCTCGACTCTCCCAGAATTGGAAATGTCTTCTGCACTTCCACTCCATCTAGGCCTTTCAATATTCAGCAGGTTTCAATGAGATCCCCCTCCACCTCCTTGTTCTAAACTCCACTGGGTACGGGCCCAGAGCCATCAAATGCTCCTCATACATTAACCCTTTCATCCTCACGATCATTCTTATAAACCTCCGCTGGACCCCTCGTTAATCGAGGGATCAAAAACAACAAAGAAAAAGACAAAGGGGTGGGGAGAGAAACAGACACAGGTCTTGCACAAGATGACAATGACAAAGTTGTCAATATCTCGTGCCTTGTTCTAATCTTCCTTCTTATCATCAGTTCTCTACAACTGTCACACTTTATTCTGCATTGTTATACCTTGTTTTATCTCAATGCACAGTGTAATGATTTGATCTGCATGAACAGTATGCAAGGCAAGTTTTTCCCACTCTACCTCTGTTCGCATGACAACAATAAACAAATTCCAGTCCCAATACACGGAACCAGCTTCTCAGTGAGAGATCAAAAGCACCAATATCGATTTATTCAAATGGAAAGAATCGAAGCAGGTAGAAGCAAATTTTGGACCCGGGTTTGCCTTACCAAGTGATCTGCATTCAGTTAATCACTATACATAAATCAACCGTTCACCGATATTAATCAGTCGATGGCAAGATGGTGGAAGAGTCAGGCTGAAGGAACTTGGGTGAAGCAGCCTCTACGGAGGGAAACGCACAGTCGACATTTCGGGTCCAGACTCTTCTTCAGGATCTGATGAAGGGTCTTGGCCTGAAATTTCGACTGTTTATTCCCACCATAGATGCTGCCTGACCTGCTGAGTTCCTCCAGCATTTTGTGTGTGTTGCTCAAGATCTCCAGTATTCGAGAAGAACCAGACTGACTTGTCATCTTTTAGCATCTAACAATTCCTACAGGAGGGAAGTAATTAGTTAAATGGCCTGCAAAACTTATGTAAAATGTGAAAGATGGAAAAACCAGCCAGACATTAAAAAAATTGGAATGTACTGTTTAATTGGGCAAATTTTAAAAGTTTACCCCATATAGTTCCGCGAGGTGTGGGTGTGACGTAATCCAAAACGAGCACTTTCTTCCCATATGAGGCTGCTTCCTGTGAAGTAATGGGGGGGGGGGAGGGGAGGAAAGAGAGAGAGAGGTCAATGAGAAGTTGCTAAATACCAAAAGGAAATCCCTCTTTCAGACACATGAAGCAAATATTGTTGCGTTTGGCACTCGGTTTGATCGTTAACAAGTCTGTGTGGAAAAAAAATTGCCCCTCAGGTTCCCCACCTTTCTCTGCAAACACACGCTTTCTGGCACTGGACTCCCTTACCCTGGGGAGAAAGACAGATTCAGATTTTTAAATCAGGTGTATGGAAACATACAGTGAAACGCGTTGTTTGTGTTAACAATCACCATAAGCCAAGGATGTGCTGAGGTAGCCCGCAAGTGTTACCAATCTGGCACCAGCATACTGTACTCACCTTGCTCAGAAGAACACAAAGCAACAAAACAACAGCAAAACAAGCTCCTTTCATCACACACACACTCAGTCCTACAGTTAAAGAGCTAAATGAAAGTTGTGTATACAAATCATTGTTACTCTTGTGAGCAGTTTATTCTGCAGTCAAATAAGAATATAAAATCATTTACCCATAACTTCCATCCTCCCTCTCGGCCTGTCATCCAAATGTATGTTTGTTTCGTAATAATGAACTTGCGACTTTAGTTTCACAAAAACTCTGAGGCAATGAAGGGTTTGTATTCACACAAGAGAGCTATTTTATGCCCCACAAGTTCCCATAAACTTCAGGTATCCTAAACACCAGGGACAATAATAGTCGCAGCCCATCTGGTCTCTCCCCATGTCTCAAACCCTCCAGTATATCGCTGTGGTTTTGTTTTAGGACAGATCGGGGTTCAATTCCCACCACTATCGGTGGAGAGTGTGTACGGTCTCTCCGTCACTGCATGGGTTTCGTCCACAATCCAAAGTTGTGCAGTTCCAGGTTAGTAAGTTGTGGGCATGCTACGTTGGTGCTGGAGGCATGGCGACACTTGTGGGACAGTCCAGCACATCCTTGGACTGTTCGAAGTAAATGTATTATCAAAGTATGCATATGTCACCGTATACCACTCTGAAATTCATTCTCTTACAGGCATTCACAGTAGAACAAAGAAACACATAAAATCAACAAAAAAAAGACACAAAGACTGAAACTGTTCAAATGCAAAAAATAATAATACTGAGAACACGAGTTGTGGAGACCTTGGAAGTGAGTCTGTAGGTTGTTGGTCATTGATGCAAGTGACACACCTCACTGTATGTATGAATACCTCAACACGCATGACAAATAGAGTTAACCTTTAAATCAAACCTAAAGTAATGTGAAAAGCCCTCCTCACTGGTGGTTGCTGTAATCTGGGGATGATTTCAAGTCAGCTAGGTACAACAGCACCAATGCCAAAGGAGGGTGCAATTTCAATGTTTGAAAGACATTTAAACAGGAAAGATTTACAGGGTTATGGGCCAACTGCAGGAAAATGGGACTGATCGCAAGAACAAGATGGGCTGGAGAGTCTGTTTCAATGCTGTATAACTCTTCCCCTTACCAGATGACTGGCTGCTTTGTAGTGAATCAGCATTTTTTTTTGGAACTGCATCTAATGCAACTTCAGGCCAGACTTATGTGGGAAACTAAAAATAACCTCACCTTCAAAGTTCTCAGTAATTCTCCTACAGAGTCAGCGTCTGCTGGCTGGAGACCCTTTTAGAAGATTCCTCTTAAACCTAGGGCCAGACTTCACCAAGAGGACCTTCTAAACAAAGCTGGTAGGTACCCAACATCTCTTCCACAAACCCAACAGGTTTATAAAATCGTGAGGGGCATAGTTAAGGTGAATGGTCGCAGCCTTTTCCCCCCAGTGTAGAGAAGTCCAAAACTTGATGGTATGAGTTTAATGCAAGAGGGTTATTTAAAAGGGACCCAAGAGACCACTTCCCTCCACCCTTCCCCATACCAAGGGCAATGCTTATGCATAACAAGCTGCCAGAGGAAGTGGATGATGTGGATTCAAGTACAAAGCACTCAGAAGACAATTGGACAGGTACGTGGATGACAAAGGTTCAAAGGGGTACAGGCCAAATGCAGGTAAACGGCACTAGGTCAGGTGGCACCTTGCCTAGCATGGATGCACTGGGCCGAAGGGCCAACTCTGGTGCAGCACAACTATGAAATAGCAATCGATGCGAGGCCAGTTGGGTGTTTTAAATCGAGAAAGTTAAGCAAAAGGTGTGAGAAGAGGTGTGGGTGTAGGGGCGAGGTATATGGAAGTTAGGTCACCTATCAGACAGAATCTCACTGGCAAAACTGACGCCAGAACTAAAATGCTTCCCCCGTACTCCCTGAGTGAATTGTTGCAGTGTATAAAAAGTACTTTTTAAAAATCTTTCCATACTTTTAATGTACAGGAGTGTTTTCATATAATTAGTTCTCAATATCCAAAGTGGTTTGTATCTAATAAAATGCCTTTTGTAAACTTGGAATCTTTGTACGCACAGCAAGATGACATGGACAGACAACTTGACTTCAGTGATAATCCAGGGAGAAAAAAAAATTAGGCAGTGTTTCGATAATTACCTCTGCTCCCTCACTACTCAAACTACTCCACACTGGAGCACAATATTCCCAAGTTCACTATCCCCTTAACAACATAACACTCTCTCTGCGTCAATGGAAAAAAAACAGACTCAATGACTTGAACCCTCGTCTCTGAGATCAACTTGCACTTCAAACTCCATTGAAAGAGGAACCAAAGCCCTCAGATTGCCATCATTGGCTATTGTCAAGTTCATTGCCTTGGAAAAACACACTCAGCATATAAAATGTACCTTCAGCAGCATTACATTACAGGAATAAACAGTCAATGTTTTAGGCCAAGACCATTCTTCAGGACCTGAAACATCGACTGTTTATTCCTTTCCATAGATGCTGCCTGACTGCCGAGTTCCTCCAGCATTTTGTGTTTTGTGTACGCTACTCCAGAAAAACAGAACAGTTGTGCAAGTTGAGGGAAATAGAGCCTGAAGTAGATTTAGGTTTTTCCCCAAGTGGGTTCCTGGTCTGGCAACACTGAACTCCCTGTGTGCTGGATTATTGGAACGTTGCTATACCTGATTCTTCAAACACAAATCAATGAAGCAACTTCCACTGTTTTTAACATGACACGAAAAGTCACACATGCTTCTTAAAAAGAATGTGAACCTGAGCTACACAGGGTATTAAAGTTGACAACAAAAAGCCAAACTACATTTTAAAAAACACCATGGAACAGGGGTTCCCAACCTAGCGTCCACAGACTCCTTGGTTTATAGTAAGGGTCCATGGCATAAAAAGCTTGGGAGCCCCTGCCTTGGAAGAATATGGATGAAGCTGTTCAAGGAAAGAACTTGGAAATTACTCCATTCTGCTGACCCTCCCCATGGCTCTGACCCAAAAGCACTGGGAGGAGTGTGTGGGTGAAGAGAAGATGGAGAGGACGGAGAGGGTGAAACATAGAAACATAGAAAATAGGTGCAGGAGTAGGCCATTCGGCCCTTCGAGCCTGCACCGCCATTCAGTATGATCATGGCTGATCATCCAACTCAGAACCCCGCCCCAGCCTTCCCTCCATACCCCCTGATCCCTTTAGCCACAAGGGCCATATCTAACTCCCTCTTAAATATAGCCAATGAACTGGCCTCAACTGTTTCCTGTGGCAGAGAATTCCACAGATTCACCACTCTCTGTGTGAAGAAGTTTTTCCTAATCTCAGTCCTAAAAGGCTTCCCCTTTATCCTCAAACTGTGACCCCTCGTTCTGGACTTCCCCAACATTGGGAACAATCTTCCTGCATCTAGGCTGTCCAATCCCTTTAGGATTTTATACGTTTCAATCAGATCCCCCCTCAATCTTCTAAATTCCAACGAGTACAAGCCTAGTTCATCCAGTCTTTCTTCATATGAAAGTCCTGCCATCCCAGGAATCAATCTGGTGAACTTTCTTTGTACTCCCTCTATGGCAAGGATGTCTTTCCTCAGATTAAGGGACCAAAACTGCACACAATACTCCAGGTGTGGTCTCACCAAGGCCTTGTACAACTGCAGTAGTACCTCCCTGCTCCTGTACTCGAATCCTCTCGCTATAAATGCCAGCATGCCATTCGCCTTTTTCACCGCCGGTGAAGAGATAGAGTGATGGAAGTCAGGTGGATCAGGAGATTGTTCCAGGTCAAGATGGCACTGAGCTGTGAAGTCTGTCAAGCTTGTGGCTCAGACATAGTTGCCTTTTTTTTTAAAAAAAAGTTCATAGGGATTTCTTTGGGTACAATGCAGGATCAGGTCAGGGTTTAGGGATAGGGATGAGGGAGCAGTTAGGCTAAGGGCATTAAATAAAGAGTTGGGGTAGGAGCCGGTGGTCAGAGCGTTTCGTGGTTACGTTGGGTCAGCAGACAGGTGGAGCCCAAAAATCCAAAGACCCTGGGTTGACATGTCTGCAAGTCCGGTGCCTGATGCCTGAGAGTCTGGGCTAGGGGCTGGAGGTTGGAGACCTGAGATCTGAGAGTCTGAGCCCAAGGACCCTGGAGTCAGCCTGCCCTGTGGTTGGAGGCCTGTCTGTGTGTGTGCACGAGTGAGTGGGTGGGTTGGAAAGGGGCTTGGTTGTTGTAGCTGCTTGGGTTGCTCTGTGGGCAGGCTATGTTGGCACCTGAATGGGTGGTGATAATTGCAGTCTTCCCCCAGCACATCCTTGGGTTGTGTTGGTTGTTAATGCAAATGGCACACTTCACTGTGTGTTTTGATGTACATTTGATAGAATCATGGATCTAGAAAAAATGATGCAGCATTTGAGAAATCTTATATTCATGCTGTTGAGGTTCAGAGTGCTCAGACGGAGTGAGACTCTGTACTCTGGCACGAGGAATAACACTGGCCTGATGCAAGAATAAATAACAACTCAAGAATTCTTAGCACTTTGCTTAAACGTTGCATTTCTGTTGGATTTAACTGCAAAAATACTGTGTTATAAAGTTTGCCTGCAGATTCTTTCCTTTCTTGTAGGCCCTCCTGAATCGGAAGATATTCCTGTGCATTGAGACCTCATACCTGCCCCTAAGAAACCTCTCCATATGTTCCACAGACCCCTCGGTTAATGGTAGGTTCCCATGGCATTAAAAAGGTTGGAACCCCTGATGTAACCTCTGACCTCTAGCCTTACCTTTGAAGCTGCTAGTCCCCCAGAGCCTCCTCCAATGACGATCAGGTCATAGTCATAGGCCCCCTGTGTTTCATTGGCTTCATTCATTGCCAGCAGATTGTGAAGTTTGCCTCCTTAGCAAGCCTGCGAGGGAAGATACAAAAAGACGAACACATTGAGTTCCTGCTCAAATCACTTTTCAAACAAACGCCAGAGGGAAAACAATAAGCCACTTACTTCACAGAATCAGAGGGAAATGTTTTATTTTACTTAGAGATACAGTCCGTAACAGACCCCCCAAGCCCAACAGGCTGCACCGGCCAGCACCCCACCTATTTGCCCCTAGCCTAGTCACAGGACAATTTACAGTGACCAATTAACCTACTAATCGACATATCTTTGGAACTTGGGCAGAAACCAGAGCACTCTGAGGAAACCCGTGCTCACAAGGAGAACGTACAAACTCTTACAGACAGCGTCAGAATTGGAACTCCAACATCCCAAGCTGTAATAGTGTCGTGCTAACCAGTGCACTAAAGTGATTATGGTCACAATGATGAGCTTCCTTCCTTCCTTTCCCTACACCCAGTGCAATCTCTGACCACATTCTGAATCGTATTTATTATCACTGACGTTTGCTAAATTTGTTGTTTCTCAGCAGCAGTAGTGCAATTCATAAACATTATTAATTACAAAACAAAAGTGCAGAAACAGGAATAATGAAGCAGCGTTCTGAAATCTGATGGCAGAGGGGAAGAAGCCGTTCTAAATCATTCAGTGAGGCAAGGCTACATCTTAGAAATGCAAACTTTCTTATGAGTCACTTCACCACATCGGCAAATGAAAAATATGCACCAACACATCCTCATTTCTTGTTGTCATGGGCTGATCACAACCAAGTCAAATACTGTCCTTCCTCCCCTCCCAAATATAAATTTTCAGTTTTAATTGAATGAGAAATACTGCAATGCATTTCCTATGCAACCCACTACACTATTAGATTAGATTCAACTTTACTGTCATTGTGCCGAGTACAGATACAAAGCCAATGAAATGCAATTAGCATCTGACCAGAAGAGCAAAAGAATAGTGTTATTTACAAAATAACTGAATAAAAAGTAAATGCTACAGCACACAAATATAAAAGTACTGAGACAGTACAATATGGGTGCAATACTGCTTAGCGCTGTGATGAGAGGTTCAGCAAGGTCACAGCCTCAGGGAAGAAGCTCTTCCTGTGCCTGTTGGTGCGGCTCCTGAGGCTCCTGGAGCGCCTACCGGATGGGAGGAGAGTAAAAAGTCCATGGTTAGAGTGAGATGCATCCTTGATAATGCTTTTCGCCCTGCCCAGGCAGCATTTATGGTAGATACTCTCAATGGTGGGCAATTGGGTGCCGATAATACTTTCATGTTCTGTGACTACAATTATATAGATAGATATACTTTATTGATCCTGAGGGAAACTGGGTTTCGTTACAGCCGCACCAACCAAGAATAGAGCATAAATATAGCAATACAAAAACCACAACAATCAAACAACAAAATGCAAACTATGCCAGATGGAAATAAGTCCAGGACCAGCCTATTGACTCAGGGTGTCTGACCCTCCATGGGAGGAGCTGCAAAGTTCGATGGCCACAGGCAGGAACAACCTCCCGTGACGCCCAGTGTTGTATCTCAGTGGAATATGGCCGGAGTCCAACGGCAAAAAGTTCAATATCCGGTCTACAAACACGTTCCTCGATCATAATATGACCAGGATTGCACCATCTGTTGTTAACCAGAACAGTAAGCACCCAACTCCTTTACGCTTACCGCTCTCAGTGCACTTCCGGTCAGTCTGAACTGTCTGGAAGCCGTCCATGGAAAAGATTTGATCGGGTATGTTCTCGTGCAGCCCTGTTCCAGTAAAACACATAACACTGCACTCCCAAAATGTTCTCTGACTCCTGGCTAGCACTGTGAACTCGTCCATTTCATTACCCACCGAACTCCTCTTCTCCATAAGTTTCTGTTGTCTCGATCCGGTCCTCTTTCCTCGACTTTGTGATCCCCCTCTGCATCCTCTGTGTGTTTTCCTCCAGATTTCAGCAGGGTTGTCCGCCGCTCTGCTCACTAAACCGGCCGGCATAAGCGCAAGCAGCTGGTTCCTTGAATACACAATGCGACCATGCTTCTGTCCTGCTAATGAGACGCGTCGGAATGTAACTATTTCCAGCGCTAAAAACCCAAATAAAACTCTCTCTACCAGCATGTTAGAGAGGGTGCAGCTTCAACGTGTTACCGTGAGAAAAAAATACAAAAAATAACGCAAGTTAAAAGTAAGAAGAAAAAAGTAAGAATACTGGTCGGAACGGCTGTAACAGGCTGTATGCACGACCGGCGCATGCGCACTATGGGTTTATATTATATCCTTCCACTTGTCTTAATATTAGAGACTTAAATTTACAAAAACTTCACTTCTGATTCTCAAAGGTAGAAAAAGATTAATAACGTCAAAATACATTTTGCATTTGGCCCAATTAACTTTCCCTCTCAAATTCACTTAGTCACTGTCTTCCAATATACACAGGGAGAACATAGAACACTAAGCCGAATACAGCACAGGGACGACGATTTCGTACTGAACCAACTAAACTCACAAAGGCTAATTGAACTAAACCCTACTGCCTGCACATGGTTGGTATCCCTCGATTCCACATATATTCCATCTAAGAGCCTCTTAAGTTCAAGTTTAATTCAACCACGCACGTGTATACAGCTGACTGAAACGTTTCTCTGGAGCCGCAAAACACGACACACTGAGTTACAATGGTACCAACAGTTACAAAATAAATTGAGCACAAATCCCTGACTGGCATGGCCTGAAGATTGAAGGCCCACACATGCTGTCCTGAAGCCACGATTTTGCAAGAACAAGATCGCAGCATTCCCTCATCTTGCGCCGGGTCCGCTGCAGACGAAGGCAATTGAGTATGGCTTCTGGGAAGCAAACCCCAGAAAGCTGTTCTGACTGGAGAGCTGGCTTGCGGGGGCTAGCCCCAGTCCACCACAGGTTCCAGTGCACCCGCCTCGTCACTGTTCTCTCCCACAGCGCCTTCTACCCTGGGTGGCTGCAAATACTTCATTATATATACCTGCACCCCTGACAATAAGATCTTAAGGCATATGAACAGAACCAGGCCATTCAGCCCATCGAATTCAATCCACCACTCAACCATGGCTGATCCATATATGCACAGAGAATTACTTCTGTGGAATCAAAGAATCAAGCCTCTCTGAAAAGCTATCTAATTGTTTCTGACTAGTAACTCCCAGGCCAAGTCTAACACTAAGATGGGAACAAACCCATGAACAATAGCTGGGAAATCTGAACTCTGTTAAATCACAAAATTAATAAAAAGATAATATTAGTTGCATGCTCCTCCTTCAAATAAAAAAGCTGGAATCAGGTACAATTCCTATGCTACACTTGCACCCTAAATCAAGGGGAAAATAAAAAAGCCAGTATAAGGGGGTTTCGACTTTTACGTTACTGCGGAGGCTAATTAAAATGGCATCTTCATTATGTTAATTTGGGGAATGCGGCTTTGTTGTGTTAATTGCTGAGAAAGTTTGCGCTAGCAGCTTGTTTTGGTTTAGAGTGTGATAAGAAATGTGTTATTAACCAATTGGGATAGCTGTTATGTTTTTGGTGTATTTGAAGATACTGTATGCGCGGGGTTTTGGGGGAGAAAGCGGGAGAGCGAGACAGAGGATGGACGAGGTGCTGTGAGTCCGCTAACGGGGTCGGACCCCGAGGAGGGCGTTCGACGAGGGGACGGAGATGGACTAGGGTGGAGCGTTTGGTCGACCACCGTTGGTGGTCCCAGGCGGCCGGTCGAGGTGGTCCGAGGGGGTCGCAGGGTGAAGAGGAAGGTCCTTGAGCTCCAACTGTTTTGTGCACGAAGAGATTGAACTTTGATAAGTGTGGCGCCTTTTATTTTCCTTTTATATTTATTCTCTATTAATTATATAGTTCCAGTAATATCTATAAACTGTAAATCATTTAATCATATCTGGTGTATTGTCTGCTATTTGGGCGGGGTGGGGTACATCACACAGCATCCACACAAATGAATTACCCAGTTTGCTGGGACTGAGGGCTGTTTCCCTAGATGACAGCGAGCCGAGCGACCCTGAGGGTGGCCGGGGGGGGGGTGGGGCTACACCAGAAAGGACACATCAGCAAGCTCGAGGACAGCTTTGATCTCAATATTATACGACTATTAAAGAGCTCCCTAGTATGATAAGTTGGACTCTTGACCTCACAATCTATCTCGTTATGGTTACAAAATAAATTTCATGTCATGTCATGTAAGACGGTGATAATAAATCTGATTCTTGCATCTTATTGTGTGCCTGCATATTCTCTGTAACTGGAACACTTTATGTCACACTTCATAAAACCATAACCATAAGACATAGGAGCAGAATTAGGCCACTTGACCCAGTCTTCTCCACCATTCCATCATGGCAGATCCAATTTTGCTCTCAGCCTCAATCTCCTGCCTTCTCCCCGTATCCCTTCATGCCCTGACCAATGAAAAAATCTATCAACCTCTGCCTTAAAAAGACATAAATACTCAACTTCCATAGCAGCCTGTGGCAAAGGATCCCACAGATTCACCACTCTCTAGCTAAAGAACTTCCTCATCTTCAATGTAAAAGGATGCCCCTCTATTCTGAGGCGGTGACCCCTGGGTCCTAGACTATCCCACCATAGGAAATATCCTCTCCATCAAGGCCTTTCACTATTCGATAGGTGTCCCCTCATTCTTCCGAATTCCAGTGAATACTGGCCCAGAGTCATCAAACACTCTTTATACGACAAGCCACTTAATCCTGGAATCATTTTCGTGCACCTCTTTGAACCCTCTCCAGTTTCAACACATCCTTTCTAAGACAGGGCCCAAAACTGCTCACAATACTCCAAGTGAGGCCTCACTAGTGCTTCATAAACTCTCAATGCACTGTTGTAATGAAATAATTTGCATAGACAGCACACAAACAAAAAAGGTCTTTCCCCCCATTATACCTCAGTACATGTGACAACTCTTAATGAAATTGGCCTTCCTTCTGCAATCTAGCCCAGCAAATGAAGTTGTATATTGTGCATGATTCACACCCGCCGTCAATCCCAAGCACCCAGGGCTGGTTCTGAAATCAATGCCTACATCCTCTGGCAGAAGAGTGGTGTAGCTCAAGGTGTTGCAGCCTCATTACCAAAATGTTTCCATTCAGTGCAGACTTGAAAGTCCTGTGCTGTACTGTTATCAGTAAACAACTTCCCTTCAGGTATTTACAGCACTGTGATAAATGACAGAAGGCAAAGTGTTTCCGGTCACATGCTCCATCCAGGTCATCGGCTTTATAAAACCGGCAACTCACCTCCCCTCTCTCTGAAACTGCTAACCTTAATACCAATCAGTCTCTCCAGGGTAATAATAAAATCTTGAAATCAGAAACATTTTTAATTATACAGCACAGAACAGCCCAACGAGCCACACCGCCGGCAACCCACCTATTTGACCCTAGCCTAATAACAGGACAATTTATAATGACCAATTAATCTGCTGACCAGTATGTCTTTACACTGTGGGAGGAAACCAGAGCACCCAGAGGAAACCCACACAAAATGTTGCAGGGACTCAGCAGGCCAGGCAGCAACTTTGGAAAAATGTACAGTCGATGTCTCTGTCTGAAACCTCTTCGGCAGGACTGTTTTTCCGTAGATGCTGTCTGGCCTGCTGAGTTCCTCCAGCATTTTGTCTGTGTTGCTCGGATTTCCAGCATCAGCAGATTTTCTCTTGCTTGTGTCACCAAGCGGAAACCCAAGTGCTCATGGGAAGAACATGCAAACTTTCTCAGGATTGAACTCTGAACACTGTACTAACCACGACCCTACTGTGGCACCCCCTCGTCAAAAATGCTGTCTGAATTGACTAGTGCTTGCAGCACTATCCCAGAACCTACAGTTTTAATTACTTTAAAGTGTTAATAGCTCCACACCAAAGACCAACATTGCCTTTGCTTTTCACGAAGTAAAACGCACAATTTTATTCTAAGTGGCTTCTTCCTCCCCATCAATGCCAACCTGCACAAAGTCTGTCCTAGACAGAGTGTGGCCAAATTAGGAGCCTGAATATAGAGCAAAAGTATAAAGAGGCTGATACTAAAATTATCAGATTGCTGTATAATGGGCTGCTAAAGTCAATGGAAAGAAAGTGGGTGAGATGGCTGCTTGTTGATTCAAGATTGTTTAACATCATTTCCGGTACATAGGTATACATTTATTTTACTTAGCGATACAGCGCGGAGTAGAGCTTCTTGGCCCTTCGAGCCACACCGCCTCAGCAACCCCTGACAAACCAATTAACCCCAACCTAATCATGGCACAATTTACAACGACCAATTAACCTACTTGGTACGTCTTTGGACCATGGAAACCAGGACCCGGAGAAAACCTATGCATTCCACAGGGAAGATGACAGAGACTCCTTTCAGAACAGCGCCAGAAATGAACTCAGGACTCCAGATCAGCCTGAGCTGCAACAGCATCATGCTAACCTCCACACGACCGTGGCGCAATTGTTACCCCAGAGCTGATGCAGTACAAAAAAAAGATACACAATACGATAAATATAAATACATGAGATAGCTTATATACATAGATTGACTGTATGTCCATAAAGTGATGCTAGGAACAGGAGTGTCAGTACACAAGGTGACTCAGACAGGTAAAATATGGTGGTTGTGGATCTGGAGGGGAGGGTTAGTGAGTGGACGTGTTGATCAGCCTTACTGCTTAGGGAAAGGATCTGGTTTTTTTTTTTTTTTTTTAAGTCTGGTGGTCCTGGAGTGGATGTTATAAACAGTCAAAGAGCAGAGTGGTTGGGATCCCTCATGATGTTACTGACTCTCTTCCGGCGCCTTTCCTTGATGGCCAGCGATGCTTTGGCCAGTTTTGACCACCCACCGTTGAGCCTTCCTGTTGGCCGCAGTGCAGTTTCCGTACCATGCAGTGATGAGGCTTGAAGATGAACCAGCGATGTAGAGTCGTCAAAGTCAAACTAAAGTTTATCAAAGTACCAAGTACTACCTTGAGATTAATTTTCTTACAGGCATTTACAGGAAGTAAATACAATAGAATTTATGAAAAATTACACAGACTGACAAGCAAGCAACGTGCTAGAGACAAATTATCCAAATAATACCGAGAACTTGAGATATAGAATGTCCTTGAAAGTGAGGAAGAATGACTTCGGGAGGGAGGTAGGTTTAGAAGAAGAGTAGGCCATTCAGCCCATTGAGCTTGCTGCATCACTACGATTGCGCTGATCCTGTTTCCGTTCTTCACATTACTGTCTGTACCACAGAATCACCAGTTCCCAATCACTCCACTAGAAGTCTCAGCTTTGAACATATTTAATGGCTCAACATAGCCGACGCACCAGAACTGAGCATTCGAAAGATCCACGGCTCAGTCAAGAAATGGATAAAAAAAAGAGGGCTATGGGGGAGGGAAGGGGCAGTTTGATCTTGGAGTAGGTTAAAAGGTCGGCACAACAGGCCAAAGGGCCTGCACTGTGTTGTATTTTTTTATGAAACTCCATTTCATCTTGGTGTTAAGCCAAACGCAGACAGACAACATTAGATCAACTGACAGGTTTAGTGCAAATATGAAGACCCCAACCTGTTCTCAGTGACTTAGAAAGTCTTTATCACATCAACCAAGTTATAAATTTGCTTGCAAAACAAGGCCTGCTTATGGCACCCCATCTGTTATAGGATCCCAATTAAAATTCTTAAACAATTATCTATCCACACAGATACATTACTCACAGCCTCTTATGTGCTCAGTTTGAGAATAACATAGAACAGTTCTCCAGATAGGCCCTTTGGCCCAAGGTACAATGTTAAATAAAATATCTTCTACCTGCCAATTATCCATATCCCTCCAGATTCATGCACTGTCATTGCTGCTTCCAGCACTAACCCTGGCAGTCCACTTCAGGCATCCACTGCTGTGTAAAAAATAATCCCGACCCCACCACCTCAAATGCCCGTCTTCTATTAATTGACATTTCTACCCTGGGAAAAACATTTGCCTAGCTGCCTATGGCTTTGATGGCCTCACTAGAGGTAGAAGAATGAGGGAGGGTCTCATTGAAACCTAACAAATATTGTCCTGACATTATAGACGAGCTAAACACCTTTTATGCACGCTTTGAATGAGAATAAAATTACACCTGTGTGAATCTCTGCAGCATCTGGTGACCCTGTAACCTGAATCAAAGGCTGATATCTGAACATCTTTCTTGAAGGTGAATTCTCACAAGGCTTCAGGGCTTGGTAGGGCACTGAAAACCTGTGCCAACCAACTGGCGGGAATGTTCAAGGGCATCTTCAATCTCTCACTGCTGCAGTCGGAGATGTCCACTTGCTTCAAAAGGGCAAGCAATCATATCAGTACCCAAGAGCAGGGTGAGCTGCCTCCAACAACTATCGCCCAGTTGCACTCGCATCTACTGTGAGGAAGTGCTTTGAGAGGTTGGTCATGGCCAAAATCGACTCCTGCCTAAGCAAGGACCTGGACCTGCAGCGATTTGCCTACTGCCACAATAGGATTACAGCATTTGCAATCTCAACGGCCCTCCACCTGGCCTTGGATCACCTGGACAATAGCAATATGTACACCTGGCTGCTGTTTATTGATTACAGCTCAGTATTCAACACAATCATACCCTCAGTTCTAATCAGCAAGCTCCAAACCCTGGGCCTCTGTACCTCCCTCTGCAACTGGACCCTTGACTTCCTCATCAGGGCACCACAGTCACTGCAGATCAGAAATAACATCTCCTCCTCGCTGACAATCAACACTGGTGCACCTAAAGAATGCGTGCTTAGCGTACTGCTCTGCTCTCTCCACACCCACAACAATGTGGCTAGACACATCTGAAACTTTGCCAATGACATAACTATTGGCAGAATTTCAGATGGCGACTAGGTGGTGTACAAGAGTGAGATAGATCAGCTGGTTGAGGGATGCCTAGCAACAACCTTGCACTTAATCCTTGGTCTTACTGACACTGTGGACTTCAGGAAGGGGAAGTGGAGGGAAGACACACTAGTCCTCATTGAAGGATCAGCGGTGGAAAGGGCGAGCAGCTTCAAATTCCTGGTGTCAACATCTCTGAAGATCTATCCAGGGTCCAACATCATGCTGCAATTGCAAAGAAGACACAACAGCAGCTATATTTCATTAGGAGTTTGAGGAAAAATTTTTGTCAATAAAGACTCTCACGAATTTCTACAGATGTACTGTATAGAGCATTCTAACTGGTTGCATCACCTGGTAATGGAGGGGCCACTGCACAGGATAGGAAAAAGCTGCAGAAAGTTACAAACTCAACCAGCTCCATCATGGGCACTAGCCTCCCCTTCAAAAGATGCCTCAAAAAGGCAGCATCCGTCATTCTGGACCCTCATCACCCAGGACATGCACTCTTCTTATTGGTACCATCCAGGAGCCTGAAGACATGCAACATTTTAGAAAGAGCTTTTCCTCACCACCATCAGATTTCTGAATGGACAATAAACCCTTGTACATTACCTCAATTTTCCCCCTTTTTTTGCATTACTTATTCAATTTATTTTTAAGTGTTTTCTCTTATTGCAATTGAGTTTTTTAAATTATGTATTGCAATATACTGCTACCTCAAAATAACATCTCACGACATATGCCAATGATAGTAAACCTGATTCTGAAAGGACTAGATGGAGTGGATGTGGGGAGGATGTTTCCTATAGTGAGAGTGCCCGGGACTAGAGGGCACAGCCTCAGACTAGAAGGACGTCCCTTTAGAACAGAGTTGAGGAGGATCATAAACACAAAAGAACCTACAGATGCTGGAAATTCACACACACAAACCAATAGTCCTGATGAAGGGTCTTGGCCTGAAGCATCGACTCTTCATTTCTTTCCACAGATTCTGCCTCATCCGCTGAGTTCCTCCAGCATTTTGTCTGTTAGTACAGATGAGGAGGAACCTCTTTAGCCAGAGGGTGGTAAATCTATGGAATTCATTGCCACGAACAGTGTGGATGGAAGTCAAGGCATTGGGTATATTTAAAGCAGAGGTTGATAGGTTCTTGATTAGCGAGAGCGTTAATGGATGTGCTGAAACTGGAGAGGGTTCAAAGGAGGTTCCGAAAACGATTCCAGGCTTGACCAGCACGTCATATGAAGAGTGTCTGATGGTTCCGGGTCTGTATTCACTGGAATTCAGAAGAATGGGGGCTGACCTCATTGAAACTAATCAACTGGTGAAAGGTCTTGAAAAAGTGGATGTTTCCTATGGCGGGAGAGCCTAAGACCAGAGGACACAGCCTCAGAATAGAGGGGCATGTTTTTAGCACGGAGATGAGAAGGAATTTCTTTAGCCAGAGAGTGGTGGATCTATGGAATCCATTGGCACAAGTGGCTGTGGAGGCAGGCCAAGTCTTTACGTATATTTAAGGCAGAGATTGATAGATTCTCGATTGGTCAGTCCATGAAGGGATATGGGGAGAATGTAGCAGATGCGGCTGAGAGGAAAATTGGATCAGCCATGATGAAATGACAGAGCAGAATTGATGGGCCAAAAGGCCTAATTCTGCCCCTATACTTCATGGTCTTACAGTTAGAGTGCCAAATTCTTTTTACTGCAATAGGGGCATCAAAAACAAGAGGGACTAGGAAGGAGTCTTAAAGACTGATTTGAGAGGAAGTGTTTTAATATCAAATGGATTAATATCTGGAATGCTTTGCCAGAGGGGGTGAAATTAGTGACAATTATTACACTATATCCCCTCCTCCCCTCTCATCGGACAGAAGATACAAAATCCTGAAAGCTGGTACTACCAGGCTCAAGGATAGATCCTATCCTCCTGTTGTAAGAATATTGATCATTGCTCTAGTATGGCAAGATGGGCTCCTGACCGCACAATCTACCTTGTTATGGTTGCAAATCAACAAATTTCATGTCATACAAGACAGTGATAGACTTGATTCATACACTCAATGGCCCATTTTATTGGGTACACCTGTAGACGTGCTCATTCATGCAAATATCTAATCAGCCAATTGTGTGGCAACAACTCAATTCCATAAAAGCATGCAGACATGGTCAAGAGGTTCAGCTGTTGTTCAGATCAAACATCAGAATGGGGATAAAATGTGATTCAAGTTACTTGGACCATGGAAAGACTGTTGGTGCCAGACAGGGTGCTTTGAGTATCTCAGAAACTGCTGATCTTCTGGGATTTTCACGCACAACAGTCTCTAGAACTTAGAGAATGGTGCGAAAAACAAAAAAAAACATCCAGTAAGTGGCAGTTCTGTGGGCAAAAATGTCTTGTTACTGGGTGGTCTCTGCAAGCATTATGGAACGTGTAGAACTGCAGCAGTACCAAAAACAAGAGGACACAAGTTTTAATGTGAGAGGAAGAAGGGTTAAAGATAGATTTAGGGAGGAAGCATTCTAAAATAAAACAGGCTGATATCTGGAATGTTTTGCTAAGGGGGGAAAAAATCAGTAAAAATTACTACACTATACCCCTCCTGCCCTCCCATTTGGCAGAAGAAACAAACTCCTGAAAGCTCGTACCACCAGGCACAGGGACAGCTTCTATGCCACTGTTACAAGACTATTGATCATCACTCTGGTATGGCAAGATGGACTCCTGGCCTCACAATCTACAATCTACCTCATTATGGCTGTAAAACAGCATACAAGACGGTGATAAATCTGATTCATACATCTTATTGCCTGCCTGCACATTCCCTGTAACAACTGCCCCAGTGCAAAGGCTTTTTCACTTTAAAAACTCTTACACAGATTTCTTCTGTCATTAGATATAACAGGCAACCAAACATTACCTCAACACACTGTCAATTGGCTTCGATGGCATGCAAATCCAAAATTTTTCCACTGTACCTCAGTGTGACAATAAACTAACAGTTTTAAATTTATATAGGTAAGACATAGAAGGATATGGTCCTAATGCATGCAAATGTGATTAGCATCGACAGACAAAGGAATCAGCACAGATGTGGTGGGCCGAGAGGCCTGCACTGTGCTGAACAACTCTGGCCTGTTACCACTTTCCAAAATATTTTACTGATAAATGTGCTCAGGTTACTGGTCTTTCAGTCTCCATTACCTCCCCCTTTTCCTCAGCATTTGATGTTTTCTGGGGCCGCTGGGACCAGCATTATTATGGCAACCACTTATTTTGAGAGTCTGCAGAAGTGGTCTGGCAAGAATGGAAATGGGGGCAGCAAAATAAAATCACTTCCAAAGCAACAAGTGCTGATCTCAAACACTAAACCTGGACTGGAAATTCACCTGTTGCTATTGGCATGCAGAAGAACAAAAAGTGATTTTATCAAAACACAAGATTCAGGGTCATGACAGGGTGGATGGCACAAGTATGCATCGTGAGCATCAAGAACTAGGAGGAGAGTGTTTCTGAAGGGATCAACTATCTAGGGCCCATTTCCAAGGAGGGATTTTCCGTAGAGGGTTCAGGGAGCTTTACCGGAATGATCCCAGGAAGGAAAGGCTTAACACAAGGAGCATTTAATGTCTCTGGGCCTGTATTTGATGGAGATCAGAAAGATGAACTTACTGAATACTGAAAGGCTTGCATAAAGTGGACATGGAGAGATGTTTCCACTCGTAGAAGAGTGGAGGATCCAAGCACTCCTCATACATTATTCCCGGAAATAGTGAATGACAGACATTTGTTACATAACTGGCAACAATGAATATCAATCAAGTCAGGTTATATAAAAACAACCAAACATTTATTAAACACGGATAAACAATAAAAAAAAACAAACAAAAACCTTAACTGGAAGTTAACCACTATGCAGCCATTCAACAAATCACCACTCGGTACTGGTTCTTAAAGCGTTAAATGCGAAAACAGTTCTTAAAGCGGTAAAGTCAAATACAGTTCTCAAAATGGTAAATTCGAAAGTCCAACAGATATATACATTCAATTGGGAGAGACTTCTCTGGAGAAGGATTTCTTCATAGACGTGACTTTCCTGCTGGTTCTGTCCAAAAGGATTCACGATGAAGGAAATAAACAGCTTAAGACAACTGATCTTTCCTCTGGCGAGCAAATCCTGCATGAACTACCTTCCCCTTTTGGCAGGAGTTATCTTCAATACAGGTCAGTACTTCTTCAACGAAGACTCAATAAGGTCAATCCTTTGTTAAACTGCCGAACAATACCAACTTCTCTTAATCCTTCAGGTCCTGTACTTCGATAAAGTCTTCACTCTCCAATACTACTGAAAAGGTATTAACAAATCTGGCAGAAATGGGTAAACTGCCAATCCAGCACTATTGTACCTTACAATAGAACGTAACACTGTTTTAAAAATGAAACTGCGTCATAAAACAAATACGTAACGGAACGGAGACACTGACTAATGTTCTAGCTGGAAAACTAACTGCGTCACCAGGGGTCTCCCCTTTTATACCCATGGTGAACATGTCATCACGTGACCTCACATCGGCAGGAAAGTTACATCAGGTGACCTCCAAAAGGCCATTACATCATTCTCACAAGAAAGTCACAAGATCTCCTTGAGGTATGTAACACATTGAAATTACAAGGGAGTCTTGGAGAATGTGCATAGAGTGGGGAAGCGGCAAAGGTCAAGACAGGACCATCCAGATCTTACTGAATGGCAGAAGGTTTAAGGGGCCGGTTGCCCTTTTCCTGATGTTCATTGCCCAGACTGTCGTTCTACACTGTGGTCTGTTTCTGGAACTTCTCCTCTACATTCCTCCATCTTCACCATATCTCTTCCCAGAATGAGACTTCCCATTCCAGAACATCTCACCTGTCCTCTTTGTTCCTGAATAATGGGAGCTTCCTTCCACCACTATTTGAACTGCCCTCATCCATATGCCCTCCATTTCCCACATCTACCTTCTCAACCTCATCACAAGAGCAAAAAGGATTCCTCAGTTCTGCATCAAACACATCATTTTCTGCTACATCTACCATCTTCAGTGGGATCCTAGCACCAGGCACATCTTTCCCTCCCCCACAAGCCCCAACTTTCTGCAGCGATCACTCTCTCCACAGCTCCCTTGCCTACTCATCTCTCCCCACTGATCACTTCCTGACACTTCTGCAACCATACTAAGTGTTACACCTGCCTCTACACCTCCTCCTCCACTGTTCAGGGCACTTCACCTGAGAATCTATCAGTATCATCTATTGCATCTGGTGCCTTCTTCTTTGCATCAGTGAGACACGATGTAGATCGGATAGCTTTGTTGAGTTTCATCACACCATCTGCCACAATGGGAAATTCCATTTCCCATTCTCACACAGACATGTCAGGGCACAACCCCCTTTACGGCCAGTAGGAGACCAAATACAAATTGGAGGAGCAACACCTTATATGGTAGTGTAGTGGTTAGCACACCACTTTACAGTACAGGTGATCTGGGTTCAATACCCGCAGCTGCCTATAAGGAGTTTGTACGTTCTCCCCGTGACCTCGTGGGTTTCCTCCGGGTGCTCCAGTTTCCTCCCACAGTCCAAAGGCTAGAAGGTTAATTGGTTATTGTAAATTGTCCTCACGATCAGGCCAGTGTTAAATTGTGGGGCTGCTGGGAGGTGTGACTCGAAAAGCTGGAGGGGCCTATTCCATGCTGTATCTCAATAATAGCCTCTAACCCGGTGGCATGAATATTGATTTCTCCCCAACCACTTCCCCTTGTTTTCCCAAAACCCAGACCTCCACCTTTTTGTTTCTCCCCCATTCTGGACTTTCACCCTCTGCTTTGCCTTTCCACCCCATTGACCTGCCCCTCACTTCTCTCTGGTTCCCTAACTCCTCCTCTTTAATCCCTTATCATTTTCCTATTTCTTTAGCCTTTTACCTCTTCCGCTTACCACCTCCCAGCATCTCACACCACCTTCCCCCCCGCCCCCCCCAATTTGGTCTCACCAGCTAGCTTGCATTCCTTTCCCCTCCTCCACTTTTTATTCTGGCTTCTGCCTCCTTCCTCTCCAGTCCTGAGGAAGGGTCTCTCAGCCAAAATGTTGACTGTTCATTCTCCTCCATAAATGCTGCCCAATTTGCTCAGTTCCTCCAGCAATTTTTGTGGGTTGCTCAAAGTATCCAGCCTCTGCAGAATCTTGTGTCAAAAACACTCCTTCATTGCGTCATCTGAAAACATTCAAGTTCCTCTGTAGGGATTGGTTTCTGCCCAGTCACTCTGCTTTCTCAATAGTTATTGCAAAATTCACCACTCAGTAAGTGCAACACTCAACAACTTACCATAATATTCATACAAGAGGTGTCAAAGCAGCACATCTGAACAAAATTACAATCCAGAACTTTCAGAAAATGGCATAAAATATTGGTTAAATTTTCCTCTGGCTCTACCCCACCTAAGAAAAGCAAGATACCAGCAATGGTAAACTCGAGATTCTTTCAAGTGTAGTCCACTGATAATGGGCTTGTTTTGGGTGTTCTCTCCATAATTTTGCATACAATTATAAACTATACCCAATTTCCCACAGCTAATGTACAATCCTCTAACTGTGGCACGGTAGTGCAATGGTTAGTGTGATGTTTTACAGCACCCGCGATCAGGGTTCGATTCCCACCACCGTCTGGAAGGAGTTTGTGTGTTCTCCCTGTGACCCTATCGGTTTCCTCTGGGTGCTCTGGTTTCCTTCCACGTTCCAAAGATGTGCAGGTTAGGGTTAGTAAGTTGAGGGCATGCAATGTTGGTGCCGGAAGCATGGCGACATTTGCAAGCTGCCATCACAGAATCCTTGGACTGTGTTGGTGATGACGCAAATGACAAATGTCACAATGTGTTTTGATGTATGTGTGACATGCGAAACTAATCTTTAATCTCCCTTCATTATCAATGGCATCAGTTCACCACATTTTCCAGCTCTACAAGTTTTACATCTCTTCCTACACTAAACATTCTAGAAGAAAACAACCCAATTTGAACCAACTTCTCCTAGTGCTCATCCTACCAGACCATGGACTTCACTCCTTCACCTTTGCCATTCTAGTCCACAGTGGGAGACAGTAAAATGGAGATACCATAGACTACAGACACTGGAATCTGGAGCAACATGCAATCTGCTGGCAATCCAGCAGACATGTTGCTGGGACAGCAGCATACTCCTGGTGGTGTCTTTGAAGCTGCAAACTTCACCTTCCAAAGACACTTTGGCATTGGGCAGCATGGTGGCATTGTGGTTAATACTTTATAGTGCCAGTGGTCAGAAATCAGGATTGAATTCCCACTGCCGTCTGTAAGGAGTTTGGACGTTCTCCCCATTATCAACATAACATCATCATCACCATTATGTGCTGTGTCATATGACTTAGGCAATCATGGCCTTTCCATGATTTTTCTACAGAAGTAGTTTGCCATTGCCTTCTTCTGGGCAACATCTTTACAAGATGGGTGACCACCCCACCATTATCAATACTCTTCAGAGATCATCTGCTTGGTGTCAGTGGTCACATAAAAAGGACTTATGATATGCACCACATGCTCCCATTGTTTCACGTGACCCTGATCGGGGGGCTAAGCAGGTGCCACACCTTGCCCAAGGGTGACCTGCAGGCTAGCGGAGGGAAGGAGCACCTTACACTTCTTTTGGCAGAGATGCATCTCCATCCTACCACCAATATCATGATAATGGGGATACGTATATTTAAAGCAGAAGTTCTTGATTAGTAAGGGCATCAAAGGTTATGGGGAGAAGGCAGGAGAATGAAGTTGAGAAGGAAAATAAATCAGCCATGATCTAATGATGGAGACTCGATGAGCCAAATGACCTAATTCTGCTCTCATTTCTTATGGTCTCCTCTGGGATCTCCAGTTTCCTACCACATTATAAAAGCATCGGAGTTAGGTTTAGAAGTTGTGGGCATGTTATGTTGGTGCCAGAAGCATGGTGGCACTTGTAGAATGTCTCCAGCACATCCTCAGACTGTGTTGGTTGTTGACAGAAATAACATTTCATTATTGTAATGCCCAGGCTAAGATTTTTACTGCTATGCTACGAGGTATTTTTATTTTAGCAGTTTTCTGTAAATGTAGTGTGTCCTGTTAGTAAGACAGTGTTTTGGCTTCAGCTAAAGATAAAGGAGCCCAAGTTGGACAACATGGAATGTTGTTTCAGCCAATCGGGGTTGTCTTGATACATGTTGAAACTTTCTGCCCAGTGGAATGCGATGGAAGATTTGGGAGAGCTGGGCAGGATCAGATTTCTGAAGGGCAGTAGTCTGGTTTGGGGCCTTTTGGTAGGGGCTGCAGAGCGAAGCACAAGGGAAGATGCTTGCAGAATGTCGCTTGAAGGAGAGACCTTGTTGTAAGAAGTGCTTTTTGCAGACGAATGGTTCCAAAGAGGAAGTGCCAATACTCTTGAGTTAGCCAATTCATTTGAGATGGTCTTTGTGGAAAGTTCAAACTGTGGCTGGTGTTTTTCAAGCAGAATGTGGGTTCAATGCACGAGTAAAGCAATACACCCAACTAATCCAGAAATGAGCTCCAACGTTTATGTGCACACTTGTACTGGTTTAACTGCAATAGACTCTTCTTTTTCTTTTTTTTTGATAACTGTTTGTCTAAAGTATTGATAAGTATATTTCCTTTGTAATTTTGTGCTGGTGTACAATCTGTTATTTTTCTGGTGAACAGAAACACTGCATGGGGCAGTATTTACACAGCATTCACTATGTTTGAACCCAAATCATACTGACCCTAGATGTGTGTTGCTTATGGAAGGTTGCCTTCTCATCGCTGAGTCGTGAGGCTGTGAGCAGAGTTAGCTAACAAACCAAGTTTGTAAACAAGCCCAGTGAGAGGGTTGCACCATGTTTTGTACATGCAAGAAATAAAGCTAATCATTAATCTCATTAAATTCAGTTTTCCTTTCAATGGTTTTCCCCCGAACAGAAAATCCTACAAAATGTAATGGGTACAGCACAGTCCATCACAGGTAAAGCCCTCCTCACCACTGAGCTCATTTACATGAAACACTGTCTCAGGAATATAGCATCCATCATCAAAGACCCCAACCACTCAGGTCAAGCTCTCTTCTCCCTGCTGTCATTGGGGAGGAGGTACAGGAGCCTCAGGACTCACACCACCAGGTTCAGGAACAGTTATTAACCATCAGCCTCTTGAACCAAATAGGATAACTTCACTTGTCCCATCATTGAAAATGTTCCCACAACCAATGGACTCACTTTCCAATGACTCTTCATCTCATATTCTTGATATTTATTGCTCATTTATTACCATTACTTTTTGTATTTGCACACTTTGTTGCCTTTGGCACAGTGGTTTAACACCCAAGTTGGTGTGATCTTTCATAGATTCTGTATTGTTATTATTCTATAGATTTAGAGTAGTGGTCACTAACCTTTTTAGGCCCAAGATCCCCTACTTCAGCCTTAATGAAAAGCAAGATCGACCTACTAAATCGATTAGAGAAAAAACAGCTCAGATTGTACTTCCAACTTGAGGCCTTTTATTTGGGCTAATTGTATTTGAATTACATAAAATGCTTTTGTCAAACTTTCAAATTAATTCAACCAAGAAAACACTAACTAGCATACCAAACAGGCCACAGCTGTCTTTCTTTAAGAATATTACAATATACCTTTTCTAGTAACTTCTACTTTGAAAAAGGACCACTCAACAACTTCATGTCCAAAGGAATAACTTTATCTGGGACAGCAAAACCAATGTGGCAGAGGGGCTTAAACACACATGTGCAGAAAAGACCAGAAGTAAAACCCCACAACCCCAGAAACAACCTCTGTTTACAAACAGTTTTCCGTAGCGGGAGTATTGCTATATTACCATTATCCTAATTGGTATTAACTTATCTTTATAATGCTCACATTACAACACTTCTCCCCCTTTAAATTCCAACATTACCCAAATGTAAAAGAACTGGGAAACAAAAAACAGTGGTGTCATTAGCTTGCATACCCCTGAAACTTATACTAGTGTCTTAGTAACAGTTTACCAATACAAAACACCTGAAAAACGTGGCAGATTCAACATTCAGTCTAACAAAGGAAACTGTCCATTCGAATATTCAGTCCGTCAGGAGGTTTGTGAGGGTGCTGTGCTGCAATGGTTTGTTGACTTGCTGCCTGAGATAAAGAAACGAGGAGCACGAGGAACTGTCAGGTGATGCGTAGCTACTGGATTTAGAGTTTCTGACAGATCTAGCAGCTAAATTAAATGCACTTAACAGCGAGCTCATGGGAAAAGACCGACACCTGCCCCACATGCTAAACGCAGTAAATGTGTTTAAGGCCAAGCTCGGTGTTTGGATTTCAAATTTAAAGAACAGGAGGCTGACACACTTTCCCCAACTTGGAGAAACTGTTATAGGCCATCAAGGAAAAAAAATGCTTTTTGCCCTGAGCAGTACTGTGCTTACCTAGACAAACTGGCAATAGAGTTCGATCGGTGTTTTGGGGAGTTAAACGTCATGAAAGATATTGCTGCAGTTATTTCAAACTCATTTCTGCCAATCGATATAGAACAGATAGCAGCCAAATTCCAGCAAGTATTTGGTGTGCCAAGTGATACTGAAATGGAAATAATTGATTTGCCAAATGACATCGAGCTTAAAGCAAGATCAAGGGACGGTGACTTCTGGGGGCTTGTCAGCAGGGAGAAGTTTCCTCATCTCACCACATGTGCACTAAAAGTCAGTGCCTACTTCGGGTCAATTTATCTGTGTGAAATTGCATTTTCACACATGAAAATTATTAAATCTAAGTACAGGAGCTGTCTTACTGACAGACACCTCACAGACTGTCTCAGACTAGCTGTCTGTAGTTATGAGCCAAATTTCAGGGAATTAGCAGAAAGTATTCAGCCCGAGCCATCATACTGAGTGCAACAATCAATTTTTATCCATTTATTTTTCATGTTGAAATAAAATTAAATAATGAAACTTAGATTAAAGGTGTTGTAATGTGAGCATTATAAAGATAAGTTAATACCAATTAGGATGATGGTAATATAGCAATATTCCTGCTATGGAAAGCTGTTTGTAAACAGAGGTTGTTCCCGGGGTTGTGGGGTTTTACTTCCGGTCTTTTCTGCACATGTGTGAACAAGCCCCTCCACCGCATTGGTTTTGCCTTCCCAGAAAAAGTTGTTCCTTTGGATATGAAGTTGTCGAGTGGTCCTTTTTCAAAGTATAAGTTACTACATATGACTCACTTAAGCGCTCTAGGGGTAAAATTTGTTTTAGCATCAAAAGGTTTATCAGGCATAATGCATTTGTGTATTATTTTCTTTTTCAGGATCTACTGGGAAAGTCTCAAAGATCGACTGGTTGGCGACCAATAATTTAGAGTATCCCACAAGAAAATGAATCTCAGGGTTGTATATAGTGACATACGTATCTTGATAAATTTTTGAACTCAAGCAACTGCTCAAAAAGATACATTAAAAAATTAGCTTTGTCACATGTATTTTAAAACATCGTGAAATACATTGTTTTGCATCAACGACCAATAGTCTGAGGATGTGCTGAGGGCAGCCCAGAAACATTGCCATGCCTCTGGCGCCAACATAGCATGCCCACAACTTACTAACCTTAATCCATACATCTTTGGGATGTGGGAATAAACCAGAGCATTCGGAGAAATATCACACAGTCATGAGGAAAACGTACAAACTCCTTACAGACAGCAGCAGGAATTGAACCCTGATCTTCTGTTTGATCGCTGTTGCAATGCGTCACACTAACTGCTACACTACTGTGCCAGGGTACTACTAACAAGTCTCCTGGTCTTTCTACAGAAGACCAAAAGAGCAGGTAGCAAGGAGAAAAAACTATTGAAAAACTTTGCATACACTGAAATGTTCAAGTTTAAATTCGTTGTCATCTGACTGTACATGTACAACCAAATGAAACAATATTCCTCTGGACCATGGTGCACCCACAATACATACAATTACACATGGCACACAAGACAAAATATAACTGCAAATATAATTCTATCTATGTTTGCATCACAAAGGTAGTTTGATCTATAGGCGATTTGGTGGCAAACGAGCACTGATACATCTGCTGCACATTGTAAACACAACTCAATATTCCACGGACTCAAGTAGGAATAAATGTTCAAGTCTTCAGTTGTGACTACAAAAGACAATTCATTCACTTCCATCATGGGACATACAGGCCAGGCAAGACCATTCAGCCCAACTAGTCCATTCTGATTGGATAGGAGGTATAGAATCATTGGATCCCCCAGCATCAGGTTTAGGGATAGTTATTACCCTACAGCCATCAGGCTCCTGAACCAACATGGATTACTTCATTCACCACAACTCTGAACTGATTCTACAAACTCATGTTTAAGGAATCTTTACAATTCAAGTTCTCAGTATTTTTTTTATTTGCCCAATTTGTCTTCTTTTGCACATTTGTTGGGTATCTTTATGTATAATTTTTCATAAATTCCAATATACTTCCTTTATTTTTCTGTAAATGCCTACAAGAAAATGGGTTAAGTGGTAACGTATACATAATAAATTTTACTTTGCCATTTATGCTCCACTCATCTTCTAACCCCACCAGTTTTTCCCTCACCTTCATTTGCTTGTCAAACATCCTCAAGTGCTCTCCTGACCACAACTGCTCCCCATGAGAATAACTTCCACATTCTCAGCACTCTTTGGTTAACTAGCCCTTCAAACTGCTGATCAGATTTCTTGGTGACTATTTTAATGTCAGCATCCTTTACATGGGCTTAACCCTACAATTAGAAACACTACCCCGTCCGCATCATCAAACCGAACATTGTTAAATCTCTCTTCAATCTCCTGTTGAGAAAAATTACCTTCATTTTAGAGCTGCATTTTATATCAGTAGAATCAGTGTTATACAGCAGAGAAAAAGGCCCTTCAGCCAATAAGGCATAGGAGCAGAATTAGGCCATTCGGCCCATTGAGTCTGCTCCACCATTCCATCATGGCTGATTTATTATCCCTCTCAAGACCATTCTCCTGTCTTCTCCCCATAACCTTTGACTAATCAAGAACCTATCAACCTCCGCTTTACATATACCCCATAACTAGGCCTGAAGAGTACAGCACACAGCAGCAGGCCATTCAGCCCACAATGTTGTGCTGAACCAGCTAAAAAGCAATTCAAAAAACACCCAAACACTAATCCCTCCTCCCTACACCCTGTCTATATCCCTCCATCCTGTCTATATCCCTCCATCTTCCTGTGACTTATCTCTTAAAAGCCTCTACCACCAGACCAGCCAGTGCATTTCCGGCATCCACCACTCTGAGTAAAATAACTTATCCCTCACACTTCCCTTGAACCTACCCCCTCCCACCCTTCAATGCATGTTCTTTGGTATTAGACATTTCAACCTTGGGAAACAGATATCTGTGGCAATGAATTCCACAAATGGCCCTTGCTGACCTAGC
The DNA here is from genome assembly GCF_963921235.1 of Mobula hypostoma. Lineage (NCBI taxonomy): Eukaryota > Metazoa > Chordata > Chondrichthyes > Myliobatiformes > Myliobatidae > Mobula > Mobula hypostoma. Next base: position 62,797,166 of record NC_086105.1, on the reverse strand, counting down.
TGTCTATCTGTTCTTGTCCCATGTTGCCTGAAACATTTCCTATTTACGTACCTGACCAAATATTTTTTAAAAGATTATAACTGTACCCAGCTCCACCACTCTAACAACTGGTTCCATATACTTACTATCCACTGTGAAGAAAAAGCTTGCCTCCAGATTCCTGTTTAACTTTTTCTCTTCTCTTTAAATTTGTACCCTCAAATTTTGGACTCTTGCCCAGGGGAAAGGCCTATTCATCTTTTCTATGCTCATCAATATTTAAAAGTCTGAAGCCATCTCCCAGCATCCTATAATCTGGGAAGGAAACAGAAAGTCCTATCTATTCTGCTTTCTTTACAATCCAAGCCCTCCGGTCCCGGTAACATCGTCAGATCCTCTTTTATTTTGCACCTTCTCCAGTTCAATGAACACACAAAATGCTGGCGGAACTCAGCAGGAAGGGTTGTTGCTTAGATTTCCAGCATCTGCAGAATTTTCCGTGTTCAGTTCCCTCTCCAGTTCAATGTCGTCTTTCCAGAGGAAAAAAGTGGGTGGAGAGAAAATTAAATTCGAAAAAAAATCATGCAGTTTATCTTTCAGAGTTTTTTTTTTGCAAATTAAAATGCAAAATATGTAAATTTAAATCATTCCCACGACGCCAGTGCAACGTACCGCACATTCGATGGCTCATAGGGGGAAAATATCGTTCTACTCATTAGAGTAAAGAATGCTTTGAATGATTTAACAAAAAATAGAGTTGGCCTTAAGGCAGATGCTATCAAGGCTCATAGTGGATCATGTTACACAGGTAGAAGCCACGCTTAAGAGAGAACAATGACCAGGTTTCCCATTTCACAGAGAGAATACTGTGAAAGTCCTCGTTTTTCCCTCAATAGCCCTCTCTGGAGTACACACCGACCGAGATATTTAACATTACCGCCCTGCACCAGTGAACCCGAGCCTATTAACCTTGCTTGGCACGCCACTTAGCCGGAGCCCAAAATTGCTAGATATGCCACTTAACCAGTCTTTCTCTCTCCTAAATTCCACACTGAAAATAGTTTCTTGGGGTGGGGGGGGGGGGAACCGATCGATTCAGTTAGGATTTTGCTGCAGCGAACCATAAACATAACTATACTAACTTGCACCCGCGTTAACTCGGTCCCACAGACCCCAAGTTGCCCTTAAAAGGCTACCTGTAGATTTCCGTGCCAGCCTCCAGAACCACGTACCGGCGATGTACCCTATGCCTCGCAGAGCTTTCTCACAACCCGCTACAAGGTTACGGGCAGAATAATGGCAAGTGAGGCGGACGCAACGTCTTACATCAGGATATAGAAAAATCCGTCAAAGGAGGAGCTTCTAACCTTACGTCATTCCGTTCAACTTTTCACCGCCCTGTGTAAGTTTAGCACTGACAAGTAACGTCGTTATGGCCAGGATCACGTTGGGTTCAATTATAGGGATGTGATGGAGCTGAAATTTCTGCAGAATCATTCAGAGTCCAAGTCCAATGAATAATATGTTTCCTGGAGTAGGGAAATCTAGGACCAGAGGGCACAGTCTCAGACTACAAGACTGCATTTAGAGCAGTCATAAGGAGGAAATTCTTAAGTCAGAGTAATTCATTGCCATGGGCAGCTGTGGAGGCCAAGTCATTGTGTATATTTAAAGTGAAGGTTGATTGGTTCTTGATTAGTCAGGGTGATAAGAGTTACCAGAGGAAGGCAGAAAGATTGGGGTTGAGAGGAATAATAAGTCAGCCATGGTGAAATGACAGAGTAGACTCAACAGCCCAAATAGCCTAATTCTGTTCCTATGTCTTATGGTCTTCATAGTAATTGAAAATAGCCATGAAATCCTTTCCTTAAAAATAATGTTTAGCTCTTCATCTCAATTTCAACTCTTTGAACTATTGATCTACCAATGAGATTTAAACCTCCTATACCAAAGAGATGGCCGTCTGCTGCCATAGTAAGGTTCGACATGTTGTGCATTCAGAGATGCACACCACTGTTGTAACACATGGTTATTTGAGTTACTATCACCTATCAGCTCAAACCAGTCTGGCTCACAGAACTGCCATTCACTGGATGTTTTGGCTTCCCACACCATTCTCTGAAAACTCTAGAGACTGCTGTGCGTGAACATCCCATGAGACCAGGTGTTTCCGAGATACTCAAACCACCCTGTCTGGCACCAACAATCATTCCAAGGTCCAAGTCACTTAGATCACATTTCTTCCCCATCCAGATGTTTGTTCTGAACAACAAATGAACCTCTTGACCATGTCTGTATGCTTTCATGCATTAAGTTGCAGCCACATGATTGCCTGATTAGATATTTGCATTAATGAGCAGAGTATAGGTTTAGTTAACACAGTTGCCAATGAGTGTATCTTGAGATCATGTATAGTAGCATAGCTTCTGGCATTTCTCTATCTGAAGTGTGGCAGGGGTACAGACAAACAGACAAAGTCCAGTGGGAGTGATGGGATGGCACTGCCAGGTGTTAGCATAGACTTGATTAGCCAAATGGCCCCCTTCTGTGTCATAATGATGCAAGGTTTTAAGCCAAAGTATCAACAATTCCTGCACTCCAAAAGATGTTTTTCTACTTCCAACAGGTTATTTGTTGTTTCCTCTGGGAGTCATTGGGCAGGGAAGATCATGTCCATACTGTATTACATTATGAGTTGCTCACAGAATCTACACTGTAATCAGGAAGATCTCCTCGATCATTGCGAGGTGGCTGAGGAGGATGCCAACGATGACTTTTCTCTGTTGTGGTCAGCAGGAAGACCCCTCTGTTGGCAGAAGATCCCTCTGCCTCTCATTATCTTATATTGAAGATGACCACATTGACGGTGCATCCATCCTTGTGGCATACCACCTGTTCCAGATGCATGAAGGGAAGATTGTGCATTTATTACTGAAGGACTGACGTTCTCGCCCTCCTAGTTTTCAATCTACAGTAGAGATGCTGCTCCTAAGTCCTGGCTGTTCATTCATAATGTAATATAATGCAAAATGAGACCCTAGTTTCTGAAATTCGATCCTTAAGACTTCTCTGTCTCTCACCAGGTACCATCCAATAAAAAACTTAGCTCCTTTACCAGGCAACTTCATCAGGGTGCTTTACCTTGAACTTGGGGGCTTGGACTCTGGATGAGAGGCTGGCCACTTAAGGGTCTTGGAGCGTTGTGAAACCTTATGATTCTCCCACCCACAGACCACTGCTGAGCCTCAGTGCTGAATGTATTCAGGGGTGAGATAGATCGATGGTAAGACTGCAGGGGAAACCAAAGAATATGGGGACCAGACAGTGAAGTTCAAGATCAGGCATGATCTTGTTGAATGGTGAAGTTAGCTCCAGGGACAGAATGGCTTATTTCTGCTCCTATTTTCTGTGTTCTATCCTACTGTGAATTGGCATAATTTTTTTTCTCCACAAGAATTAGTGTAGGTGGGGGTATGGAGGGGATTGCTTAAATAAGAACCTCCCCCAATAATCTTGAGACACTAAGGGTGGTGGGCACAGCCCAGTCCATCCCAAACAAAGCGGTCATCACCATTGAACAAATCTATAGGGAGCACTGCTACAAGAAAGCAGCATCCATCATCAAGGACCCCCACTACCCAGGCCATGCTCTCTTATCGCTGCTGCCATCAGGAAGGAAGTACAGGAGCCTTAGGTCCCTTGCCACCAAGTTCAGGAAGTTATTACCCTTCAACCATCAGGCTCCTGAACCATTGTGGATAACTTCACTCATCTCAACTCTAAGCTGATTCCACAGGCTATGGACTCATTTTCAAGGACTCTACAATATGTTCTCAGTATTATTTACTTATCACACAATTTATCTTCTTTTGCACTTTGACTGTTTGCCAGTAATTGTTTATAGATAATTTTTTTATAAATCTTATTGTATTTTTTAAATTTTACTATAAATGCCCACAAGAAAATTAATCTCAAGGTAGTATATGGTGACTTTGATAATAAATTTACTTTGACTTTGACTAAAATGGTGCATACATGAGATTTACATGCTACATGAACATGACATTGTTGTAACATCTTTGCCAACTCCTCCAGCCCTAAGTTGCTGGCTGCAACCTCTCTCTCCAAATTCTGTAGATGCTGATTTTGCAGATGCTGGAAATCCAAAGTAACACATACAAAATGATGGAGGAACTCAGCAGGTCAGGCTACATCTCTGGAGAGGAATAAACAGTCAACGTTATTCATGATAAAATTTATATGCAAAAGCAATAATGCAAAACATTTACATTCATAGTCATTATTTTCATTGTGTTAACTTACTTTTTAAAAAATGCACTATTGCCACCTTTGTGGTCCCCTGGATCGATGCACCTTTTCATTTTCGCCCCACCAGACTCAGCACCTCCACGTGCGTTAGTGGAAGGAACTCAGACTACAGTCCTTCTCCACAGAGACCTGTTAGCTGTACCAAGCTTCAGTGTGTCCTTTGGCAAGTAGTCCTGCAGCCTGGAATGAGCCAGTCGGCAGCAGTCCCTTATGGTCATCTTGCTGGGCTGGAAGAACAACAAGTTTTGGGCAAATGCAAGAGACTCTGCAGATGCTGAAAATCTTGAAAAACATTCACAAAATGCTGGAGGAACACAGCAGGTCAGACAGCATGTATGAAGAGGAATAAACAGTTGGCATTTTTGGGCTGGGACTCTTTATCAGGACTGGAAAGGAAGCAGGCACAGGGCTCATTTGAATGAAGTGAGAATCCTTTGGCAGATGGACAGGTCAACCATGATATTAACTCAGTTGCAGAAGTTCTGAAGCTCTATTTCAGAGGACTAGAAAAACCATTACTTCCTAAGGAAAGATTTGATTAACGTATTCCTTGTGTCCGTAAGTATCTGTTTATCAGTACTATTCCTTCTCACCTTCAAAAGATAACAAAAGCTGCCTCAGATTTTTTTCCTATTTTATTCGCAATTGTTGCTTAGTTATTCTGTTTTCCAAAGGAAAGGAGAAGTTGGTGTGCTGCTTGTTTAATGCAGATGGCTGTGGAGGCTTGGTCATTGGGTATACTTATGCAGAGGCTGATAGGTTCTTGATTAGTAAGAGTGGCAAAGATTACAGGGAGAAGGCAGGAGAATGGGGCCGAGATGGATAATAAATCGGCCACAATTGAATGGTAGAGCAGACTTGTTGGGCTGAATGGCATATTTCTGCCCGTATACCTTATGGTCTTAAGCCAGAATAAGAAGGTGGGAGAAGGGGGTGGCAGATGATAGGTGAGGTGGAAGATAGGCGGGTGCAAGGAGATTTTACCTATCATCTCCCCTTCTTCCTTCCTTCCCCCACCTTCTTATTCTGGCTTCTGTCCCTGTCCTTACCAGTCCTGATGAAGTATCTCAGCCTGAAATGTTTACTGCTTATTCCCTTCCATAGGTGCTGCTCTGTAAATAAGTTCCTCCAGCATTTTGTGTGTGTTACTCAAGTTTTGGGCAGACTTTCACCAAGTCGATGACCTTGGACAATGGATGCCTTGGGATGTACCCCTGAGAACAGCCCATAATTCAGAGAATCCTTTAGAAAATTGTGAAGTTTTAAAGGTTTGTGAAGATTTGGCATGTCATCTAAAACTTTAACAAACTTCTATATACATGCGGCAGGGAGCATCCTGACTGGTTGTATAGGGCCTGGTATGGAAACACCAATCCCCAAGAATGGAACCTCCTACAAAAAGTAGTGAATATGGCCCAGCCCATTATGGGTAAAGCCCTCCCCACCAATGAGTACATCTACATGAAAGACTTTCGCAGGAAAGCAGCTTCCATCAAGGATCCCCACCATCCAGATCATGCTCTCTTCTTGCTGTTGCCAACAGGAAGAAGGAACAGGTGCCTCAGGATCCACACAACCAGGTTAGCCAGGCTCAGGAACAGTTATTACCCCGCAAGCATCAGGCTCTTGAGACAGAAGGGATAACTTCACTCATCCCAACAATGAACTGTTCCCACAACCTATAGACTCACTTTCAAGGACTCTACAACTCATTTTCTCTATATTTATTGTTTATTTTATTATTATTATTTTGTTTTTTCTCTCATTTTGTATTTGCAGATTGTTGTCTTTTGCACATTGGTTGTTGTCCATCCTATTGTGCATGGTCTTTCTTTGATTCTATTGTGTTCCTTGTATTTACTATGAATGCCTGCAAGGAAAGTAATCTCAGAGTTGTACCCCTGAGAACAACCCATAACTCAGAGAATCGTCCGCTATGCAGCTAACATCAAAGTACTGCTTTCATGCCCATGAGGAAGTGAGATACACAAATTTTGAAATCCGTTCCCTACACCTTTCTAGCTCCACACATCAAATTTGCTGGTGAACGCAGTAGACCAGGCAGTATCTCTAGGAAGAGGTACTGTCGACGTTTCGCGCCGAGACCCTTCATCAGGACTAACCGAAGGAAGAGCTAGTAAGAGAAAATCTTCCTAGTAAGAGAATTTCCAGCATCTGCAGAATTCCTTGTGTTTACCTTTCTAACTCTCCCATTTCACTGACCTGCCTTAATGTCTCCCCATGAGGGTGTAAAACTTAACTTGATAATTGTGAAGTTTGTACCTTATATGTACTTTGATAATAAATTTACTTTGAACATTGAACTTTGAAGCACTTTCAGATTTTTTGCTATTATAAAGACTACATAAATACAAGATGTCATGCTGTTCAATAACATTGCAAACTCCTGAAATGAAGCAGGTTTTAAACAGCTGCTTTTTGCTTGTCTGCTCTGTTTTTTCAAATCTTAATACAATTAGGCAGCTACTTTACTCTGCCCGTACAAGTTACCAAGGTCATAGGTGTCAGCGGCAACTCCCCAGGGAATTAGACAGACAATGTCACGATGACAGTGCAAAAATTCACAGCGAATTCCTGCAGCAACCAATCAGTAGCACCTCTGCGTAGATAAACTGAGAGATATATTATATTTAGCTCTGACTCATTCCCAATTAGAATCAAGAATTTTCTTGCTCATTTGTGACTAGGACTGTAAACTGATCAGGGTTAATTTCTGCCATCACCTGTAAGGAGTTTGTACGTTCTCCCCATGATTGTGTTGGTTTCCTCCGACGCTCTTGTTTCCTTCTGCTGAAGCCCATCACCCCTTCATGGGCAAAGGTCGCTGACATTAGCTCGCCAGAGTCCTCAGTCCTGAGACAGTCTTTCAAGGTTAGCCCATCAAAGATCCTTCCTCTCCCAGGGACAAGGTCTTAGGAGTTTTAGTTGGCATTACTGTAGTGCCGGGTTTTTACGGGATGCAGTTGCTAGCTCCATGCCCAACCCTCCTCCTCTTTGCAGCTGGGCTTGGGACCGTCTAGGGCGGAGTTGCTCTTGTTATTCCCACGTTCCAAAGGCGTAATGTTAGGGTTAGTAAATTGTGGGCACCAGGTGCATAGTGACACTTGCAGGCTGCCCAGCATAATCCTCACTGAACAAAACATTTTACTGTTTCAATGTTCATGTGACAAATAAAGCTACTCTTTTTTTTATATCTTAAGGACTTGGATTATTGTGCACAGTTGTGGTTAACCAGTTATAGAAAACATGCGATTAAACTGGAAAGAGAGCAGATAAGATTTACAAGGATGTTGCTAGGATTCGAGGGCCTGAGTTATAGGGGGAGGTTAGGCAGGCACAGATTTCATTTCTTTGTGAATGGGAGACTGGGGGATGAGCTTAAAGAGGTGTATAAATCACGAGGGGTATAGATACGATGAACACACATTTTCCCAGAGAAAGGAAACTACTGAATACCAGAGGGCATAGGTTTAGTGTGAGAGGGGAAAGATTTAAAAGGGACCTGAAAGACAATTTCTTCACGCAGAGAGTGTTGCATCTATGGAATGAGTTGCTAGGAGAAATGGTCAACCGCAGTACAATAATAAGATTTAAAAGACAGTTGGGTAAGTGCATGGATAGAGGGATATGGACCAAACACAAGCAAGGTTTGGCAAAGGTTAATCAGAAGTTTGGAAGCCAAAGTCCAATGACTGAAGCCTGGAAATGGAAGACTGGAGGCCTGGAGGCTTCTTCTGGAGATGGAGAGCTGTCCATGTGTGTGGATAGATGGGAGGGAGAGTGGGACAAAGGAAAGGGGCTTGTTTTCTTCTTCCTGTCCCATGATCCTCTCGTATCCCTTTTGCCAATCACCTGTCCAGCTCTTGGCTCTATCCCTCCCCCTCCTGTCTTCTCCTATCATTTTGGATCTCCCCCTCCCCCTCCCCCTCCAACTTTCAAATCCCTTGCTCACTCTTCCTTCAGTTAGTCCTGATGAAGGGTCTCGGCCTGAAACGTCAACTGTACCTCTTCCTACAGATGCTGCCTGGCCTGCTGCGTTCACCAGCAACTTTGATGTGTGTTGCTTGAATTTCCAGCATCTGCAGAATTCCTGTTGTTTTTGTTTTCTTCTTGTTGTTTTGTTACTCGTTGTGTTGTTTTGCTCTGCCAAGAATTGTGGGCCTGATATGTAGGCCACAGAATGTGTGTAAACACTTGCAGGCTGCCCTCAGCACATCCCTAGGTGTGTTGGTTGTTAACACAAATGATGCATTTCATTGTATGTTTTGATGTACGCATGATAAATAGAATCTGAATCTGAAATGGAACTAGCTTGGACGTTATGGTGGGCATGGACGAGTTGGAGCCGAAGGGCTCGTTTCTATGCATGTTACTCTATGACTCTGGTAAACTTCATACTCCTGGAGCAGAGGGTTGACAGACTGATGACCCTGTCCAGTGTTGCAAGAATAAAGGTTGCCCATTGAATGCTGAAAAGGAGGGGCCACTGCACAGGATCTGAAAAAGGATCTGAAAATCTGAAAAAGCTGCAGTGAGTTGTAAACAGCCTGTTCTATCATGGGCACTAGCCTCTCCAGCACTCAGAAAATCTTCAAAGGGTGATGCCTTAAAAATACAGTATTCATCATTCAAGGACTCCCACCAGATAATTCTCTGTGGATTGTCACCTTGTCATGGTGGAGAAGCTTGTGTGGTCCTGTGATTCTGAGAGTGATGCCGTCTAGAGCTATGCTCCTGGTAGGGTCACCCATGGCGGTAAGGTCCAGGGTGAGGTCCCTGACAAAGAACAATCCAACCAAGACCTCAACGGTGGAACAGGCGGACGAAGTTACTTCAAATTCAACGGCTGTGAAGACGAATGAAGGCTGCAACAAATCCATCAGCTCCAATCGTCGTGGTTTCCATGCCATTGGAATCAGTTGGTTGATTTGTGAAGTATCGTGTGCTTCTTGGAGTGCAACATCAGGTACACGTTAAACAAATACACGCACAGGCGTCTTCGCTCTGTGGGCCACTTCTTCAGAACGAAGACCATCATCCTCGACCTCGAGGGATAACCACGACGACCACATAAGATATGCTCTCTTCTCTTCAGGGAGGAAGTACAGGAGCCTGAAGACACACACTCAACATCCTGGAGAATGCTTCCTCTCCTCTGCTATCAGATTTCTGAACAGACAATAAATTATTGAATACTATCTATTTTTGATCTTGGTTTGCACTACTTACATATTTATTACAACTTACAGTGTATTTAATGAAATGCACTATACTACTACCATAAAACAACAAATTTCACAACATACACTCAGCGGCCACTTTACTGGATACCTCCTATACCTAATAAAGTGGCCACTGAGTGGATGCTCATCTTCTGCTGTTGTAGCCCATTCACTTCAATGTTAGATGTGTTGAGCACTCAGAGATGATCTTCTCACAACACTGTTGTAATGAGTGGTTATTTGAGTTACTGTCGCCTTCCTGTCAGCTTGAACTAATCTGGCCATTCTCCTCTGACCTCTATTATTAACAAGGCATTTTCACCCATAAAACTGCCACTCACTGGAATGGAAAAGGAGATTGGTTGACAAGATGTTGGAACGTGAAGATGTCTCTTCTGCTGACGAGTCTGATGTCAGTTGCTCCAAGGGTCCTTGCCAACTATTGGAGTGACCAAGAACATCCCTTTCTGAGAGGTCTTGCTGGTCAGCACCAGTGGGTGTTGGAGATGTTCGGCAGCACCTGTTTGGGCTGAAGGAAGCTAAGTTCAGTCATGGGGCAGGGGACCTGAGCTGCCAGGAAGTACAAGTGATAGACAGGGAGAGGTATTCTCCAGTAGACAGGAAAGGTCACAAGGAGTGGCTGAAGATGAGATAAGGAGGTCACAGAGAGTCAGGAAACCCCTACCAAGGCTGGCAGAGGATGCACCTGGGAAACAGTATTCCCATGATGAGATATTATATGCTTCTTTCATTTACAGATCGATTGGGGGTCCTGAAACCATGAAATTAATTTGATTACTGTGTAATTAATAACTGTTGTAATAAGTTCAACAGTCATGAGGACATTACTGATTTTGATGGGGGAGAGTGTACTGCCCTGGTTAAGCTTTCTACTGCTATGCTGTGAGGTAGTTTACATTAGCAGTTTTCTGTAAAAGCCAGCATGCCATGCTGGAAAATGTGTTTTGGCTACAGCTAATATAAGGACCCATGTTGCCCAACTTGGGAATGTGTGTCAGCCAATCAGTGTTCTGGGATGTGAGAGAAGTTTCTAGAGAGCTATGGTGAAGAGTTTCTGAAGGACAGTAGTCTGGTTTGGGGTCTTTTGGTGGGAGCTTCAGAGCGGGACAGAAGGGAAGATGCTGCAGAATGCCATGGGAAGGAGAGTCCCCATTGCAAGAAGTGCTTTGTGCAGATGGATGGCTCCAGTGAGGAGGGAAAATACTCATGAGGGGAGCCAGTTTGTTCAAAATGGGCTTCAAGGGAAGTTCAGACTATGACAGGTGCTTTCACTCAGACCGTGAGTAACAGTTATACCCAGCTTTGGAGGAAACGAGCTCCAACGGTCATGTGCACACTTAGACTAGTCCAACTGTAATGGGCTTTTTTATTTTTTTTCTTTTAATAACTTTGATAAAAACTGAAATTAATAAATATACCTTTAAAAAATTTTATGCAGTGTATGATGTTATTTCTTGCTGAACTGATAATTGTGTATGGGCAGTATTTATACAGCATTCGCTCAAATGGAGGTTTCCTTAATAGGAACATTCCTGTTTGGTTGAGCCCCTAAATCATACTGACCCTAGACGTATATTGTTTATGAAAGATGGCTGTTAACAGAACTAGCTAACAAGACGAGTTTGCATATGAGCCCGGTGAGAGGATCACAACAGCAAAGAAGGTCCTCCATTTCTAGTAATGTTCAGAGCTTTCTTCCTCACGTCGGTAGCTTCTTCTTGGTTTTTCACTACTGTCAGTCATGCAAGTCCCGGATGGAGACTCAGGAACACCATTGCACTCAAATACAGAAGGATTCTTCATTGTTGTTTCCACACCAATTTTGTTTTACCAGTCACGGTTGTTAGCCCTTGAACTGAACCCCTGAACCTGGAGTACTGATGGACCACTCTTAGTCTAGCCTCTACCCTTTGACCTGTTTGGCATGGGTGACCCTACCAAGAGCCAAAGCATAAAGCCCTGACTCCAGCCAACGTAGCTCTCTGGGTCACTGAGGCACGCAAGCTTCCAAACCACGACAAGGTTGTGGTCCGCTTGGAGGTTAAAGAGGATGTATAGGGTAAATTGTTTTACACAGAGAATGGTGGGTGCCTGGAATAGGCTGCCAGGAGTAGTGGTAGAAGCCAATACAATATTGGTATTGAAAAGGCTGTTAAGACAGACACATGGAACTGCAGGGAATGGCAGGATATGGATCATGTATAGGCAGAAGCAATTTAGTTTAATTTGGCATCATTTTTGGTGCAGATCTTGTGGCTGAAGTAGCTATTCCTGTGCTTTACTGATCTATGTTCTGCAAAATGAGAACAGGTATGAGAGCATCCAACACCCTGTTGGAGGAACTCAACAGGTTGAGCAGCATTTGTTGGGTGGAAGGAATTAGCAAGGGTTCAGATCAAAACTCTGCATTATTCAGATTCCTATTCATTTATTAATCAGATGTACATCAAAACATACAGTGAAATGCATCATTTTGTGTTAACCAACACAACTTAAGGATGTTCTGGAGTGTTCAGCAGAACACCACAAGCAACAACAGTAAAACAAGCCCCTTTCCTACCCACCCACGCAGACACACCTCCAGCCCTACGACAGGCCATCTCCAGGCATTCATCTGCCAGTCCCTGGCCCAGACTCGCAGACCTCTGGACACACTCACCAAGGACTTCAGGTTTCAGACCTCAATCTCAGGGTTCACCAACTTCGGTCTTTCACCTTCAGGCTTCAGCTGGACTCCCCAGTCCCCGGAGTTCAACATCACAGCTGAGAGTGAAGAGGGGAGATATCATTATGAAGAGCAGTGGGGAGGTGGTGAGACAGGGGTCAGAGGTGATTGGTGGACTAAGTATTGAAGACTGATGGACAGATCAAACTAGGTAGGAGAGAATAAAGAGTGGAGTTGAAGAACAGGATAGTTAGAGGTAGTGAAAGACCTTCTTACTCTGACTTCTCCCCTTCCTGTCCAGTCCTGATGAAGGGTCATGGCCTGAAACGTCGACTATGTACTCTTTTCCATAGCTGCTGCCTGGCCTGCTGAGTTCCCCCAGCATTTTGTGTGTGTTGCTAAAAAGGGAAGGAGTTAGAGCCCAGGGGTGGAGGGGAGGGTGAAGGGCAGAGTCATGGCAGAGGGAAAGAATCAAGAACACAAAGTCTGCCAATGCTGGAATGTGTTGAGTCTCTGACAGGTTTAGCAGAATGGGGGGGGGGGGGGCTCATTGGAACCTACTGAAAACTGAAAAATCTAGAGTGAGTGAACATGGAGGGGATGTTTCAAATAGTGGGGGAGTCTAGGACCAGAGGGCATAGCCACAGAATGGAAGGCCATCCCTTTAAAACAGAGATAAGGAGATATTTCTTCAGCCATACAGTGGTGAATTTGTGGAATTCATTGCCGTGGAGGCCAAATCATCGGATTGCAGTTAATTGGGCCATCGGTTAATCGGGGCAGCTGCTTATTTGGGACAACTCTTAAAGAACAAGAAAGTAATCAAGAAAATAGCTGAGATTCCCTTTGTTTAGTTGGGACATTATGCCACTTAATTGGAACAGGAGACTGTCGCTGAACAGTTTCTAACTAGTGTCAGTCATATGCACTTGTGTGTCCATTAGACACTAAATCGTGCTTAAAGCAAACAATTTTAAAGTAAGATTAGTTGCATGTGTTTGTGTTCAAAAAGCAGTGATTTTTGTCTCTGACAGTTGTGAGAAATAAGCAGTAAGGCAATTCAGAACGGTTTTGCTCACTGTGGTTTCGAGCATTCAGGGTCGGAGATGCCAGAAATGGCAAGTTAGGAACTATGAAGAATTTGAAGGTATTGACAATCATCATGAATGTTACAGTGAAATTCAAAAATTTGGAAGATGCAGTCACCAAAAGCATTGTATGAAGGGAGTCCATTATCTGTATTAGGTGTAATGAGCTCTTCCAGTCTGTGCAGGGTGCCAGGGAGTGTTGGACTCTGAGCTTTTTAGAGATAAGAGTTCTTAATTGTTTAGAATTCTCTGAGTTTTTCTAGGGCTCTCACTCTTTGTAATGCGGTATCCTGGTGCTTTCTGTTTAAGCTTGTTAAGTTTATTTTGATCGGCTCAGGTATTCTGTGTTACTTGTATTATTTAAGTGGATGCCCAATTAGCGTTAATTGCAGGGTCCTAGTTTTGAGAATGTTAAACACAAAATAATCTGCAGATGCTGGGATCAAAGCAACACTCACAACACGCTGGAGGAACTCAGCAGGTCGGGCAGCATCAATGGAAACGATGAGTCGACGTTTCGGGCCGGAACCCTCTGAGAATGTTACTTCTCGTGGTGTTACTCAGCCAAGCCACCGATGTTCTTTTGGAATTATTATGAATAAACTCTTGTTGCCGACTCTACATTGGAGTCTGTCTATCCTCTACACTTGGGTTCCAATATTGCCAGTGTACATTGTGAAACTAGCTGATGCACCAAGTGTCTGCACAGATTTTGTTCATTTGCAGTCAATCAGAAGGATACGGCACTGTACACTGGATGGATTCCTCCGTCAATAACTATTAGGAACTAATGCACAATTTTATAGTACTGTAGTAGTATTGGCAGTGTTCTAATTTGTTCTGTATTTCAATTAAGTACATAATTTTTTACTCATTTAATGATAGTTTGATTTTTATACTTTTTAAAACTACTTCCATGAAACTTTGGCAAACTGAGCCAAAATGCACTTTTCCTAATATGTCCCAATTAGCCAGAATCCACTGTTTTTAAAGCAGAAGTTGATAGGTTCTTGATTACTAAGAATGTCAAAGGTTACAGGGAAAAGAACAGGGTTGAGATGGAAAATAAAACAGCCATGATCAAATGGCAGAGTAGAGTTGATGGGTTGAATGGCCTAATTTTGTACCTATATCATATGGTCTTATAAGTAAAGGCGGTGATAATTGGGAATCATTAAGAGAGGTGAATTGCGGAAGGGATGAGTGGTTATGAGCGAGTGAGTGAAAGGCGTGGCAGTATGTAAATAGATCCAGGAGGGCGAAGGTGACAGAAATGGGCGATGGATCTGGATGGGATGCAGGACAGGGGACAAGATTAGGGGGATTGGAGGAGGATCAGAATAAGATTTTGGGTCCAAGTTCCAGCACCTACAGTCTCTTGTGTCTCCAGGTACGAGAGTATGTTGTTATATCACTCAGTTAGTAACCATTAGGCCTGGACTAATAATCTGGATATATGAGTTCAGAATACAATTGTTAGCTTGTGTTTAGTGCAAAAAGACTACAGTATTTAAACAAAACTGTGATCAATAATGGTAATCCTGAAGATATTTGTTTGTTAGGTTGATCAGGAGTCCCGAAGTCAAGGCCTGATGGCTGCAGCCCTGGATCTGCGAGTCCACTGGGGAAGTCGGAGGGAGGCCAATGTCTGCAAGTCTGTGATTCCAATGGAGACTGGAGGCCCAGAGGCAACCTGTCCTGGGGTTGGAGACTTGTCTGTGTATGTGAGGAGGATAAGTGGTGGATAGGAGGGAGAAAAGGGGTTTATTTCGCTGTTCTTCTGTTGAACATTGTGGAAATACTATGTAGGCACCTGCATGAACGTGTGGTGACACTTGTGGGCTACTCCCAGCACATCCTTAGGTTGTGTTGGTTGTTAGTGCAAATGCACATTTCACTGCATGCTTCAATGTATATACGATAAGTAAATGAGTCTGAATTGGAAAGGAATCCTGTACAAAGTTCACTCCCATTGAAGTGATAAGCAAGCCATGCCACTGCATTATAAATGTGCAATATAATCAGTGGATGGTCTTCAATGGTTCAAGAAGGCAGCTTATCAGATACATTTCAAGGACAATTTAGGATGGGCAATTAGTGTCACCATTCCCAGTAACACCTCAATGACAAGAGGAATTAAAGAAAAAGCAGCACAGATCAAAACTTAAAATGAATTTTTAAAAAAGCTATAGCTGCTGTAAATCTGAAATAAAAACAGAACATTGGAAACCTTTCATGGGTCTGGCCAGCTTCTGTGGAGAGAGATACAGACTTAAGCTTTCAGGCTGAAGATCCTCCACTCCATACATCAACTGATGACACAACTATTGTTGGCAGAATCTCAGATAATGACAAGGAGATGTACAGGACCAAGAGAAATCAGCTGGTTGAGTGGTATCTCAACAACAACCTCGCACTCAATAGCAGCAAGACCAAGAAACTGATTGTGGACTTCAGGAGAGGGAAGTCCGGAGAACACACACCAGCTGTGAGGACTGATGAAGGGCCATGGCCCAAAATGTTGACTGTACTCTTTTCCATAGATGCTGCCTGGCCTGCTGGGTTCCTCCAGCATTTTGAGTGTCTTGCTTGGATTTCCAGCATCTGCATATTTTCTCGTTTGTAAAGATCCTGACAGACACATTCCTTATGGTTACTGGGGCTACTGGCACTGCAGATGGGCTCCACTCAACCTTGGAAAGAATTCCTTCAGCCTCCAAGCGATCTAGCTCACTGGCAACTTTATCACGGATGGTAAAAGGAACTGGACGGGCTTTGTAAACTTGGGTGTGGCATTTTCATTTAACACTACTTCACCCTTGATATGTTTGAGATTTCCAGTATCATCATTGAACACTGCTGTGGCATCATCCGGTATCTTTCTTAATTTGCTTTCAGTTGACTCTATTGCAGGACATGTGGCATGCAAATAGTGGATGGATCTCCAATCAAGTTGTAGTTGTTTCAGGCAATCACAGCCCACAATACAGACCCTCCTCTTTTTAACCGCATTCAAGCCCAATATGGCTTGTTGGTTGTTATATCATGAATGTCATTCCCACATGAGTTATCATTTCTCCAGTACAAGTTCATAGCTGGGTATCTGCAGGCATCAGTTCAGTATCTTTGAAATGCTGTTCAAAGTCATTTTGCAGATTGATTGAAACAGCTGAGCCAGTGTCCAATTCCATTTCAATTAATTTACTGATCACTTCTGGTGTAAGCCATATTGCTCATCTCTTGTTAGGTTTCACCTTGTAAATCTCAAGGCAACGCAGTTTTGTGTCATTCTCATCACTATCAGATTTTTCATTTTGGCAAGTCAAATTTGAAGATCCATAGGACACTCAAAGCTGCTGCGCAGGTTGACAGTGTTGTTAAGGAGGCGTATAGTGTGTTGCCTTTCATCAACCATTGGACTGACTTCAAGAGCCATGAGAATTCATCTTTTTCTTCCTCATCATTTTTTTTCTCTAGGGCCCCCAACTTTTGTGCCATCAGCAAACTTACTAAATAACCCTTTTACTTTCTCATCCAGGTCATTTATAAAAGTCACAAAGAGCAGGAATCCCTACAGAAAACCACTGGTCACCGGCCTCCAGGCAGAATACGAACCACCCTTTACCTTCTGGATCCACAAAGTCAGGTCTCCTTGGATACCATGCCTCCTAAGTTTCTGAATGAGCTTTGCACGGGGAACCTTATCAAATGGCTTACTGAAATCCATATACACTACATCCACTGCTCTACCTTCGTCAACCTTGTTACATCCTCACAGAATTCAATCTGGCTTGTAAGGCACAACCTGTCCTTGACAAAGCCATGCTGACTATCCCTAATCAGATTATATCTCTCTAAATGCTCATAAATCCTGCCTCTCAGGATCTTCTCCAACGACTTGGCCACTACTGAAGTTGGACTCATTAGTCTATAATTTCCTGGGTTATCTCTACTCCCTTTCTTGAACAAGGGAACAACATTTGCAACCCTTCAATTCTCTGTTAGTTCTCTCGTCCCTATTGATGATGCAAAGATCATCACCAGAGGCTCAGCAATCTCTTCCCTCACTTCTCACAATAGCTGGGGTATATCTCATCTGATCCCAGTGTCTTATCTAACTTAATGTTTTTCAAAAGCTCCAGTACATCCTCTTTCTTAATGTCAATATGCTCAAGCATTTCAGTCCGCTGTAAGTCATCCCCACAATTGCCAAGGTCTTTTTCCCTGGTGAATACTGAAGCAAAGTATTCATTATGTACCTCCGCTACCTCCTCTGACTCTGTGCACACGTTTCCACTATCACACCTGATTGGTCCTATTCTCACACAGCTCATCCTCTTGCTCTTCACATACTTGTAGAATGCCCAGGTTTTCTTTATTTCTGCTTGCCAAGGCCTTCTCATGGCCCCTTCTAGCTCTCCTAATTTCATTCTTAAGCTCCTTCCTGGCAACATTGTAATTTTCTAGAGCTCTAACAGTAGCTAGTTTCTTGAACCCTTCGTAAGCTTTTCTTTTCTTCTTAACCAGAATTTCTACACCCTTTGTACATCATGGCTCTTTTACCCTACCATCCTTTCCCTGCCTCAATGGAACATACCTATGCAGAACGCCATGCAAATATTCCCTGAACATTTGCTACATTTCTGCCACACATTTCCCTGAGAACAGCTCCCAAGTTTCTGCCTAATATCATATTTCCCCTACCCCAATTAAATGTTTTCCCAAATTGTCTGCTCCTATCCCTCTCCAGTGCTGTGGTAAAGGAGATAGAGTTGTGATCACTATTTCCAAAATGCTCTCCCACTGAGAGATCTGACACCTGACCAGGTTCTTTTCCCAAAACCAGATCAAGTACAGCCTCTCCTCTAGTTGGCTAATGTACATATTGCATTAGGAAACCTTTCTGAACAAACCTAACAAACTCCACCCCATCTAAACCCCTTGCTCTAAGGAGATGCCAGTCAATATTAGGAAAGTTAAAATCACCCATCACTATAACCCTATTATTATTGCACCGTTCCAGAATCTGCCTCCATATCTGCTCCTCGATGTCCCTGTTACTATTGGGCGGGGGGGAGGGGGCTATAAGAACACCCAGTAGAGTTATTGCTCCCTTCCTGTTTCTGACTTCCACCCACACTGACTCAGTAGAGAACCCCTCCATGACTTCCTCCTTTTCTGCAGTCGTGACACTATCCCTGATTAGCAGTGCCACTCCCCACCTCCTTTGCCTCCCTGTCCTTCTTGAAACATCTAAAGTCTGGCACAGTCAGCAGCCATTCCTGCCCCTGAGACATCCAAGTCTCTGTAATGGCCACAATGTCATAGTTCCATGTATTGACACGCTCTAAGTTCATCCACCTTGCTTATGATACTCATTGCATTAAAATAGACACATCTCAAACCATCTGGCTGAGTGCATCTTTGCTCTATCATCTGCCTGTCCCTCCTCACAAACTCCCTACAAGCTGTCTCCACCTATGTGCCAATTGCCCCATCCTTGGCCTCTTCACCGGTTCCCACCCCCCTGCAAATCTAGTTTAAACCCTCCCCAATAGCATTATTAAACCTCCCTCCCAGTTCAGGTGCAACCCATCCCACTTATACAGGTCACCCCTTCCCAGAAAAGGCGCCAATGATCCAAGAACTTGAAACCCCGGCCCCTGCACCATCTCCTCAGCCACTCATTCGTCTGCGCTGTCTTCCTGTTCTCACCTTCCCCGGCTCATGGCACGGGGAGTAATCGGGAGATTGCCACCTTGGAGGTCCCGCTCTTCGGCCCCCTTCCCAACTCCCTAAACTTACTGCACAGGACCTCTACCCCTCTCCTGCCTATGTCATTGGTACAAATATACACCATGTCCTCTGGCTGCTCACCCTCCCCTTCAGAATATTCTGCAACCTCTCAGAGACATCCTGGACCCTAGCACCCAGGAGGCAACACACTATCCTGGCATCTCTTTTGCTGCCGCAGAATCTTCTGTCTGTCTGCCTAACTACAGAGTCCCCTGTGACTATTGCTCCACCTGACTACACCCTACCTTTCAGAGGCTGAGAGCCAACCACAGTGCTATTGGTCTGGCTGCTGCTGCCTTGCCCATAAAGGCCACCCCCCCCCCATCAGTATCCAAAGGGGTATAGCTGTTGCTGAAGGGAATGACCCCTGCACTGACTTCTTTCTCCCTTTACCTCTCTCCATGTTCACCCATCTACTCCCTGAATTATGCACTCTGGGTGTAACCACCTACTCAAAAGTCCTATCGATCAATTGCTCTGCCTCCCAGATGATCCTTAGTTCATCCAACTCCAGCTCCTTGATGTGGTCTTTCAGGAGCTGGAGTTGGCTGCACTTCCCATGGGTGTAGTCATCAGGGAGACCATCAGGTTCCATGAATTCCCACATCCTACAGGAGAAACATTCCACTGCCATATCTGCCATCTTGCCTGCGCTCTACTATGGGCAACCAAGACCAAATCAGCAATAACGAAAGGAAAAACCTGCCCTTCTTACCCATTTCTTTTGCCTCAGCCTCTTCTCGTCAAAACCTCTAAGTTCCCACTCTGACTCTTGCCCCCACAGCGATGATGGCCGCTCCACTAGACTGCATCGCTCTTTTATGGTTTAAAAAAATAAGAAAAACCCCCACGCAAGGAGAAAGAACTCACCGCGTTTGGTGGTGCACCGCCTGCCTTCCGCTGCCACTGATGCCTCTTACGCTTCCCCTCAGTATAATGAAACAAGGCATATCATATTATCTATAACCTGAAAAGATGCATTCCACAGGTAACATTGTCCCAGCATGTTTGAAGTTATTAAGTTTCAAGGAATTTGGTAACCCATTTCTCTAATAACTTTAACAGCTCCTTTCCTTAACAAGACATTCAACATAACATTATTTGCTTTGTACCATTTTGCATATCCCGAGGTATGCAATTTCATCTTCTCTAATGTCACTTAAAAGTGGTTACAGGTGAAAATGTTTCTTTCAGCTCTGTAACCCTATATAGCAGCCACATATACACTACCTTCAGACAGAACATTGTCAAGACAGATTCAAATAGTTCATATTGGTTATCAAGAACGGAAGATTGCCTACACATCTATAAGATCATAAGACATACTGTAGGAACAAAAATAGGTCATTCAGCCCATCGAGTCTGCTCTAATATTCAATTATGGCTGATATATTTTCCTTCTCAACACCATTCTCCTGCCTTCTCCCCATAACCTTTGATGCCCTTACTAATTAAGAACCTATCAACCTCCGCTTTAAATATACCCAATGACCTGGCCTCCACGGCTACCTGTGTCAACGAATTCCACAGATTCACCACCCTCTGGCAAGAGAAATTCCTCCTCACCTCTGTACTAAAGGGACGTCCTTCTATTCTGAGGTTGTGCCCTGTATTCCTAGAGTCCTCCACTGCAAGAAACGTCCTCTCCATGTCCACTGTATTTAGGTCTTTCAATAATCCGTAGGTTTCAATGAGATCCCTGAGTCATCAAACGCTCCTCATACTATGACCCCTTAATTCCTGGGATCATTCTTGTAAACCTCCTTTGGACACGCTCCAATGCCAGCACATCCTTTCTTAGATATGGGGTCCAAAACTGTTCACAATACACCAAATGCAGTCTGACGATGCTTTATAACGGCTCAGCATTACATCCTTGTTTTTATATTCTAGTCCTCTTGAAATGAATGCTAACATTGCTTTTGCTTTCCTTACCACTGACTCAACCTGCAAGTTAACCTTTAGGGAATCCTGCACAAGGACTCCCAAGTTCCTTTGCATTTCCAATTTCTGAATTCCTTTCCATCATCCTTCACCCTTCCTCAGTCCACCAATCACCTCGGACTTCTGTCTCACCACTCTCCCTCTCTAGTTTCAGTAGGGGTTTGACCCAATCCCTCCCCCCTCCACCCCACAGATGCTACTTGATCCACTGTGTTCCTCCAGCAGATTGTTTGTAGCTGCAGCCAAGCCATTGGGTAGTGAGTTCCAGGATTAAGACTCATCAACAATGAAAGATATATTTCCAAGTCAGAATAATGGTGCATAATGGAGAGGGACTGTAGATAATAGATGTCATGGGTTTGTGAGGTGCTGTAGAAGTAGTGAGATCACTCAAGTCCAGTATGATGTTCTCCTAAGGGGTTGTCTACTGGTGGGTCCTCAGGCGGGTGTTGAGGCCAATCCAGGATCCACATAATCCAGAATCCAGAATGTATTTTTTTCAGAATATTAGCGTGGATTCCCCTTAATGGAGAATGCCTAGATGTGACTTTGTTTAACGTATTGCAGCTGATGCACAGGCAGCCACCGCACGATCCTTGAAAGATCAGAGTTGGTGTTTGGTGACATGGAACGCAAGATGACTGGACCCTTCACTGCTGCAGCCTTCCTTCACGTTCACTGCCATTGTGATATATCATCACCTTCCACCAACTCTACCTTTGAGGGCTTGGTTGGATTGTTTTTGTCTGGAACCTCCCCCTTGACCTTACCTACCAGGTGACCTTACAGCACCAGATGGCTAAACTCTAGATGGCAGCGCTCTCGGGAGCTCAGGAACACACAAGCCTCTCCACCATGACAAGGTGACAATCTTTGGGGAAGATCTACAGAAGTAGCTCAGGTAGGTAATGGCAGTGCATCTTCTACAGGGCATACACTGCAGGCACAATGCATTGGTGGTACCAGTCAAATAGGGAGCTTTATCTTGGACGATGCTGATTCTCTGAAACGCTGTTAGAGTTGCATCCATCTGTGCAAGCTAAGAGTATTCCACCAACACACACCAAAGGGCTGGAGGGACTCAACGAGTCAGGCAGCACCTATAGAGGGGAATAACCTGTTTATGTCTCAGGCTGAGACACTTCGTCAGGGTGCTCTTGATATTTAGCTAGAAGGAGGACTTTGGCGTGTCAGGTGGTGAATCACCTCCTGCTGGTCTGGTTGAACATAAAACGCTACAGCACGATGTTGTGCTGACATTTTAACCTATTTGAGATCAATCTAACTCTTCCCTCTCACAAAGCCCTCCATTTTTCTATCATCTATGTGCCTGTGTGAGTGTCCTAATGTATCTGCCTCTATCATCATCCCTGGTAGCATGTTCCACACACCCACCACTCTCTGTGTAAAAAAAATCTACCTCAACATCCCCTGTACTTTCCTCCAATCACTTTAAAATTATACCCTCTTGTATTAGTCATTTCTGCCCTGGGATAAAGGCACTGGTTGTCCACTCAATC
Source organism: Mobula hypostoma (assembly GCF_963921235.1). Classification (NCBI taxonomy): domain Eukaryota; kingdom Metazoa; phylum Chordata; class Chondrichthyes; order Myliobatiformes; family Myliobatidae; genus Mobula; species Mobula hypostoma. Next base: position 62,774,581 of record NC_086105.1, on the reverse strand, counting down.
TTTGCTCTTGTTATCTTGTACACCTCTATCAAATTACCTTTCATCTATATTCGCTCCAAAGAGAAAGCAGCATGCAGTGTAACAGTGAGTGACTCTTGGACGTTTCTCTTGCAATCACAAGACCCTGTTGGACATTGATAATGTAAGATGCCTGTTTCCCTCGTTTGGTGGTGGGATAGGTGACAAGACAGCAGTGTGGCCTTGGCTGTAGCAAGGACTAGGCCTCAAGCCGTGGACTTGCTGCAGCTTCAGTTCAGGTGAGAAGACACTGGAGGCGGTGTAGCGTGGCGTCCGTGCTCAGTTGGGGGCTGGCCTCTCCTATCAGTGCTGCCCCTCAGTAGAATGACAGACTGGATTGCTGGGAGCTGTACCCTCAATTTGCATGTTACTCAGGGTCTTGGACTAACAATGTGTTTTTTCTCTCTTGTTATCTTGAATGTTTGTTATGCATTTTGGCCGCAGAGGAACGCGGTCTCATTCAACTGTATCCATGTATGGTTTGAATTCAAGATTCATTTATTATCAAGGTATGTATAAATTACACAACCTTGAGATTTGCTTGCTCACAGGTAGCCACAAAGCAAGAAACCCAAAAGAATCTAATTAAAGAAAAAAAAGAATAAAAATAAAAGACCAACACAAGAGAAAAAAATACAAATCATACAAACGATTGAAGCAAACAACAACATTCCAAACCAAGATTGAGTCCTCGGATCCGATCCCTGGAGCAGCCTGGAGTAGGCCCGAAGGCTCGCTTATCGGTTCATCACATTAGCGGACACAGAGCACAGCAGCCTGAGCAGTCTTCATAGCCTCAGCACCAGGGAGATGAATATTGTGGAGAACCAGCGAAATCAGCTCTTCTCCCAACCGACACTGTCTTTCCAGTCTATCTGGGCCAATGTTTAAATTGAACCAACGACAGAACAGCGAAAGGAGAGGAGTGAACATCTCAGAAAGTGAACAAAATTGGCTCTCGCCTTCAATCTGGGCCAGAGTTTGAATGATCTAAACCAGGGGTCCCCAACCTTTTTTGCACCGCGGACCGGTTTATTATTGACAATATTCTTGCGGACCGGCCAACCGGGGGGGAGGGGGTAGGGTTGCCAATGGACAAGAATGGCAGTCAAATACGTTGTGTTTACCCGAGAAAGACTACCATGACCATGAAGCCTTGCGCGGGCATCTGTGTGCGCATGCGTGTACATGCCGATTTTTTCCTACAAATCGTTTTTGGCGATTCTGTTTGGGGGTGGGGGGTGTTAATCACGACCGGAATATAGGTGATAAGTGGCTAATACACTCAATTTTGTTTCTAAAAGGGTTTATCTAACAAATTTAATATTAAACACACAGCGCATAATTTCCTCACATGAATATAGTGATAAGTCAATTATCAGGGGAGGACAGGGGAGCTTGAAGTAAGTATTGAACGAACTTCCAGTAGAAGTGGTAGAGGCAGGTTCGATATTATCACTTATAGAAAAATTGGATAGGTATATGGACAGGAAAGGAATGGAGGGTTATGGGCTGAATGCAGGTCGGTGGGACTAGGTGAGAGTAAGCGTTCGGCACAGACTAGAAGGGTCGAGATGGCCTGTTTCCGTGCTGTAATTGTTATCTGGCTATACAAGTCAATAGCAGCATAACATTTTAAGTAACGATTGGATATTAAACACACAGCACATATTTTCCCCGTAAGAACATATAAAATCATTGCAACACACCTATATCACTGAATCAGTGGGAGCCCTGGGCTTGTTTCCCTGCAACAAGACGGTCCTATTGAGGGGTGACGGGAGACAGTGATACTCGAAGGGGGTTCCTTATGTCCAGTCTATTCCGCAATTTAGTTTTTGTTACATTCATCGCAGAGATAAGTTGGAAATGGAAGCAACGTTTTCAGTGCTTTCGTGGCTATCTCAGGATATTTAGCGTTGATTTTGATCCAGAATGCCAGCATAGATGTTATGTCAAACATACTTTTCAGCCCGCCATCAATTGCAAGCTCGAGGAGTTAATCTCCTTCCCGCGCTGATATGGACAACGCGCGGGTAATGACCTCACATGCGTAATGACCTCATGTGTGTTCAAGCTCAACAGTGGGCGTGACAGGGAATGAGGAAAGGTGCAGCTGACTCATATCGCCAAATCATATTGTTTCCTCGCGGCCCGGTAGCACATGCTTTGCGGCCCGGTGGTTGGGGACCGCTGATCTAAACAGTATATCGTACCTTGCACTAGGACCCAGGTACCGCTGCTGCAAAAGGCATCGGGCCTAAACCACGCCGCCCAGTGACTCGCTCTGGGCCCAGATTTCGCCACCCATTCCAAAGCTGCTCTCTAGCTCTTCAGATCAGCTCAGTGCCCACAGCAATCGAAACTCGCACACTGGCCTGCTAAACAAGCATCAGAACTTCTCTGCCCGGGCCCCTTCTTCTTCCAGGACCTAGAGCAATCCACCCTCGCTCACAGGCCAGCTGTACAGAACTCCAAGTGCAACAGTTCTGCAACACACCACCTCAGCTCATCCCCTGAACTCACCTTACCATTGCTTGCCCCTTCAGTTTGCAGCAATAATCTAACACAATTTACCACAGAAAAGGTACTTTTAGTGATGATTTTAATCGGATTTATTTTCTTTTTGACTACTTGAAGCTGTCACACAGATTTGGTAGCACTATCTTGACCATAATGATAATTAAACTTGATTCTATTTTATTTGAAAAGCCCTAGCTCGCTCAAGCTTTCCTCATAATACTTGCTCTCTGATTCATGAAGCATCTTCTGCCCTCTCATATTAGCCATTTCCACCCTGGGAAAAAGGCACTGGCACTGGCTGTCCACTCTATTTTTGCCTCTTATCGTGTTGTACACCTCTATCAAGCTACCTCTCATCCTCTCCAAAGGGAAAAGGCCTAACTCACCGAAACCTTCTCATAGGTCATGCTCTCAGATCCAGACAGTAACTTGGTAAGTCTCCTCTGCACCTTCTCTAAAGTTTCTACATCCTTCATATAACGAGATGACCAGAACCGAGTTTAAGTTTAATTCCCAGACAATCAGTGGTTGGGTCTCAGTCAAGATAATACTGCATGTCTAGGATAGCTGCAAAGACTCTCTCCCTCTCTCGTCAGGGATGGTCAATACCAGGCAATTATGTTACTTGCCACATCAGCCCACAACTGTATTCTTGTGAATGCTGCTTATCTGATACTATGTGCCTGTGATGCTGCTGCATATTTTTCATCAGAGAAACACAAGAAAGCCTGATAGCATGTTCTTTCAGGTTTTTGTATCTTCTGCCCAATGGGAGAGTGGCAAGAGGAGGAGAGAGCCTTGGGAATCCATGGCCTATGGCCACTCATGCGATAAAGTATGTAAAACGGTTAACACGTTAATTAAACAATAGTAGTCTGTTCTTTCTGAAAGAAACTGCTTTGATCAACAAATATGCTAAGCCACCCTGAGCCATATTTCTTCTCAGGGTTAGACAGTGTTTCAAGATCTTTGTTTCTTTCTGCAGTCATGAGCAGAGATAAGACCACTCCAACCTGCTTGTGTATGAGGCCATTATACCTATTCTGTAATTTGTCTCTCGGAACTGTCAAACAATAGATACAGTTGAAGTCAGAAGTTTACATACACCTCAGCCAAATACATTTAAACTCAGTTTTTCACAATTCCCGACATTTAATCCTAGAAAACATTCCCTGTCTTAGGTCAGTTAGGATCACTACTTTATTTTAAGAATGTGAAATGTCAGAATAATAGTAGAGAGAATGATTTATTTCAGCTTTTATTTCTTTCATCACATTCCCAGTAGGTTAGTTTACATACACTTTGTTAGTATTTGGTAGCATTGCCTTTAAATTGTTTAACTTGGGTCAAACATTTTGGGTGGCCTTCCACAAGCTCCTCACAATAAGTTGCTGGAATTTTGTTCCATTCCTCCAGAGAGAACTGGTGTAACTGAGTCAGGTTTGTAGGCCTCCTTGTTTGCACACACTTTTTCATTCTGCCCACAAATTTTCTATCGGATTGAGGTCAGGGCTTTGTGATGGCCACTACAATACCTTAACTTTGTTGTCCTTAAGCAATTTTGCCACAACTTTGGAGGTATGCTTGGGGTCATTTGTCCATCTGGAAGACCCATTTGCAACCAAGCTTTAACTTCCTGGCTGATGTCTTGAGATGTTGCTTCAATATATCCACATAATTTTCCTTCCTCATGATGCCATCTATTTTGTGAAGTGCACCAGTCCCTCCTGCAGCAAAACACCCCCACAACATGATGCTATGCTTCACGGTTGGGATGGTGTTCTTCGGCTTGCAAGCCTCACCCTTTTTCCTCCAAACATAACCATGGTCATTATGGCCAAACAGTTCAATTTTTGTTTCATCAGACCAGAGGACATTTCTCCAAAAAGTAAGATCTTTGTTTCCATTATAATAAGGCATCCATTAGTCTTGCGAGACCATGGATCTGTGCCTGGAAAGCCTTCACTCTCCAGGGCGCAGGCCTGGGCAAGGTTGTATGGAAGACCAGCAGTTGCCCATGCTGCAAGTCTCCCCGCTCCACGACACTGATGTTTTCCAAGGGAAGGGCAAAGGCCGATACAGCTTGGCACCAGTGTTGTCGCAGAGCACTGTGAGGTTAAGTGCCTTGCTCAAGGACACAACACGCTGCCTCGGCTGGGGCTCGAACTCATGACCCTCAGGTCGCTAGTCGAATGGCTTAACCACTTGGCCACGTGCACTTGCAAACTGTAGTCTGCCTTTTTTTATGGTGGTTTTGGAGCAGTGGCTTCTTCCTTGCTGAGCAGCCTTTCAGGTTATGTTGATATAGGACTCGTTTTTCTGTGGATATAGATACATGTCTACCTGTTTCCTCCAGCATCTTCACAAGGTCCTGTTGTTCTGGGATTGATTTGCACTTTTCGCGCCAAAGTACGTTCATCTCTAGGAGAGAGAATGCACCTCCTTCCTGAGCGGTATGACGGCTGCGTGGTCCCATGGTGTTTATACTTGCGTATTATTCTTTATACAGATGAACGTGGTACCTTCAGGCATATGGAAATTGCTCCCAAGGATGAACCAGACTTTTGGAGGTCCACAATTTCTTTTCCTGAGGCCTTGGCTGATTTCTTTTGATTTTGTTTGTAAACTTCTGACCCACTGGAATTGTGATATAGTCAATTAAAAGTGAAATAATCTGACTGTAAACAATTGTTGGAAAAATTATTCGTGTCATGCACAAAGTAGATGTCCTCAATGTCTTGCCAAAACTATAGTTTGCTAATATGAAATCTGTGGAGTAGTTAAACAATGAGTTTTAATGACTTCAGCCTAAGTGTATGTAAACTTCTGACTTCAAATGTAAGTCTTACTCCAGCTTGGTATGTGTGGGGGTATCTGAACGACTATATCCATTTTGTAAGGTGAATTGCAAGTTAGTTGGTGGACTGGGCCGGAACAACTGTTCCTATTTGGGCAACTAAGTAAGCCCTGGGTGCTTTGAATAAAGAGTTTGTGCTTATATGGTCTCTGAGTGACTTTATCTGGATTTGACTTCCACACGTGAAGAGGGTCCACTAAAGATGGTATTGAAAGCCTAGCGTCCATGCATCAGGAGCCCACAGAGGCCTACATAAGTGAGCTGAAGCAACTCACCACCTCACAAACTGTCCACAACATGAAGTCTGACACCACAAGGTTCAAGAGCCATTTGCTTCTTGAGACAGCTGGCAAAACCCTAATCACCACATTTTAGCAACACTATACTTTGATCACTTTGCTGTACAATGGGCCTTGTGGGTTTTCTTTGTTCTAATTGTTTTTTCTTGTAAAACTAGTGTAAAATTGATGTTTTTTTCTGTGAATGCTGTGATGTGATGTGGGTGTGATGCTTCATCAAGATTGTTCGCTGCATCTGTGTAGACATGTGCACACGACAATAAACTCAAATTTGACATTGAATATTGTCCAGATGCTGTTCCAAGCACCATTGTTGACTATAAATGCAGCCGCTCAATCTTTAGGCTTTGGAGTTCCCTCACTGAACTGGTCCACCTCACAACCTCATTTCCCTTCTTTAAGATGCACCTTAAAATACAACTCTTTGACAAATTGCTTAATTGTTTGCTCAAATGGTGTTGTTTTAAAAACACAGAAACATAGAAAAACCTACAGCACAATACAGGCCCTTCAGCCCACAAAGCTGTGCCAAACCTTAGAAATTACCTAGGGTTAACCATAGCCCTCCATTTTTCTGAGCTCCATATACCTGTCCAGGAATCTCTTAAAAGACCCTATTGTATCCGCCCCCACCACCATCACCGGCAGCCCAATCCACACACTCATCACTCTCTGCATAAAAAACTTACCCCTGACATCTCCTCTGTACGTACTTCCAAGCACCTTAAAATTGTGTCCTCTCATGTTAGCCATTTCAGCCCTGGGGAAAAGCCTCTGACTATCCACACGATCAATGCCTCTCATCATCTTGTACACCTCGATCAGGTTACCTCTCATCCTCCGTTGCTCCAAGGAAAAAAGGCCAAGTTCACTCAACCTATTCTCATAAGGCATGCTCCCCAATCCAGGCAACATCCTTGTAATTCTCCTCTACACCCTTTCTATGGTTTCCACATCCTTCCTATAGTGAGGCGACCAGAACTGAGCACAGTACTCCAAGTGGGGTCTGACCAGAGCCCTATATAGCTGCAACATTACCTCTCGGCTCTTAAACTCAATCCCACGATTGATGAAGGCCAATGCACCATATGCTTTCTTAACCACAGAGTCAACTTGCGCAGCAACTTTGAGTGTCCTATAGACTCGTAACCCAAGATCCCTCTGATCCTCCACACTGCCAAGAGTCTTACTATTAATACTATATTTTGTCATCATATTTGATCTACCAAAATGAACCACTTCACGCTTATCTGGGTTGAACTCCATCTGCCACTTCTCAGCCCAGTTTTACAACCTATCAATGTCTCCCTGTAACCTCTGACAGCCCTCCACACTATCCATAACACCTCCCACCTTTGAGTCATCAGCAAATTTACTAACCCATCCCTCCATTTCCTCATCCAGGTTATTTATAAAAATCACAAAGAGAAGGTGTCCCAGAACAGATCCCTGAGGCACACCACTGGTCACCGTCCTCCATGCAAAATATGACCAGTCTACAACTACGTTTTGCCTTCTGTGGGCAAGACAGTTCTGGATCCAGAAAGCAATGTCCCCTTGGATCCCATGCCTCCTTACTTTCTCAATAAGCCTTTCATGGGTACCTTGTCAATTGCCTTGCAAAAACCCATATACACTACACCTGCCTTTCACAAACCATGCTGACTATTCCTAATCATATTATGCCTCTCCAAATGTTCATAAATCCTGCCTCTCAGGATCTTCTCCATCAACTTACCAACCACTGAATTACGACTCACTAGTCTATAATTTCCTGGGCTACCTCTACTCCCTTTCTTGAATAATGGAACAACATCTGCAACCCTCCAATCCTTCGGAACCTCTCCCATCCCCATTGATGATGCAAAGATCATCGCCAGAGGCTCAGCAATCTCCTCCCTCGCCTCCCACAGTAGCGTAGGGTACATCTCATCCGGTCCCAGTGACTTATCCAACTTGATGCTTTCCAAAAGCTCCAGCACATCCTCTATCCTAATATCCACACGCTCAAGCTTTTCAGTCCGCTGTTAAGTTATCCCTGCAATCGCCAAGATCCTTTTCCGTAGTGAATACTGAAGCAAAGTACTCATTAAGTATCTCTGCTATCTCCTCCGGTTCCATACACACTTTTCCACTGTCACCATTGATTGGTCCTATTCTCTCACGTCTTATCTTCTTGTTCTTCATATACTTGTAGAATGCCTTGGGGTTTTCCTTAATCCTGTCCGCCAAGGCCTTCTCAAAGCCCCTTCTGGTTCTCCTATAATTTCTTTCTTAAGCTCCTTCCTGCTAGCCTTATAATTACCTAGTTTTTTGAACCTTTCCTAAGCTCTTCTTCTCTTCTTGACTAGGTTTACAACAGCCTTTGTACAGCACGGTTCCTGTACCCAACCACCCTTTCCGTCTCATTGGAACGTACCTATGCAGAACTCCACACAAATATCCCCTGAACATTTGCCACATTTCTTCCATACATTTCCCTCAGAACATCTGTTTCCAATTTATGCTTCCAAGTTCCTGCCTGATAGCTTCATTTTTCCCCTTACTCCAATTAACCGCTTTCCTAACTTGTCTGTTCCTATCCCTCTCTGATGCTATGAGAAAGGAGATAGAATTGTGATCACTATCTCCAAAATGCTCTCCCACTGACAGATCTGACACCTGACCAGATTCATTTCCCAATACCAGATCAAGTACAGCCTCTACTCTTGTAGGCTTATCTATATATTGTGTCAAGAAACCTTCCTGAACACACCTAACAAACTCCACCCCATCTAAACCCCACATTCTAGGGACATGCCAATTGATATTTGGGAAATTAAAATCTCCCACTACAACAATCCTGTTATTATGACACCTTTCCAGAATCTGTCTCCCTATCTGCTTCTCGATATCCCTGTTACTATTGGGTGGTCTATAAAAACCACCCAGCAGAGTTATTGACCTCTTCCACAGAGACTCCTTAGACAATCCCTCCATGTCTTCCTCCTTTTCAGCAGCCGTGACACTATCTCTGATCAACTGTACCACGCCCCCACCTCTTTTGCCTCCCTCCCTGTCCTTTCTGAAACATCTAAAGTCCGGCACTCAAAGTAACCATTCCTGCCCCTGAGCCATCCAAGTCTCTGTAATAGCCACAACATCATAGCTCCAAGTACTGATCCAAGCTCTAAGCTCATCTGCTTTGTTCATAATACTCCTTACATTAAAATAGACACATCTCAAACCATCAGTCTGTTCACATCCCTGTCTATCACCTGCCTATCCTCCCTCTCGCACTGTCTCCAAGCTTTCTCTATTTGTGAGCCAATCGCCTCTTCCTCCGTCTCTTCAGTTTGGTTTCCACCCCCCAACAATTCTAGTTTAAACTCTCCCCAACAGCCTTAGCAAACCTCCCCACCAGGATATTAGTCCCCCTGGGATTCAAGTGCAACCCGTCCTTTTTGCACAGGTCACCCCTGCCCCAAAAGAGGTCCCAATGATCCAGAAATCTGAATCCCTGTCCCCTGCTTCAATCCCTTAGCCACGCATTTATCCTCCACCTCACTCTATTCCTATACTCACTGTCGCGTGGCACAGGCAGTAATCCTGAGATGACTACCTTTGTGGTCCTGCTTCTCAGCTTCCTTCCTAACTCCCTGTATTCTGCTTTCAGGACCTCCTCCTTTTTCCTACCTATGTCATTGGTATCAATATGTACCACGACCTCTGGCTGTTGTCCTTCCCATTTCAGGATATTGTGGACGTGATCAGAAACATCCCTGACCTTGGCACCTGGGAGGCAAACTACCATCCGTGCTTCTTTCCTGCATCCACCGAATTGCCTGTTTGACCCCCTAAATATAGAATCCCCTATCACTGCCGCCATCCTCTTCCTTTCCCTACCCTTCTGAACCACAGGGCCAGACTGTGCCAGAGGCGCGACCATCGTTGCTTCCCTCAGGTCTGTCTCCCCAGGCCCCAGTGTGAATACCTGCCTATAGCTCCTGAGATCCCTAGAGCAATGCCATCTGGAGCTATGCTCCTGGTAGGGTCACCCATGGAGGTAAGGTCGAGGGTGAAGTCCACAACAAAAAACAATCCAAGCAAGACTTCAGTGGTGGAACAGGCAGACGAAGTTACTTCGAACTTAACAGCTGTGAAGGTTGATAAAGGCTGCAGCAAATCTATCAGCTCCAAGAGGCTAGGCGTGAGGAGGTTAGTTCACAACAGGGGGATGGGAACCAGTGCAGAGAGACAGAGGGGTGTAAAGTGAGGGTAGAAGCAAAAAGTACAAAGGAGAAAAGTAAAAGTGGCAGGCCGACAAATCCAGGGCAAGCATTAAAAAGGGCCACTTTTCAACATAATTGTAGAAGGGCTAAGAGAGTTGTAAAAGCGAGCCTGAAGGCTTTGTGTGTCAATGCAAGGAGCATTCGTAATAAGGTGGATGAATTGAAAGTGCAGATTGTTATTAATGAATATGATATAGTTGGGATCACAGAGACATGGCTCCAGGGTGACCAGGGATGGGAGCTCAACGTTCAGGGATATTCAATATTCAGGAGGGATAGACATGAAGGAAGGGGAGGTGGGGTGGCGTTGCTGGTTAAAGAGGAGATTAACACAATAGAAAGGAAGGACATAAGCCGGGAAGATGTGGAATCGATATGGGTAGAGCTGCGTAACACTAAGGGGCAGAAGACGCTGGTGGGAGTTGTGTACAGGCCACCTAACAGTAGTAGTGAGGTCGGAGATGGTATTAAACAGGAAATTAGAAATGTGTGCAATAAAGGAACAGCAGTTATAATGGGTGACTTCAATCTACATGTAGACTGGGTGAACCAAATTGGTAAAGGTGCTGAGGAAGAGGATTTCTTGGAATGTATGCGGGATGGATTTTTGAACCAACATGTCGAGGAACCAACTAGAGAGCAGGCTATTCTGGACTGGGTTTTGAGCAATGAGGAAGGGTTAATTAGCGATCTTGTCGTGAGAGGCCCCTTGGGTAAGAGTGACCATAATATGGTGGAATTCTTCATTAATATGGAGAGTGAGATAGTTAATTCAGAAACAAAGGTTCTGAACTTAAAGAGGGGTAACTTTGAAGGTATGAGACGTGAATTAGCTAAGATAGACTGGCAAATGACACTTAAAGGATTGACTGTGGATATGCAATGGCAAGCATTTAAAGGTTGCATGGATGAACTACAACAATTGTTCATCCCAGTTTGGCAAAAGAATAAATCAAGGAAGGTAGTGCACCCGTGGCTGACAAGAGAAATTAGGGATAGTATCAATTCCAAAGAAGTAGCATACAAATTAGCCAGAGAAAGTGGCTCACCTGAGGACTGGGAGAAATTCAGAGTTCAGCAAAGGAGGACAAAGGGCTTAATTAGGAAGGGGAAAAAAGATTATGAGAGAAAACTGGCGGGGAACATAAAAACGGACTGTAAAAGCTTTTATAGATATGTAAAAAGGAAAAGACTGGTAAAGACAAATGTAGGTCCCCTGCAGACAGAAACAGGTGAATTGATTATGGGGAGCAAGGACATGGCAGACCAATTGAATAATTACTTTGGTTCTGTCTTCACTAAGGAGGACATAAATAATCTTCCAGAAATAGTAAGGGACAGAGGGTCCAGTGAGATGGAGGAACTGAGTGAAATACATGTTAGTAGGGAAGTGGTGTTAGGTAAATTGAAGGGATTGAAGGCAGATAAATCCCCAGGGCCAGATGGTCTGCATCCCAGAGTGCTTAAGGAAGTAGCCCAAGAAATAGTGGATGCATTAGTGATAATTTTTCAAAACTCGTTAGATTCTGGACTAGTTCCTGAGGATTGGAGGGTGGCTAATGTAACCCCACTTTTTAAAAAAGGAGGGAGAGAGAAACCGGGGAATTATAGACCGGTTAGCCTAACGTCAGTGGTGGGGAAACTGCTGGAGTCAGTTATCAAGGATGTGGTAACAGCACATTTGGAAAGCGGTGAAATGATCGGACAAAGTCAGCATGGATTTGTGAAAGGAAAATCATGTCTGACGAATCTCATAGAATTTTTTGAGGATGTAACTAGTAGAGTGGATAGGGGAGAACCAGTGGATGTGGTATATTTGGATTTTCAAAAGGCTTTTGACAAGGTCCCACACAGGAGATTAGTGTGCAAACTTAAAGCACACGGTATTGGGGGTAAGGTATTGGTGTGGGTGGAGAATTGGTTAGCAAACAGGAAGCAAAGAGTGGGAATAAACGGGACCTTTTCAGAATGGCAGGCGGTGACTAGTGGGGTACCGCAAGGCTCAGTGCTGGGACCCCAGTTGTTTACAATATATATTAATGACTTGGATGAGGGAATTAAATGCAGCATCTCCAAGTTTGCGGATGACACGAAGCTGGGTGGCAGTGTTAGCAGTGAGGAGGATGCTAAGAGGATGCAGGGTGACTTGGATAGGTTGGGTGAGTGGGCAAACTCATGGCAGATGCAATTTAATGTGGATAAATGTGAAGTTATCCACTTTGGTGGCAAAAATAGGAAAACAGATTATTATCTGAATGGTGGCCGATTAGGAAAAGGGGAGGTGCAACGAGACCTGGGTGTCATTATACACCAGTCATTGAAAGTGGGCATGCAGGTACAGCAGGCGGTGAAAAAGGCGAATGGTATGCTGGCATTTATAGCGAGAGGATTCGAGTACAGGAGCAGGGAGGTACTACTGCAGTTGTACAAGGCCTTGGTGAGACCACACCTGGAGTATTGTGTGCAGTTTTGGTCCCCTAACCTGAGGAAAGACATCTTTGCCATAGAGGGAGTACAAAGAAGGTTCACCAGATTGATTCCTGGGATGGCAGGACTTTCATATGAAGAAAGACTGGATGAACTGGGCTTGTACTCGTTGGAATTTAGAAGATTGAGGGGGGATCTGATTGAAACGTATAAGATCCTAAAGGGATTGGACAGGCTAGATGCAGGAAGATTGTTCCCAATGTTGGGGAGGTCCAGAACGAGGGGTCACAGTTTGAGGATAGAGGGGAAGCCTTTTAGGACCGAGATTAGGAAAAACTTCTTCACACAGAGAGTGGTGAATCTGTGGAATTCTCTGCCACGGGAAACTGTTGAGGCCAGCTCATTGGCTATGTTTAAGAGGGAGTTAGATATGGCCCTGGTGGCTACAGGGGTCAGGGGGTATGGAGGGAAGGCTGGGGCGGGGTTCTGAGTTGGATGATCAGCCATGATCATAATAAATGGCGGTGCAGGCTCGAAGGGCTGAATGGCCTACTCCTGCACCTATTTTCTATGTTTCTATGTTTCTAATTGTCATGGTTTCCATGCATTGGAATCAGTTGGTTGATTTGTGAAGTATCGTGTGCTTCACCCCATCCTGTCTGGAAAGCAGAGGGATCATCATCATGCAGTTGAAAAACATCGAGAAGTGAAATTATGAAATTTGGAACCTGGAATATACGAACTCTGATGGATAACCCCAAATCAGACCAACCAGAGAGGAGAACTGCCTTTGTTGCCCGGGAACTCCAAAACTTCAACTTTGACATTGTTGCTCTGAGTGAGACCCGCAGAGCTGGAGAACGGCAACTAAAGGAACAGCAAGGTCAATACACCTTTTTCTGGAAAGGACTTGATCCTGAACAACCGAGGATCCAGGGAGTAGGTTTTGACATCCGAAACAGCCTACTTCAGAAGCTGACAGAGCAAGATACAAAAGATTCAAAAAAAACTTTATTGTCATTCTAACCATACATCAGCTCTGCAGGGCAGAATGAGACAGCATTTCTCAGGGGCAGTGCAATCATAACATAACAAATGCAACACTAAATAATAAACATAACAATAAATACAACAGCCACATGTCAGTTAAAATCAGTTATAAGTGTCCAGTGCAAGTTAAAAGTGTCCAAAGCAGAGTCAGGTGGAGCAGCTATTTAGCAGTCTGACTGCCTGTGGGAGGAAGCTGTTTAGTACCTTTGTGGTTTTAGTTTTGATGCTCCTGTAACGTTTGCCTGATGGCAGAAGAACAAACAGTTCATGGAGAGGGTGTGAGGGGTCTTTAATGATGTACCGTGTCTTCTGGAGGCATTGACTCTGAAAGAGGTCTTTGACAGAAGGTAGGGAGACCCCAATAACCTTCTCTGCTCCCCTAACCACCCTCTGCAAGGCTTTTTTGTCGACAGCACTGCAGCTGGAGTACCAGGTTGTGATGCAAAAGGTCAGCACACTCTCAACCACGCCTCTGCAGAATGTAGTTAAGATGTTAGTGGGGAGTGATGCTTGTTTAAGCTTCCTCAGAAAGTGCAATCTCTGCTGGGCCCATTTCACAATCCCAGTGGTGTTCCTGAACCAGGTGAGATTGTCCAAGATCTGCACCCCAAGGAACTTGATGTTTTCCACTCTCTCCACTGTGGAGCCGCTGATGCTGAGGGATGTGTGCTCAGGCTGAGACTGTCTGAAATCAACGATCATCTCCTTGGTTTTGGTGACATTAAGCATCAAGTTGTTATCCCTGCACCAGCTGTCTAGGTGTTTGACCTCCTCCCTGTACATAGTTTCATCGTTTTTGCTGATGAGCCCCACCACTGTGGTATCATCTGCAAATTTAATGATCAGGTTCTTCTTGAATCTGGCTGCACAGTCATGTGTTAGCAGTGTAAACAGCAATGGGCTAAGCACACAGCCTTGTGGGGATCCAGTGCTCAGTGTGATGGAGTCAGAGACGTTCCTGCCAACACGGACTGACTGTGGTCTCTCTGTCAAGAAATCCAGAATCCAGCGACACATGGCCATGCTAAGGCCAAGCAGCGACAGTTCCTCCACTAGTCTGCGGGATGATGGTATTGAATGCTGAACTGAAATCAATGTACAGGATTCTGGCATAAGTGTCTTTGTTGTCCAAGTGAGAGAGAACTGTGTGCAGTGTGGTGGATATTGTGTCCTCCATAGAGTGATTTGGAGGATAAGCAAACTGTAGAGGTTCCAGTGATGAGGGGAGGCTGGCTGTGATATGAGGCTTGACAAGCCGTTCAAAACATTTCATCACTATGGGGGTCAGGGCAACGGGACGGTAATCATTCAGACAGGCTACAACTGATTTCTTTGGTACAGGGATGATTGTGGAGGTTTTGAAGCATCTGGTGTCAATAGCTTGACTAAGGGAGATGTTGAAAATGTCTGTCAGGACATCTGCTAATACATCAGCACATTCCTTGAGCACACGTCCAGGGATGTTGTCGGGACCTCCCGCTTTTCGTGGGTAGACCCTGGCAAGGGTCCTCTGTGTTTGCTCTGGATCAATGATTGGAGCCGGCTGGTCAGATGGTAAAAAGGGACTGGCTCTCCCCCTTGCTGTAGTGTTTGATGCTTCGAAGCGTGCAAAGGATTTGTTAAGTCTGTCTGGTAGAGAGGCGTCGCTGTCATCAGTTTCCTGCCTGATCTTGTAGTCTGTCAGAGCTTTAATTCCCTGCCACATCCGTCTGGTGTCACCCGTGTCATAGAAGTGTCCATGTATTTTGCCCGGGTAGGCCCTTTTCACTTTCCTGATCCCCAGTGAAAGCGCAGACCTGGCTGAGCGAAGCGCACTCCTGTCCCCCGATCTGTAGGCTGTGTCACGGGCCTTCAGTAGTGAATGCACCTTTGTTGTCATCCATGGCTTTTTATAACCACGTGCGGTGAAGATTTTCATCACAGTGACATCCTCCGTGCATTTGGCTATGTAGCTGATTACTGCCTCCGCATACTCCTCAATGTCAGTATGGTCGTCATAGGAGGCTGCTGTTTTGAATATATCCCAGTTTGTGTGCAAAAAACAGTCTTGTCGTGCTGAGGCTGCTCCTTTTGGCCAGACCCTTATCTCTCTTTTCTCTGCTCTCACACGTTTAAGCAGTGGTTTATATGCTGGTGTTAGCATGACAGATATGTGGTCAGAGTGGCCAAGATGGGGGCGGGGGGCTGCTTTGTATGCCTGTGGTGTGTCGGTATAAACCAAGTCCAGTGTGTTGTCTCCCCTGATTTTGAAATCCACATATTGCCGGAATGTGGGGAACACAGTCTTTAAGCTGGTGTGTTAAAGTCCCCAGCAATCACCACAAAGCTGTCAGGATGTGTAGTCAGTAGATCACTGATGGCTTCATGTAGGCCTCCCAGTGCTTCGTTAGCATTAGCCCTAGCATTGGCACTGGGAGCTACGTAAACAGCTGCCACAAACATGATGGTGAATTCCCTCGGCAGATAGAACTGCCGGCATTTCACAATGAGAAATTCAGCCAGTGGTGAGCAGTGTTTAGCAGCTACTGTAGCGTTCACACACCAGTCTTTGTTTATATAAACACACAGACCTCCTCCTCGGCTCTTACCAGAGCTAGCTGCCCCTCTGTCCGCACGAAACGATGTCATTCCCTCTAGCTGTATCGCCGCATCCGGTATGCTGTCATGGAGCCAGGATTCCATTAAGACATACTACTGGGAATCAACAAACGTCTCATGACTCTGCAAATCCAGCTTGTCAAGAACCAATATGCCACCATCATCAGCGCCTGTGCTCCAACTCTGGACACTGAAGACGAAGTAAATGTGAACCTCTACGCCCAACCTGACAACGTCCTTTCCTCTGTTCCCAACAACAAGATCATTGTCTTGGGTGACTTCAATGCCAGTCAGGAAAGATCATACACTCTGGACTGGAATAATAAGCAAAGTAGGAGTTGGCAAGGTCAACGCCAATGGAACACTCCTCCTCACCAAATGCGCTGAACACAACCTGGTGATTACAAACACCCTATTTCGCCAGAAAAACAGGCACAAAGTCTCCTGGCAGCATCCACACTCCAAACATTGGCACCTCATCGACTACAACATAATACGATTGTGCTGACCAACAAGATGTACTGATAACAAGAGCTGTTACTGGTGCCGACGAGTGCTAGACAGATCATCGACTCATCTTGTCCACCATGAGAATGAAGATTCGGCCCAAAAGGAAACACCAAAATCAGAACACTATTAAGAAATTCAATGTTGACATCCTTCAAGACATCAACCATGTACAGAAGTTCCAACAAAATCTTCAAGAACAACTGCCTCAACAAATCCCACCATCTGTAGAAGAACACTGGAATCAATTGAAGAATGCTATCATCACCTCCTGCAAAGAAACAATTGGGTTCAAGATGAAAAAAGATCAGGATTGATTCGATGACAACAACAAACTACTCCAACAACTCATCGACGAAAAGAGAAAAGCTTTCATCACCTTACAAAATGACCAACAATCAACTACCAAAAGGAAGCACTATCAGGAATGCAAGGCTGCAGTCCAGAAGAGCACCCGAAACCTGAAAAACCAATGGTGGAGGAAGAAAGCTCAGGAAATCCAACTGGCAGACGCCAACGACACTCGAGGCTTTTTCAACGCAACTAGAACTATTTTTGGCCCATCAACTCACGGTCAATCCCTCTCAAAAGCAAAGATGGTTCAACCATCCTGAAGACCAACGCTGACATCAATTCTAGATGGAGGGAGCACTTTGAAGATCTTCTAAATCAAATCATCTCATTTGACAGGAATGTGATTAACAACATTCCAAAACAGCCGTTGACGACTCCCTAAGCAAAATACCAACACTTGAAGTAGTCAAGGAAGCCATCGAAACCTTGAAAAACAACAAGGCCACTGGACTCAATGGAATACCAGTCGAGGTCTACAAAGTTGCAGGTAACCCGCTTCATTACCAACAGCATCAACTTCACATCAAGATCTGGATAAATGAAGACATACCAGCAGACTTTACAGACTCAGCAATCGTTACCATCTACAAAAGGAAAGGCAATCAATCCAAATGCGGAAACTATTGTGGAATTTCCCTGTTAGCAACAGCAGGAAAGATCCTCACCTGCATCATGAACAACCGGCTCAAGTCTTTAGCTGAGAAGATCCTTCCGGAGACACAAACTGGTTTTAGACCATCACGTGGAGCAATCGACATGATCTTCACAATGTGACAACTACAGGAAAAATGTCATGAACAACTTCAACCTTTGTACATGGCATTCATCGACCTCACCAAAGCCTTTGACTCAGTATCAAGGGATGTCCTATCCACCTATGGAAGTTCTGGCAAGCCATCATCCGAGAAGGAATAGCAACTTTCAAGGCCAACAGATGTGCAGAATTAGAAGAAAAGAGAAGAAAATGGAAAGAAAGGCAGCAACAGCCAAAGCCCAATCTGCCACCTGGAACTACCTGTCCTGAATGCGCAAGAACTTTCAAAGCCAAGATTGGACTCATAAGCCATTTGAGAGCCCACATAAATAGATGAACGGAACAAAGACCATCATCCTCCACCTTGAGGGATAGCCACGACGACGACGACAATAGCGCCTATCTATCACCTCCGCACCCTCCCTGGCCAGACGAAGGTCATTGAGCTGCATCTCCAGTTCCCTAAGAAATTGCAGCTCGACGCACCTGACACAGATGCAGTCATCTGAGAAGCTGGTTTCTTTAAAGGGCGTTGGGATATTTTACTCAGTTACCTGGTTTTTTTTGGGTTAGTGTGACTGAACTGGTTGGCAATGCTAATTCCCCCACTAACCTTGCCCCTTTGCCCAATTAGTCACTCCTTCTTATTCACCTTTTGGCTTTTTAAAAAAACTGGTGACCCTTGTCGGGCACGCCTATCCACTCCTGATAGTGAGGGGTGACAGATGGTGGCAATGGTGGTGGCCTTTTATTCACCTGGGAAAAAAGTGCTACCCAAAAGTTCTGAAGGAAAAAAGTATTTACAAATGGACAAGTGAAAACAAATATGTACGTACAAAATTTCCAAATATACAGAGGCTTTCTCCACAACAGACTTTGTCTTTACCTTCCAATATAACCATTTACCAATCACCAATTCCAACCTCCACACCTCTCTAGCAAAGCCAAACTGAGGGTTTAAATCTGGCTCTGCCTGGACTAGAAGGACCAGGAAATTCTACTGTTGGTCTTGGGGGCAGGGGGGAAATAACCACGTGACAAGACGCAGAATTATTTCAGATGCAGAATTAGTACATTTTAAACAGGGATTCTAACATCCTACCTTTTTATTTCACAACAAATACCTTAGTTAAACCCATAGATCAGTGTCCACATGCTCAGTTGAATATAGAAGATTAATGCCTCCCCACCAGTGGTGTTGCCTGTGTAGGGTGTGGTGCGCCTGCTCCCACTAACCCAGGCGTTATTTTAGGACGCCTCAAACTGTCCCTCGGGTCTTTTGGGGCCATTCTGCTTTCTACAAACTGACGTAACAGTGTTAGTGAAAATAAATGAAACTGTTTGGAATCCTTATTTTTATGAGTTGTAAACAAGTACAGCATGTTAACTGAAGAGATTGTTTTGATTAGCCAAGCCAGCGATGGTTTTACTGTTGAGGTGTGTAAATGGTGAACTCCCAAGAAGACAGGAGGGCGAGGTGTGTGAACTACTGGGGAAACTGGACCAGGGACAGAACAAGGAGGAGTGACTAAGGCTACGTCCACACTAGACCAGATAAATCCGTAACCGAAGCTTTTTCTCTTCAGTTTGACCCTCCGACCACTGAAACAGTGTTTTCCTCTCCTGAAAACGGAGCTTTTCTAAAACGCCCTCCAGAGTGTGTAAATTTGAAAACGCCGATTGTGCAGAGCAGTGTGGATGGGGTAACCAGAGATTTCTAAAAATGCGGTCATGACGTGCTGGAACAGATAGTGGTGGCAGCATGGCATTTCATTGTTTTCTTGAACGCAACTTCCCAGGCAACCTAACAATTTCAGAACAGACGGCAACCAGACTGAAGCCAGAAGAGTTAGAAATGTACTCAACAAATACTTTGACCCATAACTTACTGAATAAATATAATCACTTTGCCCAGTTTTCTGTCCTTGCTTGTATGAAAGTGGTTTACCCATTTATGCAAGTACTTCTCTGACAATAGATGTGTAACAGCCTAATGTAACACCGTACGGAAATACAAAATAGTACCAATGCAGACATGTTTTATACATTTAACAAGGTGCTTTATTAATGCAACAGAGTTAGTCAGTTTCTCAATGTTCGTTTTCAGCCAGGTCATACTGTCCGTGAACTCCCTGTCGGTTGCCTCCATACACTCCAGTATTTGTTTTTTTTTTAAGTTTTAAATCCTCCTGCACGAGAGCCAAAAGCTGTCCCTTGTTTGGCAATTCCCTTTTAAGTTTTTCTAGTCTGTAACTGCACAAACGCGCACTTTCACAGCGAGGTTCGACACCAAACATGTCACTTGTTTTCTGTAGATGTGTCCTGCGCATGCCCAGTAGGAGGAGATTTGCCCAAATACCCGTTTTAATGTGGACGGAGGTACTTTCAAAAATGCCTGGTGTGGACACCTATTGTTTTTATGTGAAACTGGCGTTTTCAAAATTATCTGGTCCAGTGTGGACGTAGCCTAACTGGGCAAAGTTAGTGGGATAATTAGCACTGCAAACCTGTTCTGTCAGTTAGTTTATTATTATCAAGATACAGTGAAAAGCTTATCTTGCACAGTATACAGATTGAAATTACACAGTGCATTGAGGTAGATCAAGAAAGTGCAGTGCAGGTAAACAATAAAGTGCAAGCTCATAATGAGATAGCAAAAAACATAAGAGATTCTGCAGAAACTGGAAATCTTGAGCAATACACACAAAATGGTGGAGGAACTCAGCATGTCCATCTGGGTAGCCTCCATCCTGATGGCATAAATATCAATTTCTCCAATTTCCCCTCCCTCCTCTTTTTTTCATTGCCCATTCTGGTTCTCCTCTCACCCCTTCTCTTCTCCTCACCTGCCCATTACCTTCCTCTAGTTCCCCTCTTCCATCCCATAGCCCACTCTTCTCCCATTATTCCTTTGTCTTCAGCCCTTTACCAATTCCACCTATCACCTCTCCGTTTCTTACTTCTTCCACCTTTCCCCCACCTACCTGCCTTCCCCCTCAACTGGCTTCACCTATCACATGCTAGCTTGTGCTCTTTCCCCTCTCCCATCTTTGTATTCTGGCTTCTACCCCCTTCCTTTCCAGTCCTGATAAAGGGTCCCTCAGTCCAAAACATTGACTGTTTATCCCTCTCTATAGATGCTACCTGAATTGCTGAGTTCCTCCAGCATTTTGTGTATGTTGTACAGGTGTTCCCCACTTTACAAACATTCGCTTTATGCCACTTTACTTTTACCAAAGACCTACATTAGTACCTGTTTTCGTTAACTGAAAGAGGATTTTCGCTTTTACGAAAAAAGACGCCCGCTGTAAACTTGTGTTTATTCCAAAGACTACCATGACCGTGAAGCCTTGTGCGGGCAGGTGTGTGCGCATGCGTGTACATGCCGATTTTTTTCTACAAATCGGTTTTGGCTAAATCATCCCAATTCTGTTAAGTGAAACTACAGTACACTGTACATACATTATTTCTACTTTATATAGGCTGTGTATTTATTTTATCATTCCTGCTTTTACTATATGTTAGTGTTATTTTAGGTTTTATGTGCTATTTGGTATGATTCGGTAGGTTATTTTTCCCATATAAATTAATGGTAATTGCTTCTTTGCTTTCCGCCATTTCCGCTTACAAACAGTTTCATAGGAACGCTCTACCTTCGGATAGTGGGGGAACCTGTATAGCAAATTTGGCTAAGTGGTGTAATAACAACAACCTCGCACTCAATGTCAATATGACTAGGAACTGATTGTAGACTTCAGGAGAGGGAAACCAGAGGTCCATGAGTCAGTAGTCATCAGAGGATCAGAGGTGGAGAGGATCAGTAACTTTAAATTCCTGGGTGTCACTATCTCAGAGGACCCGCCCTGGACCCATCATATAAATGTAATTGCAAAGATAGCACACCAGCGCCTCTACTTCCTCAAGAGTCTGCAGAGATTTGGCATGTCATCAGAAACCTCGGCAAACTTCTCTAGATGTGTGGTGGAATGTGTGCTGACTGGCTGCATTTCAGCCTGGTATGGAAACACCAATGTCTTTGAGCAGAAAATCTTACAAAAAGGTAGTGGGTTCAGCCCAGTACATCACGGATAAAACCCTCCCAAACATTGAGCACATCTACATGAAACACTGCTGTAGAAAAGCAGCATCCATCGTCAAAGATCCTCACCACCCAAGCCATGCTCTTTTCTCACTGCTGCCATCAGGTTGAAGGTACAGGTAGCTCAGGATTCACACTACCGGGTTCAGGAACAGTTACTACCCATCAACCATCAGGCTCTCGAACAAAAGGAGATAACTACACTCACAAAACACGAGGAATTCTGCAGATGCTGGAAATTCAAGCAACACACCTCAAATTTGCTGGTGAATGCAGCAGGCCAGGCAGCATCTCTAGGAAGAGGTACAGTCGACATTTCGGGCCGAGACCCTTCGTCAGGATTCAGGTCTTGCCGAAGAGTCTCTACCCGAAACGTCGACTGTACCTCTTCCTAGAGATGCTGCCTGGCCTGCTGCATACACCAGCAAATTTGAGGTGTGTTGCCTGAGATAACTACACTCATTCTATTTCTGGTGTTCCCACAACCAATGGTCTATTTAAGGAGTCTTTATCTTGTTATTTCATGCTTGTTATTTATTTGTATTTGCATCTGCACGATTTGTTGTTCATTGATCCTGTTTACAGCTACTGTTCTATAGATTTGCTAAGTATGCCTGCAGGAAAAAGAATCTTGGCAACATGTATGTACTCTGATAATAAATTTTACTTTGACTTTAGAGGTATCTGTGTGAGCTGAAGAGCCCATCCTATCACACGAGAAGACCATTCAAGAGATTGATGACAGCAGGGTAGAAGCTGTCCTTGAGTCTGGTAAGGCTTACTTTCAGGCTTTTGTATCTTCCGCCCGAAGGGAGAGGGAAGAGGAGAGAATGTCCGGAGTGGGTGGGGTCTTTGATTATGCTGGCTACTTTACTGAGGCATTGAGAAGTAATGTAAATTGATGCTGTTAAGTAGAGAAACTGGAGAGGCTATAATTATTACTGGAGCAAAGAAGGTTGCGGGGATACTTAAAAGATTTTCAAACATGATTTGGGTTTTTGATTTAATAAATAGCAAAAAGAAAGTGGCTACTTGCAAATAAAAATGAATTAATTAAAGAAAAGGAGCCTATAGGCAAAGACCATATGACATACAGTAGGAGAAGTTCCAATTTCCCCCCGGGATCAATAAAGTATGACTATGACTAAGAATGAGGCCTTTTGACCCATTGAGTCTGCTCCGCCATTCCATCACGGTGGATTCATTGTCTCTCTCAACCCCACTCTCCAGCCTTGTCGCCTTAACCTCTGACTCCCTTACTAATCAAGCACCTATCAACCTCTGCTTTCAATATATCTAATGATGGTCTCCACAGCTGTCTGTGGCAATGAATTCCACGGATTCACCACCCTCTGGCTAAAGAAATTCTTTATCAATTCTGTTCTAAAAGGGAAGTCCTTCTATTCTGAGGCTGTGCCCTCTGATCCTAGACTCCCCCACTATTGGAAACATCCTTTGTACGTCCACTCTACATACTGTAGGCCTTTCAATATTTGATAGGTTTCAATGAGATCTCCTCTAATTCTTCTAAACTCCAGCAATCACAGGCCCAGATCCATCAAATGCACCTCATCCATTAACCCCTTCATTCTTGGGATCATTCTCTGGACCTTCCCCAATGCCAGCACATACTAAGCGGCATTCTTTTTAAAAGTGAACAGTTATGTGTAACACCAGTGTGACCATCAAAGATAGCTCTTCAAGGGAAATGAATTTACATATATTTATAACAAAATTCAGTATTAATGGGGTCAGTATTAAAATGCTAAACTAATTGGTAGCTCCATCAAAACAGATGATAAACACAGGAGGCCCCCTTTGATGCTCTATAGTCATGATTCTGTGAACTTAATCTTTCCTTTATCCAAGACCACAGCTTACTTTTCTTTAGCAGGTGGGTAGGAAGATATTCATTGGGGCCAAGAATCTTGGCCACTCTAATCCTTCTTAAAGGAACAGGTGTCTAGATACTCTCTAAATATAACACACCAACTAATTCTGGATGAATTTGTCTCTGCTATTAAATTATTGATCTGAAAGTAAAAAAAAATGCTGAGTTTTCATTTTGATTATTAAGATTCCATAATCAGAACAGGAGGAAAACTTATGAAAGCCTGGATCTCAAATAATCTTAAAGAGCCCAAATTAAATAAGTCCTGATGCAGGGAATGGACCTGAAACATTGATCATCCCTTTGTCTCCACAGATGCTGCTCAACCACTCAGTATCTGCAGTCTTATATGTCTCTAAATTAAATATCACTCAGTTTCCACATTTAAAAGCATTGCCTCTTCAGTCTGTAGATCTCTGCTGAATTCAGTTACAAAATGGAATGTGAGGTGGTACACTTTGGAAGGACAAACTCCAAGGCAGAGTACAAAGTAAATGGCAGGATACTTGGTAGTGTGGAGGAGCAAAGGGATCTGGAGGGACATGTCCACAGATCCCTGAAAGTTGCCTCACAGGTAGATAGGGTAGTTAAGAAAGCTTATGGGGTATTAGCTTTCATAAGTCGAGGGATGGAGTTTAAGAGTCGCGATGTAATGATGCAGCTCTATAAAACTCTGGTTAGGCCACACTTGGAGTACTGTGTCCAGTTCCGGTCACCTCACTATAGGAAGGATGTGGAAGCATTGGAAAGGGTACAGAGGAGATTTACCAGGATGCTTCCTGGTTTAGAGAATGTGCATTATGATCACAGTTTAAGGGAGCTAGGACTTTACTCTTTGGAGAGGAGGATGAGAAGAGACATGATAGAGGTATACAAGATATTAAGTGTAATAGATAGAGTGGACAGCCAGTGCCTCTTCACTGCTCAGTACAAGAGGATATGGCTTTAAGGTAAGGGGTGGGAAGTTCAAGGGGGATATTAGAGGAAGTTTTTTTTACTGAAGAGAGAATGCACTGCCTGAGTCCGTGGTGGAGGCAGATACACTAGTGAAATTTAAGAGACTGCTATACAGGTATATGGAGGAATTAAAGGTGGGGGGGGGTCATACAGGAGGTAGGGTTTAAGGGTCGGCATAACATTGTGGGCTGAAGGGCCTGTACTGTACTGTACTATTCTATGTTCTAACATGGAAAGGCAAGGGGAGGATAGAGGAATCAATCAGATCTTGGTGTGCTGGGACACGAGAAGGGTTGTAGGAAGTTCCCAGAAGTGTAACTTTGTACTTACGGTGTGTGGTATGGGAGGGATAGGAGCAAGTTCCTGGAAGTGCTGGGAGATTAAGTTAACTGCGTTAACAGCGCTATCTCGTGGCTCCGCGCTGGGGACAAGTTTAAAGTAGGATGCTCGAAGTGCAGCTTGCAATTTAAGATATAGAATGAACAGGAAAGCAGAGTAATTCTGGAAGTGCAGCTTATGCTGAGGACATAGACCAAGCGAGGCAAAAACGTGGGAGTCTTAGTAAGGGACCCTTCTAGTCGAGATAGAGAACGAAGTGCTTACTGTAGGATGCCGGAGGTGCAGCTCTTTGATGGATACATCGAAAGGGCGCGAAACCCGGGTGGTTCTAGAGTTGCAGCTCCGAGATGGGGACATGGCGAGAGGCGAGGTGGGGGTGGGGTTCGGGCAGCTCCGTGCTGGGGACATAACCAGAAATAATGAACCATAGACACACACATAACATCCTGATGAAAGGGAAGAGTTTCGGCCCGAAACGTCGAATGTTCGTTCCCCTCTTTAGATGCTGTGTTACTCACGATTTCCAGCATCTGTAGAATCTCTTGTGTTTGTGAACCGATGGGGATTCTGGAGCTGTAACTCCGTGCTGGGGACATACTGAAAGCTGAGTGTGGGGTGACGGGGCGCTGGAGCTGCAATGCCGTGCTGGGGATCTACCGGGAGCTGGAGAACCACCGGGGTTGGGAGGCAAGGTACTGAACCTGTAGCTCCAGGATGTGGGGTTGGGGGGGGGGTCAAGCCTCGATTAGCTGCGGGTGAGTCGGCCTGACGGTGGAGGAGTTGTGTGAGACGGGGAGGGGGGCGGTGAAACAATGGCGATACGCTTCTGACGGGAGGGAGTAGAATCAGCCGGCGGGTGGGGCCTGTAGGGAGCCGGGGAGGAAGAGAGATCGGCAGCGTCGGAGTTGGGGAGGGGTGGGAGGGTGGTGACGGCCGGGGAGGAGGGGCGTGCGGCGGCCGGGGGAGGGAGGGAGGGAGGGCGGGCCGGGCCGTGTCCCGGACGTGCAGCTCCGCGCTGGGACTGGCTCCTCCGCAGCCATTTTGTCCAACCACAGGCGACTCTGCGACCAACCAACCAGGGCTCCGGCTGCGCTTCAATAAGGTTTGTCGCCGCTCGGCCAATGATCGCTACCGGTGGCTCCGGGCTCGGCGCTTGAACCTGGCGGCCGCCTCCTGTCAGCCGAGCGGACGGCGGCAGCGCGGCTTGAGTCGCCGTTCCTTCTCACCTTTCCCCCCGCTTCAGTTTTACCGGAGCCCCGGGCCTCGTTCGCTCTCGCCTTTCCGACCGTCTCCCCCCCCCCCCCAAATCTTTGCTTCCTGCTGCTCGGCCGCCCGCCGTAACTCGAGCCCGTGGTTTGGGTGGGCCCTGCACCAGTCGCCTTCGACCGCATGCCACCCCCGGGGCTCCAGCACCCACATCTTCTTTCCTTCCCCAGACTGTGAGGAGAGGGGGGCAGGCCCGAGGGGACAGGCCGGTCGCGACACTGTGGAGGCGGGAATGAGAGACCGCGGTCCATAGGCCCGGAGCTGGGGCCTTGGACTGAGGGCAGGGGTTTAGTTTGAGGCGATGCCTGTATGGGAAGGCGTGAAGTGAAGGATAGGGATCCCCTGATGGGTAGGGAAAGAAGAGGATGGAGATCCCGTGTTGGGAGGGTGTGGAAGAGACGGATAGGGGGTCGTTGGAGGGGGTTGGGAAGAGAGGTAGCAAGCGGGAGGAAGGTTGTGAGTGGATAATAGGGAGCCGATGGGGGGGGGGCACAAAGGACAGGGAGTACGTGTACTTGTGTGTGTTTGGGGGAAAGGGGTGAGAGGGAACCTCTGTGGGGTGGAAAGAGGAGGATGGAGAGCCCATTGGAATGGGTTTGAGAGGAGGATGGGAAGCCCATGGGGACTGGGGTGGGATAGAAACAGTGGATGATGGGGAACCTGCAGAGGTTGGGGAGGTAGTGGTGGTGGGTGGGTGCAAGCCATTTGAAGGAGGGAAAAGCGGAGGGAGAACCTTTTGATTATTATGCAGGAATAGCCAGTCAGTGTGGATTGTGAGGTATACTGAGGTGGAAGTGCATCCTAATTAAGAAAGTGGGGCTGTAAGGTAAATGGAGGGAGGAATCAAGGGGAGATGTGGTTAAGCACTGGGGAAAGAAAGTGTGCGGGAAGTGGGCAGCCTGGGGAAGGAGGGATGGAAGATGCAGATTGAATTGACTATTATTTGCATCCTTCATGTTCATGAGGAGTAAAAACAGGACAGTTTAACATAGAAATACAGTTGTCCTGAATAGTGGGAAGTTCACATCCACAGATGCACTGGGGTGTCCGCACCGCTTTGCAGAGTCCTGTGATTGAGGGTAGTGCAGTTCCCATACCAGGCGGTGATGCAGCAAGTCAGGATGCTTTGTTTTGTTGCACTTTGTTAGGTTTTCCCCTTTGTTCCAAGCCCAATGAGAATGAGGTGGTAGAGTTAAGCCACATGATTCCCCTTTGGACTGAGTGAACATCACTAGCTCATTAGGGAGGTACCCGTGCCTTCAGCAGGTTCTAAGTTCTTATGCTCTCTGGCATTTTATTCTGCTTTGTGGTATCTACCTCTGTGCACCCTTACCGGTTTCAAATTGACATGTGTGAAGTTTCAAGCTGAGTATGTACTTTACCTCACTGCTCACTCAAATGTGAACGAGCAGGTACAAATGGTGTTGCTGTTTTGTGATTAAAACTGACAATCTCATTAGGTCAGTTGTCAAAGTTGCCCCTGAAGAAAGT
Organism: Mobula hypostoma; assembly: GCF_963921235.1. Lineage (NCBI taxonomy): Eukaryota > Metazoa > Chordata > Chondrichthyes > Myliobatiformes > Myliobatidae > Mobula > Mobula hypostoma. The sequence goes on along the minus strand of NC_086105.1, from coordinate 62,746,880 downwards.
TTTTTAAAAAAAGTAAAGCCCTGAATGTGTACATCCCCTTTGAGGATGTCACAAAATGCAAGCAATGAATAGCTACTGAATGTTGAAGTTGTGCAAGGCAAGTTCCAAGAAATAAATTCATTGATGTTGGTCATACCCTCTGTTTTCTGTTTATAACTAGGAGCAATTTAAAACTTGTGCTAACACTTGTGTGAAAGTTCAAATTGTGTGTGTGCTCGCAGAAGGATCAACAGATGAATCTACTGTACTTGGATTTCACTTTAATTAGGGCAATTGACATTGCTGCTTTTTTGTTCTTCTTATTACCAGGTGCTGTTTCAGCTTGCAAATGGCTGCCTGTGTCCAATTTAAATGAAGTTCCGTAAACTGAATGCTAAGGATGGAAATGAGCAGTTTATTTCATATCAGACACAAAATAAAATCAATTTGATTAGCTTCTGTTAAGCAGATATATGTGGGCAATCTAGGAAAGATGACAACTATATTGTGGACAACACACATCAAAGTTGCTGGTGAACGCAGCAGGCCAGGCAGCATCTCTAGGAAGAGGTGCAGTCGACGTTTCAGGCTGAGACCCTTCGTCCTGAAACGTCGACTGCACCTCTTCCTAGAGATGCTGCCTGGCCTGCTGCGTTCACCAGCAACTTTGATGTGTGTTGCTTGAATTTCCAGCATCTGCAGAATTCCTGTTGTTTGCGTTTTTAAACTATATTGTGGATATCATTTTCCTCGGTAGCATTCAACCATGAATTAACACTTGCTGCAACAACAGTACATCATTGGGGTTTTGGCATCCATTGATCAATAATACTGAAAGTGTCAGTTACAACAAACAGGCCCAGTGACATATAACACCCTCAATGGTGAATGCTTGATAAGATTCTAAATTATCTGCATAACCCCATGTTGGGTATGTTTTGTGTGTGATTCATGCAGTACCTGCCCTTTATACAATGACAGCTGTGTTAGTCAACACATTTACATGTGGGAAAATCTCCTTCAGTGTTTTGCAGGTGCCTAAGGAAGGGTGGAAAAATTGCTTTTAAGAAGAAATGAAAAATATTCCATTACTGTAATCAGAATCAGGTTTAATATCACTGGCATATGTCATGAACTTTGTTGTTTTGTGACAGCAATCCAGTGCAATAAAAACTATGGATTACCTGAAATATGTGTGTGTATATATAAAAATATAGTGAGGTAGCATTCCTGGGTTGGTTCATTGTCTGTTCAGAAATCTAATGGCGGAGGGGAAAAAGCTGTTGAGTTTGCCTGTTCAGGCTCCTGTACCTCCTTTCTGATGGTAGTAATAAGAAGAGGGCATGTCCTGGGTGATGGATGACGTCTTTTCAAGGCGTTGCCTCTTGAAGAAGTCCTCGGTGGGGAGGTTAGTGCCCATGATGGAGCTGACAGAGGTTACAAACCTTTGCAGCTTTACCCGATCCTGTGCATTGGCACCTCCAAACCAGACGGTGATGCGACCAGTTAGAATGCTCTCCACTTGTAGAAATTTGCTAGTCTTTGTTGACATTACCAAATCTCTTAATGAAATATAGCCGCTGTTGTACCTCTTCGCTATTTCAGAACATCCCAAAGTTCTCATAGTTATGACATTTTTTAACATTTTGTCACTGCAGTGAAGCCAGTATTGTTCATCCTGTGACTCAAGGATAGAGCAACAAATTGTGTAGCCCAGTGTCTACTTTTCAGAAACTTTGAATTTGTTTCTGCTTCTAAGCATATTGTAGACACTTTGTGAATTGCACAGAATTGTTTGAACTGTGCCCTGCACAGTGTGGAAGACTCACCTCCTATTTGCATATGAGAAGTGCATCTGTTTTGGGGTTCATTTCAAGCAATGTTCATTGTGTTCTGGGTAGGGCTGAATGGGGTGTCTCTGTGAATGTGTTTGTTTTGTTCCTGCTGTTTTCCTGTGACAGCTAATCTGTGCTTAGTGTGGTCCCACACACATAAATGAAATCTGCCTGGTGATGACAATGGTGACAACACGAGAGACTGCAGATGGTACAGTCTAGAGCAACAAACAATCTGAACAACTTCCTGGAGGGCCTCACTAGGTCAAGCAGCATCTGTGAGGTGGGGGAGTGGGGTAGTGGTGGTGGTGGAAGGAATTAAGGAATTGATGTTTTGAGTCAAAACCCTGCATCAGGATGAATATGGAAGGTGGGGCGGGTAGGTAGATAGCCAGTGTAAATCAGTGGGAGGGGTGAGACAGGGACCTGTAGATGATGGGTGGACTGAGGAGGGTGAAAGATTATGAGCAGATGGAGCCATATAGGGGAGGAGGAGGGATAGAATTGGGAGACACAGTCAAGTGAACCTCACCTCCATGTAAATGGCTCCCTCTGCCTCTCATTTTTTGGACCGCATCCACCTGCCTCTGCCTCCCAACCCACAACCTGGCTCCATTTGCCCGTTATCTTCAGTTCACCAATCACCTCTGCCTTCTGTACTGACTATCCTCCTCTCCACAATTAGTTCTGGTGGTGGAGGATTTCATCCTGAAGTCAACATTTCCTTCCCCCATTCCCCCGCCCCCCACAGGTGTTGTTCGACTGCTGACTTCATCCAGCGCACTATTTATTGCCTGCTTTAACGTCTCTTCCTCTGAACCACACAATGCTCCATCTCTCAACAATGCAGATCTTTCTTTGTAGGACACTGGGGTTTAAGCTAACCTTTGTGTTCTGATCTCTACTGTGGAGCTTTAACTCACATTTTCTGAACTTGACAAAAATAATTCCACAGGGCCACGACTGGAGAGCAGGAGAAACATTAGTGTATAATGTGATGGCCGTAGGCTCCACTGGCGATCCTGAGGCATTGGATAAATATGTAAAAAGCCAGAACTGGAAGAATAAATGTGGAGCCCTTCATGATTGTTAATTTACGTTTTTTAATGAGCCCGTGTTGTTGAGACTAAGCTGCAACTGAAAACAGAACTTCCTCTGAAGTAGCACATTTTACATTCTCCAGATGGCCTGATATGCTTTAATTACTTCTGAAATGCTGGATACAACCGTGCAAGAGCAGAGCAAAGACAATAGGATGGAAAATTTGTTTTGTGGTATCATTTGAGCAATTGACTGGGTGATTTCTGCCTACTTAATAAAGCCAGGGGAACTTCAGCATCTCCCAGGTCATCTGAATGTTTGTTGGTTCAGTGACTCGATAGCTGTTTCTGGACAGTTTGTAAACATGAGCTTTGGATTGTGCCATTTGTAAAAGAGAGTCACAAATGTACAGAAACTTTGCCAAGAGAATGTGGAACCTGGATGAACACATGTAAGAAAGAATAGGTCACCATTCTTGATAGGTCGGGTTGAAAAGGGTGAGAGGAAACTCAAGTTCGACTTGCCTACTGCTATGGCCAATTAAGCAGGGTAGCTTGTGCTTGCACTGCATGTTTTATGTAGATAATTTTGATGCACCTGCTGTAACAGCTCAGTGTGGAGACTGAGGAGAACAGCTGGCCGGAAGTCCCTAAATATGTCAGCAAACTTAGATAGTTGAAGAAGACAGGCACCTGTAAACTGTTTTGGAATAATATTTCAGCAAATTTCTCTTGATAATACTGTAGTTTTGAAGGTTTCAATCTTTGTTAAATTATTATTTGTCAAATGTACATCAAAACATACAGTGAAATGTGTCATTTGCATCAAATCAAATCAGCAAGGATTGCACTGGGCATCCTTGCTTCCAGTGTTAAAATAGCATGCCCCCCAACTCACTAACCTTAACTATGTCTTTATAACGTGGAAGAAAACCGGAGCACCCGGAGGAAACATACAAAATCATGGGAGAAATATACAGACTGCGGCAGGAATCGAACCCCGATCCTATAGCTGGCATTGTAAAGGGTTACGCTAACAGCTGTGCTGCTGCGCTGTACCGTATAATACAGTATGAGTTGTGGTTTGTTGTTCAGATGTTGTTTTAGATTGACTAAATAAGAAAATATTCAGTGTGAATTGAATTTGGTGGTATTCATTCCTAAACAGTGAATTGTTAGCACAGCTGAGTTTTATTTTAGTATTGCGGGGGAGAAAGAATGTTCTGGAAAGTAACACAGTAAAGATTGTTACTTTCAGCTGGTTGGAAAATTTGCCTTGCTTCTCTGCAATCTGTATTGACTTGGGTTATCCTTCCATACTTCTCTGTGGCATAGAATTCCACATATGTGACAATTATAATTACCTGCTAATGAACCTTGTGCTGAAGCATGAATGATAGAAAAATGGAGGGCTATGTAGAGGGAAAGATTAGATTGATCTTAAGAGTAGGGTGTAAGATTGACACCACATTGTGGCCTGAAGGGCCTGTAATGTAGTGTTCTATGTTTAAAGTATTTTATGGGACAGAATTGAGCTGTGTTAATTTACAGCCACTTCTTGCAAGCATGTTTGAGATTCTGGATTTTTATCCTAGGCACTAACTCATTTAAAAGATCCCCTTCAAAGTGGAAAAGAATTTTAAGTTAGTATTGCTAACATTGGTTAATTTTGGTTTATTGTAGAAGGTTGACTTGTTTGCCTCACTTTGAAGCCAAATGTTTCCATTTGAAGTCTAAATCACCAAATCTGGTGTTTATTCTAATTTCTTAATCATTTTAGTTGCAGTATGAAGAGTTTCAGGTAAAGTTTTCCAATCACCAAGTGAGGTAGTTATCAGTAAGCTAAAATAGAAAATATTGGAAACGTATAGCAGGTTTGTCAACGTCAGTCTCTTGTTCCTAAAAGCATTCATCTTGAAAATATTTCATTGGTGTTGAAATTTGAACTGGATATGACCTGTAGTCTCCGTGGCCACTTTATTAGGTACACCTGTATACCTTGTTAATGAAAATATCTAATCAGACAATTATGTGGCAGTAACTTAGTGCATAAAAGCATGTAGATATGATCAAGTGTTTCAATTGTTCTTAAGACCAAACATCAGAAGGGTGAAGAAATGTGATCTAAGTGGCTTTGACCGTGAAATGATTTTTGGTGCAAGATGGGGTTGTTTGAGTATCTCAGAAATTGCTGATCTCCTGGGATATTAAACCATAAGATCAGAATTAAGCCATGCAGCCCATCAAGACTGCTCTGCCATTTCATTACTGATCCATTTTTCCCTTTCAACTCTATTCTCCTGCCTTCTCTTGGTAACTCTGACTAATCAAGAAACTATCAACTTCTGCCTTAAATACACACGTTGACCTGGCACTGCCAGTGGCAACAATTTTCACATATTCGCTACCGACTGACTCTATCTAGGCCTTTCAGCATTCAATAGGTTTCAATGAGATTCCCCTCATTCTTCTAAGTTCTAGCGAGCAGGCCCAGAGCTATCAAATGCTCTTCATACGATAACCCTCAAATTCCCCTATCATTTTTGTGAACCACCTCTAAGCCCTCTTTGATGTCAGCACATCCTTCCTTAGGTAAAGGGCCCAAAACTGCTCACAGTACTCCAAATGAGGCCTCACCTGTGTCTTATAAAGCCTCAGCATTACATCCTTACTTTTATATTCTAGTCCTCTTGAAATGAATGCTAACATTGCATTTGCCTTCCTCAACATCGAGTCAACCAGCAAGTTAACGTTTAGGGATCCTGCACAAGTCTCTTTGCATGTAGGATTTTGAAATTTTCTGCCCATTTAGAAAATGATCTACATTTTTATTCCTTCTACCAAAGTGCATGACCATACACTTCCCGACACTGTATTCCATCTACCATTTCTGTGCCCATTCTGTTAATCTAAGTCCTTCTGCAGCCTCAAAACTCTCTGCCTCTCTATCTTCATAACATCCACAAACTTGGCCACAAATCCCCTGTGGAACACGATTAGACACCAGCAGACAACCAGAAAAGACTTTTATTCCCACTTTGCCTCCTGCTAATCAACCAATGTTATATCCATGCTAGTGTCTTTCCTGTAATACCACGGGCTCTCATCTTGTTAAGCAGCCCTGTGTGGCACCTTGTCAAAGGCCTTCTGAAAATCCAAGTGTGCAGCATCCATTGATTCTCCTTTGTCTATCATGCTTGTTATTTCCTCAAAGAATTTTCTAGTGGATTTGTCAGGCAAGATTTTCCCTTAAAGAAACCATGATGACTTTGGCCTATTTTATCATGTGTCTCCAAGTACCTGAGACAGTCAACTCCAACATCTTTCCAACCATTGAGGTCAGACTAAAATTCTGCCCTTATGTCTTATTATCTTATAGGATATGGCAAGAAGCCAGGTGTTGAGTGGGATCCAGGAATGGCGGAGCAGACTTGATGGGCTGAATGGCCTAATTCTCCTATGTCTTCTGGTCTTGTAGACTAACTGACCTATAATTTCCTTTCTTCTGCCTCCCTTCTTGAAGAGTTGAAGTAACATTTTCAATTTTCCAGTCCTTCGGAATCAAACTGATATCTGGTAATGCTTGAAAGATCACTACTAATGCTTCCACAACTCCCCAGCCACCTCCTTCAGAACCCTGGGGTGTAGGCCATCTGGTCCAGGTGACTTATCCACCTTCAGACCTTTCAGCTTCCCAAACACTTTCTCCCTAGTAATAGCAGTTACTTTCACTTCTCTGGCACTCATGAACTTCCGGCATTCTGTTAGTGTCTTCCACAGTGAAGGCAGATGCAAATTACTTGTATAGTTTATACGTTATTTCCTTGTTCCATATTACTACCTCTCCTATGTCATTTTCCAGTGGTCTGATCTACTCTTGTCTCTCTTTTACTCTATATATACTGTATCTGAAAGATCTTTTGGTATCCTCTTTGATATTGTTAGCTAGCTTACCTTCATGTTTCCCCTTTTCACTCCTTAATGGCTTTCTTTTCTGTTGCCTTCTGATGGTTTTTAAAAGTTTCAAATCCTGTAACTTCCCACTAATTGTTGCTCTATCACAGGGGTCCCCAACCTTTTTTTTACCGCGGACCGGTTTAATATTGACAATATTCTTGCGGACCGGCCGACAGGGGGTGGGGGGGGTGGTTGGTGTTCAAGTTCAACAGTGCATGACAGGGAATGAGGAAAGGTGCAGCTGACTCATATCGTTTCATATTGCCAAATCATATTGTTTCCTCACGGCCTGGTGGTTGGGGACCACTGCTCTATTATATGCCATTTATTTTGCTTTTATGTTGATTTTGACTCCCCTTGTCAGCTTCTTTAAATTGTTATCTATTCTGCGCCTTAGAAATTTCAGACTTTAGCTTCTCCCTCTCAAATTGCAGGGTGAAATCTATCATTATGATCACCATCTCCAGAGGGTTCCTTCACCTTAAGCTCCCTAATCAAATCCGATTCATTACTCAATACCCAATCCAGAATAGCCTTTCCCTTAGTGGGCTCAACCACAAGCTCTTCTAAAAAGCCATCTCATGGCCTTTCTACAAATTTCCCCTCTTGAGATCCAGCACCAATCTGCCTGCATATTCAAATCCCCCATGACTGTGGTAACATAGCTCTTTTGACATGCATTTTCTATCTTTCATTGTAATTTGTGGCCCACATCCTGTCTATTGTTCAGGAGCCTGTATAATACAACTCTCATCAGGGTCTTTTTACCCTTGCAGCTTTTTAACTACCCACAAGGCTTCTACATTTTTCAATCCTATGTAATCTCTTTCAATTTTTACCAATAGAGCTACCTCCTCTGCCTACCTGCCTGTCTTTTTGATACAATATGTATTCTTGGATATTAAGCTCCCAACGATGATCTTCTTTCAGTCATGACTCAGTGATGCCCACAGTGTCATGCCTGCTAACGTCTAACTGCACTACAAGATCATCTACCTTATTCCGTGTACTGCATGCATTCAAATACAGCACTTTCAGTCATCACCCTTTTTGATTTTACCCCCATGTTACACTGCAACTCATCCCACTGATTGGAATTTTACCCTATTATCGTTTTCACAAACAACAATCTCTAGAGTTTACAGAGAATGGTGCGAAAAACAATAAAACATCCTGTGAGTGGCAGTTCTGTGGGCAAAAACGCCTTGTCAAAGGAGAATGGCCAGACTGGTTCAAGCCGACAGGAAAGGGACAGTAACTTAAAATAATCATGTATTACAACAGTGGTGTGCAGAAGAGCATCTCTGAATGCACAGTACGTCGAACCTTCAAGTGGCAGCCTAAGGCCTCAAACATACGCTCAGTGACCACTGTACTAAGTACAGGAGTTAAAGCTATTTTTTGGGAAAAGAGAAAGAAGGAAAAAAGAACCCCTACTAACTAAAGCAAAAAAACCCAGCTTTTTTAAAATTATTATTATTGATACACTGTTTAGCTTGGTTAATAGTTTGACTATTATTATACATATTGATATATTGACTTGATTATTTCAATGTATTTTTTGTTGTCGATTTTCAATAATTAATAATAAAAAGATTTAAAAATGTAGATGTAAGTACAGGAGGTACCTAATAAAGTGACCACTCAGTGTATATTCAGTTCTGACCTGAAACTCAAATTTGTTCCTTTTCTTTACGGCTATTTTGAATTTTCTGGGATGCTTTTCACCCTGTGTTACATTTTTTATAGAGTTGTATAGATGTGAATAGGTATGGAAGATCATGCAGGCATAGGAAAGCATATATTCTTTTTCCCAGGAAGGGTGTTTTATAAACAAGAGGTTATAGGTTTAAACTGAGGTGAGAGATTTAAAAGGGTCATTGGGGCAGCTTCCTTATGCAAAGGGTGACGCTTATTTGGAATGAGCTGTCAGAAATGGTGGTTGAGGTGGGCACATTATTACCATTTAGAAGTCACCTAGATAAGTGATTGGATAGAAGAGATTTAGAGAGCTATGGGTCAAATGCAACCAGATGAGACTAGTTCACTGGGCATGGATGATTTTGGGTGAAGGTCCTATTTCTATGCTATACAGCTGATTGTGTTATAAAGTAGATTTCACAAGGCCTGTTTTTTCTTTGTGAAGGTACTTACAAATTTTTTTATTAAAATAAATAATATGAAGTTAGAATTCACTGTAGGTTTTAAATTTGGGTATAGCTTTTGGCATGATGCTACTATAGCTCGGGGTGCTGGAGTTCAGAGTCCGATTCTGGCGTCCTATAAAGAGTCTGTGCATCATCCCTATAAATGTATGGGTTTCCTCCGGATGCTGTGGTTTCCTCCCACAGTCCAAAGACGTACCAGGTAGGTTAACTGGTTATTGTAAATTTTCTTGTGATTAGATTGGGGTTTAATCAGTGGGATGCTGGTGGTGAGGCTCAAAGGTCCAGAAGGGTCTATTCCACGCTATATCTCTAAATAAGTAAATTATAGTTTTTTTAATAAAGTCATTCAACCATTGAGCATCATCACACCTCTGAATATTATCTTAACAATTCGCAGCAATTCAGTGTAACATTAGAATAAAAACAAATGCAGAAAACACGTAGCTTGGTCAACATCCAAAAAACAATGTTTTGAATTTGTCGTTGTTATCACAACTTAGATTTTAATTTAGATAGTTTGCTAACGCGTAAACTTTGAAGGTGGTATTTCAGTGGCCAGCCTTTGCCACAACAGACTGTACAAATTAGTTGACCATTTTACAGAGCTGTTCAGTGATTAAAATGTTTCCTGCAAACTTATTAGATGTCAACAGAATAATGAAAATTAGCGTAGGCTTTGATTATGAAACAAATTTTACATCTTCAGCATACTCAAAGGAAAGGTTTATATGGGTCAAACATGAACATAGCTTAGATGGGTATCTTGGCCAGCATAGCCGAGTTACGCCAAATGGCCTGTATCCATGCATTGTGAGTCTATGGCATTGCTTTAAAATAAAAGCATTAGGGTTTACATATGAGGAGTGTTACATGGCTCTGGGCCTGTACTCACTGGAGTTTAGTAGAATGAGAAGGGATCTCATTGAAACCTATTGAATATTGAAAGGCCTAGATAGAGTGGATATAGAGAGGTTATTTCCAATAGTGGGGTAGTCTACTACCAGAGGGCACAGCCTCAGAATAGATGAACAATATGGAGAAATTTATTTAGCCAGAAGGTGGAGAAACTATGGAATTCATTGTCACAGACAGCTTTGGAGGCTAACTCAATCGGTATATTTAAAGCGGAAGTTGATAGGTTCTTGATTAGTCAGGACATGAAAGGTTACAAGGAGAATGGGATTGAGAGGGATGGTAATTTAGCTATGATGGAATGGCGGAGCAAACTCCATGGACTGAATGGCCTAATTCTGATCCTATGGAATATTTTGTTCTAAAGTACTTTAAGCAGACCATATGAATTTTGATCAACTGACTGTAAGAGATTACAGTGTTTAATTCATACATTTTGGTTATTGACCTAGTTGCTGATCCTCATTTCAATGTAGGGAAATTGTGTCCAGTGATCACAATGTCATTAGTTTCAACTTAATTATGGAGAAGGATAGGACTGGATCCAGGGTTAAGATTTTTGACTGGAGGAAGGCTAACTTTGAGGAGATGCGAAAGGATTTAGAAGGAGTGGATTGGGACAATTTGTTTTATGGGAAGGATGTAATAGAGAAATGGAGGTCATTTAAAGGTGAAATTTTGAGGGTACAGAAACTTTATGTTCCTGTTAAGTTGAAAGGAAAGATTAAAAGTTTGAGAGAGTCGTGGTTTTCAAGGGATATTGGAAACTTAGTTTGGAAAAAGAGAGATCTACAATAAATATAGGCAGCTTGGAGTAAATGAGGCGCTCGAGGAATATAAAAAATGTAAAAAGAATCTTAAGAGAGAAATTAGAAAAGCTAAAAGAAGATATGTGGTTGCTTTGGCAAGTAAGGTGAAAATAAATCCAAAGGGTTTCTACAGTTATATTAATAGCAAAAGGATAGTGAGGGATAAAATTGGTCCCTTAGAGAATCAGAGTGGACGGCTATGTGCGGAGCCAAAAGAGATGGGGGAGATTTTGAACAATTTCTTTTCTTCAGTGTTCACTAAGTAGAAGGATATTGAATTGTGTAAGGTAAGGGAAACAAGTAGGGTAGTCATGGAAGCTATGATGATTAAAGAAGAGGAAGTACTGGCGCTTTTAAGGAATATAAAATTGGATAAATCTCTGGATCCTGACAGGATATTCCCTAGGACCTTGAGGGAAGTTAGTGTGGAAATAGCAGGGGCTCTGACAGAAATATTTCAAATGTCATTAGAAGCGAGGATAGTGCTGGAGGATTGGCGTATTGCTCATGCTGTTCCATTGTTAAAAAAGGGTTCTAAGAGTAAACCTAGCAATTATCGGCCTGTGAGTTTGATGTCAGTGGTGGGTAAATTGATGGAAAGTATTCTTAGAGATGGTATATATAATTATCTGGATAGACAGAGTCTGATTAGGAACAGTCAACATGGATTTGTGCATGGAAGGTCATGTTTGACAAATCTTACTGAATTTTTTGAAGAGGTTACTAGGAAAGTTGACGAGGGTAAAGTGGTGGATGTTATTTATATGGACTTCAGTAAGGCCTTTGAGAAGGTTCCACACGGAAGGTTAGTTAGGAAGGTTCAATCGTTAGGTATTAATATTGAAGTAGTAAAATGGATTCAGCAGTGGCTAGATGGGAGACGCCAGAGAGTAGTGGTGAATAACTGTTTGTCAGATTGGAGGCTGGTGACTAGTGGTGTGCCTCAGGGATCTGTACTGGGTCCAATGTTGTTTGTCATATATATATATATATATATATATATTAATGATCTGGATGATGGGGTGGTAAATTGGATTAGTAAGTATGCAGATGATACTAAAATAGGTGGAGTTGTGGATAATGAAGTAGGTTTTCAAAGCTTGCAGAGAAATTTGAGCCAGTTAGAAGAGTGGGCTGAAAGATGGCAGATGGAGTTTAATGCTGTTAAATGTGAGGTGCTACATTTTGGTAGGACTAATCAAAATAGGATATACATGGTAAATGGTAGGGCATTGAAGAATGCAGTAGAACAGAGGGATCTAGGAATAATGGTGCATAGTTCCCTGAAGGTGGAATCTCACGTGGATATAGTGGTGAAGAAAGCTTTTGGTATGCTGGCCTTTATAAATCAGAGCATTGAGTATAGGAGTTGGGATGTAATGTTGAAATTGTACAAGGCATTGGTAAGGCCAAATTTGGAGTATTGTGTACAGTTCTGGTCACCGAATTATAGGAAAGATGTCAACAAAATTGAAAGAGTACAGAGAAGATTTACCAGAGTGTTACCTGGGTTTAATCTCCTAAGTTACAGAGAAAGGTTGAACAAGTTGGGTCTTTATTCTTTGGACCGTAGAAGGTTGAGGGGGGACTTGATAGAGGTATTTAAAATTATGAGGGGGATAGATAGAGTTGACGTGGATAGGCTTTTTCCATTGAGAGTAGAGGAGATTCAAACAAGAGGACATGAGTTGAGAGTTAAAGGGCAAAAGTTTAGGAGTAACATGAGGGGAAACTTCTTTATTCAGAGAGTGGTAGCTGTGTGGAACGAGCTTCCAGTAGAAAGTGGTTGAGGCAGGTTCGATGTTGTCATTTAAAGTTAACTTGGATAGCTATATGGATAGGAAAGGAATGGAGGGTTATGGGCTGAGTGCAGGTCGATGGGACTAGGTGAGAGCAAGAGTTCGGCATGGACTAGAAGGGCCGAGATGGCCTGTTTCCGCGCCATAATTGATATATGATTATATGGAACTATAATACACATGAGTACACCGTGTTTATGGCTGTCTGTTTTGTAAACTTAGTTTCCAATGTTTTAGTACTTTTGTTTTTAGGACCAGGTGTGGAAAAGGAAAAAATGTCCAGGCCAAGACAATGCAGAAGGAAAATCTCAGCTGCTTGGAACTCTCCAGAAATATTAAATTTGCATAACAAGCATGTTAAATCTTGCGTTTAAGGTTTAAGATTGCTGAAGTATTTATGTTATATCTTAAGTATTTCAACTGAAGTTGCACAGTTATTTTTCTTTGAGCATAGGAGTTTTGCAGTTGAATGAAGTTGTTTATAGAGACTGTGAACCTAAGACTGGACTGCAGCAATTCCTCAGAGGTGACGTACTTCCAAAGAGATATTAAACAAAGCCCAGTCTTTTCTGTTAGACGTACATCCCATTGGCTGTGGTACTGTCTATGTGAATCTATTAGGTACTTGAATTAGTAACTGAATATGATTTCATTGTCAAAGCAGGCTAGGATGTGCTATTGAATTCTCTTGGTAACAGAAGTATAAGCTAGGTTTGGATTCAGATTTATTTATTGCATGTATATCAAAACATGCGTGTGTTATTTGTGTTAACAACCAACACACTCAAGGACATGCTGGGGGCAGCCTGCAAGGGTCACCACACATTCCGGCGCTAACATACCATGCCCACGATGTATAGCAGACCGTCACAAGCAGCAACAATACAAAATAACAACAGAAAAACAGGCCTCTTTCCCTTCCTCTCACCTACTCTCACACACAGGCAAGCTTCCAACTCCAGGAAGCTTCTGGGCCTCCAGTCCTAGGAGTAGCCCACTTGTTCCCCCAAAGCCTGCTCCATCAGTCAGAAAGATTGTGGTTGATTTAGATTGCAGACACTCCTTAATTTTTTTTCTCCTAATCCCTTTATTACTGAAACTGTTTATATTAGCATTAAGTTTGATTAATGACTCGGTTCTCTAGGGTAGAGAATTCTAAATATTTGAAACTTTCCTTATGATGGCCATATTTATCATATTTATTGAGTTCCATGCTTTCCACCCAATAGGGTGGCACGGTAGCTTAGCAGTTGATGTAATGCTGTTATAGTGCCAGTGACCCAGCTTCAATTCTGGAGCTGTCTGTAAGGAATTTGTACATTCTCCCCATGACCATGTAGCATTCCTTCAGCTACTCCGGTTTCCTCCCATATTCCAAAGATGGTACAGGTTAATAGGTTAATTGGTCACATGGCTGTAATTGGGCAGCATGGTCTGGAAGGGCCTGTTACCATGTCATATCTCTAAATAAATAAAATAGTAATCTATTGTAAGCACAAGTCATATCTCTCCTAGTCTGGCCTCGTTTCATGTTGTTCAGAGGAAAGTATTGCATATGTAATATCCTGGTTAAGATTTTTATGTTGGTATTCCATTTTAGTAGTTCTGTAAGGCAGTCTGTTCTGCTTTCAACATGTTTGGGTTTGAGCTAAAGATAAGGGGCTATGTTGTTCAGCTTAGGAATGTTGTGTCAGCCAATCATGATGGTGGAATTGGGAGAAGATTCTAGACAACACTGGGCAGAGAGGTTTTTGTGATGGATACTGGTGTGGATCGAGGTCTTTTTGCCGGGAGCTGGGAGAAGACAGGAGGAAAAATGGCTGAAGATGCCGTCCCTGTTGCACAAGGTGCTTTGTGCGGATGAATACCTTCAAGGAGGAAGGACCAGTACTTGTTTGTTTGAGATGGATTTCAAGCAACATTTGGAAGGTGGTGTGTGCTTTCACGCAGACCGTGGATTCAGCATGGGAGATGAACTCCAACTTGTGTGCACATTTGGACTGGGTTAACTGTAATGGGCCCTTTTTATTTATTTTTTTCTTTTTCCTACTGTTGGATAAAGCTGATATATGTAAACATGTTTTCTCTATAATTATATGCAGTGTACGGTCTGTTATTTCTTGCCAACAGCTAATTGCATGGGGACAGTATTAACACAAATCGGGGTCTGGGTGACTGAGACATTCCATCTTCCCAGTTTTGGTGGGATCCAAGTCATACCTACCATAGACGTACGGAGTTTGAGGAAGGTGGTTTTCTCATCGCGAGGGGCTAACGAGCCGCATCTCTAGAGATGCCCAGTAAAGAGGGGTTTCATATATAAATCACTTAAATCTCATGGTTCAATTGCTGAAGCTGATTTTCTGATTTGCATCTTGCCTAGAAAAAGACTTGCACTTCCATGGCACCCTTTGTGTGCTTCCAGCATCTTAAATTCTATGTAAACTGCATCAGTATTTTTGAACAGTGTTTACTGGTGTGATGCAGGAGTTGCTATATATTACACGTGCGTTGCAAGCTTTCCACAAATATCAATGTGCTAATAACAAGATGATTTTTTTTTGTGATAGTGATTCAGAGAGGAGTAATGGCGAGGTTACCTCAGGTAATTTTCGCATTCCTCTTCAGGACAGCACTATATATAGGATGTTTTACATTCACATCAAAAAGCAGAAAGGATCTTGGTTTAAGGTGTCATTGGGGAGATGAGTAAACTTCAGTACAGTATTGATGTAGCAGTCTTGATCGTTGTGCTAATGTTTCTGTCGTGGGACTAGAACCTATAATCTTCAGAAGCAGGGTCAAGGCAGCTGAAAGCTGAGTCCCAACTGATGCTTAGTGAGCACAATGTTTAAATTTGAAGATAAATAATACATAACAATATTTTTGGATCATGATTGGTCCATAACTTGCATATAGCTATATAGTTGATTTAGAGCATACGAAACATAGAATAGTAAAGCACTGGAACAGGTCCTATAGCCCATGATGTTGTATTGAACTAATTCACAAGTATTTAATGCCTAACTGAATTAATCCCTTCTGCCTACATAATGTCCATACTCTTCCATTCTCTGAGCAGAAATGTTATAGAAATCTCTCTAGGCAGAGGTTTGCAGAAATAACATGCATTTGGGAGTAGTTTCAACATATAGGTGCACTTTCCTTACGGAAAGCAGGGGTTAGATTATTGTATCTGACCTTTCTTCTCCAATATTACAGATGGATGGGGACAGTTCCACCACAGATGCTACCCAGTTAGGAATCGCAGGTGATTACATCAGTGGAAGCCACTATGTGCTACAATCTCATGAAGGTAAGAAGTTACTACAATTAGACACAACTAAAATTCAGTGACTTTCCTCCAAAGCATATCTAGCAGAGAGTCACAATGCATGTTGCCATATAAACATCTGTATTGTGGTGCTGGTTTGGGGGGATTTGAGATGGGGCAGGGAATGAGCTGACACTGTTTTACTACTTTGCGGTCATTGATATTTTTCTCATCACGACTACCATCCAGCAGAGACTAAGTAAGCAGTTGTCGAAGGACTGTTATCCATCACTGTTTGGACAGGTTGAAGGATTCAATGCAGGGTTTTTTTTTTAACCTTGTGACCTCCCCTATATTTGAGAAAAAAACCTGATTTAAAATTTGCTTTTCATTGCACCAGCATGTCAAGGTTCCTATGGTAGTGTAGTGGTTAGTGCAATGCTGTAACAGCTCAGGTTGTCAGAGTTCGATTCTAGTGTCCTCTGTAAGAAAGCTTGTATGTTCTTTCCATGAGTGTGTGGACCCACAGTCCAAGGGCATACTAATTAGTAGGTTAATTGGACTGTAATTAGGCCAAGGTTAATGGGTGGGTTATTGAATGGTTGCAGCTCTTTGGGCCAGAAGGGCCCGTTCCACGCTACATGTTTACAATATAATCACGAAGTATAGTCATCACTGTAGTGCAGGAAATCCTGCAGCCAGTAACATACAAATGGTAACACAATAACGACCAGGTCAGTTAGTTTGGTACTGATGACTGAGGGATGAAGATTGCCTTAGGAAAAGGCGGCAACTAAGTATTTTAGTGATGCTAATACAAAGAAATTGCAATGTTGATGAAAATAACTGTTTTTGCCCAAAAAGGGAAATAGAATCTTTTGCAGCTATGTTGAAAAAAAGTATAAAGAATTTTAATTTAACATCTCCTTGGGAAAACAGTGCCCTCATCAATACAATATGCCTCAATACAACATGATCATCAGCCTGGTTCCTGAATTCAGATGAGGCTCTAACAAATGCTGTTGTCATAGTAGCGCAGGCAAAAGAAATTCAATGGTATGGTAAACCATTCAAAAGGGACCTGCTTCTGTTTCGTCGTTCTTAATATAAAGTAAGTTCACAATAGTGATATGATATCTGTGACCAAATCAGCACCCCATTGACCAAGTATTTACAAGTTCCAAAGTGAGCTATGGATTTGAGAGGCAGGGCAAGTGGGAAATTTTCAAGAGAAAATAGCCACATGTTCCATCAGGTCTTTTATTTGTTACTTGCATTTTGTCTTTAAAAACAAAAAAAAAGTTTGGTTATTAGATGTGGCTGGTTTAACTGTTTGAAAACCACGTCTTTAGAAAAATGCTAATGTTTGAAATGTCCAGAAAAGGCTAATTGGTACAGAGGATGAATGATACTGAAATTTCACCATTACTACCTGTATCGACTCCAACTCAAACAATGGGATTGAAAAGTCTGTCTTGTGACTGCTTGGAATCTACATAAAGGACATCAGACATTACAGCACAGCATAAGCCCTCCAGCTCACAATGTTGTGAAAACCTTTAAACCTACCCTATGATTAATCTAAACCTTTCCTCCCACATAGTCCTCTATTTTTCTATCTAAGACTCATTTAAGTGCCCTTAATGTATTTGCCTCTGCCACCAACCCTGGCATTGTGTTCCACACACCTACCACTGTCTGTGTAAAAAAAAAAGTAAAATACCTCTGACATTGTCCCTGCACGTTCCTCCTCTGACTGTCCACTCTCTCTATACCTCTTATCATGTTATATACCTCACTAGAGGTAGCTGTCATCCTCCTTTGCTCCAAAGAGAAAAACCCTAGCATGCTCAACCTATCTTCATAAGGTATACTCTCTAATGCAGATGACATTCTGGTAAATCTCCTTGCACCCTCTCTAAAGCTTCCACATCCTTCCGATAATGAAGTGACCAGAATAGAACACAATACTCCAAGTTTGGTCCAACCAGAGTTTTATGGGCCTGCAACATTACCTCGTGGCTCTTGAACTTAATCCCCCAGCTAATGAAGGCCAACACACCATACACCTTAACCACCCAGGCAACTTGCATAAAATGAACTTGGCTACCTTCACTTAGTTGACAGTGATTATTAGTCAATGTTATTAAACAGCTTTAAGTTGACTTGGATAAGTAGTTAGGTGGCAAAGAAACTTTTTAAGATCTAAGGTACTTTTCTAAGAACCCCTGTATCCTGTACATGACAGTGACATTGATCATTATGTGTTCTTCACAATGAAATTAGCCATCCTGTATGGAATGAGAAGAGGAGACATGTAGAGTCATACAGTGTGAAAACAGGTCCTTTAGCCGACCAGGTCTGTGCTGACATGTGCCCTATTTGTACAGTAATCCGATACTACTCTCCCAGATTTCTACCGAGATCTCCCTAGATTCTACTATTGCACACACACGAGGGCCAGTGTACAGTGATCAGTTAACCCAACACCAAGCACGTTCTTTGGGATGTGGGAGGAAAGCAGGACCTCCAGGGGAAATCTCTGCAGCCACACAGACGGCACCAGAGGTCAGGATTGAACCTAGGTCACTGGTGTTGTAAAACAGTAGCTGTGTCATTATGCCTCCTCATGCGTAGAGCTTTTGTCAAAGCCTCAGAATGATTACTGAAATAATGTATCTGTGGTGTGGTGATTGGCTACAAATGTATGAAAAGTCTAGGAGATACAGTGATAGTTCTTTGAGAAGAAAGAGTTATTAGGAGGGTCTTTTAAGGTAGGATTTCATCATATGATGATTGCACAGTGAATGTACCATCCCAGGGGAGGAAGTAACTCGAGACACATTGATTTTAATTGGAATGAGGATTTTTCCAGATAATGGATAGGAATGTAACTACCTGGAAAAAGTAGTGAAAGCAAATTTAATTATAACTTTCTCAAAATGTAACAACATGAAAAGGGAAAAAGATTTGCATGATGAGGAAAGAACCTGACTTTGGGAACAGCTCTTGTACAGGCAACATGAACTGGATAATTCCAATTTCTACTGAATCCTGAACCCTTGAGTTGTCGAAGAATTGTTTGTCAGCTGAGTGACTTTGTTTCAGGGGACGCGGATGAGGCGCTCGTAGAACACGACGACACGAATGGCTCCAAGGAGTCTTACAGGGAGCAGGATATCTATCTCCCGATTGCCAACGTCGCTCGGATAATGAAATCAGCAGTTCCTGCAACAGGCAAGGTAGTGTATTTTACCTCTTAACAAATTTATAACAAGCCCTCCACTAAGAGTTGTTATACTCCTCATCTCATTTCAACCACTGGAATTGTTAGGGTCAAAGTAAATAAGTGGTAATTCAGTATAGAAGAACAGGTAATTAATTCACTATGGTGAGAGGGGCTCAAAACATTGAGATATTTTTATTCATTTCATGATTGAGTTCTTCTTTGATTATATAGTAATTTGTTTTTCCTGTAGCCACATTAAGGTAATTGCAACTGACTTCAGTGCCAGCCAAGCTAATTACATTTGCCTGTGTTTCCTATCCATATTGTGAGCCGCTTATCTAAGGAATAATGTGCTGACTTTGTAGTGGTCCAGTGGAGAATCACAAGAATGATCCCAGGAATAAAAGAGTATGAGGAGCATTTGATGGATCTGGGTCTGTACTCGCTAGAGATTAGAGAAGAATGAGTGGATCTCATTGAAACCTATCGAATATAGAATGGGCTAGAGAGAGTGGATGTGGAGAGGATGTTTTGTATACTGGGGAAAATCTAGGATTAGAGAACACAGCCTAGGAGTAGAAAGATGGCCCTTTAGAACAGAAATGAAGAGGAATTTCTTTAGTCAGTGGGTGGGGAATCTGTGGAATTTATTGCCACAGATGGCTGTGGAGGCTATCGTTGGGTATATTTAAGGTGGGTATTGTTAGTCAACGTTTAAGGGGAGAAGCCAAGAGAATAGGGTTGAGAGGGTTAATAAATCAGCCATAATGGAGTGGCAGAGCAGATTCAAAGGGCCAAATGGCCTAATTCTGCTCCTATGTCTTATACTCTCATTCCTGTCCAAATGTCTTTTAAATGTACCACTTCCTCTATCAGCTTTGTGGGAAAATGTTGTGCCTCCTTTAAATCTTTCCCCACTTACAAACCTATGCCCTCTAGTTTTAGACTGCCCTACCCTAGGAAAATAAGATAAAGAGGATTGATTCTTGTTGGATGCATGGTTGTGAATCAGAAGAAACAGATTGGTCAAAGAACTAATGGTGACATGAGGGTGTTTTATTTCCCATACCAGACCTGGTTGATGTCTCAATTCACTAGAAAGAAGAAGGTGCTAGTAGAAGTTCATTTGTAGCTTTCCACAGGAAACTGGAGGGGTAATTGACAAGACTTTTGGAGAAAGTGCTGGGGATTGGAGCAGAGTGGACTGGCCTTCCAGAAATGTCCAGCAGTTGGAGAGTTAATTGTCACTTTGTCATCTATAACTATTCTGTAACTTCAGTGCTGGTAGCAGATCTATCGCCTCCTGATATTCCTTTCTTTACTGCCACCATTTCCTTTTTAAAATCACATTCTACGTTTAGCAACAGCTTTCACACATAGCAAATGTTTTAAGAACAGCTTCTACCCCTCTGCCATCAGATTTCTGATTGGACAATGAGCTAACTCTTGAACGCTACCTCTAATTTTGCTCTCTTTTTGCACTACTTATTTAATTTATATATATTTTTGTTTTTGTAATTTATTGTATTTTTATGTATTGCACTATAGTGCTGCCACAAAACAACAAGTTTCATGACATCTCAGTGATATTAAATCTGATTCTGAAAATCTTTTCAACCCTAACATCTGTTTCTCAAGCATTCAGTCATCCCTCCAAACTTCTTCCATTCAGGTTTTCTCCAATCAGGCAAGATGGAAGTCCGTCTTCAAAGGTCAAAGTAAATTTATTATCAAAATACATACACATCACTATATACAACCCTGAGATTAATTGTCTGCGGGTATTCACAGTAAATACAAAGAAACATAAGAAAATCAATGAGAGGCCTCACACATTAAGATCGACAAACAAGCAATGTGCAGAAGACAAACAAACTGCAAATACAAAAATGAAAAATAATCAAAATAGTAACAATAAATAAACAATAAATATCAAGAACATGAGGTGAAGAGGCTTGGAAAGTGAGTCCTTAGGTTGTGGGAATAGATCAGCATTGAGGTGAGTGAACTTGTCCTCACTGATTCAGGATCCTGAGGGTTGACGGGTAGTAATTGTTCCTGATCTTGCATATGAACTGACCATTTGTACAGTTCCTGATTATGAAAGAATTTTTTAAGAAAACATGGTTTAAGCGCATTAGAACATAGAACAATAAAGAACAAGAACAGGTCTTTCAGCCCATAATGCTGGTGAAATAATTCAGTTAATGATATCTAATTAAAGTAATCCCTTTTGCCAGCTCATAGTCCATATCCATGAATTCTCTGCATTGTCTTTTTATTCCCAATTTTGAGTGCAGTAAATATTTTTGAAGTGCAGTCACTATTATGTAGACAAACTACTTCAGATATTCTGTAGGGATGGTTCCCCTCCAAAGAACAAATCGCTTTTTGATGGTACTGGCAGGGGCTGAATGTTGGGAAGGAAGCTGGAGATCTCCATATACCTCCTCAGGTATTGTCATGCAAGGTTTTAATTTAACTTTAATCTTTAATTAACCCAGTTCCCTGACCAGTTTGACTTGGCACATTATGATGTAAATGCACCGTACCAAGATGATTTTGATGCAAAATGTGAAATAAAGTCAAAATGATGGAAACGCTCAACAGATCAGGCAGTAACTGTGGAGGGAAAAACAGATACACCTCAAAGTTCAAAGTAAATTTACTAGCAGCTCACATATATGTACCATATACTGCTTTAAGATTCATTTTCTTGCAGGCATTCACAATAAAACAAAAAATACAATGGAATCAATGAAAAATTACACACAAAGACTGACATACAGCCAATGTGCAAAAGAAAACAAACTGTGCTGAGGACATGAGTTATAGAGTCCTTGGGAAAGAGTCTGTAGATTGTGGGATCAGTTCAGAGTTGTTGTTAGCCGTATTGGTTCAGAAACCTGATGGTGGAAGGGTAATAACTGTTCCTGAACTTGTTGGTGTGTGACCTAATGCTCCTGTACCTCCTTCCGGATGGCAGCAACAGGAAGAGAAGGTAGACACAATTTTGCTCAATGAGCACTCGTTGCAAATGATTTTTTTTAATACAAAATGTAACTGCTGTTGTCATACATTCTACTGCCAGAAACATACTGGAATCCCCAGAATTAGCAGAATGGATGAGGATGTGGTATATTTGGATGTGCAAAAGGTTTTTAAGTTGTCATGCAAGAGACAAAACTAGATCATAATTATGGGGGGATGGTGGTAATGCTTATAATACAATGAACTGATGGTTGGTCAGAAAACAGGAAGACGGAAGTATTAATTCTTTTTTTTAGGGATATGAGGTTGTGACTAGCAGGGTGCTGCAGAATTGTTGCTAGGGTTAAGTGGCGAATCTCTCATCCGTGAGCATTTCGGAGACTGTGACCACAACTCCCTGACCTTTGCCATAGCCTTGGATGGGGGTAAGAGCAGACGGTGTGGGAAAGGATCTAATTAGGGTAAGGGGAATTATGATGCTATTAGACAGGATCTTGGGAGCACAAATTGAGAACAGATATACTTGGGGAAATGAGCAACTGAAATGTGGAGGCTTTGTAGACCTACTGAGCTCCTCCAACTGATTGTTCATTGCTCCGGATTCCAGTAACTGCGGTTTCCTACGTCTCTGTGGTCTCAAAATAAGTTAACCATTTGATAAGGAGATTGTAGAATCTTTGGAAGGGGTGCAGAGCTCATTCACTTTCATGGGGTTCTAGATAGGTTTGTTCCATTGCTGCAGGGAGAGGATAGTAGGGTGGGAGGAGAAAAGTTAGATTGATCTTTGAGTAGGCTGTGAGGTCGGCCCAACATCATGGGCCAAAGGCCTGAACTGTTCTGTGTTCGATGTTCACCATCTTAGATGAAGAGATCGAATGTCAGATATCTCAGCTGGATGGCAGTGTGGGCTGTAGGAAGGATGCTGAGAGACTGCAGGAATAGCTGAATGGGTGAGAGATAGTCTGGAAAAATAAGATCATTCACTTTGGTTGAAAATGTGGAAAGGACAAGTATTTATTAGATGGTGAGAATTCTGTTCATCATCTCCAACCATTTATTTCGCATCAGTGTACGCACAGTATACTCTGAGACTGGCAATCACTTTTCGGGTTTTAGCTTCAGGTGGAAGTCAACAGGCTGTAGCAGCTAGCAACAAACTGGCGTCAAGCACAGGGTCCTCCATAATTTCTGAGGTCTGTAAAGCTTTATGGAAAGCATTGCAGCCAGAGTTCCTTCCCTGCCCTTCAGTCGCCCAATGGCAAGCTATTGCAGCGTAGGAGGAAATGCGATGCTACCAAGCAGACCAATCACAGTTGTTGCGGTCTGCGTCGCCACGACACGTAGTTACATTTTGGGAGAAGTGCACGTTAGGCTACGGTGTAGGGTTCAGTGTAGAGTACAACGTAGGGTACGCCGCTACGGCGTACATTTGACGCACAAGTATAAATCAGCCTTTAGATGTCACTCAACTTGCTGAGTTTCTCCAGCAGTTAGTTTGTTGCTCCTGAATCCAGCATCTCAAAGTTCAAAGTAAATTTATTATCAAAGTACGTATATGTCACTGTATACTACCTTGAGATTCAGTTTCTTTCAGGCATTCACAGTAAAACAAAGTACAGAATATAAAAACTACACATGAACACTGACAAACAACAAATGTTCAAAAGAAGACAAACTGTGCAAAATAAATAAATTATACTGAGAACATGAGTTGTAGAGTCCTTGAAAGGTAGTCCATGGTTGTGGAACAGTTCAGAGTTGGTGGGACGTAAACCCTTGTATCTCCTTCCCGATGGCAGTAGTGAGAAGAGAGCATGGCCTGGATGGTCAGGGTCCGTAATGATGGATGCTGCTTCCTTGTGGCAATGTTCCTTATAGATATACTCAATACTGCATCTGCAGTCTTTGAGTCTCCGCAGTCTCAAAATAAGTTGGCCATTCAGTACAGAAGTTTTGGAATTTTTTTGAAGAGAATCAGAGCTCCATGCTGAGCGTATTCAAGGCAGGGAGTGAAATTTTGAATAATAAGGGAGTAATCAACAATAATGGGTTAAATGCAGAAGAATGGTGCTGAGGTGAAGCATCAGCCACAGGTACAGGGCAATTGGTCAACTGGTGCTGTTTATGTTCTAACAGTTAGCTTTCTCTGCTAACAGATTGCTAAAGATGCAAAGGAATGTGTCCAAGAGTGTGTAAGTGAATTTATCAGCTTTATCACATCCGAGGCCAGTGAGCGATGTCATCAAGAAAAACGCAAAACCATCAATGGAGAAGACATCCTTTTTGCCATGTCCACACTAGGCTTCGACAGCTATGTGGAGCCACTGAAACTCTACCTGCAGAAGTTCAGAGAGGTGAAGCTGTTTTCACTTTTTTTAAAATAAATGTTTAAGTTGTCTTATTATTTATAAAGAATTAAAAGACTAACTTGAATTGTACAGGCAATGAAGGGGGAGAAAGGATTGAACGCATCAACAGGTGGAGGCACAGATGGCCTTGGAGAAGAGCTCACAGATGAAACTTTTTGTAAGTGCTGCTTGAAGCCTTCATCCAGAGGCTGGTGAATCTGTGGAATTTATTGTCACTGGTTGTGGCGACCAAGTCAGTTGGTGTATTTATAGTGGAGGTTGATAGGTTCTTGATTAATAGGAACATCAAGGTTATGAGGAGGAGGCAGGATAATGGGGCTGAAGAGAATAATAAATCAACCATGATCAAATGGCAGAGCAAACTCGATGGGCTGAATAGTCTAATTCTGCTCCAGTGTCTTATATCTAAATTATTAAAACAAAAATACTCTGTCATAGCGCAATATAGCATGGAAACAGGCTCTTCAGCCCAACTCAGCCATACTGATTGTGATGACCACTAATCTAGTCCTATTTGCTTGCATTTAGCCCATTTCCCTCTGACCTTAGTACTTAGGGTGGTGAATCTGTGGAATTCATTGCCACATACGGCTGTGAAGGACAAGTTATTAGGTGTATTTAAAGTGGAGATTGGTAAGTTCTTGGTTAGTAAGGGTGTTAAAGGTTATGGGGAGAAGGCAGGAGAATGGGCTTGAGAGGGAAATTCTGCCATCATTGAATGGCAGATCAGACTGAATGGCCTAATTCTGCTCCTATGTCTTATGCAACTCTCTCACCGTGGCTCGTGACAAATTAAGCTTGTTAGCTATCTCTGGCTAACAGCCATGTAACTGGGCAATGCATGGGTAACAGTGAGATGACCATCTCCAATAAGATCAGTATGATCATCTAGGATTGGTATGATTCGGGTTCAGCCAAACAGGAAAGTTGGAATGTTCTGTTGAGAGAATAAAAGTTATGGTGAATGCTGTATAAATATTGCCCCAAATAAAAGTTATTGTTTGCCAGGAAATAACGGAACTTACGCCAGCACAAACTTAAAGTGGAAGTATATTTACAGATATTTCAACTTTAACAGTTAATAGAAAAAGGGCCCATTACAGCTAAACAGTCTATAATGTGCACATAAACATTGGAGCTCATTGCTGGGTAGTTGGGTACTTCACTTTACTCAGAGTGCTGAACCCACATCCTGTGTGAAAGACTCCAGTTACAATTCAAATTTCCCTTGTAGTCTGCTACGTACTAACTGGCTAACTTGGAAGTATTGGCACTTCCACCATTGTAATGTTGAATCAGGTTCATGGGTCTAGCAAGTGAGACAGAAAGCACTGACTTTGAATAACTGTATTAATTATTTATTTACAAACAGAAAACAGAAAATGGTTCGGCACAGCCAAGAAGGGCCAAAAGGCCCGTTTCTGTGCTGTAGTTTCTATGGTTTCTATTTCACCAAATATTCATGTTCTACAAGTTACAGACGCTACAAAGCTGAATATTCAACAAACATATGTACATTCAACAAACATACTTAGCTAAAAGCACACACAGAGCATACCTTCCCAATGGCTATGTGCACCGCTTGCCTTAAACAAAGGGAGTGAGAGAGAACCTCCCACGTGTGCTCTCTATATACCCAGGATGTTTGAAACTGAACACCAGGCGGCTGTCCAATGGGAAAAGCAGCTGCAGTTTCTAAACTAACCAATCATGACAGAAGCAACTTTTGACAATCAGAATACTCACCCCCCCCCCCCCCCACCAAAGGACATCTATGGTACCATTTGCCTGCACAAAGAACGTCTTATAGTAGTTTTAAGATGTTGGAAAAGATTTATAAATTGAAAATTTTCCTAAACCCAACAGTGCAAGATGAACTGAACTGGAAAATTTGTTGGTGCACTGTCATTTCCAGTGGGTTTGCAAATAGCTGGGGCTAGTTTAATATCTGAAGTGACGGAAATTCCTACAAAGCCATTTTGGGCATTAGAATACCATTTAATGTTACAGATAAGGGCCTGCTAGATCAACACTGTATCAGTAGGACTTGCCAAATCCCATAGAGAAAAAATAACTTAGCAGAACTCTGAAGTGGATAGATTGGAGGGATTCAATGAGGCAAAATAGGAGAACAATGGATAAGTGACCAGCAAGGACCAGTCAGAATGTATGGTCGTCTTCTCTTCTGTAACTCCTGAATTGATATGTTTTTGACAAGAATATTCCACTGCCTATCAAGTGAAACATCATCAAACCGCTTATAAAATCTGAGCAAATCTTTTAAAATACTTGGCCATTATGGAAACAGATCATTCACAATAAACATTTTTCTGAAGTTTAAGTTTAGTGAGAATTATGTAGACCCGGGCATAATTTGGTCTAAAGTTCAAAATGAAGTTATTATCAAAGTACATATGTGTCACCATACACAATCCTGAGATTCATTTTCCTGCAGGCATACTCAATAAATCCATAATAGAAAGTTAAAGCGTAACAGAATTAATGAAAGACCTCACCAACTTGGGCATTCAACCACTGTGCAGAAGACAAAAAGCTGTGCAAAGACAATAAGAAAGACATAAGCAATAAATATCAAGAACATGAGATGAAGGGACCTTGAAAATAAGTCCATAGGTTCAATAATGGGGCAAGTGAAGCTGACTGTAGTTATCCCCTCTGGCTCAAGAGCCTGATGGTTGAGGGGTAATAACTTCATTAACCTAGTGGTGTGAGTCTTGAGGCTCCTGTACCTTCCTCCTGATGGCAGGAGTGAGGAGAGAGCATATCCTGGGTGGTGGGGGGAGGGGGTCCCTGATGATGAACGCAGCTTTCCTGTGGCAATGTTTCTAGTGTACAATAGTTTTGTCTTCGCTGCAACAAAAATACCTCTGTGCCACTCAAAAGCTTAATAACACTTGTTTCCATCAACAGCTAATCAATTGACAACAGGCTTGATTACCGCTGATGGCCAACCACAGAACGTCATGGTGTATACAACATCTTACCAACAGGTGAGCAATGCCTTTTAAAGATTTCTCATCTTGTGCAATGGAAATAAGCTTTACCCTTAGTGCCTTAACGAAGGAAATAGAAGAAATATGTTATTTCTCCCCCGAGCCTCCTATACCGGTCAATAAGATGACGTGTAATCTTTTACAATGACCTCATTCCTGTACTCCTTGATACCCTTGACGCCCAAAGATCTCCTGGCCTTGGCATTATGATTGGTTTATTATTGTCACGTGTACCAAACTACAGTGAAAAACTTCATTTTGCATGCCATCCTTTTATTACCACAATGCATTGGGTAGTACAAGGCAAAACAGAAACGGAATAAAGTATTACAATCACAGAGAACAGGCAGACAGTAAGGAGTAACACTGTAGCGAGACAGGTTGAGATCAAGTGACAATCTTATTGTACTTGGGGACTGTAGTCTTATTTACGTCATCTGAGCATTCTCAGAGCAAGGATATAATGTAAACACTTTATAAGGCATTGGTCAGACTACATTCCGGAATCGTTGTGAGCAATCTTGGGCCCAGTATGTAGAGAAAGATGAGCTGGCCCTGGAGAATGTCCAGAAGAGATTCACAAGAATGATCCCATGAATGAAAAACTTAACCTGTGATATTTCTGGGCCTGTACTTGATGGAGTTCAGAGGGATCGGGGGGGGGGTGTTAGTTCTTATTGAAACCCACTGAATACTGAAAGGCCTAGGAGGAGTGGATGTGCAGAGGAGATTTCCATCAGTAGGAGAGTCTAGGATCCAAGGGCACAGTCAGTCTCTGAATAAAGGGATGACCCTTTAAAACTGAGACGAGGTGGAATTTATTCAGCCAGAGGGTGGTGAATCTGTGGAGTTTGTTGCCACAGAGGTAAGTGGAAGACAGGTCATTGGGTTTCTTTAAGGCAGAGATTGATAGGTTTTTGAATGGTAGGGGGGTGAAGGGTTGTGAGGAGAAGATGGAGTGGGATTGCTGAAGAGGTGGAGATTTAGTTGCAAATTTTGGATAATTTTGTGTAAGGTTAGGAATGTTGAAGGTGGTAGAGTTGGTATGCAGGTGAAATAAAAACAGAAAATTGTGGAAACAGCAGGTGATGGATCTTCTAGAAGAGAAGCGGTTCATATTTCAGAACTTTCATCAGTTCTGCACAGAATTTTCCAGCATTTTATTTCAGACTTCCTGCATTTGCAGGCTTTTGCTCAGCTACAGGCAAGCAAAGAGCTGACAGAATAGTGGAACAGTTTCACAGTGCAAAAATGCCTTTGCAAATGCTGGCAAATGAGACAAGCTTAGATGGGCATCTCAGTTGGTATGGACCACTTGGGCCAAAGAGTTCCTTTCCTTATTGTATTACTCTGAATCTATAGTAATCCCTAATGGTAATCCTTCCACCTACATAGAACAATACAGCAGAACAGAACCTACTCAAAAATCAGTCTATTCCCTCCCTTCCACATTAGGAAGAAGGAAATACTAGAACCACGGGCCAATGGTGTTCAAAATAAAATTCTGAGTATTACTATTGTTACCCAAACTTTAACATATAGTCCCTTATCCTGTGACAGTTTTGTGAGCATAATTTAGTCGATTTTGATGACATTTTGAAAACCATTAATTGTATGGATTGAGATCACAGATTTCCAGAGGAGGTTGACAAGAATGATCCCAGGTATGAAAAGGTATGACTCTGGGTCTGTACTTGCTGTAGTTTAGAGAATGGAGAATTTATATTCAAGTTAAAATATAGAAACTGGAACTTAAAAAGCTGCCATCAACAGAGTACTATGGGATCCCGATGCTTTTGCAATCCTTCATTCTTCAGAAGTCAAGAATGAGGCATAAAACTTATTATAACAATTTTATTAAATGTTACTCGAATAAAGAACAAACAAAGAAAAAAGTAGTCATAGTCATCTTGTACTCAGACTAGAGATTTTGTAAGTCTTCGATAAGAGTGGATGTAGAGAGGATGTTTCCTATAGTGGGGAAGTCTAGGACCAGAGGACACACTCAGAATAAAAGGAAGTCCTTTTAGAACAGAAATGAAGAGGATTTCTTTAGCCGAAGGGTGATGAATCTATGGAATTTATCACCACAGACAGCTGTGGAGGCCAAGTCATTGGGTATATTTAAAGCAAAGGTTGATAGACTCTTGATTAGTAATAAATCAGCCAAGATGGAATGGTGGAGCAGATTCGATTGGCTTCGTTTCCTAATTCTGCTTCTACATCTTAAGTGCTTATGTCTACAGTTTTCTGGAGGTGCGACTGGATCAGTAATTTGTTCAGTGCTCTGAAAGTTTGTATACATCAAGATTGGGAAAAAGTGAATTAATAACAAAAATTAAGTTCCTCTCCTATTTCCTTACTGATTTGAAAGAAATCAATTAACCTGAAACAAGCTCTCTTTTAAATACCTCAAATGTATTTCTGTGATGTTTCTTGGCATCACCATTAATGATTTTGATGTTGAAATTAGTCACAAGTAGTGTTGATATCTATAAAGAGAAAAATGTTAGTATTCCCATCCCACATCACCAGAGCTAACCGTGAGGAAGTTGCCCTATTTGTGTTTCTATGCATTTTCAGTTTTAATTTACGGCAGGTCTTCTGCTTTTCATTTACTGTCAGTTTACTGAGTGCAAACTCAACACTGCATTTGATGGTGAGTTTTTAAATAAACTGGGGTCACTGTATCCACACTTTGGACATGAGTGGAGCACAAGCAACCCAGATTCGATCCTGACCTTGGGTGCTGTTTGTGTGGAATTTGCATGTTCACCCTGTGGCTACGAGGGTTTCCCTAGATGCTCCAGTTTCATCCCACGTCTCAAAGACATGCAGGTTGGTGGGTTATTTAGTCATAGGGTACCAGAATAAGACTTGCATAGTGAATGGTAGGACAATGAGGAGTGTGGTAGAGTAGAAGTGGCATTTGGAGTTCAACCTAATTAAATGTGAAGTGGTTCATTTCGGTAGGTCATGTTTGAACAGAGTTGGCAGTGTGGAGGATCAGTGATGTCTTGGGGTCTATATCCATAGGACACTCAGAGCTGCTGCTCAGGTTGACAGTATTGTTAAGAAGGTGACACACATAAAAGTTGCTGGTGAACGCAGCAGGCCAGGCAGCATCTCTAGGAAGAGGTGCAGTCGACGTTTCAGGCCGAGACCCTTCATCAGGACCTCTTCCTAGAGATGCTGCCTGGCCTGCTGTGTTCACCAGCAACTTTTATGTGTGTTGCTTGAATTTCCAGCATCTGCAGAATTCCTGTTGTTTTTGTTAAGAAGGCGTATGGTGTGATGGCCTTCATCAACTGGGATTGAGCTCAAGAGCCATGAGATGATGTTAAAATTATATAAGACCTTAGTTAGACCCCACTTGGAGTACCGTGTTCAGTTCTGGTCACCTCACTACAGGAGAGATGTGGATACTATAGAGAGTGCAGAGGAGATTTACAAGGATATTGTCTGGATTGGAGAGCATGCCTTAAGAGAATAGGTTGAGTGAACTCAGCCTTTTCTCTTTGGAACAACTGAGGATGAGAGGTGACCTGATAGAGGTGTATAAAATGATGAGAGGCATTGATTGTGTGGCTAGCCAGAGGCTTTTTCTCAGGGCTGAAATGGCTAACACATGGAAGCATAGCTTTAAGGTGCTTGGAAGTAGGTACAAGGGGGATGTCAGAGGTAAGTTTTTTACACAGAGAGTGGTGGGTGCATGGAATGCACTGCCAGTGACAATGGTAGAAGTGGATACTATAGGGTCTTTTAAGAGACTCTTAGATAGGTAAATGGAGCTTAGAAAAATAGAGGGCTATGCGGTAGGGTAATTCTAGGCAGCTTCTAGGGTAGGTTACATGGTTGGCACAACATTGTGGACTGAAGAGCCTGTAATGTGCTGTAGATTTCTATGATTCTATAGAGATATCTAGTAATACAGATCCATAATTTCTTGGAAGTGTTGTCACAGGTAAATAGGGTCAAAGAGGCACATTGACCTTCATAAGTCAGAGTATTTATTACACAACATGGGATGTTATGTTGAAATTGTATAAGTCGTTGGTGAAGCCTAATTTGGAGTATAGTGTGCAATTTTTGGTACAAGAAAGATGTCAATAAGATTGAAAGAGTACAGAGAAAATTAAGAAGGATGTTGTTGGGATTTGAGGACCTGAGTTATAGGGAAAAGTTGAATAGGTTAGAACTTCATTCCCTGGAACATAGGAGTTTTGATAGAGGTATACAAAATTATGAGGTATCTAGTTAGGGTTAATGCAAGCAGGCTATGTCCACTGAGGTTAAGTGAGACTAGAACTAGAGGTCGTGGGTGAAAGGTGAAATGTTTAAGGGAAACATGGAGGAAACGTCACACAGAGGGTGGTGCGAGTGTGGAAGGGAGTGGTGGATACGGGTTCAATTTCAACATTGAAGAGAAGTTTGGATAATTACATGGATGGGAGAGATATAGGGTGCTATGATCTAGGTGCAGGTTGATGGGACCAGGCAGAATAACAGTTCAACATGAACTAGATGGGCCAAAGGGCCTGTTTTTTTCTGTGCTGAATGCTCCATCTGCTGTGTAGATGAGTGATAGAATCTGGGAAAGGTTGATGGGAATGTGGGGAGATCAAAAATGAGATTAATGTCAGATTAGAGGGATGGTTGATCGTTGATGGGCCAGCATCTGTGTGTCTCTGATTTTCACTATCTGTACATGTTGTTTATAGACTAACCAACTGACTCTGTCCTCCTTGACCCTGGCAGATTTCAGGTGTACAGCCCATTCAGTTCTCCTGATAGAAGCCATTCAGACTTGGAAGCGCATTAAACCCTACAGTAAACGAAATGGAATCAGAGAGAAGACAAGAGCAGTTGAATGGTCAACATTTCTGCAGAGGATGATCTTTACCTGCTCTTGAATTATATTCTTCTGGATAGTTGTAGATGCTTTGACAGGTTCCTGGGGTCTGACTGAGAAATCCTGTTTCTGAACCCCTCACCTGAAGGATCATTTCTTATTTACCAGTTTTAAAACAAAAACTGAACCTTTATAATGTATCACAGTTACAAAGTACTTTTGTTTTGTACAAGAGTTGGGTTTTGTGTGAACACATACAGGAAGCTGATGTCATTGGCCGCTGTGTGTCCAATTTACTACTGTCGGAACTTACTGGGCAGTATCTTATTTTCATATTGAATCATGTTGCTCCTTTTGTAATTCAAATAAGTAATTTCACTAGATGTACCCTTTTAATAAAACAGGTGTAAAATAAATTGTTTTTGAGAGTACAAAACTTGTGTTTTTGTCCATCTGTCTCGCAATTTCAGCAAACACATTGGTTCGGAAGTTCCGGTCAAGATGGCACCAAAGCTGCGGTCTCTGTTGAGGTCATAGCTCAGATTTAGATGCTTTTTGGATTCATAGAGATAGTTTTGGGGACAGGGAGTTGGGGGATCAGGTTGGGGTTAAGAGCAGGAATGTGGAGGAGTTACAGGTCAGGCCAGAGCCCTGGTGCTAGCACTGTAATAGTGTTATGCTCCGCTGTACTGCCATGCCACCCAGTAATGATGGGTCAGTAAGGAAGGCATGATTGAGTCTTTGAAACGTTTCCTCTGTCTTTGAAGAAACTACTAGCCTTGTTGGAACTTAGAGTACAGTACATGCTTCAGGTCACTGGTGTTCTGGCCACTGGAGCAGAACTTTGATACTTCAGATATTGGGTGAGCAGAAGTCGCAGACATTTTCTGCAACTTCAAAGGGTACTTCCTTGCACACCCCGACACGCAGTAGTTGTGTAAGATACATTAGGAAACCAAGACTTCAGAGACAATTTTTAGATGCAAATATTTCATGTCATGCAGTCATAATCAAACATGCTTTCAAAGGAGTTGTGATATTCCAGCTGTATTTGCTGATGTGGAAATACAAATCAGACAGATGTTGTTCATTTAAACCAGTGGTTCCCAAAGTGGTCAATATCACTATCCCCCCCCCCCACCCAGGGGCAGTGGGAGTTTCTAAGGGTTGATAAAGATGAGGTGGGTTAAAGGGGGCAGTAGGGAGTGGTGCTCGGTATTTAGGGTGGCAGCTGAGGGATAACAGACTTAATTTAAGAAATGAATTACATAAGCATTTGATCCTCAGTATCTCATAATGGTTACAATGATCATGTACTCACCTCATCTCTTGCTAACTCACTGTTCTAGACTTTGCTTGAAAGGCATTATAATTGTTGAAAAGTAGTGTTCCCATAAAAGTAGGATTCCCATACTTTAATCGCATTGTGACACAATTCCTGTGAATTAGGGTATAGCATTCAACGGGGTAAAGTTCAGAATCTGCCCTTTCAAATAGCCTTGACCACATTTCTCTAGCCTGCAGCTCAACTGAGATCGGTACCCACTTTATGTATCTTCATCCAGAGTCAAGTTTTGCGTGAGCTATGATACATCATAACTTTCCCCTTTATTAATCGCAGTGCTTGAGGTTGGACATAAAGAATAGGTGATTGATCATGTTGTTAATCCATAATGAAAATGGCAGAAGCCGACCAAACAAAAAAGAAGTGCGGATAATATAGTGTGGAGTATCTGAAATACGGATTTATAACCAGCTCCAATCAACCAACAGCAGCCAATGTGTCTGTTGTGTGAAAAAGTTTTTTTCAAATGAGGCAATGAACCTGTCCGGGCTCCTTGAGCATTTGAAGAGAATACACTTTGATAAAGCAAACAAGAACTTAGATTATTTTCAGTCATATTGTGAAAACTATCACAAATGGAAAATACTTCAAAACATGTTTGCCAGCACTTCACAACAAAACAGTGATGGTTTGTGTGCTTCATACAGCATTTCATTGTTCATTGCTAAATCTGGAAAGCCCCATGCAATTGGGGAAGAACTGATTATGCCAGCAGTAAGGGAGGTTCTAAGTCTGATTTTGCCCAAAGTCACCAGCCCAAATAATTAAAGCAATTCAACTCAACACCAACTGTTCAAAGATGAATAGATGAAATGTCTGATAATGTGGAAGACACATTGTGCAACATACTTAGGACAACATAATTTGCTCAGCAGTTGGATGAGTCAACTTTGCCAGATCTTTGCTTCTTGGTTATGTTTGCCTCGTATGATTAAAGCATAGTTCCAAAGTTGTTATTTGCAAGGGGATTAAAAACAGATATGAAGAGAGAGTCTAAAAAAAACACGAGGAAATTTGCAGATGCTGGAATTTCAAGCAACACACATCAAAGTTGCTGGTGAACGCAGCAGGCCAGGCAGCATCTCTAGGAAGAGGTACAGTTGACGTTAGTCCTGACGAAGAGTTTCGGCCCGAAACGTCCACTGTACCTCTTCCTAGAGATGCTGCCTGGCCTGCTGCGTTCACCAGCAACTTTTATGAAGAGAGAGTCAATGTTTTAAGTTGTTGAGCAATTTTCCAAAGAGAAGAACATTCCACTTACTAACATTCTTGCTTGTACAACAGATGGGGCACCATCAATGACAGAACGTCACTGTAGGGTTAATACTTCATTGAAAAGGTTGTACCTAACATATTTACCATTCTCTGTGTAATTCACAGACAATATTTTGTCACAAAAAATGTAAGTGATGGACTTCACAAATCATTTAAATACTGTTATTACAGCAGTAAATAAGATCAACTCCCATGCTCTCAATTCTCAACTATTTTGACAGCTGTGTATTGAGAATGATAAACAATTTGAACACTAGCTGTTGCACACAGAAGTCAGATGGCTCTCAAAAGGAAACTGCCTGAGGTGTTTCCATGTGCTTCTTGAAACTGTGATAAAATTCTTTGAAGACTCAAATGCTTCATTCAGTAACCAACTCAGGAATATTAGGCATTACATTGCTTATTTGTCAGAATTATTCACAAAGTTTAATGAAATCAATCTTCAATTGTAAGGAAATGATGTGAAACTTATTAAAGTCAAATTAGTCGTCTCCACATTTTTGTCCAAATTAACACTATTTAACATTATTCATGACTTTTTCCAATTTCCAAACATCTCTGAGCTGGAAGAGAAAGAAAGAGTACCAGATGATGATCTTCAATTACACTGTGCCCACCTGGTGAGCTGCATAAAGACATCGGTGAGGTTTCAGTGTCTTCTCTCGATCCAAATTCCCGATTGGGTAATAAATCCCCTCCTGAATATCGTAATGAGGAATTAACAGGAAGGATGGAGGAAAAATTGATCTTTGCTACAAAATGACTTTGAACTGAAGCTGAGGTTTATAAAATCCTATCAAGACTTTTGATTGCAGAAAGAAATCATTGAATGCTACCCTAGGCTGTGGAAAAAGGTGAAGATGGTCTTTGTTGCCTTTCCCACATCACATTTAGTGATGCGCAGTTTCAGTGCAGTTGCACAACTTCTTCCAAGCAACAAAATAGACTGCAAATTGCTGAACGTGGGGATCTGAGGCTCCTGAGTGACATTCAACTTGATGTTGAGAAGCTGATATCACTGCTCCAAGCCTATCCATCTCATAGAAAGGTAAAAAAGCAATGAATAGCTGAATTAATGTACGATCTAAAATTGTTGATGAAAAATAGCCTTTACTGTAATTAAATAAAGGAATAATTTTATTTGTAGCTTTAAATAGATTTGAATAATTTTTGCAATTAGTTGCCACTGGTTTGAATTTGCAGTTCCTGTTTTCTTTCAATGTGCATCGTAAGTCAAAATTCTTTGTAGTTTTTATATAATAACCAGAAAGGGAGAGGGAGGTGCTGGGGATATAGTCTGAGAGCCATTGGGGCAGTAACTCAAAAAAGTTCGGGAACCACTGATTTAAAAAGATATACATAGGCTTCGGAATAATGGATCGGAATAACAGAATATTCTCTAAGTTCAAAGTTCAAAGTTCAAAGTAAGTACATATAATCCAAGTACAAGTACATACATGTCACCATATACTGAGAACAACTCTGAAATTCATTTTCATGCAGGCATACACAGTAAATATAAAGAAAACACGTAGAATCAGTGAAACTGCACACAAGCCAAACAAACTGTGCAAAAGACAACAAACTGTGCAAATACAAAAAAAGCAAAATAATAATAAATAATAAGCAATAAATGTCAAGAGTGAAGTTACCCCTTTGGTACAAGAATCTGATGTTTGAGGAGTAATAACTGTTCCTGAACCTGGTGATGTGAGACCTGAGGCTCCTGAACCTTCTTCCTGATGGCAGCAGTGAGAAAAGATCATGGTCTGGGTGGTGGGGGTCCCTGATAATGGATGCTGCTTTCCTACAATAGTGCTCCATGTAGATGTGCTCAGTGATGGGGAGGACTTTACCCATGATTAAGGCATCTGTTAGTCTTGCGAGACCATGGATCTGTTCCTGGAAAGTCTTCACTCTCCAGGGTGCAGGCCTGGGCAAGGTTGTATGGAAGACCAGCAGTTGCCCATGCTGCAAGTCTCCCCTCTCCACGACACCAATATTGTCCAAGGGAAGGGCAAGGGCCGATACAGCTTGGCACCAGTGTCGTCACAGAGCACTATGTGGTAAAGTGCTTTGCTCAAGGACACAACACACTGCCTCGGCAGGGGCTCGAAGTCACGACCTTCAGGTCGCTAGTCGAATGCCTTAACTGCTTGGCCACGTGCCCATACCCATGATGGACTGCGCCATATCCACTAATTTTCCCTTCAAGAGCATTGGTGTTTCCATACCAGGCCGTGACGCCACCAATCAGTCAGTATACTCTCCAGCTCACATCTATAGAATTTTGTCAAAGTTTTAGATGACATGCCAAATTTTTGCAAACTTCTAGGAAAGCAGAGACTCTGCTATGCCTTCTTTGTAATGTGCTTACATGCTGGACTCGGATGCTCGGATATGATTACACCAAGGAACTTAAAGTTGCTGACCCTCTCCACTACTGATGCCTTGATGAGGATTAGCTCATCAACCTCCACTTTCCTCTTCCTGAAGTCAATAAAGTCCTGA
This sequence comes from Mobula hypostoma, assembly GCF_963921235.1. Lineage (NCBI taxonomy): Eukaryota > Metazoa > Chordata > Chondrichthyes > Myliobatiformes > Myliobatidae > Mobula > Mobula hypostoma. Next base: position 62,709,521 of record NC_086105.1, on the reverse strand, counting down.
AGTAGAGCAGGGGGTTAAGCTTACAGATTTGTGATGCACCTGTGCTAAAAGAGATTGTGGAGGAGATGTTGTTGCCAATCTGAACTCTCTGGGGTTTGCAAGTGATGATCCAGCTGCATAAGGAGGTATTGAGCCCAAGGTTTTAGACCATAAGACAAAGGAATAGAATTAGGCCATTTGGCCATTCAGGTCTGCTCTGTCATTTCATTATGGCTGATCCAATTTTCCTCTCAGCCGCAATCTCCTCCCCATATCCCTACGTGTCCTGACCAGTCAAGAATCTATCCACCTCTGCCTTAAATATACATAATGACCTGGCCTCCACAGTGCCTATGGTAAAGAATTCCACAGATTCACCACTCTCTGGCTAAAGAAATCCCTCCTCATCTCCATTCTAAAAGGACACCCCTCTATTCAGAGGCTGTCCTCTAGTCTTAGGCCCTCTCACCACAGGAGACATCCTCTCCACATCCACTCTATCAAGGCCTTTCACCATTCTATAGGTTTCAATGCGGTCACCCCTCTTCTGATTTCTAGTGAATAGAGGCCCAGAGCCATCAAATACTCTTCATATGACAAACCACTCAATCCTAGAATCATTTTTGTGGATCTCCTTTAAACCCTCTCTAGTTTCAGCACATCCTTTCTAAGATAAGGGGCCCAAACCTGCTCACAATACTCCAAGTGAGACCTCACCAGTACTTTATAAAAGTTCAACATTACATTCTTGCTTGCTTTGATGTTCTAGTCTTCTTGAAATGAGTGCTAACATTGCATTTGTCTTCCTCATTACAGAATCAACCTGCAAATTAACCTTTAGGGAATTCTGCACAAGGACTCCCAATCCCTTTGTGCCTCAGTTTTTTTTTTGTATTTTCCTTCCATTTCCATTTTAACACTTTCATTTCTTCTGCTAAAGTGCATGACTATACACTTCCCAACGGTGTATTCCAGCTGCGATTTCTTTGCCCATTCTCCTAATCTGTCTAAGTCTTTCTGTAGCCTCTCTACTTCCTCAAAACTACCTACCCCTCCACCTATCCACCCCTCCACCTATCTTTATATCATCTGCAAATTTTGCAGCAAAGCCATCAATTCCATCATCCACTGATATATGACGTAAAAAGAGTCAGTCCCAACACCCACCAGCAGCCAGTCAGAGAAGGCTCCCTCTATTCCCACTGTTTGCCTCCTGCCAATCAGCCATTAATTTATCCATGCTAGAATTGTTCTATGCGGCCTCATGTGTGGCACCTTGTCAAAGGCCTTCTGAAAATCCAAGTACACAATATCAACCGATTCTCCTTTGTCTATCCTGCTTGTAATGCCTTTTTATGTTGGCTTTGACTTCTCTTGTTACCCATGGTGGTGCCATTTTTCCTTAAGAAAACTTCTTACTTTTTGCTTCCAGAAATTCCAGTAATTGCTGCTCTGCCATCATCCCTGCCAGTGTTCTTTTTTCCCAAGTTCATAGTTCCCTGAAAGTAGCAACACAGGTTGATAGGGTAGTTAAGAAGGCTTATGGCATGCTTGCCTTTATTAATCAAGGCAGAGTTCAAGGGTCAGTGAGTTAGAAACATAGAAACATAGAAAACATACAGCACAATACAGGCCCATCGGCCCACAAAGTTGTCCTTACCTTAGAACTACCTAGGCTTACCCACAGCCCTCTATTTTTCTAAGCTCCGTGTACCCATCCAGGAGTCTCTTAAAAGACCCTATTGTTTCTGCCTCCACCACTGCTGCCGGCAGCCCATTCCACGCACTCACCACTCTGCGTAAAAAACTTACCCCTGACGTCTCCTCTGTACCTACTTCCAAGCACTTTAAAACTATGTCCTCTCGTGCTAGCCATTTCAGCCCTGGGAAAAAGCCTCTGACTATCCACAAGATCAATGCCTCTCATTATCTTGCACACCTCTATCAGGTCACCTCTCCTCCTCACTGGTCTATAATTTCCTGGGCTATCCCTACTCCCTTTCTTGAATAAGGGAACAAAATCCGCAACCCTCCAATCCTCCGGAACCTCTCTCGTCCCCATTGATGATGCAAAGATCATTGCCAGAGGCTCAGCAATCTCCTCCCTCGCTTCCCACAGTAGCCTGGGGTACATCCTGACTGGTCCCAGTGACTTATCCAACTTGACGCTTTCCAAAAGCTCCAGCACATCCTCGTCCTTAATATCTACATGCTCAAGCTTTTCAGTCCACTGAAAGTAATCCCCATGGGAGTTACATTGCTGCTTTATAAAACTCTGGCTAGACAACATCTGGACACCCCATACAGTTCTGGTCACCCCATTATAACGAGGACGTTGAGGCTTTAGCAAGGGTACAGAAGTGGTTTACCAGGATGTTGCCTGGATTAGAGGGCACGTGCTGTAACAAGAGGGAAGATCTGATAGAGGTTTATAAGATTATGCGAGGCATAGAGTAGACAGACAGTGTATTTTTCCCAGGGTTGAAATGTCTTAATACCAGAGAGCATGCATTTAAGGTGAGAAGGGGTAATTTCAAAGGAGACATCAGGGGCAAGTTTTTTACACAGAGAGTGGTGGGTGTGTGGAATGCACTGCCTGGGGTGGTGGCAGAGGCAGATACAGTAGGGACTTTCAAGAGACATTTAGATACGCACATGAATCTGAGGCAAATGGAAGGATCTGGACATTGTGTAGGCAGATGTGATTAATTTAGTTGGCCATTCGACTGCTAATTTAATGGTTCAGCACAACACTGTGGGCTGGAGGGCCTGTTCCTGTGCAGTACTGTTCCCTGTTCCATGAAATGAATACCCACACGGGCCACTTTAATTATTCATATAGTGAAGTGTGTTCACCTTTTGATGAAATGTGGGTGCAACTATCAACATTTAGCAGTACTTAGTAGGTGAAATTTCCTGCAATGTGGTCAGAAATTTTCTAAAAAGTTGCTGAATTGCTTTCTTGGAGTCCAAGAAAGCTACAAGAGGTGCAGGTATGATCTCCGGAAAGCTGTCTCAGGAATGAAGTGGAAATTTTGGACCAAACTTGAATCAACAGGGCTGCTCACCAGCAGTGGCAGGGCTCGAATGCTATCACCTCCAATGAAGTTAAATCAGCAGACACAGGAGACAGCAGGGCTTCACTTCCAGATGAGCTCGGTGCCTTCTAAGATCGCTTTGACTGTCAGAACAAGGAGAAACCATTACAAACCCCCACTTCCCCAAATGATTCTATGATCTCAGTCTCCAGAACCGATGTGTGGGCTACTTTCAGGAGGGTGAATCTGGAATGGAGGGGGTACCTGGCCACGTATTAAAGACCTGTGCTGACTAACTGCCTGGTGTGTTCACTGAGATCTTCAACCACTCGCTTCGGCAGTGTGTTGTACCCACCTGCTTTGAACAGTTTTATACCGGTGCCCAAGAAGAACGTGGAGACCTGCCTCAATGACTTTCACCCAGTTGCACTTACATCCACAGTGAACTGTTTTGAGAGGTCTGTGATGAAACGTATCAGCTGCTGCCTGAGAGGCAACTTGGATCTGCTCCACTTTGCCTACAGTCCACAGCAGATACCATCTCAATGGCTCTTCACGTAATCCTGGAACACCTGGACAGCAAAGATGCATACATCAGGATGCTCTTTATTTATTACAACAGCATTCAATACCATCATCAACTCAGAAATAATCGATAAGCTCTAAGACCTTGGCCTCAAAACCTCCTTGTGCAATTGGATCCTGGAATTCCTTTCTTGTGAATCCCAGTCGATTTGGATTGGCAACAACATCCCCTTCATGATCTCCATCAACAGAGGTGCACCTGTGCTTAGCCCCCCAGCTCTACTCACTTTACACTTATGACTGTGTGGCTGAGCACAGCTCCAATGGCATATTCAGGTTTGCTGATGACACCATTGTTGTGGGCCAAATCAAAGGTGGTGATGAATCACCAACAAGAGGGAAGATTGAAAATTTGGCTGAGTGGTGTCATAACAACAGCCTCTCATTCAATGTTAGCAAGACTCACGAACTGATTATAGACTTCAGGAGAGGGAAACCAGGGTTCCATGCTTCAATCCTCATTGGAGGATTAGAGGTGGAAAGTGTTAGCAACTGTAAATTCCCAGATGTTACTATTTCAGAGGACCTGTCCTAGACTTAGCATGTGAGTAGAATTATGCTGAAAGTGCGGCACCACCTCTACTTCCTTAGGAATCTACAGAGATTCGGCATGATACCTAAAGCTTTGACAAACTTCTATAGATGTGTAAGGGTTTCTTCTTGTATGTTACTGCTAAGGTGAATAAAATGGCTTCTCTGTACTGTTAACTGCTGAGACAGTGGTTCTCTATAGCAGCATGTTTGGGTTATAATTAGTGATAACGGGACTTGTATTCATTTGCTAACCAATTGGGATAGATGTTATTCTTTCTGTCTGTGTGAAAGCTGTTAGTTTGCGTGGGCTTGGGGGAGAAGGCGCGAGGAGGATGAAGCGAGAAGACGTGGCTTGAGGAGACGGTTGCTGGACCCGCTGGGCCTGGGGAGCCCAGGGGTCGACGACAAGTGGAGGAGGATCAGCGAAAGGGAATCCGTGAGCTCCAACGTTTGTGCACTTGACATGTTGATGAGATTATTGGTGCCTTTTATTTGTTTTCCTTTTCTTTTGTTTCTCTACTATCCCCATAGTTAAATATAAAATCCTAATCGTTTAACCGCACATTGTGGACATTGTTATTTCGGGGTACTGATGTTACACAGGGAACACAACACGCAGCATCCACCCAAACAAGAGTGTTAAAGTTCGGCCGGGTAGGGGGTGCCACCCCCAAGATCATGTCACTAGGCAACACGAGCCTTACAGATGTGTAGTGGAGAATATATTGACTGGCTGTATCAAAGCCTGGTATGGAAACACCAATGCCTATGAACAGTAAATCCTACAAAAGGTAGTGGTTTTGGCCCAGTATCTTAACAGGTAAAGCTCTCCAACCATTCAGCACATCTACATGAAATGCTGTCATAGGAAAGCAGCATCCATCATCAGAGATCCCCACCACTCAGTCATGCCTTCTTCTTGCTGCTGCCATCAGGTAGAAGGTACAAGAACCTCAGGACTTACACCAGTAGCTTCACTAACAGTTTCTACCTTCAATCATCAGGCTGTTGAATAAACCAGGTAACTACACTCACTTACCCCATCATTGAAATGTTCCTACAACCAATGATCTCACTTTAAGACTCTTTATCCCATGTTCTTGTTATTTATTGCTATTTATTTATATTTGCATTTGCATAGTTTGTTGTCTTCTGCACTCTGGTTGATCTTTCATTGATCCTGTTATAGTTACTATTCTATAGATTTGCTGAGTATGCCCACAGGAAAAAGAATCTCAGGGTTGTATATGGTATGTACTCCAATACTAAAATTTACTTTGAACTTTGAATTAAACAAGGAATTGCACAAATTATGGTTTGCACTAATCCTTAGTCCTGGCATGGGAAGTGGCGGATGGGTTTCCTTTCTTGACACGTGACACACTGTCATAACAGTGTTCACCTTTTAGTGAAGAATGCAGTCTAACATTGAATTTTCAGAACAGCAATGTTTTCTGGTAAGGTCCTGTTTCCAAATACTTGAAGGATAAAAGTTTCACAATAATTTTCTTCAATTACTTAAAATTTACAGCACACAAACTGGACATTAATGCTCTGCACTTCCCTCCTCTTAGTCTTTATCTCCTTATTCCTTCTCATTCATACACAGAAACCAGCTCCTCAGCCACCAAGAATCTACTGGGACTGTGGGTATACAGAATGAGCTGCCAGATATAACTGCAACTTTTAAAAGACACATGGACAAGTCTATGGATAAAGAGATTCTGCAGATGCTGGAAATCTAGAGCAACACATACAAAATACTCAGCTGGTCAGGCAGCATCTATGGAAGAGAATAGACTGTTGACATTCTGGGTTGAGACCCTTCATCAGGACTTACAAGCACATGGATGAAAGAAGAATGGAGGGCTATGTAGGAGGGAAGGGTTAGATTTATCTTAGAGTAGGTTATAATGTCAGAACAACATCATGGGCTGAACCACCTGTCCTATGTTGTAGCACTCTATGCTCCAAATTGCAGTGAAACCCACTGATTGGTAAGTTGGGCCCCTTCCTCACTGATGTCATGCTGTTTTGGCACTACACAATTAGCTGAAGTGGGCCTCTGCAAGTCCAAAGACCACTCAGAGCTCGTAACTATTACTCCTATATGACCTACAAAGACTGAATCATTCATGGCCAGAAACTTCAACGGGAATCAGAATCAGGTTTATTGTCATTGACATAAATCGTGAAATCTGGTGAAAGTTGTGAAATGGGAAATTATATTCTTAATTAATTTGATGTAAATTCCTTGAGTTTTAGTCCAAAACACAAAGCCTTGTAATTTAGTACCGCTGTGTGGTGATAGTTTACAATAAGCAGCTGTCAATGACTATTTATTAATGTAACTAAACATCTAACTAGGTGGAAGATGCTGAGCAAAGAAAATTAGCAAATTGGAGGAGGATTACCAACACCAAACAATTCAAATATTTCATGCAACAAATCTTGCCAATATCAATAACCATGTTTCTAGGTGTTTGAAGGCAAGACAGCTGAGGTGGTCTACAGAACCAAGGCAGCAACATCCTCGATCAAAGATCCTCCTCATCTGGGCTATGCCAGTTTCTCACAGGCAACAATGGGGCAGGGGTTGCAGAAGCCTCAAGTCCCACACCACCAGGTTCAAGAACAGCTACTTTCTTTCAGCCTTTGTCTCTTGAACCAGCTGTAGCTTGGCAACACTATGATCACGTTGCATTAAAAAGAACTTCATTCTAATTGTGTTTTTTCTTTTAAAAATTGTGTAGCTTCTTTAGTTTTTTGTGAATGCTGCTTATCTGAAGCTATGTGCCTGTGACGTTGTTGCAAGTAAGTTTATCATTGCACCCTGCAGACATGTACTCCAATGCAGATGATGACAAATTTGACTTTGAAATGCTAGTTAGCAACAAAGGAATCTACTGAACAAACCAGGAGGGTTAAGCAGTGTCTGTGGGGGGTGGAGGAAGGAATTGCTGAAGTCTCATTGTGGAGTGGCAAACAATCTGCCAGAGGACCTCAGCAGACTGAGCCAGAACTATTTGCTGGAACATTTTCTACTCCTTCCACCTCCACAGATGCTGCTCGACACGCTATCTCCAGTATCTTGTTTGATTGAGGATCAACTTTATTCACCATATACATATACAGTATTAGGAACTTGTGTTGTGTAAAAAAAAAATCAACAATTAGAGTACAGAATTATGTAAAAATGTTAGAAGTACAGATATGGAATAAAGTGTGCATAAATAAATACCAGCATGTATTTACAATGTAATCAGCATTATAAAATGTAGTTTCAAGTGTTTACAGGGCAGTGACTGAGGTAACAGATGGGGGAGATTGGGGCTAACTAGAATGGTGATCAGATTAACTGGCTGGGAGAAGAAACATTTAAGATAATGTGAAAATTTTGTTTTAATAGCCCTATAGCACTTTCAGAAAAGGTAGTTTGTTAGGTGGATAGTGTTGATCCAGATTCCAGCATCTGCTGTCTTGTTTTGTTTGTAAATGGCAGTAGTTGCCAACGATTGAGAGATTGCTCAGTGCATAATTCTAGGAGTAGAAGTTCATTTTCTGTTGCATTCATTATGCACACTGAACTCCATTTCAATCTTCAACAAAAATAAATGTCAGAAGCAGGATAAAACACAAATTTGCCATGTAGCAACACACACAAAATGGTGGGGGAACTCAGCAGGTCGGGCAGTATCTACGGAATAAACAGTCGATGTTTCGATTTGGGACCCTTCACCAGGACTTGAATTTGTCACCTTGCATTATTACTGTGGATGAATTCTACCTCAATAGCTTCACATTGCTTTCCTCTGTGAAGGCAGCAAGTTATCAGAAATAATTGAATAAGACACTTACTCCAATGTTCTTTTATTTAAAAGAATGGTAAACAGTAAAACTCCCCTGCCACAAATCAAAACATTTCGCAATCAGCTGGAAAACATGATAAAGAATCATTCTAGATTAACTTTCACATCTGATTTAGTTTTAAAACAGCTGTCTTTCTGACAAAACATTCTCAAAAACAAGTACAGCTCTCAACGAGGCAAGTCTAGGATTCTAAGCACTCACACAAATTAAGCACATATTAAATGCCAATCTTCCACCAACATCTTCAGCCCACGAGTAACAGATTAAGAGAATTCAGTAATACTGAGATTTACAGACACAATTAGAGCTTCACAATGGTTTTGGCAATCTCAAAAATTCAGCACGCATTCATTGAGCTGTTAGAAATAATTCCCTATTTGAAGCCAGTGGGAAGCAGTGATCAGGGAATCATTGGTACACAGTATCTGATCTTCCACAATTATTATGATGAGGTAAAAGAATGGTGACCAAAACCAATACTTTCATAGAGCACAGAAATAGATCCTTTGGCTCATCTCGTCTATGCCAAACTTATTCTGCCTAGTCCTATTGACCTGCACCCGGACCATAGCCCTCCAAACCCCTCCCATCCATGTACTTACATGCATTGAAATCAAATCCGTATCCTTTCGCTGGCAACTCATTATACATTCTTACCACCCTTATCAGTGAAGAAGTCCCTCTCATGTTCCCCTCGACCACCAGTTCTGGTTTCATCCAGCCTCAGTGGAAAAAGCCTGTTTGCATTTACCTTATCTACACCCCTCATAATTTTGTATACCTCTATGAACTCTCCCCTCAGCTCTACAAGGTCAAGGAGTTTATCTGTAAATTGAGTGTGCCTGATTTGTAAGTAATGCATTTCCTAGTACTTGGTACTGACCGTGCCTTCTTCCCATTGCTGTCATCAGGTGGGAGGTACAGGCAGCTGGAGACCCATACCTCACGGTTCAAACACAGCTTCTTCCTTACAGCCATCGGTCCTTGAACTATCTTAAAGCTGTACTTCTACTTCAGAATATCCTCCTCAACTTGTACTGATGTGGTTATGTTTATCTTGTCATGTGAGCTATGCAATATTTATGGACAATACTGTGCAAAAGTCTTAGGCACACTGTACATAAATAATAGCACATATTACACTGTGGTGGCAAAATGGTTGCTGTGATGTATCTCGTGTGGCATTGCAGTGGTTAGTGCTTGTTGCTCTCATTTTCAATTTCCACCGCCGGCTAGCAGTCTCAAAAAGGAGAGCTGAATGTGTAAGTCTCTCCCTGCCAGTACACAGTCTCTCCAACAGCAAGTCTCATGCTGTGTCTCCTCACTGGCGACACACAGAAACTTAACTTCTTTCGGACTCAGGCTGAACTATAGAGGACGGATGGGTTGTCTGGCCCACGGGTGTGTGGACACACCCTGGTGCTCATGAACCAGATCCCCAGCTGTGGGTAAATAGCCCCATTGCCTTGTGGGGAACCTCAGGAGAGATGAAGGCTACAGGAGTAAACCCAGACAGCAAATCCGGAGCGGAGCCCCTAAGGTGCCTGGACGTCATTGAACATCCTTCCAGCAGCTCCTGCAGCCAAGCCGGTTCCAAACATATCGCTTCATAAGCTTTCCTCTGGACTACAGTGGTGAGGCCAAGAGGAGGATCTTGACAACTGGGCGTCTCAGGATCTCCATACTTTCTGCCCCCAGGCTTGTGATGATGATGATCATCATCACCCATTGTCCTTCGAAACAGACGGATGCCACCACCAATAGTACTGTATATTGATTAAAATAGGAAGGTAGTTGGGAAACAGAAATAAGAGTACTTAGCTTTGTTTAGCTCAGTAGTATTATTTGGTAACTAGAAAGACGTAATATACAGTAACGTGCAAAGCTTTTGGGGACCCTAGCTACGTACATGTGTCTAAGACGTTTGCTCAGTACTGTATACACAAGAGATTCTGCGGATACTGGAAATTCAGAGCAACACGCACATTGGGACCCACACCTCAAGCATCTTTTGTCTGGAATGTACTATAGTACTGCAGCAAAAAGCTGATTTTCCATGGTATCTATTCCATGGTATGTATGCTACGGCAGTAACCTTCAAATTGCTAATACTGGTATTGTCTGTATTAAATACAATTGGCTGCTACTAGAATAGGAAATAACACATTTTATTGTGCTTAGCTTCCATACTTTTGCTTCCTAACAAAAAAAAATGAAACAAAACTTTAAACTAGATTCAGATTTTTTAAAACTATTACTTATTGTGCCATTCTTATTATAACTCTGCACAAAATCATGGACACACCAATGGCTGTGCTTGAGCTGTGCAAGCCCAGTGAAGAATTGCTTTGTGGGATTAATGCTTAAAGTTTAGTTTTACTTGTCACATATCCATCAAAACATACACCAAAACACATACAAAGTGTTGGAGATCAGGCAGCATCAATAGAGAGGAATAAACAGTCAATGCTTTGGGCAGAGACCCTTCATCAGAACTCATACAGTGAAATACATGGCTTGCGTCAACAACCAACACAGTCCAAGGATATGCTGGAGGAAGCCCGTGAATGTCACATACTTCTGGCACCAACACAGCATGTCCATAATTTACTAACTCTAACCTATATGTCTTTCTTGAAATGGGGGTGGAAACCAGAGCACCCATAGAAAACCCATGCAGTCACAGTCTTTACAGGCAGCGTCAGAAATTGAACTCCGATCTTACCGCTACTGTGTCACCCTGTAGTGTACATGACTCAATGATACCTTTAAATTCCGCCTGCATATGGCCTCAATGAATCAGGGGAATTGAATCCCAGAGCCACGAGGTAATGTTGCATCCCTTTGAAATCCTGGTTGGACTATATTTGGAACACTGTGTTTGTTTCTTGTCACACCATTACAGAAGCTTTAGAAAGGGTGCAGAGAAAATTTACTAGGATGCTGCCTCTTTGGAGCAAAGGAGGATGAGGGGTGACTTGATAGAGGTGGACAAATTGATAAGAGGCATATATCAGTTGGGCAGCAAGAGTCTTTCTCCCAGGAAATGGCTACGGCAAGGAGGCATATAAGTGTTTGGAGGAAAGTATGTGTGTGGAGGGTGGGTGGAGTAGTGTCAGAGGTAAGTTCTTTACACAGAGAGCAGTAGATTCATGGAATACTCCGCCAGGGGCAGTGGTAGAGGCAGATATATTAGCAACATTTAAGAAACGCTTAGATGGGCACATGGATGGTAGAAAAATGGATAGCTATGTAGGACGGAAGGTAAGATTGATTTTAGAGTAGGTTAAGATGTTGGCACAAGATTGTGAACTGAAGGGTCTGTACTGTGCTGTATTGTCCTATGTTCTACATTCAGTTGAGACAAAAAAAGGTACTTTTTACCTACCTATTTACCTGGTCAGAGAGGTAACAAGCAGAATGCTGCCAGCTTTGTTTTATTTGTCAAATGAAGGCTGTACCAAGCTTTATTAAATGGTGGCTCATAAATATGATCAATATTGCAAGAATATAAAAAGCATAGATTCAATGCATGTACACAATATAGTGTACACAATAAGTTCAGTACAGAACATCTTTAAATATACACTCAGTGGCCACTTTATTAGGTACACCTAATCATTAATCAGCCAATCATGTGGCAGCAACTCAATGCATTAAAGCATGCAGATATGGTCAAGAGGTTCAGTTGTTGTTCAGACCAAGCGTCAGAATGTGGAAGAAATGTGGTCTTAGTGACTTTGACCGTGGCATGATTGTTGGTGCAAGATGAGGTGGTATCTCTGAATCTGCTGATCTCATTGGAGTTTCACGCGGAACAATCTCTAGAGTTTACAGAGAATTGTGAGAGAAACAAAAAAATCCAGTGAGCAGCAGTTCTGTGGGCAAAAATGACTTGTTAATGAGAGCGGTCAGATGAGAATGGCCAGGCTGGTTCAAGCTGACAGAAAGGCAACAGTAACTCAAATAATGACACTTTACAAGAGTGGTGTGCAGAAGAGCATCTCTGACTGCACACCACATTGAACCTTAAAGTGGATGGGCTACAGCAGCAGAAGACCAACTCGCTTCCACTCCTGTACCTAATAAAGTGGCCACTCTGCAGTTTAAGCCTTTTCTACAGCAGGCTAGTTTGGACAGGTAGAATTATAATGTATGGTCAAGAGATAAGCATTTAGATTTGGCAACTTTTCTTTTTATTTTCATCACAGCGTAAACCTAACAGGAACAGCTCTGATCAAATTCCCACTGCAGACCACATCTTTTCTCTGAACATTAGGAACTGGCTAAAAATGGGCTCTGCTGCAAACCTTAAATAGTCCAGGCTATAAAAATAATATGTCTATGCCATCTTCAAAATTAAAAAAAATTATTTCCGGCTTTTATTGAGATAGCTGTACAAAGTGGATATCTAATCAGAAGGCATGAGAAAATGTATTAAGTATTTATCCAATTGCACTGTTAGAAATGTAGCCTTTTAATTAAATGAAAATGCATAGAATTGTTTAATGCAATAATTCTTGCAAAAAGCATTAACATGTGTCACCAAAGATGGATTGCTCAAATTATATTATGCATAATATGCGTAGAAAGATAAAAGAGCACTATTACTAAATATTATAAATCACTTCCAGGCTCCCAGTGCACCTTGCTAAAAGCTGAGCCGGTTAATGTGGAGTTAACAAAAGCGCCCTGTGCAAACATTTTATGTGCAGTAACCTTAAATTCAACACGGACTTGCTCTCCATTTTTGCACTATGAACTTGATGAACAGACAAATGGGTTAACAAAAAAATTATTATAAAAAAACCCAAATTATTCACTATCGAGTTCTGTGACAAAAATAAACCTACTGGTTAGTTAGCAGAGGTAATTCTGAACTGTACAATCATATGATGAAATTAGCCAGTATTACAGCATTAGTCAATGTTTGGCCTCAGTCAAACAATGTAGTTGGGTCATGAAAGTTGCATGACCCCACGATGTTCTGAGAATTAATGGTTCCCACCAGAATAGGAAGCTCTTGTGAAAGATACTTCAGTTTATTTAATGTGTGCAATTGAGGCAAGGTTTACTGCACTTGTTAATGCTGGTTATAGCTAGTCACCACTACTTATTGGAAGACTTATCAGTACCTCTTCCATACACATAACCAAGATTTCCCCTATGATTTAGTACAGTATGTGTTGGAATGAGCGTAGAGCAAGTCTTCATAATTTGAAGAATCAAACTACTGCAAAGGCTTTCTAAAATTCATTACCGTCCAACAAGACACAATTGTGGTTAGTGATGTTTTAAGAACATAGCTTCACTCAAAGTTTGTAAAATAGTGGGGTCATACAACTTTTATATTCAATACATCTTCGTTTTTATATTTGTATAAAAATTGAAAATAAAAAAAGCAGTTTCAAATTTTTCATCACAAACATGCACAAAAGATGCCACTCAGTGGCTCGTGCGCGCACACACACACACACACACTCACACATACAAACACACACACGCAAAGAAAAACTCCTCTGATATCTTTTGTTTCTAATGGTGATTCAGAATCTATGTAAGTGCTACTCTGAGAAGGAAGCTGCTTCTCCGTCGTGCCATTTTTTTTGGTCCCAAACTTCATCCACATAAAAACATGCTTTAAAGACCTATCTAATCCACCTGCAACAAGGTGAAACACCAACATTTCTTTAAAAACTCTTTAAACCATTGCTTGCACAGCAAACATCCAGTCACTACTGTAGTGATTTCAGAATAAGCCACTTTAGAAACAAGCCATCTACATGAACTCTGCACAGTAATGTTAATACAAATTTTAAATCTACATTATAATGTTTCTAAAAAGTTATCATTTAAAACTTGCCTGAAGACTATTTGTCACAGTTCTAAAACAAGAAATGTACTATGTACAATTAATACAAATTAAATTCCTTCTCTAAGGACCTCACGAGTTATAGGAATTAAGAGTATAACAGGAACATATTACAAAACATTTACAAAATAAATACAAATACTATCCAACAGTACTTCTTTCATCCAGCATGTAGAAAAGTCTTCTTTTCATCACTCGGACTTGGGCTTCTTGGCACCTCCACTTTTAGAGCTGTAATTATATGCATGGCTTTGTATTAATAGGTGTTGTTAATTAGTGTTCAAATAAAATATTCAGTTACTTCCCTCCTACTACCATACAGGACATTGATGGTACAGTCCAGGTGAAATGAGGTGACAAATGCAAGTCGCAAAATACACATACCTTCCTCTGCTTTAATCTGGTAATAATAGTCAGATTCATTGAGCAGTACAGCACAGAAACAGGCCCTTTGGCCCATCTAGTTTATGCCAGCCTGGTCTCATCTACCTGCACCAAACCACAGCATTCATACCTCTCACATCCATGTAGCTATCCACACTTTTCTTCTGCACATCGTGGGCTGAAGGGCCTGTACTACTCTACATTCTATGCTCTAAGTGTTATAATTGAACCCGTTTGCACCACTTCCACCAGCAGTTCATTCTACACTCTCAACACTATCTAAATGAAGAAATACCCCCTTATGTTCCCTTTAAACATTTCGCCATTCACTCTTAACCCATGACCTCTAGTTACCTAGTCTCACTCAATCTCAGTGGAAAAACCCTGCTTGCATTTACCCTATCATAATTTTGTATACCTCTATCAAATCTCCCCTCATTCTCCTCAACTCCAGGGAATAAAGTCCTAACATATTAAACCTTTCTTATAACTCAAGTCCTCAAGGTCAAAGGGTTTATCTGTAACTCGTTTGTAATGAATGCATTTCCTAGTACTTGGTACTGGACCAAGCCTTCACCCCACTGCTGCCATCAGGTTCCCTTTAAATATTTACCTTTCACCTTTAACCGATGACCTCTGGCTCCAGTCTCACCCAACCTACAATAAAGTTCAACAGGAGGAAAAAAAAATCCCTTCTGCCAAGATTTCAGTACATAATTAAAATCCAATACACAATTTTGACAGATCCAAGCAACTAAAACTGAAGGGTCACCTCACTTTACCTCTATCAAAGGAATCAACACTTGGTTTTCCTTTGACTTTTGGAGTGGCAAGACTGAAACATACTATGCAATGCATGTTAAGTATGAGAAGCATTTGATGGGTCTGAGCCTGTACATGCTGAAGCTTAGGAGAATGGGGGGGGGGGTGGAAAGAGTCACTGGGTATATTTAAAGCAGAGGTTGGTAGGTTCTTGATTAGTCAGGGCATCAAAGGTTACAGGGAGAAGGCAGGAGAATGGGGTGAACAGGTAAAGTAAATCAGCCATAATGGAATGGCAGAGCAGACTCAATGGGCTGAACGGCCTCATTCTGCTCCTATGTCTTATGGTCATTTGTGCTTGGTTTGAAAGGCACCAGAGCAGCAAATGTATCAGTCCCACTGCACTTGCTGATACACTGAAACTGGACTGTCCTGCGCAGCTCTGACTGTGCTGCTCCAGGGTGGAGTTCACCAGCATTACCATTATACTGGTACAAATGCAGTCACAAGGATCATGCAGGAGGGAGGGTTTGATTGATATTAGAATAGTTAAAACATCAGCACAACATTGTGGGCCGAAAGGTGTGTACTGTGCTGTTAAGTTCTGCCCAGCTGGAAAAAAATGGGCTGAAAAATGATAGATGGAATTTATTGCAGACAAGTGTGAGGTGTTTCACTTCAGGAGGACAAACCAGGATAGGATTTATACAGTGAATGATAGGGCACTGAGGAGTGTTGTAGAACAGAGGGATCTGGGAATACAGATCCATAATTCCTTGAAAGTGGCATCACAGGTAAATAGCCTTGTAAAGAGGGCTTTTGTCATATTGGCCTTCATAACTCAAAGTATTGAGTAAAGGAGTTGGGATGTAATGTTGAAGTTGTACAAGACGTTGGCGAGGCCTAACTTGGAGTACTGTGTGCAGTTCTGGTCTCCTACCTGCAGGAAAAATATCAATAAGATTGAAAGAATATAGAAAAAAATTATAAGGATGTTGCCAGGACTTGAAGACTTGAGTTACAGGGAAAGTTGAAAAGGTTAGAACTTTATTCCCTGGAATTTAGGAGAATGAGGGGTAATTTGATGGAGGTATATAATATCATGAGTGGTATAGATAGGGTAAATGCAAGCGGGCTTTTTCCCACTGAAGTTGGGCAAGATGAGAATCAGAGGTCATGGATTCAGAGGAACATGAGGGAGAACTTCTTCAAACAGCTGGTGGTGAGAGTGTGGAATGAGCTGCCAGTAAATGTGGTGGGTTTGATTTCAACATTTAAGAGAATCTTGTTTAAGATGGGAGGGCTATAGTCTGGGCGCAGGTCAATGCGACCAGACAGATTAATAAATTAGGCACGGACTAGATGTTTCTATACTGTAGTGCTCTACTACTATGTTCTTCTCGTTTAATTCCATCTGTGGTTAACTATGACATCATTGCCATTTCTGATCATGCACCATTGAAACTCTCTATCAAGTTAATGAATATATCTCCTAATACTAGATTATGGCGTTTTAATTCCAATTTGCTTCAAGATTTGGATTTTGTTAAGTTTATCAAGGAACAGATTGACTTCTTCTTTTCAACTAATGCTACGGAAGAAATTTCCAGCAGGGTATTACGGGACACTTTTAAAGCATATATCCGTGGACAGATTATCTTCTATTCTGCTGGATTGAAAAACGTATTAAGAACGAAATACTTGTGTTAACTGACAAGATTAAAGAAATTGATAAGAAATATGTCACTGCTCCTAGTGAGGAGCTTTATAAACAGAGAGTCGAACTTCAAATGGAACATAGTTTACTGTTAACATCTTCAATTGAAAATCAATTAATGAAAACAAGAAGCGAGTTTTATATACATAGTGATAAAGCTGGTAAATTATCAGCTAATCAGTTAAAAACTGCTTCGGTTAAACGTCAAATTATCAAGATTCGTAAACATGGTGACACTTTTGACAGTTGTTCATGATGAGATAAACAAATCTTTTCAAGAATTCTATACATCTCTGTATCAGTCAGAATTTCCTCATGATCCCAACGAAATGCATGACTTCTTAAGGAAATTGAACTTTCCAAAATTAACACCCAAAGAACGATTAAAGTTAGAAACACCTATTACGAATGAAGATATAAAGGGTGTTATTTCTTCAATGAACTCTGGCAAAACACCGGGTCCAGACGGTTATACAGTAGAATTCCTTAAGTCTTTTTCTTCTATTCTTTCTCCCTGGTTGTGTAGTTTTTTAAAAGATGCGATTAGAATAGGTAAATTACCACAATCATTTTATGGAGCTTCTATTTCTCTAATTTTAAAAAAATAAGCATCCCACTGAATGTGCATCATATAGATCGATATCCTTAATGAATGTAGATTCTAAGATTTTTTTGTAAAATATTAGCATCTAGGTTAGAGAAGGCTCTGCCTCAAATTACCTCTGTGGATCAAACTGGATTTATTAAAAATCATTACGCATCCTTTAATATTAGGAGATTAATGAATATTGTTTATACTCCTTCACTTAGAACTCCAGAATGTGTCATTTCATTGGATGCTGAGAAAGCTTTTGACAGAGTTGAATGGCCATATTTATTCAGTACGCTTGAGAAGTTTAATTTCAGTCCGATATTTATTTCTTGGATTAAATAGATACATCATACTAATAATCAAAGATCTCCCTTTTTTCAATTATTTCGTGGTACTAGGCAGGGTTGTCCACTTAGTCCATTATTATTTGATATTGCTCTTAAACCTTTAGCAATTGCTATTCGAGATTTACCAAATATTTTTGCTATCACTCGTGGGAATGTGATATATAAGTTATTATTATATGCAGATGATTTATTATTATATATTTCTAATCCAAAGAAATCCATTCCTGCAGTTCTATCCTTGTTGGCTCAGTTTAGTAAATTTTCTGGTTACAAACTGAACCTTAATAAGAGTGAACTTTTTCCGTTAAACATGCAGGTTCCAAGTTATGAATGTTTACCATTCAGATTAGTTACCGATTACTTTACTTATTTAGGGGTCAAAATTACTAGGAAGCACAAGGATTTATTTAAGGCTAATTTTTTACCTTTAAAGGATCAGATTAAATGTTTGTTTACTAAACGGTCACCAACGTCTTTGTCATTAATTGGCCGGATCAATGCTGTCAAGATGATTATTTTACCTAAACTTTTATATTTATTTCAAGCGTTGCCAATTTTTATTCCGAAATCCTTTTTTGATAATGTTGACTCAAAAATTTCTTCATATATGTGGCAGAATAAAAATCCTAGATTAGGTAAAGCATACTTACTGAAGTCCAAAAAGGAGGGTGGTTTGGCATTGCCCACCTTTAGATTTTACTATTGGGCAATTAATATTCGATATTTTAAATTTTGGACATGGAACTTGGATATAATTTCTAGTCCACATTGGGTAAATCTTGAATGTAAATCTGTACAAGGGTTTTCACTGGGTTCTATTTTAGGGACCTCGCTTCCCTTTGCTCTTTTAAAATTGGATAAAAAAATGAATAATCCAATAGCTAAATATACTCTTCAAATATGGTTTCAATTTCAAAAATTTTTAGGGTTGAATCAATTTGTTTTAGGGCTTACCCTATTATATCTAATTTTTTTTCAACCCTCTATTACGGACCAAGCCTATTTGGTCTGGAAAACAAAAGGTATAATACAATTTTGATCTATTTTTGGATAATTGTTTCGTGTCTTTTGAACAATTATCTAATAAATATAATTTACCTAGATCCCACTTCTTTAGATATTTACAGATTAGAAACTTTTTAAATACTGTTCTTACTACCTTTCCGAATCTATATCCAATGGATATCATGGAAAAAATTTTAGATTTAAATCCCTCTCAGAAAGGTTTAATAGCAATTATTTATAATATGATTATGAAAATAAATCCAGATGTATCTAATAAAATTAAGAACAATTGGGAAAGGGAACTTAACCTCACTTTACCTACAGAGAAATGGGAAAAAAAATTTTCAATTAGTTAATTCTTCCTCTATATGTGCTAAACATGCGTTGATACAGTTTAAAGTAGTGCATAGGGCTCATATGTCTAAGGATAAATTAGCCCGTTATTACTCTCATATAAATCCTCTATGTGACAGATGTCATTCTGAGATAACTACCTTAACTCATATGTTTTGGTCATGTCCTCTGTTGAAGAAATATTCGAAAGATATCTTTGATATTATTTCAACTGTTCTGGATATTGATTTACAACCTCACCCCATTACTGCAATTTTTGGTTTACCAATGATAGAACAAAGTCATTTGACCTCTTCATCTTGTCGGATGATTGCATTCGTTACATTAATGGCTAGAAGATCCATACCATTGAATTGGAAAGAGATTAATCCTCCCACTACATTTCAATGGTTCTCTCAAACTATGTCATGTTTAAATTTAGCAAAAATTAGAAGTGTCATTTATGATCCTTCTATTAAATTTGAAGAGACTTGGAGGCCACTTATTCAATACTTTCATATGATGTAATTTGACCCTCTCCAATTCTATTCGGCTACTTTTAAATATATGGAGAGAGGAGCGGAGTTAATGACGCTAGTGGTTTTATCTAATGTAACATAACAGCCCATTTCTTTTTCTTTTTTAGTTTAATTGATCAGTTTGATTTAGATTAGGGTTTCTTTTTTCTCTTTCTTATTGGGTATATATGTTTTTCTTTTTGTCTTTTTCCATGATATTTTTGTATTTTTTTTCGATATATTATTATATTTGTACTCTAAGATTTTGGGAGGTTAATATCTGTGTGTTAACTGTGTTTATATTTATATATACTAATTATTAACAATGTAATCCCAATAGCTTTGTATCAATTCTTTGTAATGTTTAAGAATCTGATATTAATAAAAAGACTGAAAAAGACCATGTTCTATTAGACACTTCAAAAATAGTTTTAAAAATTAATACACTATAAAACAGAAATATCTGAATATACGAGTTCTAAAAAATCTAATTAACTAATATCCAATTTCCTCCTTTGCAGCCATTCACTTTCACCAGCAGTTAAGATGCAACTAGATTCAGATTGCATATGAGGATTCCCCACCATAAGAGAAATGAAACCTCTGCAGCTTGCTCTGTCAACTCCATTAGGATTCAAGCATCAAAACATAAATGGACTACCAGCAGCAAACAGGTGACTGTAGTTTAGAAACTTGTGCTCGAGTGCACACAGGGCAATGAGTGTTTTGGTGACTTTCTTCTACATAATCTAAGCCATGCTTGCCTTGTGCAAACTTCTGGCTTAAAGCAAAAATGTTCTACATTCAGAGCAAAGCACTTCTTAGCTAGTACTAATCACTAGACGGCATCCTCAACTTCTTTCTTAGTGACGTTAATGGAAAAGTACAACCATCAGACATGCTGCAAAACACGTAATCAGCTATGTAATAGATGACTCTCATGAATAGCCTGTAACAAGCATTTTGCTTCTTTGGAAGAACTTTTACTTTAAAGTAGCTATGTAATAGATGACTCTCATGAATAGCCTGTAACAAGCATTTTGCTTCTTTGGAAGAACTTTTACTTTAAATTTCATTAACCTCAAGAACTTAGTAGCTCACTTACTTATCTGGTGACGCTGTCGACCTCTTTGCAGTGTTCTTTGTTCCTTGTGCACCCGTATCTAAAAATTAAGTGAGCTGTTAAAATTCTCACACATATTCCTGTATTCAAGATAATACAAGTTAAGTTTCCTCTACCAAAAATGCTCAGAAAAAATATCCAAATCTGATTAAAATATAGTATAAATATTCCACAAATTATAATGAACCTTTTACCATTTTGATTTGCAAACCTAATTTTAGCAATTAAGTTGTAAGGAATCCATATCATCTTAATCTGCAATATCACAGCAGCAAGTTTACAGGGAGAAGGCAGAACAGGGTTGAGAGGGAAAATAAATCAGCCATGATAGAATGGCAGAGCTGACGTTGGACCAACTTGCTTAATTCTGCTCATATGTCTTGTGGTCTTATGGTATTAGCAAGGCTGTGTGTTTATTGAAACCGACTAAATATTGAAAGGCCTGGGCAGAATGGACGAAGAGAGGATGTTTCCTACAGTGTGGGTGTCTAGGACCGGAGGGCACTGCCTCAGAATAGAGGGATGTACATTTTAGAACAGAGATGAGGAGGAATTTCTTTAGCCAGAGGGTGGTGAATCCGAGGAATTCATTGCTTCAGTCAGACAGCTGTGGAGGCCAAGTCACTGGGTATATTTAGGATCTTGATTAGTAAGGGTGTCAAAGATTATGGGGAGAAGGCAGGAGAATGGGTTTGGGAGGGAGAATAAATCTGTCATGATGGAATGGCAGAGCAGAATTAATAGGCCAGATTACCTATTCTGCCTCTATGTCTTATGGTATTATAGTCTTAACAACAGAGTGCAATTTATTTCTAATGCATTCAAGTACAGTTGCAAGAAAATGTTTGTGAACCCTTTGTAATTAACTGGTTTTCTGCATAAATTACTCATAAAATGTGGTCTGATCTTCATCTAAGCCACAATAATAGAAAACACAATTTGCCTAAACTAATAACACACGAACAATTGAACTTTCCATGTCTTTATTGAACACATTGTTTAATTATTCACAGTCCAGGCTGGAAAATGTATGTGAAATGTTGTATTTAATATCTGGTAGAATCTCCTTTAGCAGCAATAGCCTCCATTAAACAGTTCCTGGAGCTGCTGATCAGACTTACACACCAGCAAGGAGGAATTTTAGATCATTCCTCCATACAAAACTGTTTCAGTTCATCAATATTTTTAGGATACCTCGCATGAACAACCCTCTGTCATGCTACTGTATCTCAATTGTGTTAAGAACTGGACTCTGACTTGGCCAATCCAAAACATGCGTTTTCTTCTTTTTAACCCATTCTGTTGATTTACGCTTGTGTTTCGGATCACTGTCTTGTTGCACCATCCAATTTCTATTATGCTTCAGATGACAGACCGTTACCCTGACATTCTCCTGTAAAATGTCTAGATACGATTTAGAATTTCTTGTTTCCTCAACAATTGCAAGCTGTCCAGGCCCTGAAGCAGCAAAGCATATGCTCCTACCATACTTTACAGTTGGGATGAGGTTTCGGTATTAATATGCAGTATCCTTTCTCCTCCAAATATAGCAGTGTGCATTTCAGCCAAAAAGTTCAACTTTTGTTTCATCTGTCCACAGAACAATGTCCCAAAGGGTTGTGGAATATCCAGATGGTCTTTTACAAACATGAGACAAGCAGCAATGTTTTTTTGCAGAGCAGTGGTTTCCTCCATGGTGTCCTTCCATAAACACCATTCTTGTTTAGTGTTTTTCTTATACAAAAGTCATGAGCAGAGACTTTAACAGGTTTTGGAGATTTCGGCAAGTCTTTTGCTGTTACTCTTGATTCCTTTTTCACCTCCTTCAGCATTGCACGTTGTGCACTTGGGGTGATTTTTGCAAGACGCCCACTCCTAGAGAGAACAGCAACAGTACTGAATTTTCTCCATTTGTAAACAATTTCTCTTACTGTGGACTGATGAACACTCAGATCTTTAGAAATGGTATTGTAGCCTTTTCCAGCTTCATGCATCTCTACAATTCTTCTTCTTCTACTAAAGTCATCTGAAAATGGTCTTGATCAAGGCATCGGGCACATAAGCAGATCTTTCTTGAGAAAAGCAGGCTCTGTCAGTAACATGACTTTGTCTTTTTTTAAAAATATAAGGCATGGCACCTCTACAACCCACACCTCCAATCTCATCTCATTGAATGGGACACCTGACTCCAATTAGCTTTTGTTGAAGGCATTACCCCAGAGGTTCACATACTTTTTTGAACCTAGACGGTGATTGTTTAAACAGTGTACTCAGTAAGAAGTACAATCGTTTGTGTGTTATTAGTTTAGGCAGATTGTGTTTATCTATTATTGTGACTTAGATGAAGATCAGACCACATTTTATAAGTAATTAATGCAGAAAACCAGGTAATTGCAAAGGGTTCCCAAACATTATCCTGCAATTATAAATGGACAAGGAGATTAGGAATAACACAAACTGGGCCTTAGCTCAGCAAGTCAGGCCACATCGACGGAGAAACACCTTTTACTGTCTGAGCAACATACATCAAAGTTGCTGGTGAACGCAGCAGGCCAAGCAGCATCTATAGGAAGAGGCGCAGTCGACGTTTCAGGCCGAGACCCTTCGTCAGGACTTTTACTGTCTGATCTACTTTTGTTTTCTATTTTTATTTCAGATTTTCAGCATCTGCAATTCTTGATTTTCAATAACTTTGATTATTAATTGTTGAGTATTACTTGGAGTACTGAGTACTGTGTTCAGTTCTGGTCACCTCTTAATAGGCAGATAATTTAGTGAGGGTGCAGAGCAGATTTACCTGAATGCTGCCTGGATTACAGATCATGTTTTATGAGGAAAAGTTGAGCAAGTTAGAGCTTTTGTCTTTGGAGAGAAGGAGAATGAGAGGTGACTTGATGGAGGTGTTCAAGACAATAAGAAGCATAGATAGAGTAGACAGCCAGAGACTTCCCCAGGATGGAAATAGCTAAAATGAGGAGGCATAACTTTAAGGTGTTTGAAGGAAAGAATAGGAGGAAGTCAGAGGTAAGTTTTTTTTAATATCAGGACTGGTGAGTACATGGAATGCACTGCCAAGGGTAGTGTAGAGGTAGATTTATTAGGGACATTTAAGAGACTCTTCGACAGGCACATGAATCAAGAACAATGGAGAGCTACGTGGGAGGGAAAGGGTAGGTTGATCTTAGAGTAGGTTAAAGGCCGGCACAACATGAGCTGTACTGTTCTATATTCTTTCTGCTAATCCTGACTATTCTCTCTCACCACCTATCTGCCAACTATTATGACATTAAAATGCAAATCTACCCTGTGAAGTGCACAGTCGGCAATACCATTTCCAGTTGTGAATAACCTGCATTATAGGGTCATAAAACAGTGCCTAAGTACCTAGATTACATTGTGATGGATTTCACTTCTTGACCAGTAAGCCGCTTTCTCTTTCTTGGTTGTTTGCTAATCTTGCCTTCTAAACACAGCATCTGCCGCTTGTAAGATCACAAAGAGATACAGGTAAACTTCCGACTAAAAGTTGCTTGAGTTCTGGTCATAAAGGAAAGTCAGTCTTCAGTTCTTGAAATGTAAGTGCCAAGCATTAATCACCCTGAGGTTAAAACAAGTATTGTCTAAAGACCAGATTTACAAACAAGTTTTGTGGATAGCAGACATTCAGTCTGGGAGAAGTAAGGTTTAGCCCTATACACCTGCTTTATTACTGCTCAAGATGCAGTATAAAACAATGGATTGTTTAATTTGGGTTGTTTCAAATATATACGCTGATTCTTACGTTGCTTGGTTCAAGAAAGTTTGGAGAACAGATAGATAATATTATTTAGGATCAATAACTATGATGTGTTTGCAGTTGGAAGGTTATGTGCTCATGAAAGCTAGCTTCACAGCTTTACAGCATTAATAGTAGGAAGCTGAAGAATTAATGTCTCCAAAATGCTTTCAGACTGTTTGTGTTGAAAGGATATCTGAGGAAATGTGTGCATGTGAAGTTACCCTAGAGGCAGAAAAAGGGTATAAATATAGAGAGCTGTTCAGGATGATTAGAAGTTGTTGAAGAACATCAAGAAGAATGATAGGAAGACAGGGTGAATAGAATCTATTCCACTAGATTTGGCTTCTGCAATAAAACGATTTGCTTGTCCACATCATGGTATGATGTTTTAGTTTATAGGAAATAGGAATTGTATCTGAGATTTACAGGTGGTGGGGTGGAGGTATGTCTCTACCAAAGGAGGTATAAGGTGCTCCCTTCCTCCGCTAAGCACCTGCAGGTCACCCTTGGGCAAAGTGTACCACCTACTTAGCCCCCCCGATCAGGGTCATGCAAAGTCATGGGAACAGGTGGTGGATGGTTGTATGAGCAGCTGGTGCACATCACAAATCCTGGTTATGCGACCACTGACACTAGACAGACAATCTCTAAAGAGTATTGATAATGGCTGGGGTCACCTGTCTTGTAAAGACACTGCCCAGAAGGCGGCAATGGCAAACCACATCTATAGAAAAATTTGCCAAGAACAATCATAGTCATGGAAAGACGATGATCGCCCATATCATACAACACGGGACATAATCAGTGATTTAGGAATGCTTTGTGTTTTAGAAACAGTTTGTAATTGGGAGATAAACATTTACATGCAAAAGTTTGGGCACCCCCGGTCAAAATTTCTGTTACTGTGAATAGCTGAGTAAAAAATGACCTGATTTCCAAAAGGCATCAAGTTAAAGATGACACATTTCTTTAATATTTTAAGCAAGATTACTTTCTAATTTCCATCTTTTACAGTTTCAAAATAACAGAAAAGGAAAAGGGCCCGAAGCAAAATTTTGGGCACCCTGCATGGACAGCACTTAGTAACACCCCCTTTGGCAAGTAGCACAGCTTTCTGTAGCCAGCTAAGAGTCTTTCAATTCTTGTTTGGGAAATTTCTGCCCATTCTTCCTTGCAAAAAGCTTCTAGTTCTGTGAGATTCTTGAGCCGTCTTGCATGCACTGCTCTTTTTGAGGTCTATCCACAGATTTTCGATGATGTTTAGGTCAGGGGACT
Source organism: Mobula hypostoma (assembly GCF_963921235.1). Taxonomy (NCBI): domain Eukaryota; kingdom Metazoa; phylum Chordata; class Chondrichthyes; order Myliobatiformes; family Myliobatidae; genus Mobula; species Mobula hypostoma. Next base: position 62,683,809 of record NC_086105.1, on the reverse strand, counting down.
GTGAGGGCCATGCCAAAACCTTCAGCTTGCACCTTGAGGTAGTCCATTGTGGATTTTGAGGTGTGTTTCGGATCATTATCCTGTTGTAGAAGCCATCCTCTTTTCATCTTCAGCATTTTTTTTTTCACAGACAGTGTGATGTTTGCTTCCAGAATTTGCTGGTATTTAATTGAATTCATTCTCCCCTCTACAAGTGAAATGTTCTCCGTGCCACTGGCTGCAACACAAGCCCAAAGCATGATCGATCCACCCCCATGCTTAACAGCTGGAGAGGTGTTCTTTTCATGAAATTCTGCGCCCTTTTTTCTCCAAACATACCTTTGCTCACTGTGGCCAAAAAGTTCTATTTTAACTTCATCAGTCTTGTTTCCAAAATGCATCAGGCTTGTTTAGATGTTCCTTTGCAAACTTCTGATGATGATGAATTTTGTGGTGAGAACGCAGGGAAGGTTTTCTTCTGATGACTCTTCCATGAAGGTCATATTTGTGCAGGTGCCGCTGCACAATAGAACAGTGCACCACCACTCCAGAGTCTGCTAAATCTTCTTGAAGGTCTTTTGCAGTCAAACAGGGGTTTTGATTTGCCTTTCTAGCAATCCTACGAGCAGTTCTCTCAGAAAGTTTTCTTGCTCTTCCAGACCTCAACTTGACCTCCATCGTTCCTGTTAACTGCCATTTCTTAATTACATTACGAACTGAGGAAATGGCTACCTGAAAATGCTTTGCCTTCTCCTGCTTTGTGGGCATCATTTATTTTAACTTTCAGAGTCCTAGGCAGCTGCTTAGAGGAACCCAAGGCTGCTGATTGTTGGGACAAAGTTTGAGGAGTCAGGGTATTTACAAAGCTTTGAAATTTGCATCACCTGGCCTTTCCTAATGATGACTGTGAACAAGCCATAGCCCTAACAAGCTAATTAAGGTCTCAGACCTTGGTAAAAGTTATCTGAGAGCTCAAATTTCTTGGGGTGCCCAAACTTTTGCATGGAGCTCCTTTCCTTTTTTTCCCCACTCTAAAATTATACAAAACAAAAATACAATAATCTTGCTCAAAATGTTGAAAAGAATGTTTCATCTTTAACTTTATGACCTTTGGAGATCAGTTCATCTTCTACTCACTTAACTATTCACAGTAACAAAAATTTTGGCCAGAGGTGCCTAAACTTTTGCATGCCATTGTAAGATAGAAATCCTTTGAGAGTTTTAAATGTGTTTTAAGAAGGTGTGGATTTAAATGAGTATCACTGTAAATAAACTGTGTTTAACCTATCTTGTTAGCTGGAAGTATCTTCTCCTTGAATTGTCATATTGACAGCTAAAACTCACCACAGAGAACAAACAGGGAAGTAAACTAGCCTTTGAAGATTAGGTAGTTACAGTATTGTTATCCTTTAGTGAGAGTACTTGTGGCTATTTATATCTGATGGGGCTTAAGATCTTTGTTTGAGTTTGGAACCTGCACGGTCAGCTAAGCCAGTACCTTCACAACATCAAAAAGGTTACCTTGAAGCCATCTAACTTGCGTAGCTGGTCCATATCCCTTCTCGTTCCGTGCTGCAATTCTAAAAATGATAGCAGGCTTCGTTGTGCAATCAATATGTGCATTGGCAAGGTGCAACGACGAGACCACACAGGATGGCTTGGTGCCACAATATACCCGCATAAAGGCCAGTTGCGCCGGACTTCCGGATTTGGATTCGGTCACCTGAATGCTGCGAACTGCCAGGTAGACAGAATACTCCAGTATTTTTCCCGCAGTTGTTGCAGGTGGTTCCCAGGTGAGGTGAGCACCATCTACACTCTGAAAAAGAGACATAGATAAATTAAAACTTGCCCTCAATTCAACAATTCCTGGCAGAAGCTCGAAAAACATGAGAGGTGGCACAGTAGCATAGCGGCTACTGTAACGCTATTACAGCGGCAGTGACCCGGATTCGATTCCCGCCGCAGTCTGAGAGGAGTTTGCATGTTCTCCCTGTGACCACTGTGATCGGATGCTCCGATTTCCCCCCCTGTTCCAAAGGCTAATTAATAGGCTAATTGGTCACAAGGCTGTAACTGGGCAGCGTGGACTTGTTGGGCTGGAAGGGTCTGTTACTGTGCTCTCTCTAAATAATCTTCCACCTTCCAACAACATCAATACGTTAGCCCCCTATCTCACATAGTACACGCCACCAGGGTCTATTCTGCTGTTATTAGATTTGTGTGTTAAAGATGAACTTTCAACCTCTCTATCTACCTCGTCATTGCTGTTACATTCTATTGCTTACCTGCTCTTTCTCTAACATTATATTCTTCATTCTGTTATTGTTTCTCCCCTCATGTTACCCTTCGATAGCGAGCAAAACCAGGTGAGGGTAGCCAGCGGGGCACGTACCCCGGTGAGATAGCCTGTCCTAGCATGCAAAATCAGTTTTGGTGGATTGGGAGGATGAGATCTACAGTAAGATTCAACGGCCAGGGAGGCAGCTCTACAACGTTCTGTGGAGAGTGATGAAGCATGATAAGGCACAGAAGTTGTCATAGTCATCCACTGCAACTAAGGAAGACCCCAGATGTGACAACTACTAGTACCACTGGACCCAGACTTCTGAGGTTAAGAGTGGAACTGCCCCAGTGCAACAGCTTTTCCACTTTAAAATCTCTCCCTCACAGGTTTCTTCGTGCAGTTCATATCATCTAAAGATCTGCACAAATCTAATTGTTATCACCAAAGACAATGCACAATCACCCAAATGTACTTATATTTTGAAATAATCTGCATGGATGGCTTGCAAAACAAAATTCTTCACCATTATTTGGTACATATGACAACACTAATTTAAATTTTCCCTTTAATTTAACTCTATTCAGAGATAAATTAAGAGATTAATTTGAAGATACACAATCAAGTGTGTTAAGTGTCTCAATAGATTTCATTGTATTCAATAATGATTAAATCTTCAAAGAAAACTCTACAGTAGTAAAATGATTTTATTAAGTTAAATAAATCACTTTATTTCCAAAATGCAGTGGCTCCTATTCTCCTTTTGTACCTTGGTAATTTTGATAGCAGATGGCGCTCCAGGAAATCCGGGCAGACAGGTTTTGAATGCACATATCTCGCTGAAGGGACCCCTTCCACATGCGTTAATTCCAGCAACCCTGAATTTATACGCAGTCCCTGGTAGGAGCTCTTGCCTTTTTAACATGCTGTAGTCTGGGGTGTTAGCACTCGAATCCTAAAGCAACAGAATCAGGATTGGTTTATTATCCCAGACTCCCAACACCACTATATCCACATCAGCCCTTCTGCAGCTTCACCCACCCACATGCACTGCCACTTTACACTTAGACTCCACACCTCATAACCACATTGACACAGTCGCTGTCCTAGTGTGTACTGTGTGTGTGTGTGTGTGTGTGTGTGTGTGTGTGTGTGTGTGTGTTGAAATAAAGAATCTTGAATTTTGAAGATGTGATTATTTGCTTTGCAGCAGCAACGCAATATATAAAGTACTATAGATATATCCAATTAAATATTTAACAACAGATTACTCAAATTCAATGTAATCCCTATCTTTGTAACAAAATTAGCAACAGATTCAACAAAGAATTTATCTTCCTCTCTGTATTCATAATCACAACTAGCCACACTAAAAACTTCCTTGAACATCTATCTTCAATGCAAGATGTCTGCTGGGGCACAGCTGAAGCAGTCCCTGTTTCTGGGTTTGCTTCACAGTCAAGTGTCTTGAGTGTACAGTTAAACATTAATAGTTCAGTCAGATTTACCACCAAGGAGGTTTAACACTGTCAGATGATCTTCTCTCTGGCAAAATTTTAAATCAACTTCAAATTCTACATTTGGAAATCCAGATGAAACACCAAACGTCCATTTCCTTCTATAGCTGTGGCCTGACCCACTGAGTTCCTACTGTACATTTCTGAGCAGGGGTTTGAAAGATTCAATAGTACTATGGCAAGAGCAGCAATGGAGTCCTGTTATCGTATTCAACAGTTATTCTTCAACTACTCACCACTATTTATAACACCTCAGTCTGCAAACACTTCCAGGATTTACACATTACAGCTATGACCACATCCATGCAGTTACAGAACTATTACAATTGATGAAAATATGTCCTGATAAATTTACTACATTCGATAAAAGTAAACAAGGAAGTAAAAGTAGAAAGCAGTAGAAAAAAAATCACAATAGATTTTACTGTTTTCATCATGTCACTGTTCTGTCAACTAGTTGATGTCCTGCTGCATGACCGGATATGCTAGTATTATGATGATAACTTGTATTATTTGTTTGTGTACATTTAAACTACTGAAACCTTTAGTGACATATGGAACATAATCATGTGTCTGCTGGTTGATAACAGATCTAAGGACCTTATAACTTTTTAATAAGTCTTTTACAGAGCCTTAAGTCAGTGTCACGTGCACATAATGGTGGAGGAATGCACCAGGTCAGGCAGCATCTAAGGAGGGGAATAAACAGTTGATGTTTTGGTCCAAAACCCTTCAGGAGTTTCAGCCCAAAATGCCAACTGTTTATTCCTTTCCATAGATGCTGGCTGACCTGCTGAGCTCTGGATTCCCAGCATCTGTAGAAATTCATGTGTCAGTGTCACGTTACTTACTCTATATGCAACACAGCCACTTCTGCGTTATGAAAAATACTGGAATAATAGGAGGCACTAGCCAAGCAAGGAGGCAGAACTAATTGTTCAAAGCACTGCTTCATGTAAATAGCCTAATAATCATAAAATAAAAAGTGAGATCAAATACAAATTTTGACTTTTGCCCACCTTTTTGCAAACTGAATTTTGAATCTCACAAATTTTGTAAGAGTTAGAAGGAAAGAGACCCTGGCATCCTTGTATACGAATAACAACGCTAGCATGCAGTGGCAGGAAATTATTAAAACAAATAATACATTGGCTTTCATCGTAAGTGGATTTGAATCTGAGAATGAAAGTACATTGCAGCAATTACATAGTGCACTGGAATAAAATGCCCAGGCCTCATCACTTGCTCTACTAAGAGTACAGCAAAGGTTCACCAGATTGATTCTTGGAATGCTGGGGTGGAGGCGGGGTGTTGCTCTATGAGCAGGCTGGGCATACACTTTAGAGCAGTTTAGAGCAGTAAGATAATCTTTCACATTTCGGTGAGATCATTACAGGGCTTGATTTGTAGAGGCAAGAATGATGCTGTTCCTGCCCAGGGTATTCACAAATGCAGGTCCATCTCAGCACTAAGAGGAGACACGTCATCACCCATAGGATAGTGAATCGTTAGCATTCTCTATCCAAGAAGGCTGTAGAGGTTCAGCTGCCTCAGAGATACTATTGAAAGTTAGGGGAATCAATACAAGAAAGCAGCAGTAAGATAAAAGATCAGTCACAATCTCACTGGTACAACAGACATAAGGGGCTGAATCAAGACAGGTTAAGGCGCATCAGTATTCCTTAGAGTCTAGAATAATGAGGGGTGACCTGTTTCAAACACACAGGAGCCGAAGGGGGTTTGACAAGGTAGATGCAGTTAATCTGATCAACCAATCTAGTCAGCCCTTCTACCCCCTCTATCTATTACCCTGGTCACTGCACTATAAAAAGTTTGTAATTGTTGAACGTTCTTGTACTTTGTTGCATTTTGTGGCTTGACCACAGCAAATTCGTAATACATGTAAATGTACAGTCAGTGGCTACTTTATTAGGTACCATGTAACATGTGGTTATTTGAGCTACTGTCGCCTTCCAGTCAGCTTGAACTAGCCCGGCCATTCTCCTCTAACCTCTCTCATTAACAAGGCTTTTTCTTCCAATGAACTGCCACTGTCTGGTTGATTTTTGGTTTTTTTTGCATCATTCTCTGTAAAAACTCCAGATACTGTTCTGCGTAAAAATCCCTAGAGATCGTCAGTTTCTGAGATTCTTAAACCACCCTGTCTGGCACCGACAATCGCTCCACTGTCAAAGTCACTTAGATCATATTTCTTCCCTATTCTGATGGTCTGAACAACAACTGAACCTCTTGACAACATCTGTATGCTTTTATCCATGGAGCTGCTGCTACATGATTGGCTGATTAGGCATTTCATTTTCAACCAGGTGTACAGGTTCACCAAATAAAGTGGCCACTGATATTGGCAATGAAGTTGATTGTTGAGATGCTTTCACAAGTGGAAGAGTTACTGATAAGGGAACAAAGCTACAAAATGAAAGGGCCATACATTCAGTCCTGAGATGTGGAGAAATGTCTTCTCTCAGAGTGCAGTGAACCTCTGAAGTTCTCTGTCCTTGAGAGTGGTGGAGACCAGATTACTAGGTATATCTATAATATAGACACATATTTGAAAGATCAAGGCATTGAGGGTTAAGGGGAACAGACACAAAAGAGGAGTTGAGGCCATGACCACACTTAATTGGCAGGGCAAACTTGAAGGGCTGAGTGGTCTACTACGATTCTCACTGCGATTTGCATACCTCTGCTTCCTTATGCTCTTGTTATTAAAGATGACAAACACACAAATAAGCTCAAGAGATTCTACAGGTGCTGGAAATCTTGAGCAACACAAAATGATGGTGGAACTCAACAGGCCGGGTAGCATCTATGGAGAAGAATAACAGTTGACATTTTGGGTCAAGACACTTCATCAGGACTGAAAAGGAAGGGGCAGAGGCAAGATTAAGAAGGTAGGAGGAGAAAAAGGAGTACAAGCTGACAGGTGATAGGTAGCACCGGGTGAGGAACAAGGTGGGTGGATGGGGTGGGGGGATGAATGAGAAGCTGAGAGGAGATGGGTGGATTAAGTAAAGGTGTAAAAATGGAATCCAGTAGGACTGAACAGTAGACCATAAAAGAAAGGGGAACAAGAGGGAAGTAATGGGCAGGTAGGGAAGAAAGAAGGGGTGAGAGGGTAAACAATTGGATGGTAGTTTGCCTCTCAGGTGCTAGGGTCCGGGATGTTTCTGATCGCGTCCACAATATCCTGAAGTGGGGAGGCGAACAGCCAGAGGTCGTGGTATATATTAGTACTAACGACAGGCAGGAAAAGGGAGGAGGTCCTGAAAACAGACCACAGGGAGTTAGGAAGGAAGTTGAGAAACAGGACCTCAAAGGTAGTAATCTCCGGATTACTGCCTGTGCCACGTATAGGAATAGAATGAGGTGGAGGATAAATGCGTGGCTGAGGGATTGGAGCAGGGGGCAGGGATTCAGATTTCTGGATCTTTGGGACCTTTTCTGGGGCAGGTGTGACCTGTACAAAAAGGACGGGTTGCACTTGAATCCGAGGAGGACCAATATCCCGGTGGGAAGGTTTGCTAAGGCTACCGGGGAGAGTTTAAGCTAGAATTGCTGGGGGGTGGGAACCAAACTGAAGTTACAGAGGAAAGGGAGGTTGGCTCACAAATATTGAAAATTTGGAGACAGTGCGGAAGGAAGGATAGGTAGGTGATAGGGAAGGGATGCACTCAGACCAATGGTTTGAGATGTGTCTATTTTAATGCACGGAGTATCACGAATAAAGCAGATGAGCTTAGAGCATGAATCAGCACTTGGAGCTATGATGTTGTGGCCATTACAGAGACTTAGATGGTGCAGCGGCAGGAATGGCTACTTCAAGTGCCAGGCTTTAGATGTTTCAGAAAGGATAGGGAGGGAGGCAAAAGAGGTGGGGGCATGGCACTGTTGATCAGGGATAGTGTCACGGCTGCAGAAAAGGAGGAAGTCATGGAGGGGTTATCTACGGAGCCTCTGTGGGTGGAAGTTAGGAATAGGAAGGGGTCAATAACTCTACTGGGTGTTTTTTTTTATAGACCACCCAATAGTAACAGGCACATCAAGGAGCAGATAGGGAGACAGATTCTGAAAAATAGTAATAACAGGGTTGTTGTGGTAGGAGATTTTAATTTCCCAAATATTCATTGGCATCTCCCTAGAGTGAGGGGTTTAGATGGGGCAGAATTTGTTAGGTGTGTTCAGGAAGGTTTCTTGACACAATATGTAAATAAGCCTACAAGAGGAGAGGCTGTATTTGATCTGGTATTGGGAAATGAACCTGGTCAGGTGTCAGGTCTCTCAGTCGGAGAGCATTTAGGAGATAGTGATCACAATTCTATCTCCTTTACCACAGCATTGGAGAGGGATAGGAACAGACAAGTTAGGGAAACGTTTAATTGGAGTAAGGGGAACTATGAGGCTATCAGGCAGGAACTTGGAAGCATAAATTGGGAACAGCTATTCTCAGGGAAACGTACGGAAGAAATGTGGCAAATGTTCAGGGGATATTTGTGTGGGGTTCTGAGTAGGTACGATCCAATGAGACATGGAAAGGATGGTAGAGTACAAGATCGGTGGTGCACAAAGGTTGTTGTAAATCTAGTCAAGAAGAAAAGAAGAGCGTATGAATGGTTCAAAAAACTAGGTAATGATACGAATCTAGAAGATTATAAGGCTGGCAGGAAGAAGCTTAAGAATGAAATTAGGAGAGCCAGAAGGGGCCATGAGAAGGCCTTGGCAGACAGGATTAAGGAAAACCCCAAGGTATTCTACAAGTATGTGAAGAGCAAGAGGATAAGACGTGAGAGAATAGGACCAATCAAGTGTGACAATGGAAAAGTGTGTATGGAATCAGAGGAAATAGCGGAGGTACTTAATGAATACTTTGCTTCAGTATTCACTACGGAAAAGGATCTTGGCAATTGTAGGGATGACTTGCAGTGGACTGAAAAGCTTGAGAATGTAGATATCAAGAAAGAGGATGTGCTGGAGCTTTTGGAAAGCATCAAGTCAGATAAGTCACCGGAACTGGAGGGGATGTAACCCAGACTGCTGTGGGAAGCGAGAGAGGAGTCTGCTGAGCCTCTGGCAATGATCTTTGCATCACTAATGAGGACGGGAGAGGTTCTGGAGGATTGGGAATGTTGTTCCCTTATTCAAGAAAAGCAGTAGGGATAGCTCAGGAAATTATAGGCCAGTGAATCTTACTTCAGTGGTTGGTAAGTTGATGGAGAAGATCCTGAGAGGCAGGATTTATGAACATCTGGAGAGGCATAATATGATTAGGAATAGTCAGCATGGCTTTGTCAAAGGCAGGTCGTGCCTTACGAGCCTGATTGAATTTTTTGAAGATGTGACTAAGCACATTGATGAAGGTAGAGCCATAGATGTAGTGTATATGGATTTTAGCAAGGCATTTGATAAGGTACCCCATGCAAGGCTTATTGAGAAAGTAAGGAGGCATGGGATCAAAGGGGACATTGCTTTGTGGATCCAGAACTGGCTTGCCCACAGAAGGCAAAGAGTGGTTGTAGATGGGTCATATTCTGCATGGAGGACGGTGACCAGTGGTGTGCCTCAGGGATCTGTTCTGGGACCCCTTCTCTTTGTGATTTTTATAAATAATCTGGATGAGGAAATGGAGGGTATGGGTTAGTAAATTTGCTGATGACACAAAGGTTGGGTTTGTTGTGGATAGTGTGGAGGGCTATCAGAGGTTACAACGGGACATTGATAGGATGCAAAACTGGGCTGAGAAGTGGCAGATGGAATTCAACCTAGATAAGTGTGAGGTGGTTCATTTTGGTAGGTCAAATATGATGGCAGAATATAGTATTAATGGTAAGACTCTTGGCAGTGTAGAGGATCAGAGGGATTTTGGGGTCTGAGTCCATAGGACACTCAAAGCTGCTGCGCAGGTTGACTCTGTGCTTAAGAAAGCATACGGTACATTGGCCTTCATCAATCGTGGGATTAAGTTTAAGAGCCGAGAGGTAATGTTGCAGCTATATAGGACCCTGGTCAGACCCCACTTGGGAGTACTGTGCTCAGTTCTGGTTGCCTCACTTTAGAAAGGACGTGGAAAGCATAGAAAGGGTGCAGAGGAGATTTACAAGGATGTTGCCTGGATTGGGGAGCATGGCTTATGAGAATAGGTTGAGTGAACTTGGCCTTTTCTCCTTGGAGCGACGGAGGATGAGAGGTGACTTGATAGAGGTGTACAAGATGATGAGAGACATTGATCATGTGGATAGTCAGAGGCTTTTCCGCAGGGCTGAAATGGTTAGCATGAGAGGAAATAATTTTAAGCCGCTTGGAAGTAGGTACAGAGGAGATGTTAGGGTCAAGTTTTTTTTACGCAGAGAATGGTGAGTGCGTGGAATGAGCTGCCAGTGGAGGCAGAAACGATAGGGTCTTTTAAGAGACTCCTGGATGGCTACATGAAGCTTAGAAGAATAGAGGGCTATGGGTAAAGTCTAGGTAGTTCTAAGGTAGGGACATGTTCGGCACAGCTTTGTGGGCCGAAGAGCCTGTATTGAGCTGTATGTTTTCTATGTTTCTATGGATATAGAGAGAAGGGGGAAGGGGGGGGGGTGTAACTGCCAGAAATTAGAGAAATTGATGTTCTTACTCGGACTTCTGGCTCCTTCCTTTCCAATCCTCACAAAGGGTCTCAGCCCAAGACATTGACTGTTTATTCTCCTCCTCAGACGCTCTCCGACTTGCAGAGTTCCTTCAGCATTGTGTGTGTGTTACTCTAGAAACACACATAGGGTGGTGTTCACATTCACTGTCGGACTTCACTCACCTCTCCAAGGCTGCCCTCTGGTGGTAAGTGATAATGAGTTACCACAGTACTGGTTCCTTTGATGATTCCTACATCATACCATGGATTGCCTTCTTTCTTTGGAGTTACCTTGTGTGGCGTGTAAGAATTCTCTTGCTTCTGAAAAACAGGAACCTTATTTAGGTTTTACATCTACTTTGGTGCCAAAGATCCAATTTTAAAAAGAAATCCAACAGCTGTGTAAAGAAAAACAGCTTCAGACACAGCATTAAGTTTACTTTTGAGGGCATAGAATGCAAATCCAGAAGTTAGCTGCCACTTTTTAAAGATTATCCCTCAAGCAAGAATTAGATGACAGCACCCCACTCCTAAAGTGGCAGTATTATGGAATATTATAATCACGCAAGTTCATTTGTTCTACAGTGGCGACAAATGATCTATTGACTCAGGTGACCTGATAAATCAGTAGAATTGTAGGTGAGTTAGTAATAGTAACTATTTACCCCATTTGCTACTGGATTACTATTAGAGACTTCATTTGGTGACACAGCTGCCGTGGTGGAGGATGATGGAAGTGAACAGGCAGGACCTGGAAATAAAAGACCTACAAATTTATTTCCTGTATGCTGGATGTCAAATTAATCAGTTATCTGTTGAATTACTGACATAGCTGATACATGCAGAAATGGTGTATCCATCAAAATAGCAGAACACAAACATTTCCACTCCAAAATAAACAGTTTTGACACAAAGCTCATGGTACAGTAATTGCAACCTTAATACGATGTTGGAAAGTGAGTCCAATGACATATTCTATAAATATCTCCCATAAAACAATCTCACACATTAAAGGCAACTTCCACTGCATTGGTAAGAAGCAACTAAGTTACAGGTATAAAGCAATTTTTATAACATATGCAATTTCTTTCTGCTTCAATGGTGGAGCTATGTATTGAAATTATCATTTTTATTTAAATTTACATGAATATAAACAATGAGTCACACCAAGGTGTAAAATTAAAAGAGAATTCAAAGAATTTTAAATGGTGGCTCCTACGCCGGATGGTAAACAAGGTGATAATGTTATAGACTGCATTGCCTCTGCACATCAATCCAATACCACTGGTTTAACTCAGGAGACCAATGTTAAAAGATTTAAAAAAGATTAACTTTATTTGTCACATGTACACCAAAACATACAGTGAAATGAGTAATTTACGTCACAGTCAGAGCCGTGCTGAAGTCTGCAAGTGTCACCACATTTTCCGCGTCAACATAGCATGCACACAACTTATTAGCCTACACTCTTACGCCTTTGGAACAAGGAAGGAAACCAGAGCAGCTGAAGGAAACCTATGTGGTGATGGGGAGAATGTACAAACTCCTTACAGACTGTGGCGAGAAATGAAACCCTGTCTTACAGGTGACCGGTAAAACTTTACAGTAATCGATATGCTATTGTGCTGTCTGCTGTCAACTGACACAGAAGCCAAGGTACATGAGATTACATTGAATATATGGTCTCACTGAGCTTTGGGTTTGCATCAGATGTAATTCTAGTAGATTTTTTTTTTTTTTTTAAATGTCTAGCCACCTGTTTCTGAAAACTTAAAAGTTAATAGACTGCTTTTGATGAACATGTGCAAACTATATGGAATTGGCTGTAATGCACATCCTTGGTTTAACTGCTAAAGACCACACTTTATAGAGAAGTGCAGTCTGCTGCTCAAAATGACAAATACTGCAGAGGATATACAAAAAGAATATGCATAACATTTTAGCTGGTTGGACGTACTTGAAGTGGTGGATTGTTGAGCATCCACAGTACTGGTAACCTGGGGTTGCACACTGGTTTGTATGCTTGTCTCAGTGGGACTCATCGTTACTGCTTGAGGAGTGCTCAGTTGCACTGGAGGTTGCAGTGGGTCCTCTTGTTGTGCTGGTTTCTCTGGGGTCTGAGCCACAAGTTGCTGGCATTGTTGCAAGTGCTGTGTAGAGTCTACATTAGGCACACCAGTCTCTGAAGTAGTGTCTTCCATTGGAAGCTTTACATTACTGTACTCTAAAACATTAAAACAAACACTTCTGAAGAGATTAATCATTCTGCAAGATTAAAAAGACATCCTGGTAAGTTACGCCAAGAGAAATTTGGTGCGACTGACTCATGCAAATATAATTTCTCAGATAAAACAATTGCAACCTATCAGTAGTATAAACAAAATAAATAATACATTTTAGAAATTGTAAAATACACAACAAGCCTATCATATTAGGTTGAATTGCTTTAAAACCAAACGTATAAAGAATTAATGGCTCTAGCACAATAAAATAATATTGAGCACTGACTCATGAGGCATTAATCAGAATGGTTTTGTACCGGAGAGATCCTGCCTTATAAATTTGAATGAGTTTTCTTTGAGGAGGTGATGAAGATATTGATGAAGGTAGGGCAGTGGATGTTGCCAACATGGACTTCAGTAAAGCACTCGCCAAGGTCCTTCACAGTAGGCTGATCCAGAACATTAGGGCAGATAAGATTGGTAGATTAAATTCAAAATTGGCTTGGCTACAGAAGACATAGGGTAGTGATGGAGCGGTGTCAATCTGCCAGGAGGACTGTAACCAGAGGTGTTCTGCAATGAATAGTGCTTTTGTGATTAATGATCTACACAAAAATGTGAAGCTGAGTAGCAAGTTTGCACACAACATAACACTGGCAAACGACAGAAAATCTGCAGATGCTGGAAATCCAAGCAAACCACACTGAATGCTGGAGGAACTCAACAGGAGACCAGGCAGCATCTATAGAAAAAAGTAGTGTCAACATTTTGTGCCGAAACCCTTCGGCAGGACCCTTGGCAGTTGTGGATAGTGAGGTAGGCAACGGGCAGAGAAATAGCATACAGTATACTTGCTTTGAATGGCTGGGGCACCGAGTACAAAAGATGAGAATTCGCAGTAATCAAATTTCAGGAAGGCAACATTTAGAGCATTATGTGCAGTTCTGATCAGCCCAATACAAGAAAGATGTGGAGCCTTTGAAAGGGTGAAACAGATGTTCACCAGGATGTTGGCCGGTTTAGAGTATTAGCCATATAGAGAGATTAGACAAACTTGGGTTGTATTCACTAAAGCTTCAGCGGCAAAGACACAACCTGATAGATGTATGCAAAATACGTGGGGCAGTCAGTCAGTTTTATTTACACACACTCCTCCCTCCTCCCTCAGGTGGAAATATCAAATACTAGGGAGATAGCTTTAAGGTGAGAGAGGAAAAGTTTAAAGAAGATGAGGCAAGTTTTTTTTTAATTAATAGAGTGGTAGGTGCCCAGAACACAGTTCTAGGGCAGAGAGTGGAAGCAGATATCACAGTAACATTTAAGAGGCAGCACTAATTTAATAGCAAGGATAGCACTGCATCTAAAGCTGCCAATATCAAATTCTGAGTGTTACACACTATTAACTCAAAAGTTAATTTACTTAAAGCAACATCTTTATGTTTAATTCTTGCAGAATTCTAACTAAGAACAACATTTATTTCGATAAAAATGGTAATCCTTACCTGTAGCTTTTGGCAGTAAGGACACTGGAACATTTCCAGCAATCATTGTGTGTTGGATATTGTCCACTGGTTTAGCTTCAGCAACAAAAGGCTCAGTCACAGTGGTATGGGGGTGTTGCTCGAGACTCTGGTTCAGTGCTTCCTGCGGTTTGTCACTCTTCACTTTCTCCTGTGGGTCTTGGATGGCCTCGGACAGGTCGGGTTGTCGGCTCTCAGTCAGCTGTGGGATCGATGCATTCTCCAAGGTCTTTAACGTCTGTTCAGATGACGGCTGATGCTCTGCACTGCCTGGATCTTGAGCAGATTCTGTAGCAGGTGCCAAATGTGATGTACTTGAATCTGACAAAGTCGAACTACTGCTTGAAGTGATCTCCGATCCCGCTGAGATGGCCTGATCATTGGAAAGTGAGAAGGCAAAAATAAAAAGCACATCACTAGTACAAGGTAATACACTCCAACACTTTCTGGAGCAACACACAAAAAGCTGGAGGGTTGGGGGCATTTATGGAGAGAAGTTTGGATAAGTACATTGATGGGAGAGGTGTGGAGGGCTATTGTCCAGGTGCAGGTTGACAGGAATAGGCAGAATAACAGTTCAGCACAGACTAGATGGGCCTAAGGGCTTGATTCTATGCTGTTGTACTCTACAACTAGATAAACAATGCTTCCTGCTGAGATCCTCCATCAGGACTGGAAAGAAAGAGGGCAGAAGCCAGAATAAATGGTTGGGTGAGGGAGAGACGCATGATCTGGCAGGTGATAGGTAATTCAGGTGAGTGGGGTAATGTAGGTAGGTGGGAGGGTGGAGGAAAATGAGAATAATGTGAGAAGCTGGGAGGCAATAGGTGGAAGAGACAAAGAAGTGAAGAACATGAATCTGATAGGGCAGTTGACCACGGAATAAAGGAAATGGGGTTGGGGAGCCAGAGTGAGGAAGGTGTAGATGAGGGCAGTTCGTGAGGGCATGAGATAGATAGGGGAAGGGGTAAAGGTCTAGAGGGATAAGAGAAAACAAGTGGGGTCCGGTGCATAGAAACCACAGAAGAGTAGGTACCAGAAGTAAAGAGAAATCAATACTGGCACCATCAGATTGGAATTTACCAAGATGGAATACAAGACGCTGTTCTTCTAATCTATACCTAGCGTCAACTTGGCAGTAGAGAGGGCTGTGTACAGACATGGCAGTGTTATGATGGGAAGTGGCATTTTAAATGGCTGCCATCAGGGGATACTGGTTGTTATGGCGGACAGAATGAAAGAGCTTGACAAACTGATCCTCCAATCTGTGTCAGCTCACCAATGTAAAAAAGGTTGCATTGGATTAAATGACACCAATAAATGATGGATTAATATGTGAAGCCCTGTCCATTTTGGGACTCTATATGGTGGTGGAGGGGCAAGTGTAACATTTAGCACGGATGCAGGGTAAATGCCTGAAGGGGGTTCAGTGGGGAGGGATGAGTGGACAAGGGAGTCACTGAAAAAGTAACCCCTATGAAAAGCAGAGAGGGGACGGGAAAATGTGCTTGGCGTCTCCATCAGTTTCCTAATTTCTTGCATGTTATAGTGCAGCAAGAAGACCAAGTTATAGTTGCACAATAAAAATAGTGGACCAGACAATTATGAATTGAGCAACACCAAATTAAAAACAATCTAGACCAGATAAACTTATAAAACAACATGTATCAATTTTAGTTGGGTCAGAAAGAGAAGATTTAAGTTCCAGTAGTGAGACCACCATTTGCAGCTATCCTTTCAGACTACACAAAAGCAGCCCAGTGGCTTTGATCACTCTAGAAGACATATGGAAATGCCCTACTCCCATCCAGCAAAAAGTTGCCTATAGCTCCATGGTAGCTGGTAAATCCATCCCACCAATTTACGTCTATGTATGGGGTGTCCATAAGTTAGGCAGAAGGAGCAATAATAAATTTAATGGCTTCAGACAAACTCCTTAACTGCCCAAACCCTCGCCAATTACCAATTTTCTCTCTCAGCAGAAGTGGCTATACTTAAACACAGGAGATTTTGTAGATGCCGGAGATCTTGAGCAACACCCGCAAAATGCTAGTGGAACTCAGCCGGCATCTATGGAGGGCAATAAACAGTCAATGTTTCAGGCTGAGACCCTTCATCGGGACTGGAAAGGAAGGAGACAAAAGCTGGAAAGGTTGGGGGGGGGGGGAACCTATTGAAACATTATAAGTGGCTATACCCTTTGTGCCTCAGTTTTCTTTTATCTCCAAATACTGATTTTAAATTGCTACCTTGACAACTTTGGTCTGCATCCTAAGGTGGGTATACCTTTTATTCTTACTTTTCTCTCTACAGAAGCTGTTTGACAAAGTGAGGAAATCCAAGATATTTTTATTTTTGCTCTGGATATACGGGGACTTCAGAGCTACAGCCAACTCTCAGTGGCTATACTTTTCACACCTCGCTTTCCTTTTTATCTCCAAATACTGATTTTAAATTGTTAGCTTTGGTCCGCATCCTAACATGGGCAGTCCTTTTACTCTCTCCACCTTTCCTCTCTCTACACATTCAAACACGTCCATTCTCTTACTTTTTCAGTTCAGAGAAATGGCTTTAACTTGAAATGTCAACTGTATTTCCCTCCTCAGAGCTGTTGAGTATCTTGTGTTTTTTGTGGGTCATGTGTAATCTGACTGAGGAAGCTGATAACAACATTATTGCTATACAGCTGCATACTGATTTTTTCCAGGTGGTGGAGCTTATTGGCCCAAGAGCAGCTGCTGATGAAACCCTGGTGATTTGCATCAATATACCCATGGATACATCCTACAGTAGCTACATTTACAGCAGTGTTGGAAGGGAAACAGTTAAGCGATTAAAGGGGTGTTATTTAAATTCACAGACACACAAGAGGTTCTGTAGATGCTCGAAATCTTGAGCAACAGACACAAAATGCTGGAACTCAGCAGGTCAGGTAGCACCTATGGAGGGAAGTAAACAGTCAATGTTCTGGCGTGTAATGTCTACAGTTTATTTCCCTCCATAGATGTTACCTGACAAGCTGAATTCCTTCAGTACTTTGTGTGTGTTGCTAACTTAAATGGTTTGCTTTGTCATGGACGATGTTGGTTACCTTAACACTACTGACCCGAGTTCAATTCCACCACAGTCTGTAAGGAGTTTGTACATTCTTCCCATGACCACATGGGTTTCCTCCCACAGTCCAAAGCTAAATGTAACTAGTGGGTTAATTAGTCACATGAGTGTAATTGAGCAGCACGATCTCATTGGGTCAGAAAAAACTGCATTTCTAAATAAATAAATATTGTCCAGGCAAGTGGACAGTACATCATAATAGTGCTGGCTTACAGGTCATAGAGATGACAGGTATTGAACCTGCAAAGCATGCACTCTCCCACGGAACTACATCTCTGTATGTACAGCAGATGATAGCAAAGCCATTTGGAATTGACCCAGATGACCCGGCTTGCTAAATTCCTCTATTAGTCACAGCGCCCCTGCGGCCAGTGTTGCTGAATGAGACTTCTAGGATGCTTACGACAGGAATCTGGTAGAGACACCGATACGATGGGAGGTGGTTAAGACTCACTTGTTACAAATGGTTATTGCTTGGCATGTGAATGCTTCTTGGTAATTAACACAAGCCTGAATACCCCCAGGTCTTCCAGTACAGTTTTTTTTTAAAACACAGAATGATAAGTGTATGATGCATTGCCAAGGACAGTAGTAGAGGTAGGGACTACAGGGAAATTTAACAAACTCTTAGTTAGGCAGGCAGATGAGAAAAATCGAGAGCTACGTGGGAGGGAAGGGTTAGACTGATCTTAGAGTAGGTTAAAGGGTCTACACAATATCGTGGGCTGAAGGACCTGTATTGTGCTGTACTGTTCTTTGATAATTTCATAAAGCTATATCCCAGTGAAGAGCCCTAATGATTAAAACTGCAAATCAAAGATTAGCTTATTAGCAAGTTAGAAGTGCAGAGCACTATAGTTTCAAGTATCATTTTATATGTTGAACATAAGAAAACCAGCTAAAAGAACAATATTTATTGCTGCGCCGGTCAAAACCAAATCACTTGCTTTCCTTACCTGCAATGAAGGTCCTGGAGTGGGTGTGGACTGTGTGACAGAGGTTACTGCTCCAGTATGTGCTGCTGAGACGGTGGTTGCAGTATTTGTTGTTCCTGCAGTTGCTGTTTCCCCGTGAACACTTTCTGGTAAACCATTGTTATTTGTGTCTGGTGGCTGAACTGTGATAGGCAAATTCCAACAGGAAAAAACATAACACGGAATAAAAAGGACATCATGTGATTAAACATCCTATTGAGACCAAGGAAACTGCATTTTTCATGGTCACGTAAAATTGTAAAACTGTAAACACTAATACTGAACTTCTAGATGCAAAATAAACATCACCCCAATTTATTTCAATTGCCTTTTTATAGGAAGTTTCCAAACTCCATCTTCAATGTTTATTATACTTTAGCTACAACCAAATAGAACACAAGAAGAAAAATTATAGAAAGTCGCTTAGTTTCCACACTATTCTCTACCCAAAACCCCTCCACATCTCCAATTCCCCTTCATTCACAAATGTTGTTAAAGCGAACCTTTTGATCAGGTTTTTGGTTACTTGTTTTATTTCATTTGACTCCTTTTTTAAAATAACATTTCTGTGAAAATCCCATGTTTTAGCTTTCAACATTTACAGCACTCTATAAATGCAAGTTATTGCTACTGTTTACAGTGCACCCAAGCAGGAAAACTTGCATTACTAGGACAAATGGATTGTGATATCCTTCAGAGAACATTGAAGTGGAGTAGTTACTGAAGGGAATTCGGAGAGACAGGATTAGGAGGAGTCAGCATGGCTTTGTGTGTCGAAAGTCCCGATTATCGAACCTTGCAGAGGCAACCAAAAAAAGTAGATGAAAATAGGGCAGTGAATGTTGTCTAATTAGATTTTAGCAAGGTGTTTGACAAGGACTGCATGGTAGGCTGGTCTGAGGGGTTAGGTTCCTATGGAATCCAGAGAGCTAGTTAGGTGGATTCATAATTTGGCTCAGAGGTGGGAGGCAAAGAGTGGTGGTTGAAGGCGGTTTCTTCCTTGGAATGGAGGCCAGTGACTAGCAGACTAGTAGTGTGCTGCAGGGGTTGGTGATGGGACACTTGTTATTCATTATTTATATAAATAATTCGGATGCACAAGACTTGATCAGTAAGGTTGCAGATGGCATGAAATTAGGAGGTGTTGTTGACAGTGAAGCAGGTTTACTGGGGTGGGGAGGGGGTCGTCCTGACATGTTACAGAAGTAGGCCAAGGAGTGGCAAATGGATTTTAATACAGAGATTGAAAGTCGGGTGCTGCATTTTAGAAAATCAAACAGGATAGGTCCTATACTAGGGAGTGTTATGGAACTGAGGGACCTAGAAGTACAAATGCATAATCCATTGAAAGCAGCATGATAGGTAGACAGGGTGAAAAATGCATTTAGCATGCTGACATTCATCTGTCAGGGCACTGAGGAGAGGAATTGTGACATTATGTTGCAGTTGTACAAGTTGTTGGTGAGCCACACTTGGAGTATTGTGCACAGTTTTCAATCACCCCATTACAGGAAACATGGTTAAAATGGAGAGAAGATTTACGAGGATGTGGCCAGGATTAGTGGGCCTGAGGGACAGGCTGGCCAGGCTAGGTCTTTATCACTTGCAGCGCAAGAGAATGAGGGGCACCCTTTTATAAATGCTTAAAATTATAACAGGCATGGATAAGGCTAATGGTAACAGTGTAGGGGACTCCAAAACTAGACGGCATAGGTTTAGGGTCGAAGGGCCTGTATCCATGCTGTATTGCTCCGTGACATTCAGCTAAAATCAAAAATTCTTGTGCAAATAGAAACTTCAAGAAAAAAGTAAAAGATGGTTCCATTCACATTTAATATCTTGCATCAGCGACATACAGTTTCTATCTGGAATATTGTGAGCTTTACACAATTTCTTCCAGAAAACTAATGAATAAAAGCTTCAAAAATAATAGGATGGAAAAATCATGCAACTAATATTGCTGCTGCCACCTTACAGTTCCACTGACCCAGGTTCAATTCTGACCTCTAGTACTATCTGTGTGAAGTGGCTTTGTTTTATGTTGTAAGGAAAATTATCTGTTGCATCTGTGAAGTAGCCTGGACAAGAAACAATAGTTCACTGTATGTTGACCATGTTCGTCTCGGCACACAAAGTAGTTCAGCAAATTTACTTGACAACTATTAATTACCATATATCCTTCCTTTATGGCCACTCAATTGACTTCTACTTCATCCGCTCACCTTGATTCAAAGATATGTTTGCTGTGCTGGAGGTAGCCGTGTTCGTGGTGTTTGTCTCCGTAGTTTCATGGGCAGGCTCTTCTGTTGCTTGATGAATCTGTTGATCTGCAGTCTGTATGCTGTTCTCTGAGGCAACTACTACAGCTGCAGGTTGTTCTACAGCCACTGGTACCTGACTGTCACTGGTGTGTGTAACCAAGCTGGTTACTTGAGGGGAAACTGCTTCCGAAATTACAAATACGGGCTGTCAAACACAAAATACACGCAGTAATAAAGTATTGTAATATGAACACTTTAACACCTTATTTATTATTATTTAGTTTTTTTTTGTATTTGCACAATTTGTCATCTTTTGTACATTGCTTGTTTGTCTGGCTTTGTTAGAGTGTAATTTTTCATTGACTTAATTGTGTTTCTTTGTTTCTACTGTGAATGCCCACAAGAAAATGAATCTCTGTATAGTATATGGTGACAAATATGTACTTTGATAATAAAATTTACTTTGAACTTTGATGGTGTGAACATTAAGGAATAACTCTCGATTATTTGTATGCTTTTACTGTAAAAAAAAATCCGACAAAAATCTTGAAAACGTACTAAAATCTATAAACAAATTCATTTTGAAGAATATTTTCATCTAAATGAGGATTGCTCGCGCCAAAGACAAACCCTTATTTAAGCCAGAGTCATAACGTTAGCAATTTTATTTCAACATCTCTGCTCCAACTGGAAAGATAAATTTTAAACAACTTGCTAAATCTATTCACTTTGATCCAGTTTAAGAATAAGGGGTAGGCCACTTAGAACAGAGTTGAGGAAAAACTTTGCCACCCAGAGAGTGGTGGATATATGGAATGCTCTGCCCCAGAAGGCAGTGGAGGCCAAGTCTCTGGATGCTTTCAAGAAAAGAGATGGATAGAGCTCTTAAAGATAGTGGAATCAAAAGTTATGGGGATAAGGCAGGAACTGGATACTGACAGTGGATGATCAGTCATGATCACAGTGAATGGCAGTGCTGGCTCAAAGGGCCGAATGGCCTACTCCTGCACCTATTGTCTATTGATTCAGAATGTATTTGTAATGTCAAAGCACACCATTTTAAAATATGTTACGTATACATAATTCTACATCATAAAACATTCCATAGAAACCATGATGGAGTTTCAGAAAGGTTATGGGGGACACCGCACATAATGAATGAACAAACGAACAGAGGACACAGCTAAATAGAGGTGTTTCCAAAAGCTTTTGGTATAAATATGGAAAGAATGGAAATAAAACAGATTAGGAAGAAATACAGAGCATATACATGGGATAGATTAGAAAAAGACACTGCCCCAAAGCTAGGAAAAAGGGAACAGGTAAGCAAATATGCAAGAGCTTTTGTTCCTGAGGACATTGGTTACAGGTTAGAACACTGAACACTGCAGCACAGTACAGGCCCTTCGGCCCATGATGTTGTGCCACCCTTTTAAACCTACTTCCCTCCATTTTTCTATTATCCATGTGCCTATCTAAGAATCTCTTATATGTCCCTAGTGTATCTAACTCTACCTCTACCATCATCCCTGGCAGCGTGTTCCATGCATCAACCACTTTATGTGTGGAAAAAAAGCAACCTCTGACATCCCCACTATACCTTCCTCCAGTCACTTTAAAATTATGCCTCCCCATATTAGACATTTCTGGCCTGGGAAGAAGTTTCTGGCTATCCACTCAATCTGTGCCTTTTATCACCTTGTACACCTCCAACAAGTCACCTGTCATCCTCGCTAACTCCAAAGGGAAAACCCCTAGCTCATACAACCTAGATACTATAGAAGGAATTCAAATTGAGGAAAAAAAGCAAATCACTGAAACTGTAACACCAACTTGAAATTATACTGCGCGGTAGAAAAAAAATAATTCATGCAACAAAGGCAAATGTTAGAAGTGACCAAAGCCTGGGTTTAAAGGGAAATCTACGATGCTAGAATGAAGAAGCAGATAGGTTTATGACAGGTGTTCCAGAATCCAATACCTAGGCAGAATCCACACCCATTCAAGGAGATGAGAAGGGTTTTCTCAAGGCCAGGGAGAGAGAATAAAGAAGTTGTAGTGGTGGTGGCTTAAAGGTGGGAGGGCAAGGAGGAAGTAGAAGAGGAAAAATTAGGGATATAAAGTGAGATTGAGATTAAATTATAAAAAATTAGAAAAGTACACAGGGAAACAACGGATAAAGTAAACCAATTACCTCAGTATTAACTACAGAGGGACTTGAGACAACTCCTGTTGTAGCCATTAATGCTGCTGTTGCTGTAGCCAAGGGGTCAATAGTTGTACTAATCCCCTGGGTGGCCAATGTTGTTACTCTAGTCAGGGCAGTGGCTGGTGTTGTGAAACTGGATGATGCAAGATTAGTTACTGCTGAATGGGCAGCAGATACTGTACCAGTCACAGTACCTAGTGAGGTAACACCTGCAAGCAAATACATTAGAACATGTCAAGAGCTATTAAATCACCCTTGAAGAAACTCTTAAGCAGCAC
Organism: Mobula hypostoma; assembly: GCF_963921235.1. Classification (NCBI taxonomy): domain Eukaryota; kingdom Metazoa; phylum Chordata; class Chondrichthyes; order Myliobatiformes; family Myliobatidae; genus Mobula; species Mobula hypostoma. Next base: position 62,660,826 of record NC_086105.1, on the reverse strand, counting down.
AGAACCCTAAGGTGAAATACAAGTCAGAAATTCAGTTAGAGTCACCGAGCACTACAGTACTGAAACAGACTCTTCAGCCCATTTAGTCATGCCGAACAGTTATTTTGCTTAGTCCCATCTGCACCATAACACTCTATACTCCTCCCATCCATGTACTTACCCAAGCTTCTCTTAGGTGGGCAATTAAACCCCCATCCACCACTTCCTGCTGGCAGCTCATTCTACACTCGTACCACCTCAAGTAATAAAAGCTCCCCCTCAGGTTCCCCTTAAATATTTCATCTTTTCACCCACCCTTAATCTACAGTACTGTAGAAATGTCTCAGGCACATATATATAGCTTGGGTGCTTAAGACTTTTGCACAGTACTGTGTTTGTCAACGAGGAGTGGAGACAGAGTTTGTAAATCTGGCAGGAGCAAGAAATATTGGGAATGGCGAGGGTGTGGGACCGGTGGCAGAGAAGTGCCAGGGTGGGGGTGGCATGGGTGCAGGCACACCCAGCCCTGAGACACCAGGCAAGGTCATTTGATTCCAAACAATTGGTTTATTGATCATTACAGAATGTCCCTCTGGAACTTCCCTCTTCCTTCCCATTTTCCCAACCATGATTTCCTTCTCCCTACCCTCTTTCAACTCACAGTCCAAAATACAGACCCATTATCAGAATCAGGTTTATCATCACTCACGTCATGAAATTTGTGGGTTGTTTTGCGGCAGCAGTACAGTGCCATACACAAAATTAGTCTGTACTGTGCAAAAGTCTCAGGCACCATAGCTATATGTGCTTATGACTTCTACACAGTACTAGTTCTAGTCTCACCCAACCTCAGTGGAAAAAGCCTGCTTGCATTTACCCAATCTATACCCCTCATCATTTATCAAATCTCCCCTCATTTTACCATGCTCCAGGGAATAAAGCCCTTACTGTTCAACCACTTCAACTCAGATCCTTGAGTATAGGCAATATCCGTGTAAACTTTCTCTGTACGCTTTCAATCTTATTGATATTTTTCTGGTAGGTAGGTTACCATAGCTCCACACAATACTCCAAATTTGACCTCACCAATATCTTAGACAACTTCAGTATAATGTCCCAACTCCTGAACTCAATACTCTGATTTATGAAAGCCAACGTGCCAAAAATGCTCTTACAATCCTATTTACCTATGAAGCCACTTTGTTGTTGCAATTCATATAAACACAGGAGTGGGATAAATAGAAAAGAAGCCATTTCCTCCTTCACAATGCTTCTATTTTATTTTAAGACTCGTTTAATATAATGGATATGTTCACCTCCTGCACCATCTACCAACTTACACTTGTCAGTGAAACCCATCATTTCACAAATGCCAATTGGGGCCAAATTTTGAAAGGTGATCCAACAACTTCTTAAAACATGGAGTCTTAAATCCAATTTGGATCTGTCATACTTACATGCAATCAAATATAGAAGACCACGGAGCTTAAAAATGCTTTTCTATGGTTTCTACACAACTACAGCATTGACCATAGAACAGTATAGCACAAAACAGGCCCTTCAGCCCACAATACGGAGCCAACTCTTTAACACACTAACATCAGAAAACTTCCCTTCCATATAGCCCTCCATTTTTCTTTCATTCATGTATATGCCTACCTAAGATTCCCTAATGTATCTGCCTCTACCACAACTCCTGGCAGCATGTTTCAAACACCAGCCACTCTGTGTTTAAAAACTTACCTCTGACATCCCCCTTACTTTCATCTGGACACTTTGCCCCTTGTATTGGCTACTTCTGCCCTAGGAAAATGTCTCTGGCTATCCACTCTGTGCCTCATCATCATGTACACCTCTGTAAGTCATCTCTCAACCTCCTTCATCCCAAAGAGAAAAGCACTAACTTCTCAACCTATCCTCATAGGACAGAAATAGGCACACAGTTGACTGTAAAAGTACCCAATTGTGAAAGATCCAAAGAAATGTTATATAAAAGTACCTGTGGTCCCTTTCACTAGCAATGTTGTGACTGTAGGCTTGGTTGAAGATACAGTGACAGGTGTAACGAGTCTGACTCCACTAACTGTTACTGGAGTTCCACCAACAGTTCGTAGAATGGTACCAGGTGTTCCAGGCGTCTTCAGAACAACCTAAAAAAAAGTGTTTTTTTCTAAATTTACTCATTTAGAGGATACAACTGTCACAGGCCAAGTCAATATTTACTTTCCATCCCAAAAATGACCTAGAAAAATTGCCGGTAGCCACTTCCTCGAACTGCTGCTATCAATGAAAGTATTCTTTCTACTACTGACAGGTAAGGAGTTCCAAGATTGGAATAAAATGCATCCTACTAATGATCATGTTACAGGCGGCTGTGAAGGCCAAGTCACTGGGAATATTTAAAGTGGAGGTTGATAGTTTCTTGATTAGTAAGGGCATCAGAGGATACGGGGAGAAGGCAGGAGAATGGGGTTGGGGCGGGGGATAATAAGTCCGCCATGATAGAATGGCGGAGCAGACTTGATGGGCCAAATGCCCTAATTCTGCTCCAATGTCTTAAGGTCTTATCTGAGCATGTAACACGACTGACCAGAAATTAGGACCCAGCATGGTAGTCAAGTGATTTTCCACATAGTCTTAAGAATGCTGAAGGCGACCAAATCAATTCATAATGCCACTGGGAAGTGTTTTCAACTGTGGAGTCTGAAGAAACAGGAGGAACAGGCATAACATGGAAGAAGAATGGGACTATACACAAATACAGCTTCAGGATTAATCAAATAGGCATTACCTGCGTCACACCAGGCTGTCCTGCAGTAAATTTTGGCACGGCTGTAATGATCTTGGCAGGTGTTCCTGTTCCAGATGTGACTACTTTTGTTGTAATGATTGTTATTGGAGATTTCATAGCTGGAGAAACATTCACACCTAGAATAAAATGCATTAGTGATTCTGTTAAGGATTTATAATTTACAAGTTCTCCCCTCTTCCTTCCCCTTTTCCCAACCATGATTCGCCTACCCCTGCCCTCTTCCCACTCTCAGTACACAATAGAGACCCTTATCAGAATCAGGATTATTATCACTCACATATGTCATGAAATTTGTTTTATTTTTTGCGGCAGCAGTACAATGCAATACATAAAATTACTACGTATACACACACACACAAACATTATATAAAGCAAAGTGGATCACTAAGGCAGGATCTAGTGTATTTGTCAAAGTTGTGTCTTCATTCAGTTAAGCATAAAACACTCCAGTGGAACAGATTGAAACGGTGAATATCTATATGTCTACTTCTCATGCAAAGATATGATTTTGTGCTGGAGGGGGTGATAGGATATGTGAGGTAGTTGCCAGAAATGAACATTTTAATTAGTGAATTACGATTGGATAAATTAGGGGTTTCCTTTGGAAAAGGTAAAAAGCAACTTAATTGAGGTGTACAGTTTTAAGGGCCCCAGGTAAATATGAATGACTTCTTTAATTGCTCAGCAGAGATATCAAAAACTAGGGTTCCACGGATTGCGAGTAACTGTTATTATGATTAGGGGAGAGATGAGAAAGGTATTTTGTTCACCTAGAGGTTGATAATGCATTTGGAAATCACTATCTATTGGTGTGGTAGAGCAGAAACCCTCATTACTTGAAGAGCCTTGACCGTCTGGGCTGCAGTTAAGTATTGAAAGGAAGGAATAAGCAAAGTACATTTTTTGACCAAAGCAAATATGGGATAAAGGGTCTCGCCATAAGTTTTCCATGAGTTTTAATTACAAATAAGATCCTCTCTCTAACACACACAAAATGCTGGAGGAACTCAACAGATCAGACAGCATCTTATTTCGGTAGAGAGATTTGGAAAGGAGGAACACTAACTCTGCAAAAACTGCAGAAATAAAAGCCACGGAATGCTGTTTTAATGGAAAATGTAAGTGCCATTATGAAATAGTAAAATCAAATTGAATTTGGCTCTGGATATAAATTGAGACCTGAAATTACAGGGAGAAGGCAGGAGTATGGAGTGAAGAGAGATAATAAATCAGCCATGATGGAATAATCGAAGCAGATTCGATGGCTTAATTCTATGTCTTATGATCTTATGAAAAATCTATGAAAAGGAATAAACATTTGACGTTTCAGGCCGAGACCCTTCATCAGTACTGGAAAGGAAGGGAGAAGAAGCCAGAATAAGCTGGTGAGGGATGGACCAGGAGTACAAACCTGGTAGGTGATAGGTGAGACCAGGTGAGGGGGAAGGTGGGCGGGTAGGGGAGGGGAGACGAAGTGAGAAACTGGGAGGGGACAGGTGGAAAAGGTAAAGGGCTGAAGAAGGAATAATTTGATAGGAGAGGAGAGGATTCCATGGGAGAAAGGGAAAGAGGAGGAGCACCAGAGGGAGACGACAGGCAGGGGAGGAGAGGTAAGAGGGGAGGAAGAATGGGGAATGGAAGGAGGGTGGAGGGGGTGAAGAAATTACCTGTAACATTGGGTTGAGCCATCAGTGCTGAAACAGGAATGGTTTTTATGATGGTTGTTGCCCCAGGTTTACTGCCAGAAGGGGCAACACCTCCAAGACCAAGGATAGTTTGCTTCGCACCCATTCCACCAGCTTGCGAGGTTGTGATTATTGTGGTTGGTTTACCATCTGCCGCCGTCACCAGTCTCACTATTGTTCCTGGAGGAAAGGGGCCCTTTGCCTATACATTTGTTAGAAACAATAAAATTTAAAATTCATATCACTGAATCAATAAATTTCCAAAATTATGAAATCTATACATTACATAAGATCTGTAAACACCTATACATGACTGACCGTTCACTAGAAGGAAGGGTGGGGAGGGATTAACAAGAAATGTCTGCAGCCAACAGAAATAAAAGAGGAAAAGAATATGGGAAAGAATTATAAAAAAGGCTAACGAAGACAGGCGAACACAAAGAGTAATAGAATAAGTGTCAAAAAGATGGTTAACCAGAAAGGCAAGTTCTCTGCAGAGCAATTCATACATTGCCGTTAATAAAACAGTGTTCTGTGCACAATCCATCAGATTTCTGAACGGACAATAAGCCCAAGAACACCATCCCTTTTTGCAATAATTTAATTTTACATATATATTTTTTGTAATTTATGGTTTAAAAATATGTATTAGACTGTACTGCTTCCTCAAAACAACAAATTTCACGACATATATCAGCCATATTAAACCTGATTCTGATCAAAAGCTGGGACCACGGACTCGAGTCATAGCAAGAAAAACAAAATCAGGTCTAGATTGCACACTGCAGAAAATTAGAAAACAGAGAGGAGGAAAATGGAAAGATGCAACAGTGTGTTGCGATAGAATAACAAAACTATAGAAGGAAAAAGGATGTAGAAGAGGAAAAAATACAAACAGGTAGACAGCAATCACTAACACTATAGTCTATTGATTACTGGATAGTGGAAAAGTGGTACAGTAAGAAATATGCAGACTAATTAGGAAAGTGGGAAAAAAACTGCAATAATAATCACAGTGGATTTCAACACACTGACTGGACAAAAGCTATAGAGAAAAGGAATAAGCAAAAATAATTTCTCTAATGCATAGAGGATAGGTTTACAATCCTACAAAAAGCACCCCCCCAAAAAAAAAATCACTATTGGATCTAGTAACAGGGAATGAATCAGACGTCTGGTTTGACGGAGCTACGATGGCGCTAGAGCAGCTTCTTCGAGCTCATCTGCGAAAACAGCTTAATTTCTACCTTTAATGTCTCTTTCCTTTTCAAGGTGGATGGGATTCTGTCAGTACCCTTGACCTGCAGTTGCACTCAAACTGTAGTTCTTTGCGGTGACGGGACCTGCTCCCAGAGCTCACTGACCGGTCGCTTTTTGATATCCCAAGGGCATGGCCTAGAAGATGAGCATGCCTTCTGGATTCTGAGGCTTCATGGCCCATAGATGAGCCAACTCCTTGTTGCTGTCACTGACTGAAGCATCGCAGGAGAAAACAGAACATAGGGTACAGCAGAGGTCTCGGTACTCAGCGAATTGGTCTCTCTCCTTTCCTCTCATTGGTGGGGGAGTTTGTAGCTGATTCTCGAGTCAGACAACTCGAAAAAAAAGCGATGCAGCACCATAATCAACGAGTGGCTTTGTTTTTGTCTCCCCCTCACTGAGTAACACCTCTCTGCCCCTTTATTAGGGGAGAGAGAGCTCGTGGCATGTTGAACTGTTGGGTGAATGATTAATTTTTGTTTGACTGCAGATCATGGTCTCTCTTGGGGACTTTGCTATTGCTCGCTTGGTGGGTGGAGGGTGTTGAAGTTTTTTGCTGAACTAAGTGGTGCAGGGGGAGGGTTGATGCTTTGCTGCTGCTTGTGCGTGGGGGGGAAGAAGGGGGCCTTTTACCGTCTTTCATTCTTTGGGGTACTCTTCTGTTTTCATGAATGTCTGAGAAGAGCAAGAATTTCAGATTGTATATTGTATACATTCTCTGATATTAAATAGAACTATTGATATAATGGAAATAAAAATACGGGATTTCCATACACTAATGAACATAATTATTTATTAGGTGGGGGATAGGATAATGGTTCTTCCCATCAATAAGGGACAATTCTGGTTGTTTAATTTTTAACTTTGAGAGAACATCAGGCAGATCTGAAGCTCTATCCTAAATCAGCAATCCTTTAATGATATAAAATAAAATATCAATATGCGACAAAACTCTGATAATCCAACATGCTCCAGACTTTAGTGGTGCTCTACTTGCAGACTTTCCAGACAAATGAATGCTATTCTATTAATACCCAATGCACTTTAAATTCACCTTTTTAAAAATAAAGATAATACACAGTATAATGATAAATTTTCCAGCAGATCCTGCAAGATTAAAGGGTGAGTAGGAACCAAGGCCCCAGCGAGTTTGAAGGCATGCACAGGTACCGGGACTGCACCCCTCCCTCACCCCAGTGAATTCCAGGATAGCACAGAGACAACGCCTGTGAGTCAGACACTGAACCGTCTGGATTTCTGAATCAGTGGAGAGCAGATTATCAGTTTGACCCAACATAAAAGTCACACAAGATAATTTCTTAAATGGAGGAAACATGGCAACAATGAATAGTGAAATAGTAAAGACAGAGCAAAATAATAAACTTATAAAATATGTTATTATTAAGGCATCCGTTAGTCTTGCAAGACCATGGATCTGCACCTGGAAAGTCTTCATCTCCCCTCTCCACGACACTGATGTTGTCCAAGGGAAGGGCAAGGGCTGACAGAGCTTGGCACCAGTGTCATCGCAGAGCACTCTGTAGTTAAGTGCCTTGCTCAAGGACACAACACGCTGCCTTGGCTGGGGCTCGAACTCACGACCTTCAGATCGCAAGTCCAATGCCTTAACCACTTGGCCACGTAAAATTATGTATAACTATTAATAATGCCCTTGCTTTAACATACCATGTCAAAATGAACTTCCAGAGTTTCATAAACCACCCAAGGACTAGAGAGCAGTCTAAGTCCACAAGAAAATTAAATGGGAAATGTTAACAGCAACTTACAAAAGGCATGTGCTGAAACATGTGTGACCATAACAGTGACAGTTTATATACTGAAGGAAGCACCTTCATAATATTTTATGGACACACAAGTTTCCTATAGAAAAATATAGCCTTAATATTGTTGCTTAAGGTACGTTGGACTAAAATAGAAAGCCTATTCATATTCTTTATTATTTTAATTGAGACATTTACCTGTTAAGAGCACATTATGTGTTTGTCTAAAATCAGATAGTCATTTCCAGATGATGATGATAAACATTTAATACTGACCTGAATAAATTGGGCTAAGGACCCAGCAGTGGCTTGGCCAGTGATTGCACCACTTTGCACAGGAGCTGTCTGAACAAGAGTCATCATTTTCCCCAAATTGGAGATCTAAGCAGAAGAAAATCATATAAAGTGTTAAATCAGCATCAACGGTAAAACAATGACTGCACATCAAAGGTACTACAAGGCCGTGAAAGTGTTTGGCGTGTTAAGCAAACATTAAAAAAAGACACAGGAACAGAATTAGGAGATTCAGCGCATCATGGCCAATTTATTATCGCTCTCAACCCCATTCTCCTACCTTCTCCCTGTAAGCTTTGGCAACCTTACTAATCAAGGGCCTATCAACCTCTGCTCTAAATATACCCAGTGACTCTGCCTCCAAAACCGAATGTAGCAATGAATTCTACAGGATCACTACCCTCTCTGGCTTGAGAAATTCCTCCACATCTCTATTCTTCTACTCTGAGGCTATACCATCCGGTCCCAGACTCCCTTAATATAGGGAACATCCACTTCAAGTCCATCATTTTAATATTTGATAGGTTTCAATGACATTCCCCATTGCTCCCCATACATTAACCCATTCATTCCCAGGATAATTCTCATAAACCTCTGGATTCTCTCAAAGGCCAGCACATCCTTTCCTAGATATGGGGCCAAAAACTCTCACAATACTCCAAATGTGCTCTGATCAACATGAATAGTACTATAGAGATATACTATATAAAATTTAATTCCCCTTCCTATTCCTACTCTGATGATCTTCTCCACTACCACAGTGAGGCTGAATGCAGACTAGAGGAACACCACCTCAGATTTCCCCTGCATAAGTCTATAACCTGAGGGCATGAACACAGAATTCTCCCAATTTCAGTAAAATGTTTCCCACCCCATCCATTTTCTCTCTCCTCCTGATATGTCCAGTTGCTCCAACACACACTCCTGACCCTCATAACAGTTTTCCCCTACCATCCTCCACCCATTCTATTTTCCCATCACTTACACGCTCCTTCCACTGGGTCCCCTTCCTTACTGTCCCCATCTGCCCCCCCCCAGCACCCTTCTTTGGTTTCATGCTTCCTCCACCTTCCTTCCCTATCGGATTCCATCATCTGCAGCCCTTTGTCACCTCCACCCATCACCTCCCAGTCTTTGTCACTAATTTCACTCTCCCTTCCTCCATCTGCCTATCACACCCACTCACCTGGACCCACCTATCACTGCCAGCTCTTGTACCCTCCACAGACGCTATTTGATCCACTGAGTTCCTCACCTATTTTCTTTTTGCTCTGTACAAATCAACTGCTTTTTTTCTACATCTGACAGCCAAATTACAACTCCCTTTTAATTTCGCCCAGCAAGCCGAAAACACACAATGCAATGATAAGGAAACACCAAGCAAAATGTTATTACAAGTCTGAAATGCAAACCATTAATAACTAACTATTACTAACTTTGCAAATAAATGGAAAGTCATCTAATAATCTATTAATTACCAAGGAGCCGCCACTGCCATATTGAATTGGGCTTTTGACAAGCGTGAAGGTTTTGGTGACACCACCCACAACCGTGGTGACAACTTGAGCCTGCTGAGCGACAGTGAGAGCCCCCGATTTATGTACTGTTATAATAGGACGGGTCGAAGCAGAACTCAGCGAGACAGACGAGGTCGCCACTTGTGCAGCTGCTGTCTTCAGCATCGTTGTGGCCGGTGTATTTACCTGCAAAATATAAAAATAACCATGCATCTTTTTAAGAATTGACTTCTCAGAAAATCTACCTATAGCACATTTTCAGAAAAATACCACAACCTTGCTTTTTTGAATAATAGTAAAAAAAAATTACTCTTACTGTGTTCACGTTTAAATAAACTACAAGTCCTGCATATTGTCCACGTAATATTAATAAAAAGTACATCTGGAAAGCATTAACACAACATGTTCTTCACAGTTGATTACTACAATTTAAGAGAACAATTTTACCCATTCACTTTCAAGCAAGTTCAGATAAAAAAAAATGGGGCAAATTGGTTAAAAGGGATTTCAATACAAAAATACATTCTTTTTCTGCTATCTACCTTTTCTTCATTTGTAAGTGATTATTTATTGGGTTAACCATAAGGAACTTTTTCTGGAGATTAATTTGCTTCTTGCACTTATCCACAAATTAATTTCTCTATTCCAATTTATCTCCACCATAAAGTTATCTATAACATAATTGGCAAACCAAATCCTAAACATTTGCTCCCCCCACACTCCCCATCATCAGTGCCCCATGGCCACAGTAGTCACATACAAATGCACCACTATTGCTTTTCTTAGTTCCTCTGACAAAACCACTCAAACCTGTGATCAATCACTAAAGACAAGGGCAGCAGGCACATGAAAATAACAGGCCCTTACTCCATCTTTCCTACTCCTGATCACTACCATAAGTGACCTTGGCAGAGAAACTGCAATAGTTAGGGGCTCATCACCTATTCAAAGGTAATTAGAGATTAATAATAAATATTGTCCTTACCAATAATGCCTATATCCAAAAAAGCAGAATGTTGTTCTCCACTATATAACAGATAATTCTTAGCTATTACCTCAGTCACTGCACTGTAAACACTTCAAACCACTTTTTATAATACTGTTTACATTGTAAATACATGGTGTTTATGCATTTATGCACATTTTGTTCCATATCTGCACTTCTAAGATTATTTTTATATGATTCTTTAGTCTTCATAATTGTTGAATGTTGTTTTTTTGTTTGCTCCATGTCGAACGAATACACCACAGCAAATCCTTAATACATGTAAATGAATATAGCGAATAAAGTTGATCCTTGATTCTGATCCTTGTAAATCAATATAAAGAATATAAAGATAAAGACTCACATTTACTACAGAGGGAACAGCATTGGTGGTGCTCTGTGCAGGGACAACGAGGCGGACTCCAGCAGGCAAGGAAGAAACTGCAGCCTTAACCGTCTGCACAGCTTGTTGGGAGACTGTAACCAGATGAGTGGTTGCTGAAGATATTCCAGGCACCTGGGTGGCAGTGACTTGTACTGGAGTCACTGGGCCTTTGCAGAACATAACATAGAAATATTCAAAACACTCTACTGGTTAAACAAATTACTAAGCCACAACTTGAAAATACAGGTTATTCCTCCAGATAACGTATGTTAACGAGTGTGGAATGTGGTAATGCTAAAATGAAGGATGATAATACGAAGTTCCAGGGGCTGGAAGAGGGTCACATGGAACAATAACACCATCGCGAGGCAGTTGACTGGAACAGCCTGGGAGGTCCTGATTTAGAGTATTGTGTGCAGTTCTGGTTACCTCCCTACAGGAAAGACGTATACAAGATTGAAAGAAGAAGAAATTTTTCAAGGATGTTGTCGGGACTAAAGAATCTGAGTTATAGGGAAGGGTTGAATAGGTTAGGACTTTCTTATCTGGAGCGTAGGAGAATGAGGGGAGATTTGATAAAGGTGTACAAAATTATGAGTATACAAGGGGCAAATTTAAGCAGACTTTTCCCATGAAGGTTGAGCAAGACCAGAACTATAGTCATGGGTTAAGAGTGAAAGGTGAAATATTTAAAAGGAAACTGAAGGTGAACTTCTCAACTCAGAGGGCGGTGTGAATGTGGAACAAGCTGCTAGCTGAAGTGGTGGATGTGGGTTTGATGGCAACATCTAAGTTTGGATAAATACATGGATGGGAGGGGTATGGCGGATTACAGTCCAGGGGCAGGACAACGGGACTAGGTAGAATACTCTCTGGAGTTTTAAAAAACAAGGGCAGAATCTCACTGAAACCTATAAAACATTGAAATTACTAGACAGAGTGGATGTGGAGAGGATGCTTCCTACAGAGGGTGAGTCTAGGACTAGGGGGCACAGCCTCAGAATAGAGGGACATCCATTTAGAACAGAGGTGAAGAAGAATTTCTTTAGCCACAGGGTAGTGAAGCGGTGGAATTCATTGCCACAGATGACCGTGGCGGTCAAGTGACTGAGTGGAAGATAGAAACACAAAAAATCTACAGCACATTACAAGCCCTTCGGCCCACAATATTGTGCCAACTACGTAACCTACTCTAGAAGCTGCCTAGAATTTCCCTACCACATAGCCCTCTATTTTTCTAAGCTCCATGTACCTATTCAAGAGTCTCTTAAAAGACCTTATAGTATCCGCCTCTACCACCTTCGCTGGCAGTGCAGTCCACACACCCACCACTCTGTGCGAAAATGATAGATTCTGAGTCAGGGTGTCAAAGTTTTTAGGGAGAAGGCAGGAGATGGGGTTGATAGGGATAACAAGAGGAAGACTAGGTGGCTGAATGTCCTAACATTGCTCCCATATCTTATGGTCATAATAGTTCAGCATGGACTTGATGGGCCAAAGGACCTGTTTCTGTGCTCTAGTGCTTGATGACCCAATAACTTGTGTGCATCTACAGAAAACCTGTTCACCTGGGGTTATTGTGCACCTATCTGCAATCTGTATTCAGCTATTAGCAGCTTCAATTTACAGCCAAACTCCAAAATAAAGAAAACCAGGCCACTTTTAAAACACGCCTGTTGTTACATTACAAAATTTTTTACTCAAAGTTTGAATTATCCAACAGTTCATGTTAAACAGGAAATGTTTTTGCACAAATGTAATTCAAATTAACACATTATTTCAATTAACAGTACGCTAATATAAAAAGCAGTGCAAGATAATACATATCTTTAAAATAAACAATTAACTTACTGCATGCTTTTAGCTGCTAGAACAGATTAACATACTTTCTAGCATCGTACAAAATAATTATGAAGTATGCCCCACACTGAAGTAGGTGATTCAGACAACTAACTCCATTTTAGCTTCAAAGCTCCAAAACACCCTTTCCTTATGCCCTTTATCCAAATCCATTAACACATACTGTGGAGAAAGGTGAAAGGGCCTGTGTCATGGTACGTTCCGAGCAGCCATGTGACAGAATGCTCTGATCTATAGGCTGTTCCCAGAGACACTCACGGAGACAAGTATCAGGTGCTGCTGGCAGATCATCACCTCAGTGAAAGATGCTCTTTGGTCTGCCAGCACATCAAGATATCTGTGGAGGAATGCTGCTGATGGGCACATCCTAGGCTACAGGAGTACGTGCTGAGGAATGCACTAAGGGCTTGGTGGGGAAGGACCACAGTGTAGGGTTATTCTGCTACTGGAGAGGGAGGGGCTGGGTTGGGGATGAAGCCCCTCAATTATTATTATAGAAGTACACCATCTTGGAGTGCCACACGAGAGGCAGCAGTGCAACTGATGTGTATGAATGCAATAGAACAGTACAGAAAGCACTGACTATGAATGGTTTATTATTGTAAATTATAAACATGAGAGGGCCTGCAGTTGCTGGAAATCCAAAGTAACAACACAATTTTCTTTTATTGTGAAGAAAGTTTATTTTATTAAAAATATATGCTATCCTCTTCTCTTTGCATGTTCATCTAGGTCCCTTTGGAGAAGGTAGGAGAATGGTGATGAGAAGGAATATAAATCAGCCAGGGTTGAATGCTGGAGCAGACTCAATGAGCCACATGGTCTAATCCTGCTCCTGTGTCTTATGGTGACTCTTAAATGCAATAATGCCTGTTGCATATTAATCAAGCTCTCCTGAAATCCCCACTGGATTTGTTGATGACTATCTTCCCATTGTGGCTCCTGCTACCGGTTTCCCATGTTCTCTGTACTATCAGCAAACTTCCTCTTAAAGATCTCTCAGAGTTAATCCTTAAAGACCTACAGGCAAAAATAAACAGACTTTTCTCCTTTCTCAATTCATTCAAAGAACAAAGGCTTGATCTTAAGCAATTAAAAATAAATATTTTCTATATCTCAACATGAAGCAGAGCACCAAAACGCAGCGGTATGCTTGTGGGAAAAAAGATGTTAAGCCTACATACAAAGTCAGGAATCAAAAGGTCAAGCAAGGTGGGACTAATGTTCTGAGCTGTGTATATTTCAATGCAAGGAGTATTGTAGGAAAGGTGGATGAGCTTCGGGCATGGATCTACACATGAAATTATGACACTGTAGCCATCAGTGAGTCTTGGTTGCAGGAGGGGCAGGACTGGCAGCTCAGTGCTCCAGGATTCCATTGTTTTAGATGTAATAGAGCGGGAGGGATTAATGGGGGAGAAGTGGCATTACTAGTCAGGGAAAAAGGCACAGCAGTGCTCAGTCAGGACAGATTGGAGAGCTTGTCTAGTAAGGCTTTATGTGTGGAACTGAGGAATAAGAAAGGTATAACCACATTAATAGTATTTTACTATAGACCACCCAACAGTCTGAGGGAATCAGAACAGCAAATTTGTAGAGATCGCAAACTGTTGCAAGAAACACAAGGTTGCGATATTAGGTGATTGTAACTTTCCACATATCGACTAGGTCACCCATACTATAAAAGAACTGAATGGGATGGAGTTTGTCAGGAAAGTTTCCTTAATCAGGACATAGAAATCCCAACTAGAGAGAATGTAACACAGGTCGACCTTCTATAATTCGGCACCATTGGGACCTAAGGAGTGCTAGATTAGTGAAAATGCCGAATTACAGAAGGATCACATTAAGCAATAGCTAACCGCCTCATCATACCTTTAAAATATCAAAGGATTCAAAGGTTCATTTAACGTCAGAGAAGTGCATACAATATACATGCTGAAATGTATACAATATACATCCTGAAACCCCTAAGATCCCCCCCCCCACCGCTTCCCTCCCTCCTGCACGTAAGCAACAGCGAGCAACAATCCCCCCTCCCCACCGGCAAAAAATAAAGCGCACCCACTACCAGCACTCAAGAGTGAGCTAAGTAACAGCAAAGACGCAGACTTGCAGTGACCCCAAAGACAACATTGCACTCGCAGTTACTGAGGGAATTCTCCTTAAGTTTGTTTTCCTCCGCTTAATAATATGCTTAAATTCAGCGAGTCACCACGTCCGATCTGGGGTCGTAGGCAGAAGAGAACGGAGCCCCAGCCGGGTGATGCCGGAGGGTACTGTGCAACCGCCGGCAGGCAGGCAAGAAGACGGACCGACCCAGCACACGCCAGCTCCCCCGCCGCTGGCAGGTGAGATGGGCGGCTGCCAGGCGGCCGCACCTCAAGCAAATGACATTAATAAATGCAGGAAAACAAGCAGGAATAGCCTGTCTGTGCTTACATGAGCGCACCAACACGTGAACAGATCTAGCGCAACCAAAACAATGCGCAGCAGATTAGTACGGTGGCTCGGAAAATTTGAAATCAGTGCGGATTATCGAAGGAACTGGATTACAGGTACTCGGATTAGTGAAGGTTGACCTGTACTAGATCTCCTAATAGGAAATGAAACAGGGCAGATGACAGAGGTTTGTGTAGGGGAACACTTTGCATCTAGTGATCATAATGCCATTAATTTCCAAGTTGTAATGGAAAAGGATATGTCTGGTCTTTGGGTTGAGATTCTAAATTGGAGAAAGACCAATTTTGATGATAACAGAAAGGATCTGGTAAGAGTAGATTGGGACAGGTTGGTTTCTGGCAAAGGTGTACTTCAAAAGTGAAATTTTCAGAGTGCAGACTTTGTATGTTCCTTTCAGAATAAAAGGCTAGGATAACAGGTTTAGGGAACCTTAGTTTTTGAGATATTGAGGCCTGGTTAAGAAAAAGAAGGTGCATAGCAGGTATCCACACTCGCTCAAGAGTTTTCCCCACTTTCTGAAGCTAGACAGATGGATAACTCCAGTCCCTGTGTAGCTGTAGTTGAAGGCAGTTTTATTATTCACTAACACATTACAGTATGCAAGGAGTTGGTGTAAAAAGACAGTACTTCTCAGCCTTCCCATGAAAGATAGAGTCATACGCTGATCAAAACTCCCTTGACTTCCAACAAATTGCTTCTAACTGACTGAAATATACGAATGATATAAAATGGCTGCCCTGATGACGAAAGCTAATTGTTTAGTACCACAGTAATGAGCAATCAACAGCTATGAATCTACATTTAATGAGATCTAGTAATTAGAGTTTAACCACATCAGGAAAGACATAACACTCCCCGCCTGGTATCTGTAAAAGATGCCACGAACTAAACTCACGGCTTTCACAACAAAAACATCAAACATATTAGAGCCAATACTCCTGATCAATTGAATAGCACAGTCAACTACTGAAGAATCATAAGACCATCCATTAAAGGAGTTGGTTTGTTGTCATCCTTTGTGTGGATCAAGAAAGATTCACTCATGCTTGCTGTGTTGTTTGTCAAACCTCTTTGTTGCGAGGTCAAAGCAGGAGAGACGGGAGGCTGGCAAGACTGACCAAAGCTCTCCTTGATGTGGATGCTGCCAAGGCAGGAGGTCATGAGACTGAAACACCCATATTCTAGAATACTAAGTTTGAAGGCGTTCACAGGTGAAGATTTATATGCACTCCCTAGGCAGACGTCTCCTACTAGACCCACCCTAGTGCAGATTTCTGGGCAAAGAGAGTACTTGGAGGCCCATTACATTGCTCCAGTACCTTGTGTACCTGCGTGATGTCCCTTCCTAGCAAGAACAGGATCTCAGCCTTTGGGTTGAGTGATGCTATCTTGCTAGCTAAGAACCTGAGGTGAGTGTGGTGAGTTGCTGCTTCCGGAGTAAGGATTTCCTTCCTGCTGCCCAGAAGTTTGTTGCATGGGGAGAGCTAAACAAGTCTTTCCATCAACAGGTTCGACAGTAAAGCCTCTTGCTCTTCGTACAACTGTATGTGACACCCTGCATACGGTTATGTTGAAAACGTTGAAAAAAAGATTACTTAGCTGGAGACTTGTTGCTCTGATCATCTAAGTTGACATACAGTCTCTTCTCAGAGTGGCCTTCTGGGTCACTATTGACGAGGCTTGAACATGACTTATTGGCGAAGTTTTCCACACAGACCTCAGAGCAGGACGAAGTAGCAATTCGAGAGGAAGGGGATTCACCTCCCTCCATGCCATGCTGCAAGCAGATACTTGTGTTGTTCTTCACACACAGGGAGGTAGGCCAACATGAAGAGCTGCAATGTGTTTGTCGCTGTCACATTCAGAGTACCAGATGACAGCATGACAGTCCCTCGACCAGTGGCTGGTTGAAGAACAGCAGCAGAAAGTTGTGGAGTGCTCTTTAAGAAAGGCCTTTTGCTCCTCTAAAGGTTTCTCCTTCAAGCCTCTACACTTCGGAAAGGGTGTGGTTTCCGATGTAGCGGGCACTGTTTATGCTATCATCCAGTGCTCTGAATGCAGGGTCAATTTCAGCATTTAAGAGAAATTTGGATAGGTACATGGATGGAGGGCTATGGTCTAAGTGCAAGTCGATGGGACTAGGCAGGTTAATGGTTCGACACAGACTAGATGGGCCAAAGGGCTTGTTTCTGTGCTGCAGTATTCTATGACTATGAACTCAAACCTTTGCAATAGCCATGATAAATGAAAATCATCTACAAATCAAAATTTGTTTTTCCCTTAAAAATAGTGAAGGTTTAATGCACAAGCTATTCTTTACTATTGCGTTCAACAGGACTTATCAAGGATCAACGGTGGTGAAAGCCAGTAATGCTACTGATAGATTCATGACCATGAATAATTAATTTACAACTTCTGTTTGGCTTTTCTGTCATCAAGATAGGAGCTTTGGTTAGTCACTTAAATGAACAGATGAAATATCGTAAAATCAAGCTGCAATTTTGCACTAATGCTGGTCAAGCAATGACTGCCTGTCTCTGAAACTCACCCTAATTAAGTGTAAACAGAGTATAATCCAAATGGGAGTACATTTACCCCAATGTTGTAGCTTAAGTGCAATTAAGTGAAGACTTCTCAAAAGCAGCCATACTAGAAGATAACTTCTCTTAAAAGGATGAAAGATTGATAGGCTCTCGATTAGTCAGGGGGTCAAAGGTTACAAGGAGAAGGCAGGAGAATGTAGTTGAGAGGGATAATACATCAGCCATAATGAAATGCAGAAGAGACTCGAGAGGACAAATGGCCTAATTCTGCTCCTATATCTTATGGTTTTATAGTAAATATTCTTGTAGAATTCCTACATGCGTAAACACAGACCTGTTGTAGAAATTCTAAGCCCTTCAGAGGAAGTCAAACCATTCTAAAAAAAAAAAAATGCATAATTGTTACAAAAAATATTGTGGCTTACTTGTCAATGCAGGAGCTGGTACACCACTGGAAGAAGTTACTTTAGGAACAGGCTGTGGCATGACTGGAGAAGGTAGCGTAGGAGAAATAGGGCTGCACGGAATCTTCTGTGGCAATGAAGCGTTGCTTAATGACGCGGATGTCATGGTGGTGGTAGTAGTTGATGGTGGCATATCATACTTCTGTAGCTGAAGAAGGTAGGCATCTGCTGTTGGAACAGCACCCCAACACACTTCAAGGGAATTTGTACTGGCTCTAACTAACTGCACCCGAGAAGGAGCAGGGGGCTTTTCTAAAGACAAAGGAAATTCTGTTTTAATTACATTTATAAAACATATATATTACAATCTTTCCCTTTTCCTCCCAAACACCCAACATCTTAAGCTTCTGCTCAAAGAAATTTATAGGTTAAACTACTGTGCTCAGTTACAAGGGAGCAAACTATTTTAGAATTGGTATTCTGTAATGAGAAAGGTTTGGTTGTAAAAGGACTTTTTGGTAAAAGTGTTCATAATATGATAGGATTTCACATAAAGATTGAGAGTTCAATCTGAAATGAGGATATTAAATCGGAGTAAAGCAAACTACCATGATCCACGAATCAGCTATGGCAGGTTGAGAAATTTTATTAAAGACTTACGGCAATACACCAGCAGTGACTAACATAGTTTACTCAGGCAAAATAAAGCTAACAGGAGAAGTGGTCCAACTATTGGCTTTCAAGTTAAAGATTGAATTAGATCAAAGGAAATTATTATAATTATTACAAAGTAAGTAGTAAATTTGGGACATGAGCATTCAGTGAAGGTGGACAGGAGCATTGCTAAAGAAAAGGAAGCTGTTCAAATTTCACACACAAAATGCTAGAGGAACTCAGCAGGTCAGCAACATCTATGGCAAGTTGATGCTTCGGGCTGAGACCATTCATCAGGACTGGAAAGGCAGAAGGAAGAGCCAGAATAAGGATGTGGGGGGAGGGAAAGAAGTACAAACTTCTATAACTACATCACAAGGAAAAAATTAGACTGGATTATGCTACAAAGGGAGAAATTATATTGGGGAGTAAGGGAACAATAGGGAACGGAATACATATTTTGTGACTGTGGACAACAAAGAAGCAAAGCTAGAAATAGTGAAGGGCTACAGCTGTGCAGTAAATGAGCACAAAGAATCTAGCATTCGTGAACAATTATTACTAGAGAAATTAATTTAACTTAAGGTTTAAGGTAAAAGAGTGGAGGTTTAGAGATCAGAGGAGAAAATTTTCCACACAAATCGTGGTTAATATCTGGAATTTGCTGCCAGAGGAGATGGAGTTAGACACCACATTTTGTTCAAGAGACTTTTAGATAGGTACTTGAATAGATTAAGAGTCTTGATGAAGGGACTCAGCCTGAAACATCGTCTCTTTATTCCTCACCATAGATGCTGTCTGAACTCTAGCATTTTGTGTGTGGCACTTAAACAGGCAAGATACAGGATACAGACCTAGTGCAGGCAAATGGGATTAGTCTAGATGGGCAAAATGGTTGGCCTGTACATGGTGGGTTGAAGGGCCTGTTTCTCTGCCATATGACTCTTGTGTCTGCCAAACTGATTGGGAATTTTGAGGTTGTAGCTAACAGAACAAAGAAAGACCAGTTGATGTGGTGTGTTTGACTTTCAGAAGAACTTCACTAAGATGCCACAAAGGCTATCGAACAAGATTAGCATGGATGTTAAAGGTACTGTATTAGCAGAGAGTGAGAACACAGTCGGTAGGGGCTGGGTGACGTCACTAGTGTTATCACCAGAAGCATAGCGACATTTGCAGGCTGTTCCCAGTACAATCCTTGGACTGTACAATCCATTGACGTAAAACACTGCACGTGACAAATAAAAGTAAAGTGCCACTGGGTCTGGTACAGGGATCCCTGACATTCACAATCAACATCAATGATTTAGATGAGGGACCCAAATGCAAGAGATCCAAGTTTGTTGATGATATAACCTTTGCAAGTTTCACGTTTATTAGATGAACTCATCATTTACTTCATAGGGATTTTAAATTGATATTAACGATAAAACAATCTTTCATTTTCCTTAAAGCTAAGCTTAAGAATAAAGGAATATGCACCACCCACCAGTTTCCAAATACCAAAGATCTTTGCAGCAGACTTGATTGTTCCAAGCCTTCCGGTAGCCATCTCTTCCACTCCAAATATAAAGGCGAGTGTGAATAGCAACAGCACAGTGGCCAGCCCGAGCCCTTGGAACATTGTCCTCCAATGTGTCTGAGACTACAGGTGTCCAGATATTGCCATCTGTTAGAAATATAGCACCAACTTAATTTATTTTGTCAAAGCATTTTTTAAAATTACAACATAAGTATAAACAACAAAGCAACTTAATATTCTGAAACTCTGGCACAAGTCAGTATTGCTGAAATAAGGCTACAAATTAAATTAGATCACATAAGTTACATTTTCAAATTACATATTTTCAGTATTAACACAGTGATCATCTCCCATTACTTATACTTTTTAAAAGGGACTTTTTTTTAAAACCAGTTTATCTCAAACATGTAGTAACTGGTGTATAAATGAATACTATTCAGTATATTAGTATAATATACGTCGTAGCCAAGCACTTTTCATTAACTTAAAACTAGTTTAGTGATGTCAATCAGATAACTCTTTTTTCCTGTGGAATTAGATAATCAGAAATAGTTCTGAATTTTAAAATCACTCGTGCGTAAACCAAACACTGCTCATACTAGAAACAACTGGCTCCAGGATGATATGCATGAAACAGCCAAAATTAAGAAAATGTAGAGAGTAGATTATTCAATTTGTAATAAATAACCTTTTTACAAAATGACAACACATTTTATGATCAAGGTTGGCAACTATAATAGGCCAATTTTCCCTAAAATATGAAAATTCTTCTGCCTATATCTTGATGCAATTATCATCTGGGTTACAATTCACTTGGTTTATAAACAGATATGAACATGAGAGTTAATGCAGTAATAATCAGGCTAATTTGTACTGCTTGAATATTTATTGTAAATATTCACTATCACAGGACTGCAATTAATACTGTATGTCTGTGGTCACAGTAGATGAATTGAGTAAAATAAATATCACCCAGCCAAGGGTCAAGAAAACTAATGAAAACATAATCAATACAAATGTAGACATCAAGGAAATGAACGATTATGAAGACTTCTCTTCTCAAAAATGAATAAGTTACTGTATAAACTTGGAGTAAACAAGCAAATAATTTGAACTGGAGCAAAAAAAAATGCAAATGATTGTAATGCAGGAAGAACTCAACAGGTCAGGCAGCACCCTTGGTTTCAGAAACAGAGTCAACATTTCATGTCAATGACCCATCAGAACAGAGTTCAAAACCGTTGATTCTAAATTTACCTCTGGAATGTACTAGTCAAAAATTCTGGCAAGAACAAAATTTTTCTGATGGGAAATCCAGAACTAGATTTTTCATTACCCTTAATGTTTAGCTTCTGTAACTCTGATTTTTTTTTAATTGAATAAACTTATGTGGCTGATTAATATATTTATTTTTTCCATTTAAAATCTCAACAAAAGACAGCACCACTGACATTGCACTGGAGTTACAGCTTAGATTTTGTGTTCAGATCTCTGGAGTAGAACTTGAACCCATGACTCGAACTGCTTTTCCCAGAGAGTAGTGAATAAATGGAATCATCTGGCCAGGGAAGCAGTGGAGGCTACTTCATTCAATATATTTAAGACACTGTTAGATTTTTACATAGCAGGGGAACTACAGTGAAAAAGCAGGTAGGTGGAGATGAATCCATGGACACATCAGCCATGATCTTATTGAATGGTGGAGTAGGCTCTACGAGCCAGATTGCCCAATCCCACTCTTATTTCTTAACTCCACCATAGACGGTCCCAAGCCTGAAAGGAGGAGGGTTGGGCAACCCCACCCCATAAAAACTCAGAAACACCAACAAAAGCTCTAAAGACCCAATCCCTAGAGGAAGGATCTTTGCCTAGAAGACACATGAAGTCGTGTGGTGAAGCCTTCTATCAGCCCAGGACAGACAACTCTGGTGAGCTGCTGTTGACAGCCTATGCCCCAGTAGGGGTTCATGGGCTTAAGAAGAAGATATTGACTCTTATTTCTTAAGTTCTTACAACCTTCTGATACAGACCAAGAGTACTGATGACCATGCAACAAGTGACACCCAACATGAATTGTAATTACACAAAAGAATGGAAACAGGAAAAGGATATAATTTTGTGAGACAATCTGCAAACAATCCTTCGCGTTAACAAGATGGGAAAATCTAGTTTGATTCCATACCCATTAGTCACTTAAGTAAGAAACTCAAGGGACTGACCTAAAAGTAAGTAAGCAAGTGTATTTGTGCACTTCCATTCCTTTTCATGAGTGGCAACTTTCACATCATCCATCACAAGTGGTACCCAGCCACCAAAGACATACATTCTAAAGAAAAAATAAGTACAGACAAAAAAAAACAGGTTGTGCTGAAAACCATTTACAACAAAACTGTGCATTTGTATTTAAAAACAGATATATTGGACTTAACAAGGGAAACACAATCAATAATGGCTCATGCTGCTTAAATATAAGAGAATGTCAATTATCCAAACCACGATGAATTTGGAGTGTTCAGAAATTTACAGCACCAACTGCAAAAACGCACATCCAAAAACAATATCCTCATTCTGAGATGAATGAGAAGAAATGCAGAATTTGGAAAATTGACCTTCTAATTAATAAAAAGATTTAAATGAATATGTAATCATCAAAGCGACAAATACAGATAATAGTTTATGGAAACTGAAAGGACCACTGATAACAAAATTCTAGCACCTAGCTTGGAAGTGTGTTACATAACAGATGAGATGCTAAACAATGATTACAATTTAATAATAAAAAAATATAGCATTCAAATAGTAGGCAAATATTAGACAACATACTAAGGCACTTTTACTTTCAAGCTCATCCTCTAATAATTTTACTAAAAGTTCACTTTTTGCCTTAAAATGTATGATTATGAATTTCAGAGTCAGAGATACAGCATGGAAAGAGCTCCTCAGCCCACTGTGTCACTGCTGATCAGATCACCAATCTATACACTAATCCTAGCCCAATCCATTTTAATCTCCCACTGTTCCTCCCACTAGGTGCAATATTACAGGGGCCAATTAACCTGTTAACCTGCTTACTTTTGGGTTGATAGAGGAAATTGAGAAACCCCATGCAGTCGCAGGGAGAATGAACAACCTCCATGCAGAAAACACCAGAGGTCAGGATTGAACCCAGGTCACTGGAGTTGTGGGATCATTATGCCGTCACCTATTAAAGGGTCATTAATAAAACAGTCCAATTGATTTAATCAAACTAGCTGCTGACTGGACCCCAACTCTTGGATAGATTTTCAATGTTACACTCCAAATGATGCAAAGGCAAGTACTCATGCCCATCCAATGCTGTTCGGTAGCTATTTAGATTATACTTGAGCTCTACAGGAGAAATTATTGCAATTAGTTATCATGGTAAGAAACAGAGTATGGTCCTGTCTCATCCCTACACCTGTTCAGCCTCTATGTTACTGAATGCCTAGGATAATCCTCTAATTATTTCACAGCACTTACTTATTCCCAATGACAGTAGCGGAATGCAAGCTCCGGGGGAGCGGTGTTGAACCCTTGGTTACTGGCTTTGTCCAAACCAAGCTTTCTGTAAGCACAGGAAAATGTACATCTTTAACAAATGATCGTCCCCGATCATGGAGGAAGTGGCGAGAGAAAGAGTTAATATTTTAGGTTAGTGACTTTGCGAAGTGACAGGTCACTCACCTAAAGTGTTCTCCTTTTCTCTACACAGATGATGCCACCTGAACTGCTGAGTGTTTTCACTACTTTATTCTTACTTCAAATTTCCAGCATGTGCAGTTTTCTTTTTGTTTTCCTCATTACTTCTACAATAGCTTTTCTCATTTAGTCATGAGGACTCTGCCATTGCATCTGGGTTTAATGCACCTCCATTCAAAAAGCAGAATTGTACCTTTAATTGTGATAATATGGCAACTGAAAATCTATCTATTCCTATGATGTCTCTGAGATAAATTTGCCTAACGTGTGTGGAAATACAGTTATATATACAAACATTGTATCTCCATAGGTAGAATCATGGAGATATGCATTCTAATTTCAAACTCACTATTTAATGACTGATTTGTTTTATTAAATTAATAATTTCTGTGGCACAGCAAATCCTGAGAGAACGTTTGAGATAACAGAGCAGAATGGTAATCATTTAGAGGGAGGAGACGGAACGTCGACTTAGACCATGAGAGGCCTGCGTCGGGCATTTTCATGCCTTACAAGGCACAGATTCGAAGTCTGTGTGGGGCGCCACTCCTCGCATGGACACTAGAGCAATGTATGGTTAAGTGCCTTGCTCAAGGACACAAACACGCTGCCACAGCTGAGGCTCGAACTAGCGACCTTCAGATCACTAGACGAATGCCTTAACCATGTGGCCACGTGCCCAACATTTAAAGAAGATACCCAAATTCAAGTTTTGGTCAATGGGACTAGGCATAACAATTCAGCATGAACTACTTGGGCTGAAGGGCCTGTTTCTATGAAGTGATGCTCTATGACTCTATAAGCTGGAAACTACACATGGCACAAGATAGTAATTTCAATATCTATATCAGTTAAATGTCTGACCATGAAATTTACTGGTTTCATTCAGTATCAACGTTTTGTAAAGAAGCACTACAGGAAGAGAGCTCTTGATTCCAAATAACATCCTGGAATATTGGTCCTTATACCCATTATACAGTACTTAGTTTTTCTTTCCTTAAATAATGTGGATATTCTGCTTTCAACTGTTCATGCCAGGAACTTGCAAGAGAAGTTTCCCTTCTTTTTAAATCTTTTTATTGAATTAGTACACAAAAGGTAAACCATGTAGACACTAATACACTGTTGCAATATAAATTTACAAGAGATATTAATACACAAAGAAGTTAGTACAAACAGTGCAGTTTAGATATAAAATAACAAGGTAATATAATAGTATACTAATTTTCCATACATATCAATAAAGAGAAGAAAAAACCCAACCTCCCCCCCAAAAAAAACCCACCGTGCAACTAATCTAAAAAGCAAAGCAAAGCAATGGGTTAACTAGGTATCAAGTAGACTTAAACAACTTAAAACAGTCACGTCCTCAAACCCGACCTCTATTAAAAACAGTTAAAAAGCAAGAAGGGAATGTAAATATGGGCAAAGAGGAAAAAAAAATTACATTAAATGAAAATGTTGAATAAAAGATCTCCAGGTCTATTCAAATTTAACTGAAGTATCATAAAGATTACTTCTGATTTTCTCCAAATTTAAACATAGTATCGTCTGAGAAAACCAAAAGAACATAGTTGGGGCATTAATCTCCTTCCAATGTTGTAAAATACATCTTTTCGCCATTAAAGTAAGAAATGCAATCATTCTAGGGACTGAAGGGGAAAGATTACTGGAAATTTTAGGTAATCCAAAGATAGCAGTAATAGGATGGGGAGAAATGTCTATATTCAATACCTTTGAAATAATATTAAAAGTGTTTTTCCAAAAAGTTTCCAAAGTAGGACAGGACCAAAACATATGAGTTAAGGAAGCTATCTCCCCATGACATCTGTCACAAAGAGGGTTAATATGAGAATAAAAATGAGCTAATTTATCTTTAGACATATGTGCTCTATGAACAACTTTAAATTGAATTAGGGAATGTTTGGAACAGATAGAGGAAGTATTGACTAGTTGTAAACTATGCGCCCAGTCATCCACCGAGATAATAAAGCCCAATTCCTTTTCCCCATCTGACCTAATCTTATCGAATGGAGCTTTCCTAAGTTTCATGATAGTATTATAAATACTAGCCGTTACACCTTTCTGACATTGGTTAAGGTTAATTATAGTATCTAAAATATATGTAGGAGGTAACGTCGGAAAGGAAGAGAGTATAGTACTTAGGAAATTTCTAACTTGTATATATCCAAAAAAATGTATTCTTGGTAAGTTATATTTGTTAGATAATTGTTCAAAAGACATAAGGGAGCCATCTAAAAATAAATCCAAAAACCGTGATATACCATTAGTCTTCCAAATTTGAAAGGTACGGTCCGTGGAAGAGGGGGGAAGGAATATGTTGCCTAAAATAGGAATCGCAAGCCCAAATTGATTAAGATCGAAAAATTTTCAGAATTGAAACCAAATACGCAAGGTATATTTAACTATCGGGTTACAAACCTGTTTGTGGCGTTTCAAATCGAAAGGAAGAGAAGAACCTAAAATGGAGCCAAGTGCATAACCTTGAGCAGATTGTAATTCCAATACTACCCATTGAGGAATGGATAGTGTATCTTGGTCAAGTAACCAAAATTTCATTTGTCGAATATTAATTGCCCAATAATAGAATCTAAAGTTAGGTAATGCCAAACCTCCATCTCTCTTAGCTTTCTGTAGATGTATTCTACCCAATCTTGGGTTTTTATTTTGCCAAATAAATGAAGAAATTTTAGAGTCAACTTTGTCAAAAAAGGATTTTGGAACAAAAATCAGTAGTGCCTGAAATACATATAAAAATTTTGGCAGAATAAACATCTTAACAGCATTAATACCACCAAAGTTAAATAAAGTGGAGACCATTTAAATGAAAGTTGAGTAATGTGATCAATTAAGGGTAGGAAATTAGTCTTAAATAAATCCTTATGTTTACAGGTAATTTTAATCCCAAGATATGAAAAATGGTTATTAACCAATTTAAACAGGAGGTTCTGATATAAGGCAACTTGCTTATTAATCGGGAAAAGTTCACTCTTACTGAGATTTAACATAACCCGAAAAAAGACTAAATTGAGCTAATAAATCTAAAGCAGCAGGAATAGATTTTTGAGGATTAGAAATATATAAAAGTAAGTCATCAGCATAATGTGATACTTTATGAGACTTTAAACCACGAGTCATACCAATAATATTTGGAGATTCTCGAATAGCAATTGCAAGAGGTTCTAATGCAATATCAAATAATAAAGGACTAAGAGGACAACCTTGTATGGTACCTCCAAGTAGAGGAAAAAAAGGTGAGTTTAAAGAGTTAGTACGAACTGAGGCCATAGGAGAATGATATAACAATTTGATCCAGGGCAAGAGAAGTTTTGAACTGAAGGGTTAAAAGATCCAGCATTGTCCCTTCCTACAATCACAGAATTCTGTAATAACATCAATGCTTTAAATATAAATATTGACTTTAAAATAGCCCCTATATTTTATCCACACCTACTCAGAACCTTGTAGTAGCTTTAATATGCAAATATCCCAAGATCATTCAGAACTTGCTGACAACCAACGATCCACAGCTCAAATGGGAGCACCTTCTTTCTGTCTAAAGGTTGTAGGGTTAAGGTGCAGAGACTCAAGTGCAGTATTTATTTTTAGTTTAGAGATACAGAACGGCCCAAAGAACCCCGTCACCCAATTACACCAGTGACCAATTAACCTACTAACCTTTTCTTTGGAATTTGGAATGTCGAAGGAAACCCACGTGGTCACGGGGAATATGTACAAACTTCTTACAGACAGCTGTGGAATGGAAACTGGTGCTGTAATAGTGTCATGCTAATCACTAAGCCACCATGCTTCCCAATATATGGTTGGAAGTTGGATTTGAACCCATGCCTCCAGCTGGAGACAGGACCGCTCGCTTTATTAGGGAAGGATTTTAATCTTGGAGTCTGGCACCTGAGACCACTTTGCCATCCTGGCATCCATCAGTTCTTGATGAAGTGCTGCACTTTCAGAGATGTCACCTCTTGAATGAGATACAAGATATTGAACAATGACTCTCCTAGTCTCTCAAGCAAATGAAACAAAAGCCCACTGTGTCAGAACTTTAAAGGATAGTAGGACAGTTTACCACAGAATCCTGGGCAACTTTATTCCTGCTGAAATCACCAAAAATCAGTCAGACTGAAGTCTCAGAGTCTCCCCTGTTCAAACTAGCACCTGTATCGCCCAGGTTACAACCAGGACCAATTCAGGTCCTTCTTTTATGTCTGTTATGCACTTACCCACATCCAATATCCATAGGTCACCAAGTCTGCACCCACTCATCCCTCCATAAATGATCATCTTCGGTTTTTTTGAATCTTTATAAACAACTGCTGTATGAGATTCTCTTGGAGGAGGTGGAGTACCATGTGTAACAGGAATATCCCAACCAACTACACCAGATCCACTTTTAAGTTCTACAGTGTACAAGTCATTCAAGTACCTTCAAATATAAGAAAGAAAGCTTTAAGAGAGTACATAAAACATTAAACACTAAAGCAGAGTACAAGCCTTTCGGCCCATGATGTCGTGCCAAATTTATAAACTACTCTAAAATCAATCTAACCCTTCCCTCCTATATCCATGTACCTATCTGAAAGTTTCTTAAATGTCCCAAATATATCTGCCTCTATCACCACTCCTGGCAGAGTGCTCCGTGCACTCACCACTCTCAGTGTAAAAGGATTAAACTCTGACATCAAAAGTTAAAACTCCATACAGCCAGCACCCGGGATGAGGACTGAATCCATGTCTTTGGCATTGCAAGACAATGGCTCTGCAACTACACTAGCCTGATTTTTCGTGTTATGTATTCAGTGTGAAAAATAAATTGAAAATTCTAAGGATGGCACCCAAAGCAAGTTTTAAATATACTGTGTGCCCCGTTTCAACGAAGGCCTGTCAAAGTCAACCAGTCGTAAAGAAAGTCTTATCAGATGAAAATGTTTGTTGTCACTTACCCCAATTTTACCTCACACTTGATCAGTGTGCATTCTTCACTCCAGTGCCCTTTTGACTATGACCTTGAGACTTTTGCTACTTTAAATAAGTTACGTAGTGAGTAGAACAAGTCACTAAACCTAGCTTTGTTTGTAGAGGTAATCCACAGGCCAGTTCCCGTTTTACTTTACAGTAACAGTTAAAATACAGTGGCATGCAAAAGTCTGGGCACTCCTGGTCAAAATTTATGTTACTGTGAATAGCTAAGCGAGTAAAAGATGAACTGATCTCTAAAAGTCATAAAGTTAAAGATGAAACATTCTTTTCAACATTTTAAGCAAGATTAGTGTATTATTTTTGTTTTCTACAATTTTAGACTGAAAAAAAAGGAAAGGAGCATCATGCAAAAGTTTGGGCACCCCAAGAGATTTGAGCTCTCAGATAACTTTTACCAAGGTCTCAGACCTTAATTAGCTTGTTAGGGCTATGGCTTGTTCACAGTCATCATTAGGAAAGGCCAGGTGATGCAAACTTCAAAGCTTTATAAATACCCTGACTCCTCAAACCTTGTCCCAACAATCAGCAGCCATGGGCTCCTCTAAGCAGCTGCCTAGAACTCTGAAATTAAAATAAGTGATGCCCACAAAGCAGGAGAAGGCTATAAGAAGATAGCAAAGCGTTTTCAGGTAGCCGTTTCCTCAGTTCGTAATGTAATTAAGAAATGGCAGTTAACAGGAACGGTGGAGGTCAAGTTGAGGTCTGGAAAACCAAGAAAACTTTCCGAGAGAACTGCTCTTAGGATTGCTAGAAAGGCAAATCAAAACCCCCATTCAGGAAGATTTAGCAGACTCTGGAGTGGTGGTACACTGTTCTACTGTGCGGTGACACCTGCACAAATATGACCTTCGTGGAACAGTCATCAGAAGAAAACCTGTCCTGTGTCCTCACCACAAAATTCAGCGTCAGAAGTTTGCAAAGGAACATCCAAACAAGCCTGATGCATTTTAGAAACATGCCCTATGGACTGATGAAGTTAAACTAGAACATTCTGGCCACAATGAGCAAAGGTATGTTTGGAGAAAAAAGGGTGAAGAATTTCATGAAAAGAACACCTCTCCAGCTGTTAAGCACGGGGGCTGATTGATCATGCTTTGGGTTTGTGTTGCAGCCAGTGGCACGGGGAACATTTCACTGGTAGAGGGAAGAATGAATTCAGTTAAATACCAGCAAATTCTGGAAGCAAACATCACACTATCTGTAAAAAAAAAAGCTGAAGATGAAAAGAGGATGGCTTCTACAACAGGATAATCATCTTAAACACACTTCAAAACCCACAATGGACTACCTCAAGAGGCGCAAGCTGAAGGTTTTGCCATGGCCCTCACAGTCCCCTGACCTAAACGTCATCGAGGATCTGTGGATAGACCTCAAAAGAGCAGTGCATGCAAGACGGCCCAAGAATCTCACAGAACTAGAGCCTTTTGCAAGGAAGAATGGGCGAAAATCCCACAAACAAGAATTTAAAGACTTTTAGCTGGCTACAGAAAGCATTTACAAGCTGTGCTACTTGCCAAAGGGAGTGTTACTAAGTACTGACCATGCAGGGTGCCCAAACTTTTGCTTCGGGCCTTTTTCCTTTTTTGTTTAAAAGATGGAAATAAAAAAGTAATCTTGCTCAAATTATTAAAGAAATGTGTCATCTTTAACTTTATGCTTTTTGGAAATCAGGTCATCTTTTACTCGCTTAGCTATTCACAGTGTGACGGGGTACTGAAATACCACTATGAATTGTGCTTTTGAAAAGAGAGAGTTGTTCAACACCAGACACCTTGTTAAAAAGAGTGAGAAAGAAAGAGAGAGAGAGAGGGGCAAAGACTGCTCACAGTTTGTTTATACTTTCTACAAGGACACTAGCAGCTTCCAAGTTCTTACAGAGAGAGAAGAGAGGAGCTGCCTGATGGACAGCTAGTATTCAGCACAGTGAGATAAATAGAAAGTCAGCTGTTAAGCCCTGGAGACACATGGTTTTGGACACTGAATGAGCTTTGTTGTGCCCACAGAAAAGGTGGGTTTTGGAGGATTGATCAGGCAGATTGATCAGTGGCTCTTGCAGTGTGAAAAGGGTGTGACCAGTGGGGAGTTATTCGTGTGTCCAACCCTTGCCTGGGTTGATAATTCCACCACAGAAGAATGGTCCCCTTTGTGGTGGTCACAGTCACTGACTTCTAAAGGATTTTGGAGGACAACAGGAAGATCGATGGCGTCAGCTCACCAGAAGACTCGAGTCTCTCCCTCTCTCTCTCCCCATCACTACTCAACTCAATACCACGAACTGAAATGAACTTTATTCATCATTGTAAGACTATCTATTTACCCCTAGACTTGAAGAAGCTTGGTTTTCATATATTTCCACATATTATATATAAATATATATATATAAAATCATTGCTAACCTGTTTGATATATCTGCATTTATATTACTGTATTGTGTAGTTACTAATAAATATCATTAGTTAATAGCAATACTGGACTCCAAAGTGTTTTCCATTTCTGCTGGATCTTTAACCCATCACGGCGTATGTGACAACAGTAACAGAAATTTTGACCAGGGGTGCCCAAACTTTTGCATGCCACTGTATAAGATCTGCAACATATATACATTTTGTACCAATGCTCTTCCCACAAGAGTGTGCCCCATGTGTGGGTGTGTGTCTGTGTAAGAGTAGAGAAGGGGACTGAGGAGACAGTCTTGTGGGGGTGCCAGCTTTGAGAGTATCTGTGGCAAAGGTGTTGCTGCCTGTTCTTACTGATTGCAGTCTGTTGACCGGGAAGTCAACAATCAAATTGGAAAAGAAAGTACTGAGTCCCAGGATTAGGAGTCTGGAGATGAGTTTGCTTAAAATTATACTATCGAAGTGCAATACATATCCATTTCACTTCACATCCACAAAATATTTCCACTGCTAAAATCAGAATTCATTGACAAGTTCATTAGACATTTTCTTTAATTGAACAGGCAGCCCAAGAAGCTGTGTTCTTACATCTGCCTCTTCTAAGTAACCACTAAAGTAACAAGATAGTTCAAAGTGGCAGGTTTATATTACAATTTACTTTGACAGGAGAATTCATAATTTTACTGTCACTCTGAAAATCGCAATTGATACAAGTCAAAATAAATGCAATATAAAAAAACTGATATATTCTGAACAAATTGTTTTTTTTTAAAAATTCTGTTAATCCAAAGTATAAATCTAGGTGAAATAAAAACAAGATTAATGTGCACCAACCAATGATCAGTTTATCCAAAGACCATTACAGTGCCCAACGTTCATAAGAAAGAACATTTCATTATATATGAGAAACAGAAGAGTACCTTGGAATATTATTCTTTGGGTCTTCACTGTCATTTGCCAAACCTCCAAATAAATAACATTTATTACCAACCAGACACAAGGTATGACCAAGGCGGGGACAGGGCTGTGGACCATTTTTGGGTGGTTTTGGTTTCAGTTTTTTCCACTCCCACCGACTTGCCTTGAACAAAGGTAAATCAGATTTACAATTGGCAATTAAAAAAATAACTTACACACAACAAGAGAATTCAACTAATTTATCAAAGTGGTAGAAGAGCAGTTCACAGATTTCTAAAATGAAGATCAAGGGTTCTGAGAAGTTCATATTGACACCATATTTATATTTGAAAATTGTTAAATGAGACAGCTGAAAGCAATGCTCACCTGCAGCTCATATAAATCATTGCTATACTTTCCATACTCCACCATTCCTCCAAATACCAGAATCCTGGTACCATCACAAATGAAACCATAAGCTGCGCAGCCTGGTGGGATATCCCCTCTAACGGCAGGAATGAACCACTGGTTTGTGGCTGCAATAAAATATGCACAGAACAAAGGAAGACAGGGTTGAATGTACTGTGTAAAACATCTCATGGAAAAATATATACGTTGTCCTTCATATTTAATACATTTGACTATTAAAAATTCATTTTTTAAGGATACTTTTATTTTTTTAAACTGACGAACTGCCATTAAAACAGGCTTAAAAGTTTCCACTGTTGGGACAAAACCTTCAATCCACCAAGAGGGCCACATAGTTAGGAGGCTTGCGTGCCTCAATAACCCCGGAGAACTATGCTAGCTGGAGTCAGGGCTTTATGCTCTGGCTCCTGGTAGGGTCATCCATGCCAAACAGGTCAAAGGGTAAAGGCCAATGGTCCACCAATCCTCCCAGTTTGGGGGTTCAGCTCAGGGCTAACAACCCAGACTGGTAGAACAAACCTGTTATGGAAACAGCAATGAAGAATCCTTCGACATCTGACAAGGACAGACAAAGATGGAGGACCTTCATTGCTGCGATGTAACGGGCAGTAAGTAAAACTTTCAATAGAAACAGACACTGAACTTGGTAACAGAAAATCTTTGACTTAAACCTTTGATTAGATTATCTTATTATAATATACATCAGGGTGCAATAAAATTCCTTTAATGCATTAAGCAAATACCTGGGGATAGGAATTGACAATAAACTGGACTGGTCAAAGAACACTGAGGCGGTCTACAAGAAGGGACAGAGCGGTCCCTGTTTACTGAGGAGACTGAGGTCCTTTAACATCTGCCGGACGATGCTGAGGATGTTCTACGAGTCTGTGGTGGCCAGTGCTATCATGTTTGCTGTTGTGTGCTCGGGCAGCAGGCTGAGGGTAGCAGACACCAACATAATCAACAAACTCATTCGTAAGGCCAGTGATGTTGTGGGGATGGAACTGGACTCTCTGATGGTGGTGTCTGAAAAGAGGATGCTATCCAAGTTGCAGGCCATCTTGATCAATGTCTCCCATCCACTACATAATGTACTGGGTGGGCACAGGAGTACATTCAGCCAGAGACTCATTCCACTGAGATGCAATACAGAGCGTCATAAGAAGTCATTCCTGCCTGTGGCCATCAAACTTTACAACTCCTCCCTTGGAGGGTCAGACACCCTGAGCCAATAGGCCGGTCCTAGACTTACTTTATAATTTACTGGCATAATTTACATATTACTATTTAACTATTTATGGTTCTACTACTATTATTTATGGTGCAACTGTAACGAAAACCAATTTCCCCCGGGATCAATAAAGTATAACTATGACTATGAAATGCTTCACATCATAAATGGGTTACAAGAATATAGTGTTCATTCATCCTCTTAGGCATTCCTTGGGGTTGAAGAGGACTTGCTTTTATTCCGGTTTTGTGGTTTCCAGGTGCCTAAAGCGACCAACATGCAACCTGCAGAGTCTGGCTCAGCTACAGCAGGAATTGACAGGGTGGGTGGATGGGTAGATTGTTTGTGGAGAGATGTGCTCCTTCTGCCATTCATGTTGGGCTTCTGCATGGTCCTGACAAAACAAACTCAGTGTTATCCTAAATGCTCCTTTGCCATTTTATTCAGTCATAATCATCACAAGTCAGTGAGGATGTTACACATTTTCGAGGATTTGAGAACACCCTTGAACTGTTTCCTCTGCCCACTTATTATTCTTTTGACGTGAAGGTGTTTGGAATGGAGCGTCTGTATCAGGTGTTGGGCTCGATAAAGGCAAAGCCTTTAAATGGAGCTCACCAGGTGTAATTAGGGCTTTAATACTGAGTGTGTTGACATAGAAGAGGACTCTGACGTTGGCCAGAGGATTTTGTGAAGACAATATTGGTAGCACAGTAACCTGACATGTTCAGGACTGTGGTGTTGCTGGACTAGTATTTTCCTGAATAAATTTTAAACACAAAAGCTGGGACACCAGGGAGGGAGCACAGGAAACATCACCTGGTGTGCCTGATGCTGAACCATCAGGATATATGAATGGTCGGATAAAGATTCCTCAGTTTTATTGCATCTCTCCCACTCTTGGGGGCCTAGCACAGGTAATGCATGTTAGTGATGCTTACAGGAGACAGGTTCACAACTGCCCTACAGATCTTGGTTCCAGTTTGAGTCTTGATCTTCAAGCACTCATTTCCTCATTACGGACAAACAATTCCTCAGGTATATGTACATCTAAGACATTAATTACAGCAATATGTTTTTTCTTCTTGGAAAATATGATGTATTTTGTAAAATGTGCAGAAAGAACAATATCAGGAAGAATAAAAATAGATTTCTTAAAATGAACCTTTAAGAAAGTTTTGCTTTGACTGCAAATGTAGTGAAAAAGACATGTACATTGATTCTAATGTGCCCCAGAAACCCTGCTGCACAGGAACAGTTTTGTATTTCCACATCACTTGATTAGTAGGCAGCCGTTGATCCTAGGGGATCGTGGGTTTGCGCCTCTGGTGGACTGTGTCCTCTCCAGGGCGCAGGCCTGGGTGGGAAGATTTGAAGAACCGGCTGTTGCCCATGTAGCGGATTCCCCCTTTCCACGTCATTGATGTAGCCCAAGGAAAGGGCAAGCACCGATACAGCTTGGCACCAGTGTCGTTGCAGAGGTTGCCAGAGTGAAGCTGTAAGCAACATCAAACTGCCTTAGGGACCCCAGCTCCAGATTATTTCCTCAGGGTTTACTCCCAAAGCCTTTCCCATGGGTGGGTATGGCCACAAGACAGCAGAGATTTAAAATCAGAGTTTTCCTTCTCCTAGGCGCACTGCTGTCCAAGACTGATGAGCCCTACCTGCCTGAAGCAAATGGTTTTGAGGAGCCAGTGGTCCGCCTTTGCCCGTCCTCTTGTCAGTAGAAACAATTCCGCCAAGCCTAGTAGCTAAGTTACACATGAAGCCCAAGAGTTGGACTTGGTTGTCAGAGGCTGTTGAGTTGCAAGCCATTTGGAGCACTTTATAGGTAGTGGGAGCTTATCCCCACTACCACCCCTAGCTATGACAACCTTAATCACAATTATACCCCAAAATACTTCAGGACAATTAGAATATTGCTGCAAATAAAATAACAGCTTCATCATTGCATTTTTAGCTTATACCATAAGACGTTACTTGATACTGGATTTGGTTTATTATTGTCACACGTGCCAAGATACAGTGCAAAGCTTGTCCTACAGACTGCTCATACAGATCAGATCATTACACAGTGCATTGAGCTAGAATAAGGCGAAACAATAACAATGAAGAATAAAATGTAAAAGCTACTGAAAGAGTACAGCACAGGTAACCAATAAAGGCCAATGCAAAAATTCTATCTATAAATTCCAGTCAAAGAATGGTGCCAAATCTCTATCTCAGTGAGTTTTATTTGGGTAACAATGCAACAATGCTATTATTCTGAAAACTTCATTGATTAACATGAAAAATTGTATGATCCCATACAACACACACTAATTGCTGGAGGAACTCAGCAGGCCAGGCAGCATCTATAGGACTTATAAATTACAAGGGTACAACCCCTGGTCAATACTGAATTTACTTGCAGGATCACAATCAGCCTTAAGGCAACAGTCTTGGAGAGTTTCCATGCCTATGTGTCTTGTATTTGACCACCAAGGATTAGCTCACTCTGGTACCCTTCTGCCATTCACTAAATAGTACCACATACTAAATATGCTTATTGGGCAAGTCCTTGGAGACGGCAGTATCCATGGAACCAAATTAATACATTTGAAGTGACAAAATCAAGGGAAGAGTTATTGGAACAGTGGAGATTAGATTAATGAATTCCAGAGAAAATAAATAGAAAATAATACTTAAGCTGAAGAAGTAAGATATGTAGATGAATGTTTAAAGTATAAAGAGTTACATTTTATATTTTTGGATCTCAAATGTTTTATGACAGACGGATATTTAAAAATTCAGCAGCTACCTAATATTCTTGCATTTACAGATATCAAATTAAAATGTTTCCTCCCATATCATTCATTGCAAATGTTTTTTAAAAAAACAGTACCAAAAAAAATTGACAGAAAATTGGAACTAAAACAGTTTATGCATATTAAAATAACATCAGGATTTCCCGTCAATATTATCCGTACAACAGTGCATTTTGCATAGCAGAGATATGCACAGCAGGGGGAGCACTATAGAAAGTGTAATTTCTATAAAGTCTCCAAGCAGCAATTTTAAAACACATCCAAAAAATGTAAACAAGCAAAGATTGAAGCAGATCTGTGATGTGCTGCAACTCCTGTTACAAAAAATATCATAGCTCTAAAGCTCACACAGACTTGGTCCAAAACCAGTTAAAACATGCCCATAAATTACTGTAGAGCAAAGCACAAATTTTGAAATTCCCCTCCCCAACCCCCTCAGAAAATGAAACAATAATTTGCATTCATAGAGGACCTCAAATCTAGTAAAACATCCCATAAGGGACAATAGTTAAATGTTTGACACCAAGGCACAAGACCAGGTGACCCAAAGTGTAGCCAAAGATTTAAGGGACTTTCTTAAAAGGGAAGAGAAGTACACACATGGATTGCAGGCGTAAAAATTATGGATTGATGATAAAGTGCTGTGCTAATCTGACACATGGCTGCTACTGGTAGTCCAAGAGGCATGCACTAGTGATGCAAAGATCACATCATTCTCAGTAAGATCACTAAAAGCTACACCAAATACTTTTCTAAATTTGACACAATTAATTAAAATAAATTTGGAATTAAAAAGTTGGCATCTATACTGGTAGTTCAAAGACATGTCTTAACTCCTTTATGAAAGGAAATGTACTAATATCATCCGGAGTAATTTTAACAAAAAAAATCATTCATATTTTAAAATTAAATAAAAACAGCCAGATTAGGATCTCTGAAACAAAACATTGGGAAAATACAAAGGGAAAAATTAATGATGCCGCAGTATACAAAGTGAGAGTGATGTACACTGGGGAAATAGTGGAATTATCATTTAAAATTCTACCCTGCTGTTATGACTATCAAATGGATGTCATTCAGTAAGATGGACTCTTGACCTCACAATATACCTCGTTATGTCCTTGTACTCTGTCGTCTCCATGCACCTTCTCTGTAAATGTAAGGCTATATTCTGCATTGTTATTGCTTTCCCTTGTATTAGCACACTAATGTGATGAAATTACATATATGGATGAATCAGATCAGGTTTATTATCACTGACCTATGTCATGAGGTGTACTGTGGCAGCAGTACAGATGGCATGCAAAATAAAATTTTATCACAATACCTTGGTATGTGCGACAACAATAAACCAATTTATTAATTATGACGGGGAGGCTGAACTCTTGGGTATGAAGGGGTGACTAAGAATAGATGGGACATGGCAAGGCTATGTGGTGAGGTATGAAGGGGAAACTAATCACATGAAGAGAGGGGTGAAAGAATGGGTAGTGGAAACATAAGAGATGCTGGAAAACGGAGCTCAGGGAGGGCGAATCAGAATCTGTAGGGGTACTGGGATGGGGTGGAGAGTCTACATCAGGACTGGCAGAAGGAGCAGTGGAAAATGAAAGGATAAAGTGCGATCAACGCACAAAAATGCTGGACGAACTCAGCAGGTCAGGCAGCCCCCAACGGAGGAAAGTGAACAGTTAACATCCTGAGCCAGAGACTGATGAGGGATCTCGGTCCGACACGTCAACGGTTCAGATCCCTCAGCGGATGCTAACTGACTTGCTGAATTCCTCCAGCATGTTGAGCGTACTACAGCGTCTCCAGCGTCCAAGATACCGGGGGAGGGAGGCGGTGTCACGCACGCTGATTGGCTGCGAAGTTAATTCCTCGGACGGCAGTCCCCAGCGTCCGTGTCAACAAAGAGAGCGAACGCGCTCGCCCCCTGCCGCCTGGCGGTCCGGCCACCCGTGGTCCCTCCTCCTCCTCCTCCGACCCGGCCCCAGCCCACTATCAATAAAAAAAAACGGGCCAGGAAGGAGCAGCAGGCCTCGGGATGAGCTAACTCCCCTTTAAAACCCCTCAACACTCAACGGTTAAGTAAGGATAATGGGACCGGCTTCTGCCTCACCACCGCGCTCTCACTTACTCCCCGTTCCCTCAAGCCGTGCTTATAAGAGGTGGCCAGTAACTAAACTCTTGCCTCTTAATTCCCTGGGTGGGTGACAACCGGTGCTGGCGGCGCAAGACAGCTGCCCTGGGGCCTGCAGCACTGTTCCCATCGCCGGGATCCTCCCGCCCGGTGGAGAGTTCGATCTCCCCACCCCCCTCCACCTCACAATAACTTAAGCAGAGAAATTGAGCGCACTGACACCGGGACAGGAGCTACCCTGGCGCCCCCAGATAAACTGCGGAGTTGGACGGTTCCCGGCCGCGGCAGCCGCCAGTTCGGGATGACAAGTGACTGAGTGGGAAGGGTCCCGGCCGCTGCAGCCGCCAGTTCGGGATGACAAGGGACCGGGTTGGATGGTTCCCGGTCGCGGCAGCCGTCGGTTCGGGATGACAAGGAGCCAGTCAGGACAGATCCCGACGGCGGTAGCTGCCAGTTTGGGGTGACAAGGAATCAGGTTAGGCAGTTCACAGCCATGGTTGCTGCCGCTTCAGTCGGACAGCTCTCGCCAGCAGCAGCCGCCGGCCCGGAACGGGGGCAGCAACCAGTTTGGGGCCGAAGAGTCAGCTTGCGGATGGTGTTGCCAGTTACCGGCAGCCTCAGCCGCCGGTTCAAGCACCACCGGCCCGGCCGCCATCTTGGAGACTGGCAGCAAATGGCGCCCAGCCGCTGTGTTTTTTGTTGTTGTCGTCCTCCCTGCCCCCTCGCCGCCCACCTGTGTTGTAGACATGCAGCTCGTCCACGATCCCCTCGTTGCCGCCGCCGAAGATAATCATCAGCTCTTTGATGGCAACCACGCGGTGACCGTGTCGGGGCCTCGGCACCGGTCCGGTGGCTCCGGTTACCCGTCTCCATTTGGGAGAGGGAGCCGCCATCTTACTACGCCCTCCCCAGAGTGCAGCGCTCCGGCCCCGCCCCCTCCGGGTGCCCGGATGGGTAAACAGAGGAGGAGGGGCACGGGGTGGCTTCGCTCCAATGGAGGCTGGTAGAACCGTTCGGCGGCGGCTACCTCGTCCGTACCCGACGAACGTGAGGCAAGACTCGCTGCCTTTTATATCACCTTAGCTTAAAGACACACAGGGAACGGGAGGGCGGAATCATAAACACTTTCACATCAGATTCTGCAAATGCTGGCAATCCAGACCAACACACGAAATGCCAGAGCAGTTTAGGTAGCATCTATGGGAAGGAGTGAACAGTCGACGTTTTGGGACGAGTCTCTTCACCAGGACTGGAAAAGGTCGGGGTGTGTGTGTGGGTGCGATGATAACAGAATAAGAAAGTGGGGAAGAGTAGACTATGTGAGAGACGGAAGGAGGAGGGGCACCAGGGGGAGGTGATAGGCAGGTGAGGAGAAGAGGTAGGAGGACAGGGGGAGGAATTGAAGAAGGGCAGGAGGGGTGAACACATTACCAGAAGTTGGAGAAATTGATGTTCATGCCATCAGGTTGGATGCTGCTGAGCTGGAATATGAGGTGTTGCTCCTCCAACCTGAGAGTGTGGCATAATCATGGCCAAACAGGAGGCTGTGGACTGGCAGTTCAGAGTGGGAATGCATATTGGGATTAAAATGGATGGCCACTGGGAGATGGAGCAGAAGTGCTCTGCAAAGCAGTCCCCCAATCTTCTTGAGCTTTTTACTTCATCCCCCTCCCCCACCCACCTGGCTTCACCTATCAGCTTCTAGCTTGTCCTCCTTCCTCTCCCTCATCTTCTTCCTTATCCTTTCCAGTCCTGAAAAAAGGTCTTAGCCCGAAACATTGACTGTTTATTTCCATAGACGCTGCCTGACCTGCTGAGTTCTTCCAGCATTTTGTGTGTGAGGGTGGAATATTACTATCTACAGTGGTATGCAAAAGTTTGGGCACCCCTGGTCAAGATCTCTGTTGCTGTAAATAGTTAAGTGAGTAGAAGAGTCCGAAAGTCATAAAGTTAAAGATGAAACATTCTTTTTCAACATTTTAAGCAAGATTTGTGTATTATTTTTGTTTTGTACAATTTTAGAGTGAAAAAAAGGAAAGGAGCACCATGCAAAAATTTGGGCACCCAAGAGATTTGAACATAGAACATAGAATAGTACAGCACAGTACAGGCCCTTTAGCTCACAATGTTGTACCGACCCTCAAACCCTGCCTCCCATATAAGCCCCTAACTTAAATTCCTCCACGTACCTGTCCAGTAGTCTCTTAAACTTCACGCGTGTATCTGCCTCCACCACTGACTCAGGCAGTGCATTCCACGCGCCAACTACTCTCTGAGTAAAAAACCTTCCTCTAATATCCCCCTTGAACTTCCCACCCCTTACCTTAAAGCCATGTCCTCTTGTATTGAGCAGTGGTTCCCTGGGGAAGAGGCGCTGGCTATCCACTCTATCTATTCCTCTTATTATCTTGTACACCTCTATCATGTCTCCTCTCATCCTCCTTCTCTCCAAAGAGTAAAGCCCTAGCTCCCTTAATCTCTGATCATAATGCATACTCTCTAAACCAGGCAGCATCCTGCTAAATCTCCTCTGTACCCTTTCCAATGCTTCCACATCCTTCCTATAGTGAGGCGACCAGAACTGGACACAGTACTCCAAGTGTGGCCTAACCAGAGTTTTATAGAGCTGCATCATTACATCGCGACTCTTAAACTCTATCCCTCGACTTATGAAAGCTAACACCCCATAAGCTTTCTTAACTACCCTATCCACCTGTGAGGCAATTTTCAGGGATCTGTGGACATCTACCCCCAGATCCCTCTGCTCCTCCACACTACCAAGTATCCTGCCATTTACTTTGTACTCTGCCTTGGAGTTTGTCCTTCCTTCCAAAGTGTACCACCTCACACTTCTCCAGGTTGAACTCCATCTGCCGCTTCTCAGCCCACTTCTGCATCCTGTCAATGTCTCTCTGCAATCTTTGACAATCCTCTACACTTTCTACAACACCACCAACCTTTGTGTTGTCTGCAGATTTGCCAACCGACCCTTCTACCCCCACATCCAGGTCGTTAATAAAAATCACAAAAAGTAGAGGTCCCAGAACAGATCCTTGTGGGACACCACTAGTCACAATCCTCCAATCTGAATGTACTCCCTCCACCACCACCCTCTGCCGTCTGCAGGCAAACCAATTCTGAATCCACCTGGCCAAACTTCCCTGGATCCCATGCCTTCTGACTTTCTGAATAAGCCTACTTTGTAGAACCTTGTCAAATGCCTTACTAAAATCCATATAGATCACATCCACTGCACTACCCTCATCTATATGCCTGGTCACCTCCTCAAGGAACTCTATCAGGCTTGCTAGACACGGTCTGCCCTTCACAAAGCCATGCTGACTGTCCCTGATCAAACTATGATTCTCTAAATGCCCATAAATCCTATCTCTAAGAATCTTTTCCAACAACTTTCCCACCACAGACTTAAGGCTCACTGGTCTATAATTACCCGGACTATCCCTACTACCTGTTTTGAACAAGGGGACAACACTCACCTCCCTCCAATCCTCCGGTACCATTCCCATGGACAACAAGGACGTAAAGATCCTAGCCAGAGGCTCAGCAATCTCTTCCCTCGCCTCGTAGAGCAGCCTGGGGAATATTCCGTCAGGCCCAGGGACTTATCCGTCCTAATGTATTTTAACAACTCCAACACCTCCTCTCCCTTAATATCAACATGCTTCAGAACATCAACCTCACTCATATTGTCCTCACCATCATCAAGTTTCCTCTCATTGGTGAATACCGAAGAGAAGTATTCACCGAGGACCTCGCTCACTTCCACAGCCTCCAGGCACATCTTCCCACCTTTATCTCTAATTGGTCCTACCTTCACTCCTGTCATCCTTTTTTTTCTTCACATAATTGAAGAATGCCTTGGGGTTTTCCTTTACCCTACTCACCAAGGCCTTCTCATGCCCCCTTCTTGCTCTTCTCAGT
Organism: Mobula hypostoma; assembly: GCF_963921235.1. NCBI lineage: Eukaryota > Metazoa > Chordata > Chondrichthyes > Myliobatiformes > Myliobatidae > Mobula > Mobula hypostoma. Next base: position 62,618,098 of record NC_086105.1, on the reverse strand, counting down.
CCCTTCTTAAGCTCCTTTCTTGCTTCCCTATATTCCTCAATAAACCCATCTGATCCATGCTTCCTAAACCTCATGTATGCTGCCTTCTTCCACCTGACTAGATTTTCCACCTCACCTCACTTGAATGGTAGGGTGGTTCCTTCACCCTACCACTCTTTATCTTCCTCACTGGGACAAGTTTATCCCTAACATCCTGCAAGAGATCTCTAAACATCGACCACATGTCCATAGTACATTTCCCTGCAAAAACATCATCCCAATTCACACCCGCAAGTTCTGGCCTTATAGCCTCATAATTTGCCCTTCCCCAATTTATCCTTTTCAATGATAATGCTAAAGGCCAGGGAGCGGTGGTCACTGTCCCCCAGATGCTCACCCACTGAGAGATCTGTGACCTCACCCAGTTCATTACCTAGTACTAGATCTAGTATGGCATTCCCCCTAGTTGGCCTGTCCACATACTGTGACAGGGATCCGTCCTGGACACACTTAACAAACTCTGCCCCATCTAAACCCTTAGAACTAATCAGGTGCCAATCAATATTAGGGAAGTTAAAGTCACCCATGATAACAACCCTGTTATTTTTGCACCTTTCCAAAATCTGCCTCACAGTTTGCTCCTCTGTATCTCTGCTGCTACCAGGGGGCCTATAGAATACCCCCAATAGAGTAACTGCTCCCTTCCTGTTCCTGACTTCCACCCATATTGACTCAAAAGAGGATCCTGCTTTGAGCTCTCAGATAACTTTTACCAAAGGCTCAGACCTTAATTAGCTTGTTAGGGCTATGGCTTGTGCACAGTCATTGTTAAGAAAGGCCAGGTGATGCAAATTTCAAAGCTTTATAAATACCCTGACTCCTCAAACCTTGTCCCACTATGGAAGGATGGCTTATTAATTAAACTCTATGATGTGGGAATTAGAGGTAGAATGTTTAATTGGATCAAAGATTTCCTTAAGGAAAGGACAATTCGAGTAAGAATAGGTGGAACAAGCTCCAAGTCAGTTAAAATAGGTAATGGTACCCCTCAAGGAAGTGTCATTAGTCCAGTTCTTTTTAATGTCATGATAAATGATATCTTTGATCAGGTAGGGACAGGATTTGGCAATTCATTGTTTGCAGACAATGGTGCAATCTGGAAAAGAGAAAGAAACATCAAGTATATATTAAGGCAGGTTCAAAAGGCTTTAAGATCAGTTGAAAACTGGGCTAATTTTCAGGATTTCTGCTTCTAAGTCCAAATATATGATTTTTGGCTTTAGAAGAAAGATTCCTGATTGTGAATTGTGTCTATATGATTCTCTACTAGAAAAAGTCAAGATATTCAAGTTTTTAGGTGTGTGGTTCGATGAAAGACTTACTTGGAGAGTTCATATAGATAAAACAATTGGAAAGTATGAAAAACGTTTAAATGTTATGAGAAGTATTGCTGGATGCGACTGGGGAGCAGGGCAGGAAACTATGTACTTAATATAGCTAGCTATGATTAGATCAGTTATAGATTATGGTAGTATTGCTTATGGTTCTGCTGCTACGGCAGTGCTTGGAAAACTAGACACTGTGCAGTCCAAAGCACTTAGATTCCGTTGTGGAGCTTTTAGAACAACATCAGTCCTGGCATTATGTGTGGAGATGGGAGAAGTGCCTCTACATTTAAGATGAATTCAGTTGGGTCTGCAGTATTGGGTAAAACTAAATGGATTCAATCACAGCTGTCCATCAAAGTGTCTTTTGCAGGGGAAGTCAGAGTGCCAAAGTAAAATTAAAAGATACCTATTTTTATATTTGGTTAATAACTGGGCTGTGAAATTGAAACTGACTGAGGTAGACATAGTTGGCCAAATTTGCTTGCCACCCGTCCCTTTTTGGCTCTTTCCAGTACCAGAAGTAGACCTATTCCTCCTTTTTCAGCTTCAAGGAAGCAGTGCAATTTCATCAGCGTTGATCATAAATGAATATTTAAGTAATAAATGGGGATCTTATTTGAAGACTTTTACTGATGGCTCAGTGGACCTAGAGAGCAGTAGGGCAGGATTTGGGATGTATGTGTCTCAACTTGGAGTTAAAATTGGTCACCGGGTTTCAGATGGTGTTTCTGTCTTTGCAACAGAATTATTAGCAATCCTCTGGGCCTTATGGTGGATAGAAGACTCTCGACCACGTAGGGTTATCATCTGTTCGGATTCTGCTGCTGCCTTAGAGGCTATAAAAGGGAATAAATCAAAAGCTCGTCCTGACATAGTTATTGAGATTCTCTTAGTGTTGTTTAGAGTAGGGAAGATGGGTTGTGCAGTTAGATTTTCATGGATACCTGGGCATGCTGGGGTGGAGGGAAATGTAATTGTGGATGGCATTGCAAAGTCTTCCTTACAGAGCAGGCAAGTACAAATTAGAGTTCTCCTAGGCAGAGCAGAATTGAGAAGTAGGATTAAAAAAGGTATAGAGAAGAAGTGGCAGGAGGATTGGAAAAATGAATTAAGGGGCAGGCATTATTTTTCTAGTCACCCACTAGTTATAAAGGTCTCAAACTGTTACCTTTTAAGTCGTAGAGATATGGTGAAATTAACAAGACTTAGGTTGGGGCATTGTGGGTTAAACTATTATTTAAAGATAATAGGAAAACATCCTACTGGATTATGTGACTGTGGTAGTCCAGAGACAGTCCAGCATGTTTTGCTGAGCTGTAATTGATACAAAATTGAAAGAAGCATGTTGTTGAAGAGGCTATCTGGCTTAAGTGTATTTTGGTTTTCTAGTAAATCTTTGTTTGGCCATCAACAGAATCAACATCTGATTGAAGAGTCTGTTATTCAGTTTATACGTGAGACTAGGTTATATTTGAGAATTTGAGTTCCTTGAGTTCTATAATTAATTATACATCCTGCGAAGGGCTGTAATACGCCTAGATGCATCTTAAACAGCCGGAAATAGAAGGAGGAGAAGAGGAAGAAACCTTGTCCCAACAATCAGCAGCCATGGGCTCCTCTAGGCAGCTGCCTAGCACTCTGAAAATTATAATGAATGATGCTCACAAAGCAGGAGAAGGCTATAAGAAGAAGCAAAGCGTTTTCAGGTAGCTGTTTCCTCAGTTCAAAGTGTAATTAAGAAATGGCAATTAACAGGAACGGTGGAGGTCAAGTTGAGGTCTGGAAAACCAAGAAAACTTCCCGAGAGAACTACTCGTAGGATTGCTAGAAAGGCAAATCAAAACCCCCATTTGACTACAAAAGACCTTCTGGAAGATTTAGCAGACTCTGGAGTGGTGGTGCACTGTTCTACTGTGCAGCGACACCTGCACAAATATGACCTTCATGGAAGAGTCATAAGAAGAGATCCTTTCCTGCGTCCTCACCACAAAATTCAGCATTAGAAGTTTGCAAAGGAACATCTAAAGCTTGATGCATTTTGGAAACAAGTCCTGTGGACTGATGAAGTTAAAATAGAACTTTTTGGCCGCAATGAGTAAAGGTATGTTTGGAGAAAAAAGGTTGCAGAATTTCATAAAAAGAGCACCTCTCCAGCTGAAGCACGGGGTTGATTGATCATGCTTTGGGCTTGTGTTGCAGCCAGTGGCACGGGGAACATTTCACTGGTAGAGGGAAGAATGAATTCAATTAAATACCAGCAAATTCTGGAAGCAAACATCACACCATCTGTAAAAAAAAGCTGAAGATGAAAAGAGGATGGCTTCTACAACAGGATAATGATCCTAAACACACCTCAAAATCCACAATGGACTACCTCAAGAGGCGCAAGCTGAAGCTTTTGCCATGGCCCTCACAGTCCCCCAACCTAAACATCATCGAAAATCTGTGGATAGACCTCAAAAGAGCAGTGCATGCAAGGTGGCCCAAGAATCTCACAGAACTAGAAGCCTTTTGCAAGGAAGAATGGGTGAAAATCCCCCAAACAAGAATTGAAAGACTTTTAGCTGGCTACTGAAGGTGTTTACAAGCTGTGCTACTTGCCAAAGGGGGTGTTACTAAGTACTGACCATGCAGGGTGCCCAAACTTTTGCTTCGGGCCCTTTTCCTTTTTTTGTTATTTTGAAGCTGTAAAAGATAGAAATAAAAAATGTAGTCTTGCTTAAAATACTAAAGAAATATGCCATCTTTAACTTTATGCCTTTTGGAAATCAGGTCATCTTTTACTCGCTTTGCTATTCACAGTAACAGAAATTTTGACCAGGGGTGCCCAAACTTTGCATGCCACTGTATACTTTGCTGCCCTTTATAATCACCTTCGTCTAAGGGTACAGAGGGAATATGAGGAAAGAATATTGCCATTCTCTGCAGCATTTTATATCACTTTGATATAAGACAGAGAGGGAGCCTTCTCTGAGGATCGTCACCTTGTCATGGTGGAGAGGCTTGTGAGCTCCTGAGATCCCGAGATCGATGCTGTCTGGTGTTCAGCTCCTGGCAGGTTCACCCATGGTGGTAAAGTTAAGGAGGAGGTTCGAGCAAAAATCAATCCAACCAAGACCTCTGTGGTGGAGCTGGGGGAAGATGATGACACAGCACAACAGCAGTGAAGGTGAAGGAAGCTGCAGCCATGAACGGACCCAGTCATTTTATATTATTTGACACTGGACCCGGACCCCGAGGACCATGTAGTGGCTGCCTGTGTATCAGCCTCCCCACATTAAACAAAGTCACGCACAGACATTGTCCATTAAGGGAATATTCTTAGGAGAATATCAGTACTACTATAGATGAAATGCAAGAGAAAAATATTGTCTTTCTATGCTGACTTTTGTATCATTAGTATAAAAATACAGGGGGAATTTGAGGAAAGGTATTCTCATACGTATTGTAAGTTGTTAGTATACACTGCAGTTTTTAAAAATAATTTTGGAATATTCAAAGGGAATGAGGGAAAAATCTTATACATATGAAATATCATTAAACTCTGCTGCTTTTTATGATATGATATGATTATGAAGACACGTAGTCCTCTTTTATGACACATTATTTCTTCCGGTGTGATATCCACAAAACACAGGACAAACCAAGACTGAAAAAACTGACAAAACCACATAATTATAACATATAGTTACAAACAGTGTAACAATACCATAACTTGATGAAGAAGTCCATGAGCACAGTAAAGTTCAAAGTTTCTCAAATGTCCCACATCTCATGCAGACGGGAGAAGGAAGAAAAACTCTCCCTGCCATGCTGACCACAATCTGACTCTGAGTCATCTGAAGACTTCGAGCTCTGATCAGCTCTCCAACACCGAGTACTGAGTGCCATCTCTGTCGGAATGATTCGACCTCCTTCTAGGTAGCCAAAAGCGGGCAAAGCCGGGGATTTTGAGGCCTACCCTCCGAAAGATTCATGATTGCACAGTAACAACAGCAGCGAACAGGCATTTCAGAAATGTCTCCAGGTGTTCCTCTGTACTTTCACGTCCATTCTCCATCAAATCAGAATTGTCCATGGCCCCTATGTGACCTTAGTATAAAGGTACAGAGGGAATATGAGGGAAAACAATCTTATGTATCATGAATTATCATTACACGCAGCTATCTTTTATAAAACTTTAGTGTATTCAGATTCACGTACTTATCACATGTACATTGAAACACACAGTGAAATGCATCATTTGCCTTAACAACCAGCACAACCCAAGGAAGTGCTGGAGGCAGCCCACAAGTGTCACCACACATTCCGACATTGCAATCTCACCATGTTCACAGAACACACAATTAATGACAGCAGAGCAACAGCAAAGCAAGCCCCTTACCTCCCTCCCTCCCACCCACACACATACACATTCACACAGACTCCAATCCCCAATCCCAGGACAGGCTTCTGGACCTCCAATCTCCAGTGGACTCAGTCTCATAGATATTGGGCCTTCTGTACGGAGGAAATATGAACAAAGGTTCTCATATGTACAATGAATAATCACTACTGCTGTCTTTTATAAAACTTTAGCATAGGAATGTGATGGAAAAATATTATACACTGCCTTTTATGTAGCTTTACTATAAATCAGGGGCTCCCAAACTTTTTTATGCCATGAACTCCTACCATTAATGGATGGGATCATGAACTCCAGGTTGGGAACCCCTGCAATAAAGAGACAAAGGGAACGTAAAAGTAAAACCGTTTCATGTATAGTGAATTATCTTGATACTGTTTTAAATAGAACTTTAGCATAAAGGTGCAATAGGGATGTGAAGAATACGTTCACACACAGAGAGTTGTATTGCAAATGTAACTTGTGTTTGTATTATACTTCGCTGTTGCTGCTGCAAAGTTAGTTTTCATGGCAATTATACCCTGTGTATGTATACCTCTAAGTGTATTACTTGATCTGTGATTTAAGATTTAAAATGGGTATCAATCAAGGCTTTTAAAAGGGAAAATCAAAAATAAAAACTGCAGATGCTGGTCATCTAAAATAAAAACAGAAAATTCTTGAATCTCTTAGCAGGTCAGACTGCATCTGTAGGGACAGAAGCAGAGTTAACATGACAGGTTAAAGACCCTTCTTCACTTGAACTGGAAAGGAGACCGGGGTGACCATGGGCTTAAGCTGTAAACAAGATTATCTGGTCAACGAGTGAATGAAAGCAGTTACAGAGTGAAGACATGGACAAAAGAACATCGGAGTTACAAAATGCAGAGCAAGAGACATGCCCAGCAGGTCAGATTGGTGATGTTCCCAAATCCCATAATAAATAAACAAGCTGAGCTAATGTCAGATGACAGATGGAGACAGGCAGTTCAAGTCATCGGAAGTTGTAGAACTCAGTATAGACCAGAAGGAAGATTCTGTAATAGCGATTGAGAGGGAAAAACTTGCAAACCTATTGGGAATGAACAGGGTAATGACATTGATGGGATTGCTATACAAAGAATCAGTATAGACTGCCAAGTTGCCCAGACTTTGGTCACTGCTATTTTACAATGATCTCATTTGGTCTCCTAATAAACTATTTTACAAAAGGAGATTATGCTCCTTGTGGTTTATTTAAGGACTTATTTAATATGGCCAGTGTCCTTTGTAAAATAATCCACAAGTAGTCTCTGCTTTTGAGCAGTGACACAACTGGTAGAGCCACTTCTTTACAAACTTAGCCATCCAGCTTCAATCCTGACTTTGAGTGCTGTCTGTATGGAGTTTGCATGTTCTCCTATGGTCACCTTGGGTACACCAGTTCCCTCCCACTTCCCAAATTTTGCAGATGGTCAGCTTCGTTATCCATTATCAACATTATCAAAGGACTTGGGGTATTAGTAGATAAGACATTTGCCACAGGATACCCAAGTTCACATTCATTTATTTATCACATGTACATCGTTGTTTACATTAACAACCAATACACCCTAAGGATATGCTGGGGCAGCGTGCAAGTGTTGCCACTCATGGCTGGTCCATTTCAATTTATGATCAATGGTGGCTCCCAGAATACAAATAGTGAAGGGCTTGGCTATTGAATCTAAGACTACATGATTTGATTCTGTCACACTGGAGATGGTCAATATCTTGGCACTTTTGTGGCACAAATGTTACTTGCCTGAATGTAGGAATGGGCTGTTTTATTTGCAGGGGAGTTGGAAGTAAGTTTGAATAATGTGCACCTGTCAACAAACATCCCATCTCTGTCCATCTGACAGAAAGGGGAACAGGGTTGAGATACGAAAAATCAGCCATGATTGAATAGTGGAGCAGACTAAATGCACCAAATGGCCTGACTCTGTTCCTATATCTTATGGAAAGGAGATTATTGATGAAGCAGACAAAGATGTTCGCGCTAGGGGCAGAATCTTGAGGAACACACGTAGTCATGTCCTGGGGCTGGGCAGACAAACCTCCGACAGCCACAACCATCTTGTGCCAAGTAATGATGACGGACAGAGCATTTTCCTTATGATGACCTTTGATTTCTGTTACAGCATGATATCTCAATGCCACACTCAGTCAAGTGTGGGATGATGTCAAGTGCAGTCATTCTATCCATTACTACCACCAGGGAGAAGGTACAGAAACCTGAACACCCACACTCAATGTTTTAGGAGCAGCTTCTTCTGACATCTGAATGGTCCGTGAATCTATTAACACTACCTTGCTATTTCTCTCTCTTTTTGCACTATTTATTTATTTATTGGAACTCAGCTGGTCAGGCAGCATTTATGGAGATGATAAAAAACAGTCAAAGGTTCAGCCCAAGACCCCTCATCAGGAGTGAAAAGGAAGGGGGAAGAGTGGTGCCACAACTACAAACTTTCACTCAATGTCTGCAAAACCAAAGAACTGCTTATCGACTACAGGAGGAAGAAGGCAAAGATTCATGAACCAGCCTTCATAAGGGCATGAGAGGTGGAGAAGGTCACTAACTTTAAATTGCTTTGTGTTGTCATATCACAGTGCTATCACAGAAAAGACATGATATTGACTCTACTTTTTTAGATGTTTATGTAGATCTGGCATGTCATCTAAAACTTTGACGAACTTCTATAGATGCACAGTATCCTGACTGGTTGCATCATAGTCTGGTAAGGAAGCACCAATGCCCAAGAATGGAAAAGTCTACAAAATGTGGTGGATATGGCCCAGACTATCTCAGCTAAAGCCTTTCTCATCATGGAGCTCATCTACAGGGAGTGTTGTCATAAGAAAGCAACATTCATCATCAAGGACCCCACGATCCAGGCTATGCTCTCTCCTTGCCACTACCATTGGGCAAGAAGTCCAACATCACCAGATTCTGGAACAGTTAGTACCCTACAACCATTAGGCTCTTAAGCCAGCCTGGATAGCTTCACTCACCGTAACTCTGAATGATCACACACTTTCAAGGACCTTGCAACTCATATTCTCAGTATTATTTGTTTACTTATTTCTTTCAATTTGCTCAACTTGTCTTCTTTTGCACATTGGTTGTTTGTCAATCTTTGTTTATCCATAGTTTTTCATAAATTTTATTGTATTTCTTTATTTTACTGTGAATGCCTGCTAGAAAATGAATCTCAGGGTTGTATATGGTGATGTATATGTACTTTGATAATAAGCTTACTTTGACTTTAATAATAAATGTGACTCTGATTGCTTATCTCCAGAATTCAGCTCCTTGGTTTAAAGCTGTGATTAGATCTAGAGCGGAATGTTCCTGGCAAAACCCAAACTGAGCATTGATGAGCAGGTTCTTGGTGAGTTAATACAGCTTCCATCATGTTGTTGATAATTCAGATTTATTTATCATATTTACATCGAAACATATAGTTGTTTGTGTTAACAACCAACACGACCTAAGGATACACTAGGGGCAGCCCACAAGTGTCGCCGGACATTCCAGCCCCAGCGTAGCATGCCCATGGTGACTGAGAGTGATCTGCTGGATTAGATTTGTCCTGCCTTTTGTGAACAGGACATACCTGGGCAATGTTTTCCACATTTTTGGCTCAATGCCAGCATTGGCTACAGCTACAATAGTTCTGGAGCACAATGTACTACAGCTGGAATAAATCTGTGTCACGGTGCTTTTTGCTGTACCAACTACTGTCAGCTGGTTCTTCATACTGTGGAATGAATTAAATTAGATGAAGATTAGCTATTGGTAGGCTAGTCTTAGAAATGTTAGCAGAATTCCTTCACTGATTTTTTTTGAGAGTGTGGTAATCTTATGGTTGCTGTTACCTATCTATCTTAGTTTTAATTCCAGATTTGTTTGATACCCCAGCTGTCATGGGGGGGGGGGATTCAAACTCATTTCTGCATTAGTAGTCCAGAAGTCTGGCTGCTTATCCAGCAGCCTTAACTACACCAGTACCAAAGGAGACCTAAAATAGTCTTTAAATCAAGATTCAACCAAAATAAAGCTTGTTTGCAGCACTTCCTTTGTTTTTATCTGAACTATTGCAGAGATCATGTCTTTACTAAAGAGAGATTTAATAATGTTCTTGAAAATAGCTCTAACTGATGCCTTTTCTAAAATAATCTTTAGGAAATGTGTCTCGGTCTCAGTATGACTCAGAGCAGTTTCAAACCAATGGAGTATAACTGTTATTGTAATTGAGGAAGCATAGCAACAAGCTCTCTCGGACAGCTATGTGACCCTGTTCAGATCTTTTAGTATTTCAGTTGAGGCATAAATAATAAGCACCCGATGCAAATGAATGAAATTATGCACCTGAAAATGAATCTCAGGGTAGTATATGGAGACATATGCATATTTGATAATAAATTTACTTTGAACTTTGAAAAGATGGCACCTGCCACAATGCAATTACTGCACTGCAGTGTCAGCAGAGTTGATGTCTTTTCTAAAACCACCTGCAAGGATTACCTCAATAATCCTGAGAAAAAGACAGGTATTTGCAATTGAAAATAAACACCATAATTCAGCTTGAACAGCAACTAAATGCTGAATTAAATTGTTGTTTCCTTAATACCTTTTAGTCTTAGAGGTGCCATATAGCAGAATATCACTTGGTAAAATCCTGCTGTATCAATCAAATAATGTATGATCTCGCTCAATGAACAGACTTACTATTAGTATTAGTTCAAAGCACTGTCCCCTCTAAACTATGCGGTGCAGGTCCTCATAATAATTGAACTGTTTCTGTGCACAGAGCTGGAATTGAACGCAATTAGAAAAAGTTTATGAAACGTGAAAAATTTTCTTTGTTGTACTGTATTTCATTAATAATTAAATTTAAAAGTATGTGAATTTTCAGTCTAAATATTCATCATAGTAGGCATATTACAAATAAAACACTTAAAATGTCATGCGGTTTTCAGGCCATGTAAAAATTTCCTGCTCAAAGTAATGGTTGGTCCACTCAGCTGTAAAAATATTAGAGGGAACTTTGGTATTAATTGATGCATTTGCCAATACATCCTATTTATTGTACTACATATACACTATTTCCTGTGGCTACATTTCATAATATCTCTGTAATAAGAGATATAAGACACAAGAACAGAATTAGGCCATTTGGCTCATAATGTCTGCTCCACAAGCTCATCTGTCCTATCATTTAATGCAGAGGCATCATCTCTCTGTCTCCCAAGTATTACTTTCTGGGCATTTCAGCGTTTATTTGGTACTTGTTAAACATCAAGCATCAAAATATAGCACCACCTATGTTCTATCAATGTCAGTTCAGATTCTGTTTGCTGTGTCGTATTTTCTTCTGATAATTAAAATATTTTTAGTTTACAAAGGAACTTGAAATGAAAAGACCTGAATTATGAGCTGTTGCGAAAGTCAACTAATTGAGCAAGCTGAAGCTAAATCAATCCAAAAATTAAATCCAACCGGCCAAGGATTCTTACGGCTCCAACAGATGCTAAGGGTAAAACAATTCAATTTTTTATGGATTCTATTTTGCAAAAAGTTTAAGCATGTACCTAAAATTATCGAGACACAAGACACGGCAGACGCTGGAATCTGATGCAAAAAGCAAACTGCTGGAGGAACTCAACAACTTAACCACATAACACATTATCCACTTCCCTCCACAGATGCTTCCTGACCAACTGAGTTCCTCAGCAGTTTGTGTTTTTTTTTAATCTAAAATTATCCTGGTGCTTACAAATATCTTTATTTTTACCATACTGCTATTATCTGCTTCGCAAGTGATATTTTTTTCTGATCCTATAGTTTTGGAAGGTGAAAACCTGGAAACCTAGCTACTCCAGTGATCCCAGTACAATTGTCAATTTGGAGAATACTGTTGTGGGTTTTTTTTTGCATAATCTTGCTTTCTTTCAAGTGCTTTAAAACACATCTTCAAAGTAAACTTTATGTCTTTACTAGACGTTAACCACTACTACCAAACACAACTTCATATTAGATAGAGCTGACCTCAGAAAGGAAAGGAAATGTGCATACTTTTTATGTACGAAGGGATGATGAAAGAAAGCAAAACAATAATTACTAATAGAAAATATATAGATTTTTCTCAGTGAAAGATTTTTCAGATATTGCTCTGTGGATGTAACAAAATCATTTATAATGAATAAGATTCAGATAGATAAATGGATGGCTATGGCAGAGGGAAGGGTTAGATTGATCTTAGAGTAGGTTAAAAGGTCAGCACAACATTGTGGGCCAAAGGGCCTGTACTGTGCTGTACTGTCCTATGTTCAATGATAATTTCCTTACTACTGTGTACTTTTAGGATGTGGAACTGAAATAAATCTATATAAAGTTGTAAACATTAGAAACAGGAGCAGAAATACAGTACACCATAATGGTCTCAGATCTCTGCTATTGAGCAGGATCATGGTTCATTTTTAGATTTAGTACTAAATCTTTACAGTCTCATTTTTAATCTTGGATCCAGGTTCCCCTATCAAACACCTGTGACCTGTGCTTTGAGGAGAGGTTGAGTGAGTTAGAGCTTTTCTCTTTGGAGCAAAGGAGGATGAAAGGTGACTAGTTAGAGGTGTACAAGATGGTAAGAGGCATAGATTGAGTGGTTAGTCAGAGACTTTCTTCCCGGGGCACAAATAGCTAATACTGTACAAGAGTCATAATTTTAAGGTGAATGGAGGAAAGTGTAGGAGGATGTCAGAGATAATTTTTTTTTACCCACAGAGTAGTGAGTGTGTGGAAGGCATCGCCAGGGGTGATGGTGGAGGCATTAGGGACATTTAAGAGACTCATAGATCAATACAAGGATGATAGAAAAGTGGAGGGCTATATCAGAATGAAGGGTTAGATACTGTAGAACTTAGAATACATTAAAACGTTGGCAGAACATCGTGGGCAGAAAGGCCTGTACTATGCTGTAGTGTTTGCTTATTTATTTTTATTCAGAGATACAGCAAGGTGCACCACCCAAAAACCCTGACAACCCCTGTTTTACCCCAACCTAATTACAGGACAATTTACAATGACCCATTAACCTTCTAACTGGTACGTCTTTAGAGCAGAGCACCCAGAGAAAACTCATGCATTCCATGGGGAGGATGTACAGACTCCTTACAGAGGACACCAGGATTGAACTGTACGCCGAGCTGAAATGGTATTGCAGTAACCACTACACTACCGTGTTCGATGTTCTACGTTTATTATTCTAAAGGGTCAAAAGTCCATCTTCAAAAACATAAGGTGACACTGCAACAAAGGAGGCTTAGCCCACTTTGACTCATCCAATCTCTTAGAAGAACATTTGAACTAACATCCAGCTCACTGAAAAAAATATACCTGAAGGCTAATGTTATAAAATGTGTTTCAGAGCATTAGTTTCTTCCTCATTGTGTTTCTACATTGTTGTTCAAGTGCAGACAGCAGATCTTTTGCCTCCACACAACAAGTTTTTCGGAATGAAATCTTGTGTTTGAGCACATTCCGGGGAGGCACTGAGGGAGTGGTGTGCTTTTGGAAGTGTCATCTTTCAGACAGGATGTTAAGCAGAAGCCTGCATGCAGCTGCCTTGATGCTACCTAGTAAAGCTTGAAGTCATTCCTAGTTTTTTTTGACCAACATTTTCCCAAAAATCAACACTAGAACAGATTATTTGATCATTAAATCTCTACTTTTCACAGGAGCTTGCATTCTGCAAATAGACTGTGTTATTTCCTTAATTACAGTAGTGACCACACTTCAGAGGACTTCGTTTGCTATACCGCAACTAGGGATGTTTCTAAAAGAGATGTGCAATATACTATACAAATGCAAATCTTTCTTCCATTCTTGTATAATCTTAATTATCTAAACACACTCTGAGAAGAAAACGGTAACAAAGACTGATATTTCATACTGAATTTCCACATCTTCTAAATGACACTACCAAACACATTTATAAAGAAGGGTAACTTGAGTATTGAATATGAGGTGGTTACTTGTGACCTCACTTTGTACTGTATATACTAAGCAAGAATAAGATTATGACTTTAAAGGGGAACAATGTCAAAAGTAGAATATAATCTGCTTTGGATGCAGATTTTTAACTCTCATAAAACAGCCTCCTCTTTAGGACTCTGTCTATACTTTTCACTGTCTCAGTAAAGCAGTAACACAATCAAAAATCCCACCCACCCCAGACATTCTCTCTTCTCCCCTCTCCCATCAGACAAAAGATACAAAAGCTGAAAACACGTACTACCAAGCCCAAGGACAGCTTTTATCCCACTGTTATCAGACACTTGAACAGACTTCTTGTATGATAAGATGGACTCTCGGTCTCACAATCTATTTTGTTATGATCACACACTTCATCATTTACCTGCACCACATTTTTGGTAGGTTTGCACTTTATTCTGCATAGTTTTTGTTGCACCTTATTCTAGCTCGTTGCACTGTGTAATGATCTGATCTGTATGAAGGGTTTGCAGGACAAGCTTTTCACTGTATCTCAGTACATGTGGCAACTATAAACCAATACCAAAATAGTGATTGATATATATATATATATACACATATACATACACACACACACACACACTCACTCACTCACTCACTCTGAGGTCATTTGACTACTATCAACTTCTTGTGTTTTCTGCCTAAAAAATTGGTAGGTAATTCTTAAGAGTTCGTGAAGGATTTGGAGGAAGATTTGTGGCATTAACAATAGCATCCATGGCCCATCAGGCCTGTGAATTTGTGAGCAGCCACCTTGCGACCAACAGATAGGTGACTGCTTAGGTATACAGATTGACTCCTATACCTGTTATTAAACCTGACTGTAATTTTCAACTACAAACAGATGGACTACACGTTTTGCCAGATTCAGTTAAAGGGATTGTTGAAAAGCCATTTAAAAAACAGCCAAAAAATTTGTAATTTTCCAGATCTACTAAGGTAGAAGATATCTAACAGCAGAAGTCTGCATCTCCATCCAGCCTATGAACTGAGGCCCTCTCTGCTCTTACCAAAGACCCCGTAGCAATACTCCAAAGAAATGCAGGGAGCTGTCCCGTGTCACCAACCAGTTCGGTGTCACACCTGCCATACAGAGTATATCTACAGCTTCAGCAAATGTGTAAGGTAGGCTGGTGAATATAGTCATCAGTCTTTTCCTACTCTCACCTCCAGCAAGTCTTCTAAGACCAAGTTTGACCCAGGTGGTAAATCAAAAACTGCAAATGCTGGAGATCTGATATAAAATCGAAATGCTGGATAACAAGTCAAGCAGAATCTGTGGCGATAGTTTTTCACTGATAACGGAATCAAGGCCAGAGTGTGTTGAAATGGAGGCTTAAACTGGGTAACTGGAAGCTTCGTTTCATGCTTGTGATCTGAACGTGGTCTGTGGTAGATTGGATTTCTGACTCTTCATGTTCTTCCAAGAATTCACCTTGCAATTCCAGAAGAAACAAGCCAGGACACTATGGTAACACAGACTGCTGGAGGAGAATAAATGGAAGAGAATAAACAGTTCATTCTTTGGGCCGAGACCCTTCATCAGGACTGGAAAGCAAAGGAGCAGAAGTCAGAATAAAAAGGTGGGGGATAGGAAGGAGTACAAGTCGGAAGTGTTACGGTGGGGGGGGGGTGTTGATGGAGGTGGACCCAAATGCAAGACAGAAGTACTAGGAACAGGACAAGGTTTATAGAGATAGCAAGGTGAGTAAGGAAGAAACAATACTGGACATTGACAAGACTAGGATTCAGGGCCTGGGCTAGGACTTGGACTAGAAACATGGGACCCAGACAGGGAACTAGGAACAAGGAGCCTGGACTAGGAACACAGAACTCTAGAACCAGAGCCTGGACAAGGACCCAGAACCTGGGTCTTGGTTGGAACTTGGAACCTGGGTCTTGACTCAGAACCAGAACCCAGGTCTAGGTTAGGACTCAGGACTAGGATCTTGGTAAGGACAGGGCAAGGTACCCCAGCACAGGACAAGGAATCTCCAGCACCAGAACTAGATAAGGACACAAAGCTCAGATTTGGACAGGGCTGGAACATTGCACCTTGGACAAGGACAAGGCTCCAGGGCTGGGACCCTTTCTAGGGCCCAGGATGACTGCTAAGGTAAACTGCCAAGGGACTCCTGGACTGGACAAGAACACAAAACCTTGCCTTGGACAGGACTGGAACACAGTACCTGGAACACAGGAACACAGAGCCAGGATCCCTCCTTGAAAACAGGACCTAGGGCCAGGGCTTTATAAGAGTCAGGACCCCTCCTTGGGAACAGGACCTAGGGCTAGGATTCTTTGACACAAACACTAAACAAAGGGACACAAAGAGTTAGTTCCAAACTCAACAATAGATAGTTCCTTCTCTTAGCATGGCAAGGCTCCAGTCTCACTCCAGCAGTTGAACTTGACAGGGCTGCAAACAAATGCTGGAGAGGGAAGAGAACAGTCCAACCCAGCCATCCTTGGTTTGAGAGGTATTTATGTGCCAGCCCAAAATGAGAATCAGGTGCCTCAATTAAGGCACCCAATGGAACAAGGGAAAACAGGAAAACCCGGAATAAGGAATCGACGGACCGGACTGTGAACCAGAATTCAGACTTCACGGACCAGACCATGACAGGAAGGTGATAGGTGAGACCATGTGAGGGAGAAGGTGGGTAGGTTGGTGGGTTGGAGAAGTGATAGAAAGTAAGAAGCTGGGAGTTTGTAAGGAAATAGTTAAATGTAATTCTTCCTTGGTACAGTCAATACAATATAGTATGTAAGTCTTTAAGACAAAATGATATTAGCTTGGATTAGGATCGTTTTGAGAAAGTACCAGGGAACCAGTTCACAGCAATGTTTTGAGAAAGTTAAGGGAGTACAGGTCTACAGCCATAATAGAGGATAATGGTGATAAATGTGTTTGGGGAGGTTGAGGTCATTGTGCAGATCTAGGTACCAAATGCATAGAAATTTCATGAGGAAGTACTAGTGTAAGGGGGTTTGAAGGGTATAGAAAGGGACAACTCCTTTGAGCAAGGGAGAAAAAGAGAAAGAGGAAGGGCTGCATGAAAGGTTGTTGGCACTCTGCAGACTTAACTCATTTAGTGGATGATAAGTATGTTTCTTTTCTGTACTGCTGCTTCATTACCCATTTGTTTTCCTTTCTGTATTGCATGTTTTAGGTAAGTCTAATTAAGTGATTTCTTGTGGTTAAATGCACCTTGATGAATCAGAAAAGAGCACGGAACAAATTTTAAAATAATTTTTGTTATGGGGTGATAGGCAGAAGAGGTAAAGGGCTGAAGAAGATGGAATCTGATAGAGGAGGGTGGAGCATGGGAGAAAGGGAGAGAGGTGGGTTATCAGAGAGAGGTGATGGACAGACAAGGGAAAGAAGGAAACCAGAATGGGGAATGTAAAAAGAGAGAAGACAGGGAAGGGAGAATTAACCGGAAGTTAGAGAAATCAATGTTCATGCCATCAGGTTGGAGGCTATGGTGCTGGTTATGACGTCTAGGCCATAAATCCAGTGGGTTACACTAATCTCTGAGACAAGATCTTGTGTGTTGAAGTCCACGATGTGACTTTATAAAACTTAAGCTGACAATCCCGTGTGGTACTGAAGAGGTGTTGTACTAAAGAGGGCTGTGCATTTGGAGTATCATCTTTCAGATAAGTCTTAAACCAAAGCCCCAATGTCTCTCCCAGTTGGATATGGTACAATTTCATAAATGAGAAGAGCTATCCTGATACATTGGCCTACATTTCTTTTTAGACAGTCTATCAGGATTATGGATGATTTGCTTCCATTCTAGTTCTGTGGTTCCTGGTATGGTTAATAAAACCAATGTGGGACATGCAGTCTTTTCCACAAGTGAGACAGGAAGTGTCTTACTGAAAGGTTGGATGTGTAGTTTGTGAGATGGTGTGCATCTTTTGTCACTAATACAGGGCTACTGTTCCCTTCTAATGCATGGACTTCCTAATTCCATTCTCAATGATCCTTCTCTACACTTGTCCCTCAAACAACACCTAAATCACCTTTAACAGGGATGTTGTCAGGACAATGGGAAGGGGTCAGACTAGGTCTTTATTCCTTTTACTATAGGTATCATGGTCCGGTCCGTGAAGTCCGCATTCCGGTTCACAGTCCAGTCCGTCGATCTGTATTCCAAGTTTTCCAGTTTTCCATTGTTCTGTTGGATGCTCTAATTGAGGCACATGATTCTTGTTTGGGCAGACACATAAATACATCCGGAGACCAGGGCTTGGCTGCTGGATTGTTCCTGTCAAAACCCCCTGTCTGCCTGAAGCCTTGCCCTGCAACCTTGCCTATCCTTGCTGTCAAGTTCTACTCCTGGAGCAAGACTGGAGCCTTGCTGTGTCTAGATAGAGATTGTCTTTTGTTGTCTGGAACTGTCTCTGTGTCCAAGCCTTTGCTAGGTAGGTCTGGCTGTTTGCTGCTACCTAGTGTTGGGAACTGTCTTGTTGTGTTCAGCATTCTGTGTATGAGTCCAGGCCCTATGTCCTGTTCCCAAGGAGGGGTCCTGGCTCTGTGTTCTGTGCCCCTGCCTCTCCCTTGACCAAGGCTCTGCCTTGTATTCTTGTCCTGCCCATATGCCTCATCCTGTCCTTGTGCCTCGCCCAGCCCAGGAGTACCTTGCCCACCCCAGTGCTGGAGATTCCTTGTCCTGTTGCCTTGCCATGTCTTGTCCTTGGCTGGATCTGGAGCCCGAGTCAAAACCCACGTTCTGGGTCGCTGTCCAGTCTCTGGCTCAGAGTCCTCATCCAGGTTCCAGGTTCCAAGTTCCTAGTTCCTTGTCCAGGTCCCATTTTCCTAGTCTAGTCCTAGCCCAGGCCCTGTATCCTAGTCTCGTCCAGGGCCTGTGTCTTGTCCAGCGTCATTTCTTCCCCACTTCCCTTGCTTTCTTGTTGCATCTAGTCCGGTTCCTAGTACTTCAGTGTCTGTGTCTTGCATTTGGGTCCACCATCAATGCCCACCTTATGACAATAGGAGAATGAGGAGCAATCTATTCAATGCCATAGAACCATGTAAAATTATGAGGCATGAATAAGCTTGGCTCATCATTGGGGCACAGGTCGCAGATGGCAGCTTGCCAGAGTCCTCTGTCCTGGGCCAATCTTTCAGCTTATCCCAGGTGTACCCTATCTTTTCCTTCCTCTCCCAGAGATGAGGTCTTTGGAGCTACTGTTGGTGTTTCTGTAGCACTGGGCTTTTACATGATGGGATTGCCAGCCACATGCCCAACTTTCCTCCTTTTGCAGCCGGGCTTAGGACTGTCCGTGGTAGAGTTAAGAAATAATAGGTTATCTGACCTGTCGATGCCCAACCCTCCTCCTTTCAAAGTCAGGCTTGGGACTGTCCGTGGTGGAGTTGGGCATGGAAAAGGTGGATGGTAACAGTCTCGGGCAGTATATAAGTAGGTAGCATAAGCTTAGAGTGAGTTGAGAAAAGTTTAAAAAGAACTTGACGGGCAACCTTTTTGTGCAGAGGGTGGAGAATATATGAATTGAGTTGCAGAGGAAGTGGTTGAGGCAGGTACAATAGTATCCTTTAAGAAGCACTTGGAGAGGTACATGAAAGGGTGGAGCTTGGAGGAATATTGGGAGGAAAGTGGGACCAATTGGGTGGACCCCATGGATGGCATGAACTGGTTTGGCCGAAGGGCCTGTATTTGTGCAGTATTACTCAATAACTCTAAAAGCAGGATCATCATCGTCATCAGGTGCCATGCCCAGATTGAGCTTTGACTGCCATGGCCCACACACTCCTGTTTTGGGTCAAGTAGGATACCTAGTCAGAATCACACCACTACTGTGCAGGGTGGCAACAAGGTGCTTTTGGGAAGTTCTATGAACTAAGCAGAAAATACTGCAACATTTAGCTTGTGTGGAGAAGGAGTCAACTTTTCAAGTCAAGTACACATTCCAGACTGCAGGAGTACATGCTGAGGGACACACTGGAGCCTAGTGCAGCCACTGCAAGGGCTCAGAGAGGAGGGACCGCAGTGTAGGGTTCTTTTTGTACCGCAGAGGGAGGGGCCGAGTTGGAATAAAAGAAAGCTCCTCATTTACTGTAGTAGTGTATCATCCCAGGGGGTCACAAGAGTGGCGTCAGTGTTATTAATGAGTAGGAATGTAAAGGAACAGTACCAAAAGCACTGACTTTGAATGTAAAGAATGAAAATGTTTATTCTTGGAAATATTTTTATGATGAATAAAGTTTATTTTTAAAAAAACCTTTTCGAGTCCATGATCTTTAGTCAGAACTGGGAAAAATGAGAGGATAATGGTTTCAAAGATTTTTTTTCTCTTTCTCAATCTATGTAGTTTATGTAAATTTATGTTTCAGTAATGTTCTATGTGCCACTGCAAACATTATTTTTTTGTGGCATTTATACCCTGGGTGGATATGCCTATGACAATAAAGTTGATCCTAATATATATTCAGGTCATTTTTCAAAGAGCCCTGCAAATGGTCCAGTAACTATGCATTCCAGAAGTTATCAACCAGCGGAAACTTTTGAAAGCAGAATCTAATATATGTGACCACAAATCTCTTTAAATATTTGCTATTCTATGGTGACGAGGAATCTAAAAGTTGGTACTTGTTGCGATAACTGGGTTCATTTGCCAAGATCCCATTAACTCGCTGCTGGCCATTAGACCGAATCCGCAGATGGAATTTTGATTTTGTGAAGGGAGGGAGGGAAAGAAAAGTGAATTTGGAACAACAGAATCTGCTTGGGTAATTTTCCAGACATCTGGTCTTAATTTAGAAGGGATCTGCCTCTCTGTCTGCGTGGAAAGGAGGCGAAAGCGAATCAGCAAATCTGACCTAAAAAAGTTTATTCTTTCTGCTTGTCTCGTTCACCTAAAGCGAACCACTTCAGAAAGACGGCCAGAAAGACTGTTTGGAAAGCTTGCCACCGAGGTATTCGATCGTAGTCCTACAGTGACTTGGTAAGAGAATCCGTTTATAAATCCGCGGAGGGTTTTCGTGTGGTTCCAACCGGACCAATAGTCTTTCCCTCGCCGGAGAGACATTGAAACCTTCGCTTGTGAAGCCGAGCTTTCTCGTTCGAACTAGGCACGACATTTACTCCTATAAATCCTTGGGAGGGAACAGAACCTACATCGGCCGAGCTAGACAGTAGATTAGCATTGTCGGGTCAATAGAAATGGCCATCTACTCCCAAGCAGAAGTACAAGCAGCCAAAATAATTTACCCAATACCAGACAGCAGGGATGCGCGCTTCTTTCACGGTTAGAAACTCGATGTGTGCACAGTGAGACAAAAGTTAACGCACATGAAACAAGAGGCTGCAGATGTATTTTGTGTGAGTTGAGCCATGAGTTGTCCCCGCCGTAAACCACTCCAAACCCTGCCGTGTTTTCAAAGGTGATCATCTCGTCCCTGTGACGAGGTGGGACTTCAAGATGCTTTCCTCTGGTTGCTCACGCTGTGTTTGGGGCCTGATTCACAGGGGCGATACTCAGTCGCTAGCCTGATCTGTGAAGCCTTCTCTGTGGTTTTCTGTGTCCCTAGATACCGAGGTCTTGAGGTCAATTCGTCGTCACACTTATTGCGAAGTCCGAAGCATAAATAGAATAGGGAGTTTCGTCCTTCCTAGTCTATACTTCTGAAGGGGCGATAAATCTTGTTTATACCCGGTGCGATATCGAGTATAATGGGAAGTCTAAACAATTTTGTTTTAGAAAAGGTACTTTGATGTCATAACAGAAGATGTTGATGGTGGGGGGAGGCAGGGAGAACGGTGGTGGGAAGAGGTGATCGGAGAATTCGGAGAATACCGGATGAAGTTATTGGAGTCTGAGTGGAACTGGGTGGTTGATGGTGTATGTAGACTCAGCCAACCAAAGGACCAGTTTCTCAGCTTTTTCTCTTTGTGACTCAGGTTGCACCTGATGAATAAATTGCAGGTCTCACGGCAACGCAGTGGCTAGCGCAAGGCTTTACAGTGCCATGGACTCAGGTTCGATTCCCGCCGCTGTCTGTAGGGAGTTTGTACATTCTCCCTGTGACCGCGTGGGTCTCCTCCTGGTGCTTCGGTTTCCTCCCACATTCCAAAGGTGCAGGGGTTCGTAAGGATTTGTAAATTGTGGGCATTTTGCGTTGGTTCTGGAAGCCCAGTGACGTTTGCAGCTGGTGCAGCACATCCTCGGACGTTGGTTACTGATGAAAACCATGAATTTCACTGTATATTTCGATGTACATGTGACAAATAAAGCCGACCTTCAGGATAGTTAAGCGTGGAAGGGGTCCACCTGGCATTCACTTGCATTCCCTCTAACCCTCCAATGGGAATAGTTTCTATCAGACTCTACCCCTGCCTATCACTCCTCCTCATCTTGGATCCATCTTTCATTTACCAACTCGTGCCTCAACCCTTCATCTCTTTATACTGGCTCTCCCTTCTTTCAGTCCAGATAAAGCCTCTCAATCCAAAACACTGGCAGTTCATTTCTCACTACAGATACTGTCTGACCCACTGAGTTCTTCCAGAGACCTGGCCTCCATTGTGGCAATGAATTCCACAGATTCACCACCCTCTGACTAAAGAAATTCCTCCTCGTCTCTGTTCTAAATGGACATTCCTTTATTCTGAGGCTGTGCCCTCTGGTCTGAGACTCCCCCACTATGTGGACTCCCTCTCCACATCCACTCTGTCTAGAATGATCTCTATCATAGCTAAGGACTCACTTTCAAGGACCTTTCATCTCATATTCTCGATATTTATTGCTTATTTATTTATTATTTTTTCTTTTGTTTTTTTTTGCACATTGGTTAGTCATCCACCCTGTTGGGTGTGGTTGGTCTTTGATTCTATTATGGTTCTTGGACTTACTGAGTGTGCCCACAAGAAATCGAATCTCTTGGTTGTATATGGTGACATACATATATGTACTTTTGATAATAAATTTACTTTGAACTTTGAATAACTTCCTCTGTTCTATGGAGAGCAAACCCAACTCTAATTCAAGTTTATTGTTGTCACAATGGGGGACTTTGGGAATGGACCCAAATGCAAGTCACAGACACTGAAGTACAAGGAACAGGACTTGACTAGAGTAGGGACATGACAGGATACAGACAAGGAGCAGGGACAAGAATGCAGATTAGGACTTGGACCCCGAGCCAGAGACTGGACAAGGGTCCAAAACCTGGGTCTTGCCTCAGGCTTGGGTGCTAGAACCAGGCAAGGACGTGACATGACTGTGGGACTGGAGGCTGGGGTCTTGGTCTTGAGGCTTGAGCTTGGAGACAGGCTGGGGTCCTGGTCTTGAGGCTTGAACTTGGAGGCAGGCCTGGGGTCTTGGTCTTGAGGCTTGAGCTTGGAAGCAGGCTTGGGGTCTTGGTCTTGAGGCTTGGGGCTTGGAGGCAGGCTTGGAGGCTAGGGTCTTGGTCTTGAGGCCTGCAGGCTGGGGTCTTGGTCTTGAAATGCAGAAGCTTGGGTATGGACTCTGAGCCAGAGACTGGGGAAGGACCCAGAACCTGGGACTTGACTCAGGCTCGGACTCCAGAACTAGGTGAGGACAAGACGAGGCTACAGGACTGGACATGGCTTGGGTGAGGAACTCCTGGGCAGGGCGAGACACAAGGACAGGTGAAAGCACATGGACAGGACTCAGATAGGACTGGGTTGGGCACAGACTGGACGAGGGCCTTCAGGAGCACAGAGCCTTGGACTAGAAGAGACAGGAGCACGGAACACAGAGCCAGGACCCCTCGGGAACAGGATGTAGGGCCGGGACTCACACACATAACACAGAGCCGGGACCCCTCCTTGGGAACAGGACGTGGGGCCGGGATTCATACACAGAACACTGAACATGAAGAGACGGATCCCAACACAAGGTGGCGGCAAACGGCCGGACCCACCTAGTGAAGGCACGGACACAGAGACAGATTCCAACACTAGGTAGCAGCAATCGGCCAGACCTACCTAGCAAAGGTGTGGACACAGAGAGACAATTCCACACAATGAAAGACAGTTCCTTATCTTGACCTAACCAGGCTCTAGTCTTGCTCCGGCGGTAAGACTTCAGTGATACAGGTGGGGTATCCAGGCTAGGTGAGCAGGCAGAGTCAGGCGAGGTATCCAGGCAGAAAGTCAGGTAAGGGGGGTAAAGACAAGGAGGGGAACAGAACAGTCCAGCAGGGAATCTCTAATTTGCAGAGGTATTTATGTCTCAGCCCCAAAACGAGAAACATATGCTCACAACAGAAACTGGGGAAAACCAGAAACCCCGGAACGAGGAACCATGGACCAGACCGTGAACCGGAACACGGACTTCACGGACCGGACCATGACAATTGTTGCCATGAACATACATACGCAGGGTAAAAATGCCATGAAAATCAGCTTTTTGCAACAGCAGCACAGCATATTACAAGATGAGGACAAACACGTTAACAAACTTAAATTAACATAAATTATGCATAACTTACACATGTATCCACACAGCTAAAGTCCTTCTCGAATTATTGTATGAAATCTCTTTTAGAAAAGCTTTGACACCTTTCCTAAAAAAATGGAACCAACATTGGGAAACAGTAATCCTGTTGTGGCTGGAGGTGGTGTGCCACAAATTCCTTGTTCTTCCTTTTCTGGCAGGTCAGATTAATCAACACTTGCTACCCAGTCTTGGTCCTCTTACATGAGCTGATTCTGAATTCCCTGCAGTGGGACGCCAAGGCAAAACACATCTCAAGTTGCACACTGAAGATGAATTGCTGCTGATTCAGCAAGTACTCGGATGAGATAATAAACCAAGGCCCAGTCTCCTCCGTCAAAGTGGATGTTAAAAATTCCATGGCACAGTAAGAATGGAGCTGTAATCCACAGTGTGCAGAAGATAATATTTGTCCTTCATTCAATATCAGATTTATCTATCTATCATTGAGGGCGGGGAGAGCGGTTAGTGTAATGCTTTACAGTGCCAGTGATAGGGGTTAAATTCCCACTGCTGTCTGTAGTGAGTTTCCCTGTGACTGCATGGGGTTCCTCTCGGTGCTCCAGTTTCCTCCCATGTTTCAAAGACATGCTGGTTAGTAAGGGTTAGTAAGTTGTGGGTGCGCTACGTTGGTGCCAGAAGCAAGGCGACACTTGCAGGTAGCTCAGAACAGGACTGTGTTGGATAATGATGCAAAGAGCGCATTTCACTCTGTTTTAATGTGCATGTGACAAATAAAGCTACCTTTATCTATCCAGCTATTTCTTACACAGATATTTGTGAAAATTTTCTGTGCAATCGTTGCCAGTTGTGTTTCCTACATCAGCACAAAGGCTGCACTCCAGACAGTACGTAACTGGATGTGAAGTGCTTTGGACTGTCCTGAAAGGAATGCATAAAGTATGATTTCAGTGCATCTCATTATTTCTTTATCTTTAGCTCTTCTGAACTTCTGTAGAGAAGTTTTTCTGGTCATGGAGAATATAAGGCTAGTGATCAAATCAGAGAAAATTGAATTAAAGCTCAAAGTAAATTTATTATCAGTGTATTTGTCACTATGTACTACCCTCAGATTAATTCTCTTGCAGGCATTCACAGAAGTACAAATAAATGCAATATAATCAGTGAAAACTATACACAAAGAGTTTCAATATGCAAAAGAAGAGAATCTGTGCAAATGTAAAAAGAAAACAAATAATAATAATCATAATAGACCGTAAGACCATATGAAGTAAGTAAATAAATAATACTGAGAACCTGAGTTGTAGAGTCCTCGATGGTGATTCCATAGATTGTGGAGTCAGTTCAGAGTTGAGGTGAGTGAAGTTATCCATGCCGGCTCAGAAGCCTGATGGCTGAGGGGTAATAGGTGTTCCTGAGCCTGGTGGTGTGGGACCCAAGACTTCTGTACCTCCATCCCAACGGCAGCAGCGAGAAGAGTGTATGGCCTGGCTTGATGATGGATGCTCCTTTCTTGTGGCAGTGCTCCTTGTAAATGTGCTCAATGGTTGAGAGGGTTTTTCCTGTGATGGACTGAGCTGTATCTAGCATGTTTTCTAGACTTTTCCATTCTTGAGCATTGGTATTTCCCATACCAGACCCCTATGCAACCAGTCAGGATACTTTCCACTGTGCATCTATAGAAGTTTGTCAAAGTTTTAGATGACATGCCAAATTATCTCTCATTTAGAGACATAGAACACTACAGAACAGAAACAAGCCCTTCAGCCCATCTAGTCCATGCTGAACCATTAATCAGTCTAGTCCCATTGACCTGTATCCAGAACATAGCCCTCAATACCTCTCCTATCCATGTACCTATCCAAATTTCTCTTAAAAATTGAAATTGACTCTGCATCCACCACTTGCACCAGCTGCTTGTTCCTATAGTCATAGTCATACTTTATTGATCCCGGGAGAAATTGGTTTTCGTTACAGTTGCACCATAAATAATACATAGTAATAGAACCATAAATAGTTAAATAGTAATATGTAAATTTTTCCAGTAAATTATGAAATAAATCCAGGACCAGCCTATCGGCTCAGGGTGTCTGACCCTCCAAGGGAGGAGTTGTAAAGTTTGATGGCCACAGGCAGGAATGACTTCCTATGACGCTCTGTGCTGCATCTCGGAGGAATGAGTCTCTGGCTGAATGTACTCCTGTGCCCACCCAGTACATTATGTAGTGGATGGGAGACATTGACCAAGATGGCATGCAACTTAGACAGCATCCTCTTTTCAGACACCACCGTGAGAGAGTCCAGTTCCATCCCCACAACATCACTGGCCTTACGAATGAGTTTGTTGATTCTGTTGGTGTCTGCTACCTTCAGCCTGCTGCCCCAGCACACAACAGCAAACATGATAGCACTGGCCACCACAGACTCGTAGAACATCCTCAGCATCGTCTGGCAGATGTTACAGGACCGCAGTCTCCTCAGGAAATAGAGATGGCTCTGACCCTTCTTGCAGACAGCCTCAGTGTTCTTAGACCAGTCCAGTTTATTGTCAATTCGTATCCCCAGGTATTTGTAATCCTCCACCATGTCTACACTGACCCCCTGGATGGAAACAGGGGTCACCGGTACCTTAGCTCTCCTCAGGTCTACCACCAGCTCCTTAGTCTTTTTCACATTAAGCTGCAGATAATTCTGCTCACACCATGTGATAAAGTTTCCCACCGTAGACCTGTACTCAACCTCATCTCCCTTGCTGATGCATCCAACTATGGCAGAGTCATCTGAAAACTTCTGAAGATGACAAGACTCTGTGCAGCAGTTGAAGTCCGAGGTGTAAATGGCAAAGAGAAAGGGAGACTAGACAGTCCCCTGTGGAGCCCCAGTGCTGCTGATCACTCTGTCGGACACACAGTGTTGCAAGCACACGTACTGTGGTCTGCCAGTCAGGTAATCAAGAATACTTGATACCAGGGAAGCATCCACCTGCATCGCTGTCAGCTTCTCCCCCAGCAGAGCAGGGCGGATGGTGTTGGACGCACTGGAGAAGTCAAAAAACATGACCCTCACAGTGCTCGCTGGCTTGTCCAGGTGGGCGTAGACACGGTTCAGCAGGTAGACGATGGCATCCTCAACTCCTAGTCAGGGCTGGTAGGTGAACTGGAGGGGATCTAAGTGTGGCCTGACCATAGGCCGGAGCAGCTCCAGAACAAGTCTTTCCAGGGTCTTCATGATGTGGGAGGTCAATGCCACCGGTCTATAGTCATTGAGGCCGCTGTGGCGTGGCGTCTTCGGCACAGGGACGAGGCAGGACGTCTTCCACAGTACAGGAACCCTCCGGAGCCTCAGGCTCATGTTGAAATCATGGCGAAGTACTCCACATAGCTGAGGGGCACAGGCTTTGAGCACCCTGGTACTGACACCATCCGGTCCTGCAGCCTTGCTTGGGTTGAGATTGGGTTGGGTTCCACACTCTCACCACCCTTTAAGTAAAGAAGTTTCCGTCATGCTGCTCTTAAACATTTCACCTTTCACCCTTAACCCATGACCTCTAGTTGTAGTCTCAAACAACCTCAGTGAAGAAAGCCCGCATGCATTTACCCTATCTATAATGCTCATAATTTTGTACATCTCTATAAAATCTCATCCCAATCTTCTACATTCTGGGGAATAAAGTTCTAATCAATTCAATCTTTCCTTATAACTCAGGTCCTCAACTCCTGGAAACAGCCTTGAAAATTTTCTCTGCACTCTTTCAATCTTATTACATCCTTCATGCAGGTAGATGACCAAAACTGCACATAATACTCCAAATTAGGCCTTACCGAGGTCTTATACAATTTCAACATAACATTTCTTCTCCTGTACTCAATACTTTGATTTATGAAGACCAATGTGCCCAAAGCTTTCTTTACAACCCTATCTAACTGTGATGCGACTTTCAAGGAATAATGGATCTGTATTTCCAGATCCCTGTTTTTTTACCTCACTTCTCAGTGCCCTGCTGCCCACCATTTAAGACCTGCCCTGGTTGGTCCTCCCAAAGTGCAACAGCTCACACTTAAGTTCCACCTTGCATTTTTCAGCCCATTTTTTCAGCTGGTCCTGATCCCATTGCAAGCTTTGATAGTTTTCCTCGCTGTCCACTACACCCTCAGTCTTGGTATCATCTGCAAATTTGCTGATCCAGGTCGTTGAAATAAGTGACAAACAACAATGGACCCAGAACCAATCCCTGTGGCACACCACTAGTCACAGGCCTCCAGTCAGCCAGACAACCATCTATTACCACTCTCTGGCTTCTCCCATGAAGCCTAATCCAATTTACTACCTCGTTTTAAATGCCAAGTGACTGAACCTTCTTAACCGCATTCCCATGCAGGACCTTGTCAAATGCCTTGCTCAAATCCACGTTGACGATATCAACTGCCTTGTCTTCAGCAACTTTTCTGATAACTTCCTTGCAAAACTCTGTAAGATTGGTTAGTCATGACTTACCATGCACAAAGCTATGTTGACTATTCCTCATCAGTCCACGTCTATCCAAAAACTTGTATATTCGGTCCCTTCAAAACCAGAATCAGGTTTCATATCACTGGCAAAGGCCATTAAA
The DNA here is from genome assembly GCF_963921235.1 of Mobula hypostoma. NCBI lineage: Eukaryota > Metazoa > Chordata > Chondrichthyes > Myliobatiformes > Myliobatidae > Mobula > Mobula hypostoma. The sequence continues at coordinate 62,589,206 of NC_086105.1, read as the reverse complement.
TTTGTTGATCTGATGGGAGAGGGGAAGAAGCTATTCCTGAATTGTTAAGTGGGTTTCTGTCTCCTCCCTGATGGTAGTAATGAGAAGGGTGATGGGTGATGGGGTGGGGGTGGGGGGAGTGGGATCCCTAATGATGGATGTCACGTTTTTGAGGCATCGCTCCTTGAAGTTGTCCCGGATGCTGGGGAAGACAGTGCCCGTGATGGAACGGACTGATTTTACAATTGCTGCAGCTTATTTTGATCCTGTGCAGTGATCACTGCCCTCCACCACCACCCCATACCATATGGTGATGCAACTAGTTAGAATGCTCTCCATGGTACATCTGTAGAAATTTGCGATTGTCTTTGGAGACACACAAATCTCCTCAAACTCCTAAGGAAGTGTAGCAACTGTTTTGCTTTCTTTGTAACTGCATCGATATATTGGCCCAGGATAGATCCTCAGAGATGTTGACACCCAGGAACTTGAAATTGCCCACTCTTTCCACTTCGGATCCTTTGATGAGGACTGGTGTGAGTTCCCTTGGCTTCCCCTTCCTGAAGTCCACAATCGATTATTTGGTCTTACTGACATTGAGTGCAATGTTGTCACTGTGACACCACTCAACTAGCTGATCTATGTCACTCCTGTACACCATCTTGTCACGATTTGGAATTCTACCAACAATAGTTGTATCATCACCAAATTTTTGGATGGCATTTGAGCTGTGTCTAGCCACACAGTCATGGGTGTAGAGACAGTAGAGCAGCGGGCTAAGCATTCATCCTCGAGGTACAGCAGTGTTGATTATCAGTGAATTGGAGATGTTATTTCTGATCTGCACAGACTGTGTCCTCCTGGTGAGGAAGTCAAGGATCCAGTTGCAGAGAGAGATACGGAGGCCCAGGTATTTGAACAGGACTGTAGGAGTGATTGTGTTAACTAATGAGCTGTAGTCAATAAACAGCAGCCTGATGTAAGCATCAGTATTGTCTAGATGATGCAAGGCCATGTGAAGAGCCAATGAGTCACAACCACTGTAGACCTATTATGGCAATAGGCAAATTGCAGCGGGTCCAGGTCCTTGCTTAGGCAGGAGTTGATTCTAGTCATAACCAATCTTTCAAAGCACTTCATCACCATCGATGTGAGTGCTACTACATGATGGTTATTAAGGCAGCTCACCCTGTTCTGTTTGGGCACTGGTATGATACCTTAGAATACCCTGCAATAATTTTCCCACTGCTGATGTCAGGCTCACCAGTCTATAATTTCCTAGTTTATTCTTAGAGCCTTTCTTAAACAATGGACCAACATTAACTGTCCTCCAATCCTCCGGCACCTCTACCTGTGATTAAGGATGTTTTAAATATCTCTGTTAGGGCTCTGCTATTTCTTCAGTAGCCTCTTACAGGGTCCGAGTGAGAACCTTGTCAGGCCCTTGGAGATATATCCATACTAATTGCCTCAAGATAGCAAACAGCTCATTCTCTGTAATCTGTACAGGGTCTATGACTTCACTGCTACTTTGCCTCACTTCTGTAGACTCTATGTCCATCTCCTGAGTAACTACAGATGCAAAAATCCATTTAAGATCTCCCCCATCTCTTTCAGCTCCACGCATAGATTAACATTCTGATCTTCCAGAGGACCAATTTTGTCTCTTGATATCCTTTTGCTCTTAACATATCTGTAGAAGCCATTGGGATTCTCCTTCACCTTGTCTGCTAGAGCTACTGTATTGCTTTTAGCCCTCTTGATTTCCTTCTTAAGTGTTCTCTTGCATTCCTTATACTCTTCAAGTACCTCATTTGTTCCTACCTGCCTATACCTGCTACGCACATCTTTTTTTCAACCAGGACCTCAATATCTCTTGAAAACCAATGTTCCCTAAACTTGTTATCCTTGTGTTCTCAAAATTTCACTCTTGAAGGCCTCCTATTTACCAAGTACACCTTTGCCAGAAGACAGCCTGTCCCAATCCACACTTGCCAGATTCTTGATGATATTATCAAAATTGGCCTTTCTCCAACAGAATCTCAACTTGAGGACCAGGCCTATCCTTTTCCATAATTACCTTGAAACTAATGGCATTATGGTTACCAGGTACAAAGTATTCTCCTACACAAAGTTCTGTCACCTGCCCTGTCTCATTCCCTAATAGTAGATCTAGTATCACACTCTCTCTAGTTCTGACTTCTATGTACTGATTAAAGAAAGCTTTCCTGAACACATTTGACAAACTCTTTCCCATTCTGCCCTTTTATAGTATGGGAGTCCCAGTCAATGTGTGGAAAATTTAAATCTTGAGGAGTATAAGGAATGCAAGAGAACACTTAAGAAGGAAATCAAGAGGGCTAAAAGCAATACAGTAGCTCTAGCAGACAAGGTGAAGGAGGATTCCAATAGCTTCTACAGTTATGTTAAGAGCAAAAGGATAGCATGGGACAAAATTGGTCTTCTGGAAGATCACAGTGGTAATCTATGCATGGAGTTGAAAGAGATGTGGGGGGGGGCAATCTTAAATTGATTTCTTGCAACAGTCTGTGATCTCTCTACAAATTTGCTCCTATGAATCCCACAGACTATTGGGTGGTCTATAATATAATCCCCTTACTGTGGTCATACCTTTCTTATTCCTCATTTCTGCCCATAAAGCCTCACTAAACAAGCTCTCCAGTCTGACCTGACTGAGCACAGCCACGCTATTTTCCTCAACTAGTAATGCCACCCCTCCCCCTTTAATCCCTCCCACTCTATCACCTATAAAGCAATGGAACCTCAGGACTTTGAGCTGCCAGCTCTGCCCCTCCTGCAACCAAGTCTCACAAATGTCTACAAAGCATAATTCCAGATGTTGATCCATGCCCTGAGCTCATCTGCCTTTCCTACAATACTCCTTGCATTAGTCCCACCATGCTCAACTTTTTGATTCCTGACTTTATATGTAGGCTTAATAATATCTTTCTCCAAATCCACTCCACTATCTGTTCCAGTGCTCTGGTTCCCATCCCCCTGCAACTTTAGTTTATATCCCACCCATGCAATACTAGCAAAACCTTCCCATTTGGATATTCGTCCCACTCAAATTCAGGTGCAAGCTGTCCCTTCTGTATGGGTCCCACCTTCCCTGAAAGAGAGCCCAGTGATCCTAAAATCTGAATCCCTCTCTCCTGCACCATTTCCTTAGCCACATGTTAAAGAGGGGTAACTTTGAAGGTATGAGACGTGAATTAGCTAAGATAGACTGGCAAATGACACTTAAAGGATTGACAGTGGATATGCAATGGCAAGCATTTAAAGGTTGCATGGATGAACTACAACAATTGTTCATCCCAGTTTGGCAAAAGAATAAATCAAGGAAGGTAGTGCACCCGTGGCTAACAAGAGAAATTAGGGATAGTATCAATTCCAAAGAAGAAGGATACAAATTAGCCAGAGAAAGTGGCTCACCTGAGGACTGGGAGAAATTCAGAGTTCAGCAGAGGAGGACAAAGGGCTTAATTAGGAAGGGGAAAAAAGATTATGAGAGAAAACTGGCAGGGAACATAAAAACGGACTGTAAAAGCTTTTATAGATATGTAAAAAGGAAAAGACTGGTAAAGACAAATGTAGGTCCCCTGCAGACAGAAACAGGTGAATTGATTATGGAGAGCAAGGACATGGCAGACCAATTGAATAGTTACTTTGGTTCTGTCTTCACTAAGGAGGACGTAAATAATCTTCCAGAAATAGTAAGGGACAGAGGGTCCAGTGGGATGGAGGAACTGAGCGAAATACATGTTAGTAGGGAAGTGGTGTTAGGTAAATTGAAGGGATTGAAGGCAGATAAATCCCCAGGGCCAGATGGTCTGCATCCTAGAGTGCTTAAGGAAGTAGCCCAAGAAATAGTGGATGCATTAGTGATAATTTTTCAAAACTCGTTAGATTCTGGACTAATTCCTGAGGATTGGAGGGTGGCTAATGTAATCCCACTTTTTAAAAAAGGAGGGAGAGAGAAACCAGGGAATTATAGATTGGTTAGCCTAACGTCGGTGGTGGGGAAACTGCTGGAGTCAGTTATCAAGGATGTGATAACAGCACATTTGGAAAGCGGTGAAATGATTGGACAAAGTCAGCATGGATTTGTGAAAGGAAAATCATGTCTGACGAATCTCATAGAATTTTTTGAGGATGTAACTAGTAGAGTGGATAGGGGAGAACCAGTGGATGTGGTATATTTGGATTTTCAAAAGGCTTTTGACAAGGTCCCACACAGGAGATTAGTGTGCAAACTTAAAGCACACGGTATTGGGGGTAAGGTATTGATGTGGGTGGAAAATTGGTTAGCAGACAGGAAGCAAAGAGTGGGAATAAACGGGACCTTTTCAGAATGGCAGGCGGTGACTAGTGGGGTACCGCAAGGCTCAGTGCTGGGACCCCAGTTGTTTACAATATATATTAATGACTTGGATGAGGGAATTAAATGCAGCATCTCCAAGTTTGCGGATGACACGAAGCTGGGTGGCAGTGTTAGCAGTGAGGAGGATGCTAAGAGGATGCAGGGTGACTTGGATAGGTTAGGTGAGTGGGCAAATTCATGGCAGATGCAATTTAATGTGGATAAATGTGAAGTTATCCACTTTGGTGGCAAAAATAGGAAAACAGATTATTATCTGAATGGTGGCCGATTAGGAAAAGGGGAGGTGCAACGAGACCTGGGTGTCATTATACACCAGTCATTGAAAGTGGGCATGCAGGTACAGCAGGCGGTGAAAAAGGCGAATGGTATGCTGGCATTTATAGCGAGAGGATTCGAGTACAGGAGCAGGGAGGTACTACTGCAGTTGTACAAGGCCTTGGTGAGACCACTCCTGGAGTATTGTGTGCAGTTTTGGTCCCCTAATCTGAGGAAAGACATCTTTGCCATAGAGGGAGTACAAAGAAGGTTCACCAGATTGATTCCTGGGATGGCAGGACTTTCATATGAAGAAAGACTGGATGAACTGGGCTTGTACTCGTTGGAATTTAGAAGATTGAGGGGGGATCTGATTGAAACGTATAAGATCCTAAAGGGATTGGACAGGCTAGATGCAGGAAGATTGTTCCCGATGTTGGGGAAGTCCAGAACGAGGGGTCACAGTTTGAGGATAGAGGGGAAGCCTTTTAGGACCGAGATTAGGAAAAACTTCTTCACACAGAGAGTGGTGAATCTGTGGAATTCTCTGCCACAGGAAACAGTTGAGGCCAGTTCATTGGCTATATTTAAGAGGGAGTTAGATATGGCCCTTGTGGCTACGGGGGTCAGGGGGTACGGAGGGAAGGCTGGGGCGGGGTTCTGAGTTGGATGATCAGCCATGATCATAATAAATGGCGGTGCAGGCTCGAAGGGCCGAATGGCCTACTCCTGCACCTATTTTCTATGTTTCTATGTTGAACTGTATGACCTTTCTATTCCTGGCCTCACTTGCACGTGGCATGGGTGGCAATCCTGAGATCATAACCCTGGATGTCCTGTTCTTTATCTTAGCACCTATCCTCCTGAACTCATTGGCAGGACCTTGTCACCCTTTCTACCCATGTCATTGGTATCAACATAGACCACGGCCTCTGACTGCTTTCCCCTCCTGCTGTGGACTCAATCCGAGATGTCCGGGAGGCCACATACCATCAGTAAATCTCGTTCTCGTTCACAGAACCTCCTTACTCTTCCCCTAACCAATGAATCCCCTTTCTCTACAGTTCACCTCCTTTCTCCTCCCTTGCCTTCTGAGCTACAGAGCCAGACTCAGTGCCAGAGACCTGACCGCTGTGTCTTTCCTCTGCTAGGTCATCCCCGACCCCCAAACAGTATCCAAAGTGGTATACTTGTTGTTAAGGAAATATATTTTTCTTATCAACCCCTTTCTCCTGCCTTCTCCCCAAAGCCGTTGACACCCTCACTAATTAAATACCTATCCATCTTCCCTTAAATATGCTCAATGACTTGGCCTCCATAGCTGTCTGTGGCAAAGAAATTCCTCAAATTCACCACCCTCTAGCAAAAGCAATTCCTCCTCATGGGCCTGTATTATCATGGCTTTGAAGAATGAGGAGCAATCGCATTGAAAATATCAAATTCTTAGAGAGTTTGACAGGGTCAAAGGTGAGAGTTTGCTCCCTGTCAGGAGACACTAAAAGGAGGGTCATGGTCTCATGCTATGGGTTGTTCATTTTAGGACTTCAGGGGATCATACTTTATACTTTATTGTCGCCAAACAATTAGTACTAGAACGTACAATCATCACAGCGACATTTGAATCTGCGCTTCACACTCCCTGGATTACAAATATTAAATTTTAAAAATATTTAAAATAGTTAAAATTAGTAAATATTAAAAATTTAAATTATAAATCATAAATAGAAAATAGAAAAATGGGAAGTAAGGTAGTGCAAAAAAACCAAGAGGCAGGACTGGATTTTGGAGGGTACGGCCCAGATCCAGGTCAGGATCCATTCAGCAGTCTCATCACAGTTGGAAAGGAGCTGTTCCCAAATCCGGCTGTATGAGTCTTCAAGCACCTGAACCTCCTTCCGGAGGGAAGAGGGACTAAAAGTCTGTTGGCTGGGTGGGTCGTGTCCTTAATTATCCTGGCAGCACTTCTCCAACAGCGTGTGGTGTAAAGTGAGTTCATGGACGGAAGATTGGTTTCTGTGATGTGCTGCGCCATGTTCACGATCTTCTGCAGCTTCTTTCGGTCTTGGACAGGACAACTTCCATACCAGGTTGTGATGCACCCCAGAAGAATGCTTTCTACGGTGCATCTATAAAAATTAGTGAGGGTTTTAGAGGTCAGGCCAAATTTCTTTAGTTTTCTCAGGAAGTAAAGGCGCTGGTGGGCCTTCTTGGCAGTGAACTCTGCTTGGTTGGACCAAGTCAGGTCATTTGTGATATTGACCCCGAGGAACTTAAAGCTTTTGACCTGTTCCACTTGCGCACCACCGATATAAATTGGGTCGTGCAGTCCACTACTCCTTCTGAAGTCAACAACCAATTCCTTCGTCTTGCTGACGTTGAAGGATAGGTTATTGTCTTCACACTATGCCACCAGGTTCTTAATTTCCTCTCTGTACTCAAACTCATCATTACCTGAGATACTGCCTACAATTGTTGGGTCATCAGCAAACTTATATATTGAGTTTGATGGAAACTTGGCTACAGAATCATGGGTGTACAGAGAGTACAGCAAGGGGCTGAGTACACAGCCTTGTGGGGCACCAGTGCTCAGAGTGATTGTAGAGCAGGGATCCCCAACCTTTTTTGCACTGCGGACTGGATTAATATTGACAAACAATATTTTTGTAGACCGGCCGAACCGGGGGGGGGGGGGGGCGGGTAGGGTTGCCAACAGACAAGAGTAGCAGTCAAATACGTTGTGTTTACCCAGAGAAAGACTACAATGACTATGAAGCCTTGCGCGGGCACCAGTGCGCATACGTGTACCAGCCGATTTTTTTTCTGCAAATCGTTTTTGGTGATTCTGTTCGGGGGGGGTGTTAATCACGACTGGAATATAGGTGATAAGCAGCTAATACACTCAATTTTGTTTCTAAAAGGGTTTATCTAACGAACTTAATATTAAACACACAGCGCATATTTTCCTCGCATGAATATAGCGATCAGTCAATTATCAGGGGAGGACAGGGGAGCTTGAAGTAAGTGTTGAGCGAACTTCCAGTAGAAGTGGTAGAGGCAGGTTTGATATTATCATTTAAAGAAATATTGGATAGGTATATGGACAGGAAAGGAATAGAGGGTTATGGGCTGAGTGCAGGTCAGCAGGACTAGGTGAGAGTAGCGTTCGGCATGGACTACAAGGGGCGAGATCACCTGTTTCCGTGCTGTAATTATTATATGGTTATATAAGTAAGTCAATAGCATCATCACGTTTTAAGTAACGTTTGGATATTAAACACACAGCTCATATTTTCCTCGTATGAACATATAAAATCATTGCAACACACCAATATCGCTGAATCAGTGGGAGCCCTGGGCTTGTTTTCCTGCAACAAGACGGTCCTATCGAGGGGTGATGGGAGACAGCGATATTCGAAGGGGATTCCTTATGTCCAGTCTGTTCCACAGTTTAGTTTTCGTTGCATTCATTGCAGAAAACTCTGCTTCGCAGAAAAATGTTGGAAATGAAAGCAACGTTTTCAGTGCTTTCGTGTCTATCTCAGGATATTTAGCCTTGACTTTGATCCAGAATGCCGTCAGAGATGTTATATCAAACATACTTTTCAGCCCGCCGTCATTTGCAAGCTCGAGGAGTTGATCTCCCTCCCGCGCTGACATGGATGATGCGCAGGTAATGACCTCGCATGCGTTCAAGCTCAACAGTGTGCGTGACAAGGAATGAGGAAAGGTGCAGCTGACTCATATCGCCAAATCATATCGTTTTCTCACGGCCCGGTAGCGCATGCTTTACGGCCCGGTGGTTGGGGACCACTGTTGTAGAGGAGAGCTTGTCCCCTATTTTTACAGCCTGGGTCCTGTCTGTGAGGAAGTTAAAGATCCAGCTGCAGATCTGAGTGCTAAGGCCCAGGTTCTGGAGCTTAGGAATCAGTTTATTTGGAATGATGGTATTAAAGGCAGAGCTGCAGTTAATGAAAAGGAGCCTTACGTATGCGTCTTTATTCTCCAGGTGTTCTAAGGAGGAATGTAGGGCCAGGGAGGTGGCATCTGCCGTTGACCTGTTGCTCCGGTAGGCGAATTGCAAAGCGTCGAGGTTGACCGGTAGGCTGTGGTTGATGTGTGCCATAACCAATCTCTCGAAGCACTTCATAGCAATTGATGTCAGAGCCACAGGTCGATAGTCATTCAGGCATGCCACCTTGCTCTTCTTCGGCACTGGGATTATCATTGCCTTCTTAAAACACGAGGGGATCTTAGACTGAAGCAAGGAGCAGTTGAAGATGTCAGCAAACACTCCAGCTAGCTCGCTTGCACAGGCCCAGAGAACCCGTCCTGGGATGCCATCTGGGCCCGTCGCCTTCCTTGGATTTATCTTCAGGAAGGCCCTTCTAACGTCCTCCTTGGTGACGATGAATCTCGATGCCACCAGGTCCGGTTCATCCAGAGTGATCAGGACGCTCCTCTTCTGTTCGAATCTTGCGTAAAATATGTTAAGTTTGTCAGGAAGAGAAGTGCCATAGTTATTGATATTCCCAGCCTTTTCTTTGCACTCGGTGATCTCATTTCGACCCTGCCATAGTCTACTGGCATCCCTTTGGTTAGCCTGTGTTTCCAACTTGGCTCGATATTGCCTCTTGGCGCCCTTAATGGCTTTCTAGAGTTCACGCCTGGATTCTGTGTAGCGACTGGTATCCCTGGACCTAAAAGCCGCAGCTCTAGCCTTTAAAAGGGACTTGACCTCATAATTCATCCAAGGTTTCTGGTTAGGGAATACCCGGATCGTCTTGTGAGACATGCAGTCCTCCGTGCATTTCCCAATAAAGTCCGTGACAGCTGAGGCATACTCATCGAGGTTAGCTGCCGAGTCCTTGAATACTTACCAGTCCACCGATTCAAAGCAGTCACGGAGGACCTCATCCGTTTCCTCCGTCCAACACGACACTGCTTTTGACACTGTGACCTCCCGCTGCAGTTTCTGTTTGTAAGCCGGGAGGAGGAGTACGGACTGATGGTCCGATTTTCCGAAGTGAGGTCATGGGACGGAACGGTAGTTATCCCTGACTGCTGTGTAGCAGTGGTCAAGTATATTCGGGCCTCTAGTGGGGCAGGAGACATGTTGGTATAATTTGGGCAGCGCCTTTCTGAGGTTGGCCTGGTTAAAGTCCCCGGCTGTAATGAGCAAAGCCTCCAGATATCTGGTCTCAAGTTCACTGATGTTGGCATATAGTAGGTTCAGAGCACACTCCATGTCCGCCTGGGGGGAATGTAGACCACTGTCAGTATGATTGAGGTGAATTCCCGTGGCAGATAGTAGGGACGACACTTCACCAACAGGTGTTCCAGGTCCGGGCTGCAGGAGCTTGTCAGTGCCACTGTGTCCGAGCACCACCCAGTGTTGATCAGTAGGCAGACACCACCTCCCCTCGTCTTGCCTGAAGACGTCGTGCGGTCCATCCGATGGATTGAAAACCCCTCCGGTCGCATGGCACAGTCGGGGGTGGCAGGGGAGAGCCAGGTCTCGGTGAAACAGAATACACAGCAGTTCTACATCTCCCTGCAGTAGGTGAGTCTCCCTTTAAGATCATCTCCCTTTAAGTTCTCTATGGCATGCAGATTAGCTAGTAGCATGGTGGGCATAGGGACCCCGAAGCCCTTCAGCTTCTTTTCCCACACTTCCTCGGTAAACAGTGCATCTTTCCAGGTTTCCATCAATGCAGTGTGTTGTTGTCAGCTCTTTGAGGTTGGTGGACGCATCCCGCGGGAATCGCGTCGTCGTGCGCTCCGGGTCGGGCCGAGTAACTGGGGAGGCTCCGCTGCCACTTCCAGCTGTCGGGAGCCCAGACTGTTGATTGGGTTGGGCCCTGAAGCTGACACGTATACCCGGATGGCCGGGCTCCTTGTTGAAACAAGTCCTTACGCCGAGTCACTGTTGCGGAGGCCTCCGCTCCAGTCGAGCCTCGGGCTCGATTTCCGTGGTCGGCGGCGGAGGCCTCACTTCCGGCAGCAATGCATGGCCACCAACGGGGCTTTACGGTGGTCGCTCCAGGGAAGCATCTAGGGCACCTTGAGGTCTCTGCCGTCACTTCTGTGCGGTCGTCTGCTCCGGAGAGATGCTGGTCGGAAGGGGCCGTGTCTACAAGCGCTCCGGCACGATAGCAGACCGCGGGTCTCCGGGAACGTGGTGCGCCTCGTTGGTCGGGTCCAAGTGTGGTCCGGAGTTTAAGAAGCAGTTCTAGCGCGGTGGTCTTCAGCTCGGTCAGTACCTTCGCCAGGGTGTTGTTGATCTTTATCTTTCTAAATTGGAGGTTTATAAGGGTTGCTCGGGTATAGGATAGTGGAGAGGGCAGTTTTCTCGGGAGAGCACGTGCGAAGTCGCCAGGCACCGGCGCCATCATATAGGAAAGTAGGTGAGATAGAGGATTCCCCTTGGTCTTACTGAATGGTGGAGTACTGCCAAAAGGCTGTATGGCCCTCTTCTCAAAGGCAAGCTTATTATCACGTACATGTATGCACAGGTGCAATGAAAAACTTACTTGCAACTGCATCACAGGCACAGAGTATCAGGCAGATCACGTTCTGCTCCCATTCCCAATGTCTTCGTGGTTTCAAACCGGAGCTGCAAGTTGGCTGTGAGGTAAATCATCCGGCTTCCTCTCCTTCGGGGCAGATGGGCTGTACATTTGGCGGTTATGCTTTGATGGTATTTGAAAGAACCTATTTTGGATCTGCCTGAGCATGTGGTTGCAGTGTCAACTTTGTGATTGGATTGGAATCTCTCTCACTCTCTCTTTCCCTCATCGGTTAAATTGATATTTGTTGAATCATAATCTTATTTATTTATTTAAACAGATCCTTCCAGCTCATTCAGGTGCATCGGCCTGCAACCCACCTATTTAAAACTAGCCTAATCAGGGGACAATTTTAATGACCAATTAACTGATACATCTTTGGACTGTGGGAGGAAACCAGAGCACCCGGAGGAAACCTATGCAGTTCACAGAAAGAACATACGTACTCCTTACAGATGGCACTGGAATTGAACTCCAAACTCTGAAACACCTCGAGCTGTAATAACCTCACACTAACCACCACTCTACTGTGGCGCACAAATCTATCTAATTTCTCAAGCTAACTGTTGTTAAATGTCTCCCTCTGCCTTCCTATCCCTCTAGATTTTTGCATTCGTGAGGTTACAGGAAAACCAATGGCATTAATTAGAAAAAGTAAGTTTGATACTTTTATTTTTGACTTCTGGTATTGGTTTAGCACAAAGTCAAATGCCCTTCAGACACTGAAGGTTAGAAAGAGAAGCAGAAAGTGCTGGGAATACTCGGCATGACAGGCAGCTTCTACGGAGTGGAAAACAGGGTTAATGTGTCAGGATAATAATCAGGACTAGCTATTATTTATTCATTTAGCGATTCTGCGCAGATGAGGCCTTTCTGGCCCTTTGAGCCACGATGCCCCAGAAACACCTGACACACCCGACGAACCCTAACCTGATCACGGGACAATTTACAATGACCACTTAACTGTCTTTGGACTGTGGGAGGAAACCAGAGCACCCAGAGAAAACCCACACGTTCCAGAGGGAGGACATAAAGAGAATCCTTACAGAATTGCGCTGGAATTGAACACTAAACTCGGGGATGCCTCGAGCTGTAATAGCGTCACACTAACCGCTATACTACTGTGGTGCACAACCCTAATGATTATGAGCCATCCCTGCTTGGCTTTTAACTGAAGGCAAGTTACAATATTACTTTGGGTCTGGGATCAGATGAAGGCCACATCAGATTCCAATAAGCAGTAACAATGTCTCATACAGTATCTCCTTCATCTTTGCATATCCTGTGAGCAACTGTGCGTAATTCTGGTTGTCCTGTTACAGAAAGGATGTGAAGGCTTTGGAAAAACTGCAGAAGAGGTTCACCAGAATGCTGAGTGAATAAGGAAAGGCTGGACAAACTTGAGTGGTTTTCTCTAGAGCGTTGGAGGCTCAGGGGAGATTTGTTAGAAGTTTATAAGATTATGCAAGGCATCGACAGGGTAGACAATCAGAATCTTTTTCCTAGGGTAGAATTGCCAAGTGTTAAATGACTTATGTTTAAGGTGAGAGGGGAAAAAGTTAAAGCCAGTTTATTACTTACAAAGTGGTGGATGCTTGGAACAGTTTGGCAGAAGTTCTGGTGGAAGCAGATACGATGGTGGTGTTTAAGAGATCGTTAGCCAGACACATGAATCAGCAGGGAATGGAGGGATATGGATTATGGACAGGCAGATTTGATGTAGTTTAATTCAGCGTCACGTTCAGCAGAGACATCATGGATCAAAGGGCCTGTTTCTGTGCTGTACTCTTCAATGTTCCATCCGTTCCTTGAAAGAGCGGCAAAAAGCCCCGTTCAATGCCGAAAGGACTCTTTTTAACACTTAACCATGGGTTAGATAGATGACTAAAAAAGAAGTGTAATGTGATTTTGTAGGGCCACGGTTTGGAAGGATGACATGACCAGTTGTACAATTAAGTGAGCTATTTCTGTCTTTAATCTTTGTGGAATTCTGTGGGAGAGTTCCGTCCAGATTCTGTTGCCATTTTCCTGTAGAGAGACGCTGTGCTTAATAACTAAGTACAGCAAACTGTTTGGCTCAGTTTGCGTTTGTATCTGACTAAGCTTTTTGTCATGGAGGTCATCTCAGAACACATAGCACTGTCACACTAAATTAATTACAGGTTCCTGAGCTCTTTGAATTCGTTTTACTTTAATGTTTCTAATATTGTTTGTTCAATGATGTTGTTCAGAAAAGCCAAGGATCGAAACCCAGAGACTAGTTTCTGGTGTACAGGATCATAAACACAAGAAATGTTGCTGATGCTAGGAATCCTGAACAGTGCAAACAAAATGCTGCAGGAACTCAGCAAATCAGGCAGCATCTATGGAGGGGAATAAACAGTTGACGGGCTGACTGACTCCTGATGATGGTCTTGGCCCAAAACGTCTCCATAGATGCTGACTGACCTGTTGAGTTCCTACAGTATGTTGCTCTGGTGTGCAGGAGGTCTTTTAATTGCCTAACTGAATTAAAATTAAGTAAAAATAATAGTTCAATATGCTTTTTAAATAAGCTTTTCTCAATGAAGCACTTTGTTTATAATCAATAGTTTATCTTGTGAGTTGCTGTTATTTCTTTTTAGATATCTCCTTCTCAAAGTCACTGCTCAACTTATTAATACCTTGTTTCTTTTTCATTTGATTTTGACTTTCCAGTTAATCAGGGCTTACTACTCTTAGTTATTCTGACATTTTGCCTGGTGCTATATAACAAATTTCACAACACGCCGCTCTACGAGGAAGAGACAGGTGAGCAATCTTCTCTTGTATAGAGGGCAGGGTTCCAGCTCGATGTAGTTGGATAACGGATGTATTTTAACTTTGAAGCCGTTTGACATGAGATGCATTATATGAATTGATGAAAATTTTCCTTTAAAGAGTCCTAGAGTCCTAGAGCACTACACACAGAAGCTGGTCCTTTGGCCCATCTGGTCGATGCCAAGTCCCATCGACCTGCTCCTGGACCACAGCCCTTCATACTCCTCCTGTCCATGTACCTAGCCAACCTTCTCTTAAGTGCTGAAATCAAACTTGCATCCACCACGTCCACTGGTAGCTCGTTCCACGTTCTCACCATCCTCTGAGTGAAGAAGTTCCCCTTAAATATTTCATGGTTCACTTTTAACCTATGACCTCTAGTTCTAGTCTCACCCAACCTCCGTGGAAAAAGCCTGCTTGCATTTACCCTATCTACACTCCTCATAACTTTGCATACCTTTGTCAAAAGGTGTTTGTTAGAATTCTTGCCTCTGATTCAGAATATTGTGTTCACATCCCTGTCCAGATACTTGAGATCAATAATCTAGGCTCACAGTGGAACACTGAGGGAGTCAGTGCTCTGTCAGGGATGTTATGGCAAATCAATTGACGCCTCCCCTCTCAGGTGGATGGAAGACATCTTATGGCACTACCTTTAAAAAATAGCAGAGAGATTTTTCACTGGTATCATGACCAATATTTATACCTCAACCAGTAGCCTGTTTCTATCTCATTGGTGTTTGATATGAAGACATGATGAAAAGAGGCATAGTGAGAGTGGACAGCCAGAGTCTTTTCTCAAGGGCAGAAGTGGCTAATAAGAGGCTGAATGGAGGAAAGTATCGGGGGATGTCAGAGGTAGGTTTTTTACACAGAGAATGGTGTGTGCGTGAAACACCCTGCTACGGGTGGTGGTAGAGGCTGATACAGAAGGATCATTTAAGAAACTCTTGGATAGGCACGTGGATAGTAGAAAACTAGAGAGTTAAGCTGGTTTGATTGATCTTGGAGTACGTGAAAAGGTTGTGTGCCAAAGGCCCTGTACAATACTGCATTGTATATATGTTCTACGTTCTATGTTCTAAGAAATTACACTGCAATGAAATTACATTATATTGCAATAATCCTTTGAACATTTTGGCTTTAAGATGTGTTGGGACAAGATGGAACCATAGAAACGTATGTTTTAACATTAAGGTAAATGATATTGTGACACTGGTGAACTGGTATCAGTTTTGAAAGTCCAAGATGCCTAAATTGATACAAGACACAAGAACAAGAGCAACACACATAAAAGTTGCTGGGGAACTCAGCAGGCCAGGCAGCATCTGTAGGAAGAGGTACAGTCGACGTTTCGGGCCGAGACCCTTCGTCAGGACTAACTGAAAGAAGAGCTAGTAAGAGATTTGAAAGTGGGAGGGGGAAGGGGAGATCCAAAATGATAGGAGAAGACAAGAGGGGGAGGGATGGAGCCAAGAGCTGGACAGGTGATTGGCAAAAGGGATATGAGAGGATCATGGGACAGGAGGCCTAGGGAGAAGGAAAAGGGGGAGGGGGGGAAAACCCAGAGGATGGGCAAGGGGTATAGTGAGAGGGACATAGTGAGAAAAAGGAGAGGGAGAAAAAGAATATATATGTATAAATAAATAACAGATGGGGTACAAAGGGGAGGTGGGGCACTAACGGAAGTTAGAGAAGTCAATGTTCATGCCATCAGGTTGGAGGCTACCCAGACAGAATATAAGGTGTCCAACCTGAGTGTGGCTTCATCTTTACAGTAGAGGAGGCCGTGGATAGACATATCAGAATGGGAATGGGAGGTGGAATTAAAATGTGTGGCCACTGGGAGATCCTGCTGTCTCTGGTGGACAGAGTGTAGGTGTTCAGCAAAATGGTCTCCCAGTCTGCGTTGGGAACAAGAGCATTCACTTCAGTACAGATAAACACAGATACACTCAGTGGCCATGTTGTTAGGTATACCTGTACACCTGCTTGTTAATGCAAATATCTGATCAGCCAATCATGTAGCAGCAACTCAATGCATTAAAGCATGTAGACATGGTCAAGAGGTTGAGCTGTGATTCAGACCAAACCTCAGAATGAGGAAGAAATGTGATCTAAATGACTTTGACCGTGGAATGATTTTTGGTGGCAGACAGGGTGATTTGAGTACCTCAGAAACTGCTGATTTCCTGGGCTTGTCAAGCATAACGGTCCCTGGAGTTTACAGGAGAATGGTGTGAAAAACAAAAAACATCCAGTAAGTGGTAGTTCAGTGGGTGAAAATGCCTTGTTAATGAGAGAGGTCAGAGGAGAATGGCCAGACTGGTTCAAGCTGGCAGGAAGGTAACAGTAACTCAAATAACCAAGTGTTACAACAGTGGTGTGCGGAAGAGCATTTCTGAATTCACAACACATCGAACCTTGAAGTGGATGGGCTACAGCAGCAGAAGACAACAAATATACTCTCAGTGGTCACTTTATTAGACACAGGAGGTACCTAATAAAGTAGCCATTGAGTGTATGTCCTCTCATATTAGCCACTGGGAAAAAGGTACTGGCTCTCCACTCTATGCATCTTATCATATTATACACCTCTATCAAGTTGCCTCTCATCCTCTTTCTCTCAAAAGCATTCTATGCTCAAGAACATCTGGATGCCTCTGTGCTTCACTCTGTAAGCATATGAAGGAGAAAGAAATAAAGGGCTATGGTTGGTTGAACTTATAAAGTAGTAAGCACGCCAAGCCAAAGAGCTATTGGACCCATTAGACTGAGCTGGTTGTTCACTAGGTTGTGGAGCTATGTCATTTTGTGGGATTATTAAATTTGTCTCTACTTTTCTCTCTTCATGAAGACTAATTGTGCTTTTACCATCAGCTGAAGAACTGGATTCTCAAACCCCACATAGTCCAGTCCATACAGCAGAGGAAAGCAAAGATGATTCTGTAGAAGATCTCATACCTATCATAATATGTGCTGCGGAGGATCGAATGGGAGGAACAATAGCAACAATTAATAGCATCTACAGTAACACCAAGGCCAAAGTCTTTTTCTACATAATCACTGTGAGAGACTCTCTTAGCCATCTAAGGTAACATCATTGTATCAGATGCTAATTTTAGATCAATTCTGCACTGTCTCCATTTAAGACTAAAGTGAGGGTGGAAATTCTTAGAAGTGGCAAATCTTTGGAATCCCCTGCTCCACAGAGCTGTAACTGAAGACTCTTTGAGTTTATTTGACTCAGATTTCCCTTGAACCCGGTGTTAATTGTCCAGAAAAGAGAAGTCAAGACCAAAGATAACTTATAAAATAGCGGAGCAAGACTGAGGGGTTGTGTGATCTACACCTGCTCCTAATGCTCTTATTAAATTGGGACAGCACGGTAACATAGTGGTCAGCACAGCGATTTACAGTCCAGGTGACCTGGGTTCAATTCCCGCTGCTGCCTGTAAGGAGTTTGTATGTTCTTCCCGTGACCTCGTGGATTTCCTCCGGTGCTCCGGTTTCCTCCCACAGTCCAAAGGCGTATCGGTTAGTAGGTTAATTGGTCATTGCACATTGTCCTGTGATTAGGCTAGGATTAAACTGAGGGATTGCTGGTTGGCACAGCTCGAAGGTCTGGAAGGGCCTACTCTGCACTGAATCAATAAATAAATAAATGGCATATGTGTTAAATAATCCAAAATTGTTAAAATGGACAAATTGTCTATGTTTACGGATGTTTAAATATATAACATTGCTAGAAACCCTTGTTGAAATAGATGTTACAAATGATTGCGCTACAAATCGAGCAACAGACAAACTGTTGGAGGAACGCAGTGGGTCAGGCAGCATCTGTGGGGGGAGAAGGATTGTCAACATTTAAGGATGGAGGGTCTCAACCCGAAACACTGACAATTCCTTCCTCCCAACCCCGACAAAGGCTGCCTGATCCACTGGGTTCCTCCAGCAGATTGTTAATGAATCAGGTTTAATATCATCGTATAGGTAGTGAAATGTGTTGTGACATTAAGGCATCCGTTAGCCTTGCGAGACTATGGATCTACGCCTGGAAAGTCTTCATTCTCCAGGGTGCAGGCCTGGGCAAGGTTGTATGGAAGACCAGCAGTTGCCCATGCTGCAAGTCTCCCCTCTCTACGACACCAATGTTGTCCAAGGGAAGGGCATTAGGACCCGTACAGCTTGGCACCAGTGTCGTCGCAGAGCAATGTGTGATTAAGTGCCTTGCTCAAGGACACAACACGTTGCTTCGGCTGGGGCTCGAACTCACGACCTTCAGGTAGCTAGTCCAATGCCTTAACCATTTGGCCACATGCTCACATGGTGTGACATACCAGCAGTATAGTATCAATTAGGGATAGTATCAATTCCAAAGAAGAAGCATACAAATTAGCTAGAGAAAGTGGCTCACCTGAGGACTGGGAGAAATTCAGAGTTCAGCAGAGGAGGACAAAGGGCTTAATTAGGAAGGGGAAAAAAGATTATGAGAGAAAACTGGCAGGGAACATAAAAACGGACTGTAAAAGCTTTTATAGATATGTAAAAAGGAAAAGACTGGTAAAGACAAATGTAGGTCCCCTGCGACAGAAACAGGTGAATTGATTATGGGGAGTAAGGACATGGCAGACCAATTGAATAATTACTTTGGTTCTGTCTTCACTAAGGAGGACATAAATAATCTTCCAGAAATAGTAAGGGACAGAGGGTCCAGTGGGATGGAGGAACTGAGCGAAATACATGTTAGTAGGGAAGTGGTGTTAGGTAAATTGAAGGGATTGAAGGCAGATAAATCCCCAGGGCCAGATGGTCTGCATCCTAGAGTGCTTAAGGAAGTAGCCCAAGAAATAGTGGATGCATTAGTGATAATTCTTCAAAACTCGTTAGATTCTGGACTAGTTCCTGAGGATTGGAGGATGGCTAATGTAACCCCACTTTTTAAAAAAGGAGGGAGAGAGAAACCAGGGAATTATAGACCGGTTAGCCTAACGTCGGTGGTGGGGAAACTGCTGGAGTCAGTTATCAAGAATGTGATAACAGCACATTTGGAAAGCGGTGAAATGATCGGACAAAGTCAGCATGGATTTGTGAAAGGAAAATCATGTCTGACGAATCTCATAGAATTTTTTGAGGATGTAACTAGTAGAGTGGATAGGGGAGAACCAGTGGATGTGGTATATTTGGATTTTCAAAAGGTTTTTGACAAGGTCCCACACAGGAGATTAGTGTGCAAACTTAAAGCACACGGTATTGGGGGTAAGGTATTGATGTGGGTGGAGAATTGGTTAGCAGACAGGAAGCAAAGAGTGGGAATAAACGGGACCTTTTCAGAATGGCAGGCAGTGACTAGTGGGGTACCGCAAGGCTCAGTGCTGGGACCCCAGTTGTTTACAATATATATTAATGACTTGGATGAGGGAATTAAATGCAGCATCTCCAAGTTTGCGGATGACACGAAGCTGGGTGGCAGTGTTAGCAGTGAGGAGGATGCTAAGAGGATGCAGGGTGACTTGGATAGGTTGGGTGAGTGGGCAAATTCATGGCAGATGCAATTTAATGTGGATAAATGTGAAGTTATCCACTTTGGTGGCAAAAATAGGAAAACAGATTATTATCTGAATGGTGGCCGATTAGGAAAAGGGGAGGTGCAACGAGACCTGGGTGTCATTATACACCAGTCATTGAAAGTGGGCATGCAGGTACAGCAGGCGGTGAAAAAGGCGAATGGTATGCTGGCATTTATAACGAGAGGATTCGAGTACAGGAGCAGGGAGGTACTACTGCAGTTGTACAAGGCCTTGGTGAGACCACACCTGGAGTATTGTGTGCAGTTTTGGTCCCCTAATCTGAGGAAAGACATCTTTGCCATAGAGGGAGTACAAAGAAGGTTCACCAGATTGATTCCTGGGATGGCAGGACTTTCATATGAAGAAAGACTGGATGAACTGGGCTTGTACTCGTTGGAATTTAGAAGATTGAGGGGGGATCTGATTGAAACGTATAAGATCCTAAAGGGATTGGACAGGCTAGATGCAGGAAGATTGTTCCCGATGTTGGGGAAGTCCAGAACGAGGGGTCACAGTTTGAGGATAAAGGGGAAGCCCTTTAGGACTGAGATTAGGAAAAACTTCTTCACACAGAGAGTGGTGAATCTGTGGAATTCTCTGCCACAGGAAACTGTTGAGGCCAGTTCATTGGCTATATTTAAGAGGGAGTTAGATATGGCCCTTGTGGCTACAGGGGTCAGGGGGTATGGAGGGAAGGCTGGGGCGGGGTTCTGAGTTGGATGATCAGCCATGATCATAATAAATGGTGGTGCAGGCTCGAAGGGCCGAATGGCCTACTCCTGCACCTATTTTCTATGTTTCCATATTCAGTATATTACAATTCATAATAATAAAAATCTGTGAATTACATATGTGTGTATATATGTGTATATGTGTGTA
The DNA here is from genome assembly GCF_963921235.1 of Mobula hypostoma. Lineage (NCBI taxonomy): Eukaryota > Metazoa > Chordata > Chondrichthyes > Myliobatiformes > Myliobatidae > Mobula > Mobula hypostoma. The sequence goes on along the minus strand of NC_086105.1, from coordinate 62,568,753 downwards.
TGTATACACACACACACACACACACACACACACACCCCAGGGTGACAGGGGTGCTTAACGATGGACACCGCCTTTTTGAGGCATTGCTCCTTGAAGATGTCATGGATGCTGGGGAGGCTGATGCCCATGATGGAGCTGGCTGAGTTTATAACTTTCTGCAGCTTATTTTGATCCTGTGCAGCTCCCCCCTCCCTTCCCATACCAGATGGTGATGCAGCCAGTTAGAATGCTCTCCACGGTGTATCAGTAGAAGTTTATGAGTGTCTTTGGTGACATACCAAATCTCCTCAAACTCCTAATGAAATATAGCCGTTGTCTTGCCTTATTTGTAACTGCATCAATATGTTGGGCTCAGGATAGATCCTCAGAGATATTGGCATCCAGGAGCTTGAAACTGCTCACTTCTGATCCCTCACTGAGGATTGGTATGTGTCTCTCATCTTACCCTTTCTGAAGTCCACAATCAGTTCTTTGGTCTTCCTGGCACTGAGTGCAGTGTTGTTGCTGTGACACCACTCAGCTAGCTGATATATCTCGCTGGATGGCATTTCAGCTGTGCCTGGCAAAACAATCATGGGTGTAGAGGGAGTAGAGCAATGGGCTAAGCACACATCCTTGAGGTGTGCCTGTGTTGATTATCAGCAAAGTGGAGATGTTACGTCCGATCTGCACATTCTGTGGTCTTCTAGTGAAGAAGTCAAAGATCCTGTTGCAGAAGGAGGTACAGAGGCCCAGGTCTTGGAGCTTTTTGTTTGGACTTGTAGGAATGATTGCATTAAATGCTGAGCTGTAGACAATAAACAGCAGCCTGACATAGGTATTAATAGGTGATCCAAGGCCACATGAAAAGCCACTGACATAGTATCCGCTGTAGACTTATTGTGGTGATAGGCAAATAGCAGAGGGTCCAGGTCCTTGCTGAGACAGGAGTTGATTCTAGCCATAACCAACCTCTCAACCAAAGCAGTCTCTTGTATCTTCAATTGCAGATGGAAATGGTGAACTCTGTAGTGGAGTGGTAGGGTGGATAAACATCTCCACCAAAGGAGGTGTAGGGTGCTCTTTCCCTCCACTAGCACTTGATCATATGGAGCAGGTGGTGGGTGGTCATATGAACAGCTGGTGCATATCACAAGGACTGGGTATGCAACCACTAATGCCTGACAGATAATCTCTGAAGACTATTGATAATGGCTGGAGGGGTCATAGAAACAGAAAAACTACAGCACAATACAGGCCCTTCAGCACACAATGCTGTGCCGAACATGTACTTTAGAAATTACCTAGGGTTACCCATAGCCCTCTGTTTTTCTAAGCTCCATGTATCTATCCAAAAGTCTCTTAAAAGACCCTATCATATCTGCCTCCACCACCATTGCCAGCAGCCCATTCCACGCACTCATCACTCTCTACGTAAATACTTACCACTCATCACTCTCTACGTAAATACTTACTTACTTCTCCTCTGTACCTACTTCCAAGCACCTTAAAACTGTGCCCTCTTGTGATAGCCATTTCAGCCCTGGGAAAAAGCCTCTGACTATCCACACGATCAATGCCTCTCATCATCTTATATACTTTTATCAGGTCACCTCTCATCCTTTGTCACTCCGAGGAGAAAAGGTCGAGTCACTCAACCTGTTCTCATAAGGCATGCTCCCCAATCCAGGCCACATCCTTGTAAATCTCCTCTGCACCCTTTCTATAGTTTCCACATCCTTCCTGTAGTGAGGTGACCAGAACTGAGCATTCAGTGAGCCAGTCAGTGCCCACATTGCCAATCCAGCTAGTCCCAATTTCCTGTATTCAGCCCATATCCCACTAAGCTCCCTCCTCCATCTACCTCTCTTATGTGTTTCTTAAATGCTACTATTGTACCTTCCTCAGCCACTTCCTCTGGCAGCTCGTTCCATTCACTCTTTGCCCTCTATACAAAAAGTTGCCCCTCAGGTCCCTTATAAGTCTTTTCCCTCTCATTTCTAAGCTATGCTCCCTACTTTTAGTTTCCCCATTCCTACAGTTGTTACTATCCACTTTATCTATGCCTCTCAAGATTTTTAAATACTTCTGTCAGTTCACCCCTCATTCTCCTACTTTCCAAGTAATAAAGATCTAGTCTGGCCAACCTATCCCCTGTAACTCAAGCATTCTAGTTCTGGCTACATCCTTGTAAATCTCCTCTGCACCCTTTTTCTATTTTAACCATGTCTTTCCTATAACCGTATTCCAAGTGCAGCCTCATTGACAGGGTCTAAAATGAGTCTTATTGTCATAATGTCATAATGTCATAATGTCATAAAGTCATAGAGGAAGTCAACATGGAGACAGACCCTTTTGTCCAATGAAGTGGCTATTACATGTGTTCTGTCTGTACCCCTTCAAGCCTCACTCCTCCAAGTACCTATCCAAGTTTCTGAAATGGTTCTACTATACGGTACCTGACTCAACCACTTCCTTTCGCAGTTCATTCCATACACTCACCTCCTTCTGCTCCTGTATTTCCTTTTAAATCTTTCCCCTTTCACCCTAGATCTTTGACCCCCCCCAACTATCTTATCTATTTTTGAGAAATTTCTCAGTAGATGTTTGTGCCTGTTCCTTTGATGTACCTGGGAATAAAAGCTTCTCATGCAGTAAGTCACACTAATATGTCACCTCGGCCCCATCCACCACAAGCAGGACTTCCCAGTGGCCAAGCATTAATTCCCATTCCAACATGCTGGTCCTGTTGTGCTAAGGCGAGTCCACCCTCAGGGTGGAGGAGCAACACCCTATATTCTGTCTGGGTACCTTCCCTCCTGATGGCATGAATATCGCTTTCTCCTTCCAGAAAACTAATCCTCCCCCCTCCCACCCTATTCCCCACTCTGACTTTTCATTCTTCTCACCTGCCTAGTATATCCCCTCCTCCTTCCCTTCCTCTTAAGATCCACTCCCCTCTCCTATCAGATTCCTTCTCCTCCATCCCTGTACCTTTCCCACCCACCTGGCTTCACCTATCACCTTCTAGCTATCCCCCTTCCACTCTCCCCACCTTTTTATTCAGGCATCTTCCCCCTTCCTTCTCAATCCCGAAGAAGGGTCTTGGCCCGAGCCATCAACTATCTGTTCATTAACATCGATGCTGACTGATCTGCTGAGTTCCTCCAGCATTCTGTGTGTGCTTTGAATTTCCAGCATCTGCGGACTTACTCGTGTTACACGATATCTATTGGATTTCAATGGAATCTGCATTGGACAGGCAGTTTGTGCTGCCACAAGGTCACCCAGAGAATGACACACAGAATGATCCCCATCCTTTTCTGTCCAAAACCCATGGGCATCTCCACAATTCCTATTGCGGACTTCATACTAAGCAGCAACGGATCATGTCTGAGATAAAACTGTCTCAGATGATGGGGTCAGGTGACCTTAGGTTTCAGAAAGTGGATACAAGAACAAGATAGTCTCACCCAAGATCAGTTGTGAATTTGAAGATGTTCCTGATCCCAATTCTTGATCTTTTCACAATCTCCTCAACACTATTGCTGGTCATTAAAGTTGGTATTTAATGTCACTGTGCTCACTGGGTGCAGTCTGATGTTGAGGGAAACTACTAATGACAAAGTGCATTTCCAAGCACAGAAAATAAGTTCTGGTTATTCAATTGTATCTCTGACAATTCCTCTGCTTATTAGTTTAGTGGGTAGGGGGAGGAATGGAGAAATTTCTGTTGGCAGTGTGGAAATATATGATAGAATGTGAACAAGAATCCTCACGACAGTAGACTGCTTTACTATCATTTGCCTGCTGCCCTCCCGTCTAATCATCATGCCATTTGTCTGATGGTTATACTGCTTTTGCATTCTTCCTCCTTCTCCCCCCATTAGCAAATGGATTGAAAGTACGAAACTGAAAGAAATACAGTACAAGATATTGGAATTCAACCCTATTATACTCGAGGGGAAAGTAAGACCTGACTCTGCAAGGCCTGAGTTACTTCAACCTGTGAGTATGTGTGCTACCCAAAAGTAGGGCATTCCTCAATGTTCTGGGGTGGTGCTGACGATTCCAGTTCGCACAGTGGATGGTGGAAGAGTGAAGCCCTTTGGAAAGCTCTCTCAAACCTTTTCTTTTCTCAGAGGTCTCAATGGCTTGTACTTGTAAAACTCCAATAATACAGTACTTGTTGGACTTTGATAATATTAACACAGCAGATTTTCAGGACTATTGGATTTCAGACCTATTAATACCAAACCACATTCTATTCTCCCACTTTTAGCAGTTAACGTAGCACTTGACAGTGCCAGCACACTGCGTTCATTTCCCTCCACTGTTTTGTATGTTCCTCCCTTGATTCTGTGAGTTTTCCTCCGGGTGCTCCAGTTTCCTCCCACATTCCAAAGACATTCGGGTTAAGCTCAGTAACATGTGGACATGCTATGTTGGTGCCGGAAACATGGTGACACGTGTGGGCTGCCCCCAGCACATCCTCAGATATTGTGGTCGTGGACTCAAATGACACATTTCACTGTACCTCTTGATGTTTCGATGTACATGTGACAAATAAAGCTAATCTTTTAAAATCAGTTTTTAACATGCTACACGCTAATTTTTTTTTTAGTGAACCCAGTGAATTTAAAGAGAGTGAGAAACATATAAGGCCTCTGCACTCTGACTGCAACCCACCAAAGTTCCTGACCTGAGGGTTTGGGACTTTGACTCCACACCTGGCCCACAGCCTGCCCACATGTTCTAGACCACCTAGTTCATATTATGGACTAATGAGTAAATCAGATGCTGGCTACCTGGATTCCGAACATATGCTGGGTCATTGCAGTTTTAGTACCTGATTATATAGACCATTATAGCACAGTGTAGGTCCTTCGGTCCACAGTGTTGTGCCAACCTTTTAACCCACGTGTTGGCACGTGGCCAAGTGGTTAAGGTGTCAGTCTAGTCATCTGAAGGTCATTAGTTCGAGCCTCAGCTGAGGCAACGTGTTGTGTCCTTGAGCAAGGCACTTAACCACACATTGCTCTGCGACGACACCGGTGCCAAGCTGTATCGGCCCTAGTGTCCTTCCCTTGGACAACATCGTGGAGACAGGAGACTTGCAGCATGGGCAACTGCCAGTCTTCCCTACAACCTTGCCTGCGCCCTGGACACCTTCCAAGGCGCAAATCCATGGTCTCACGAGACTAACGGATACCTATTATTATTAACCTACACCAAGATCAATTTAACCCTACCCTCCCACATAACCCTCCCATGTTTCTTAGATAGAAACATCTAAGAGTCTCTTAAATGTCTCTAATGTATCTGCCTCTACCACTACCCTCAGAGGTGCATCCCACACACTCATCACTCTCTGTGCAAAAAAACCTATCTCCAAAATCACCCCTATACTTTCCTCAATCACCTTAAAATTATGCCATTTCCACCCTAGGGAAAAGGCACTGGCAGCCCACTCTATGATGATGCTTCTTATCATCTTGTACACCTCGATCAAGTCACCTCTTCATCCTCCTTCACTCCAAAGAGAAAAGCTCTTGCTCACTCAATCTTTCCTCATAGGACATGCTCTCTAAACCTGGAGGCATCCTTGTAAATATTCTCTAGTTTTTGCTGACGGAACAGTGACAAGTTGAGATGAAGGGTCTTGACCTGAAACATTGACTGCCTATTTCCCTGTTCGACCTGCTAAGTTTCTCCAGCACTTTGTTATTTGCTCCTGATTCCAGCTTCTGTAATAGCTCATGTTTGCTGTGACAATTCTGAATTGGGATAACATGTCGGAGAGCACTTGGAAGTGGTGATGTTCCAATGCATCTGTTGCTTTTGCCCGTCTAGAGTCTGGTCAGGTAAAACCCCGACTGAAGTATAATATCTCTGGGCAAGGTTTTTGCATTTACCAAGGTTCCCATTTGTTGATCAATGTAGAAATAGATGTTCTAGTTCTCATCTCCTCATGGAATGTTTTCCTATTTCAGCTCAATTTTGTCCGATACTTCATTCCTTATTTTATCCGGAATCACGAAAAGGTGATCTACTTGGACGATGATGTCATCATACAAGGTATTTTTCATACTGATGATGTTTACGGGACAATGGCATATTTACACCTCACTAGGTGGTGTGGGTCAGAATCAGGTTTAATATCACTGACGTATGTCATGAAATTTGTTGTTTTGTGACAACAGTACAGTGTAATAGATAAAGATACTATAAATTACAAAGCCCAAAGTTCAAAGTAAATTTACTATCAAAGTATGCACCCTGAGGTGCATTTTCTTGCAAGCATACTCAACAAATCCATAACAGAAAAATAACCATAATAGAATCAATGAAAAACCGCCCCAACTTGTGCATTCGATCAGTGTGCAAAAGACACAACCTGTACAAATGCAAAAAGAAAGAAATAATAATAATAAGTAAAGAAGCATAAAGAAGATGAGGTGAAGAGTCATTGAAAGTGAGTCCATAGGTTGTGGGAACATTTCAATGATGAATTGAAGTTGAGTGAAATTATCCCCTTTGGTTCAAGAGCCTGATGGTTGGGGAGGCGGGGTAATAACTATTCCTAAACCTGGTGGTGTGAACCCTGAGGCTCCTGTACCACCTTCCTGATGGCAGCAGTGAGAAATGAGCATGTTCTGGGTGGTGGGGATGCTACTTTCCTGCAACAACACTTCGTATAGATGTGCTCAATGGTGAGGAGGTTTTAATCCATGACGGACTGGGCCATGTCCAATATTTCTTGTAGGATTTTCTGTTCAAGAGCATTAGTGTTACCATATGAGGCCGTGATGCAGGCAGTCAATAAACTCTCCACTATACAACTACAGAAGTTTGTCAAAGTTTTAGATGTCATGCCAAATCTTCACAAACACCTAAGGAAGTAGAGGCGCTGCTGTGCTTTCTTTGTAATTGCATTTATCAGCTGAGCCCAGGACAGATGCTCTGAAATAATAACACCAAGAAATTTAAAGTTGCTGACCCTCTCCAGCTCTGATCCCCTGATGAGGACTGGCTCATGGACCTCTGGTTTCTTCCTCCTGAAGTCAATAATTAGCTCCTTGATCTTGCTGACATTGAGTAAGAGTTTGTTTTGGTACCACAAGGCCAGAGAGAACATTAAGAAATTATATATATATATATCCTCTCTGATAGTAGTAATAACAAGATAGTATGTTCTGGGTGATGAAGGTCCTGAATGATGGATGCAACTTTTTTGAGACATTGATCACCTTTTGAAGGTGTCCTCAAGATGGGGAGGCTAGTGCCCATGGTGGAGCTGGCTGTTTGCAATGCCCTGCAGCTTTTTCTGATTCTGTATAGTGGCCCCTCCATACCAGATGGTGATGCAACCAGCTGGAACAGTCTCCATGGTACATCTGTCAAGATTTGCTAGAGTCTTTGGTGACATTCCGTATCTCCTCAAACCCCTAATGAAATATAGCCGCCGGCATGCCTTCTTCATAACTGCATCGATATGTTGGGCCCAGGATAGATCTTCAGAGATGAGGACACCCATTGAACTTGAAATGCTCCCCTTTCCTCTGCTGACTCCTGCATGAGGACTGGTGTATGTTCACTCAACTTCCCCTTCCTGAAGTCCTCAGTCAGTTGCTTGGTCTCACTGACATTGAGTACGAGGTTGTTGTTGCGATGCCACTCAACCAGCTGGTCTACCTCACTCCTGTACACCCGCTCGTCACCATCCGAGATTCTGCCAACAACACTTCTGTCATTGCCACATTTATAGATGGTGTTTGAGCATCCCGTGCTGGCATTGACCTTGTGTTTCTAGCTGTGCACTCTGGGCACTCAGACCTCTGCTAAAGTCTGCATCGTAGGCACAGGGGGTGGCCATTCAGCCCATGTCAATGCAATTACAGCCAAGCTGTATCTTAACTATTTACCCACCACAGGCCTTCTCATCCCTGTTGAAAACTTCTTAGTCCTGAAATTTCTCCAGAACTATTTGTGGGTGGGTTTTCCGGGTCTGTGGTATTCTATGTGTGAAGGAAAGTTTCCTGAGATTATAACCCACTTGAAGTATTGTGTACAGTTTTGGTCACCATATTATAGGAAAGACATTTTCAGCTGGAGAGGGAGCAGAAGGGATTTGCAAGAATGTGACCTGGCCTAGAGGCTCTGAGTTATTGGGAAAAAGTTGACTACACTGGATCTTTATTCCTTGGAGAGTAGGAGAGTGAGAGATCACCTCGTAGAAGTTTATAAAATCTTGAATATGGATAAGGTGGACGGCCATAGACTTTTCCCCAGGGCTGGGAAGTCCAAAGCTAAAGGGCAAGGATGCAAGATAAAAGGGGAGAGACTTAAGAGACCTGAGAGGTAGTTTCTTTACACAGAAGGTAGTAAGTACCTGGAATGAGCTGCCAGAGGAAGTGGTCGATGTGGGTACAAAAGCAACATTTAAGAGGCATTTGGATTGGTAAACAGAGGGGAGGGGCTTGGAGGGTTATGTGCCAAGGGACTAGCAGTGAGGATGCTGTGGTCAGCATGGATCAGATGGGCTGAAAGGCCTGTTACTGTGCTGTATTACTCCGTGACTCTAAGAAGATAGACTTCTGGTTGCAAAGACCTCAGGGGTTTGGGGAGAGAGTGGGAATGTGGTATAAGGATAGAGCATAAGCTGTGACCATATTGAATATAGAGGAGTTTTGAAGGTCTGAGTATCCTGCTCCTAATCCTACTTTTCCACATTCGGTGTTTTCAGTAGTTATTCCACCTCCCTGTTTGTGCTATTAGTAATGTTTGTTAAACAGATTCACCTGCTTGTTACAGTCACCCCTCTCCACTTGAATTTGGTTTTAATCACACAGGTGATATCCAGGATCTGTATAACACAGCCTTGAATCCTGGCCACGCGGCTGCCTTCTCAACAGATTGTGACCTCACCTCAACTCATGAGATGGTTCGGAGTATGGGAATGCAGGTAATCATATCAAATGCGTTAAGTACTTCATTATTGTGATATGTATTGAGATACACTGAAAAGCTTTTGCACATATTCCAAACATAAGCATATCAAGGAAAAAGAATATAGTGTTACAGATACAGGCACGAGAGATTCTGCTTGTGCTGGAAATCCAGGGTTGCACACACAAAATGCTGGAGGAACTCAGCAGTCAGGCAGCATCTACGGAGGGGAATGAACGGTGAGCTTTTTGGTCTGAAACCCTTCATCAGAATGGAAAGAAAGGGGTTGCGGGGGAGCTAGAATAAGAAGGAGGGGGAGGGGAAGGAGTTCAGGCTGCTAGGTGATAGGTGAGGCCAGGTGAGCGGGAAGGTAGGTAGGTGGGTAGTGCAGGTAGACAAATAAAGTGCAAGGTAGATGAGGTAGACTGAGAGATCAAGAGTTCATCCTTATTGTTATAAGAAGTCTGTTCAAGACTCTTACAACAGTGGGATAAAGGCTGACCTTGAGCTGGTGGTACCTTCTATCTGGTGGAAGTGTGCAAAAGAGAGGCAATAGAGACAGAGTCTCTAGAGTGAAGGCTGTTTTTTTGTGCTGGACTGGGCTGTGTTCACTACTCCAGCAACATAAAAAAAGATACTTAATTAGAGATCGAGTATGGTCACAGACCCTTCTGGCCCAATGATCTTGCACCGCCCAATTACATCCAGTTGACCAATTAACCTATTAACCTATACATCTTTAGGACTTAGGATGTGGAGCACCTAGAGGAAACAGGGTCATGGGGAGAACGTACAGACTCCTTACAGACAGCAGAGGAAATGAACCCAGTCGCTGGCTCTGTATTAGCATTACTCTAGCCACTACTACCCTGCAACTATTCTTGGATTCTTGGGCAGAGCAGTTCCCATACCAAGCTCTGATGCAACTGGATATTGGGAACAGTGATTCACAAATGAATCGTGAATTATGAATGAATTAGGCACTCATTCTCAATGCTTTTAAAATAAATACTTACTTTAATTTTCATGTATTTTATAAATGAAAGATTTTTGCTAATAAGGGCTTCCTCCTCCCTAGTCAAATTAATTCCATGATGAAATACAATCAGAAATCTGATTTCTTTCCAGACAACCTATATGGGACATTTGGATTACAGGAAGGCAACGGTGAGAGCTCTGGGCATAAACCCCACGACCTGTTCCTTTAATGTTGGTGTCTTCATTGCGAATGTCACAGAATGGAAACGGCAGCACATTACAAAGCAACTGGAAAAGTGGATGGTGATTAATGTGGAGTAAGTTGCACTCTTTCCCAACCTGAGTCTTTATAAGGTATCGGTCACTCAGCATTTCAAGTAATGTGAGCAACTTTGGATGCCTTATCTAAGAAAAGATATGCTGGCATTGGAGAGGGTTCAGAGGAGGTTCTCAATAATTATCCCGGGAATGAAAGGGTTAATGAGCATTTGATAGCTTCAGGCCTTATATTCACTGGAGATTGGAAGAACGAGCGGGTCCATATTGAAACCTATCGGATATTGAAATGCCTAGTTAGAGCGGACGTGAAGAGGATGTTTCCCATAGTAGGGAGGTCTAGGACTAGAGGGGACAGCCTCAGAATAGAAATATGTCCTTTTGGAACAGAGATGAGGAATTTCTTTAGCCAGAGGGTGGTGAATCTGTGGAATTCATTGCCACAAATGGCTGAGGAGACCAAGTCACTGTGTATATTTAAAGTGGAGGTCGGTGGGTTCTTGGTGAGTAAAGGTGTCAAAGGTTACGGGGTGAAGGAAAGGGAATGGTAGTGTAGCAGAAAGCACAACGATATTACAGCTCAGGGCATTCCAGAGTTTGGAGTTCAATTCCGGTGCCGTCTGTAAGGAGTCTGTACATCCTCCCCAGGGATGCATGGGTTTTCCCAGGTGCTCTAGTTTCCTCCCACAGACCAGAGATATACCAAATAGGTGAATTAGTAACTGTAAATTGTTCTGTGATTAGGATAGGGTTAATTGGGTTTGTAGGGGGTTGCAGGGGTGGGGTGGATCGAAGAGATGGCAGGGGCTACTCTGTGCTTTATCGCTGAATAAAATAAAACATAAAAATAAATGAATGCAGTTGAAAAGAGTAATAAATCAGCCATGATGGAATGGCGGAGCTGAGCGATGGGCCAAGGGGCCTAACTCCGCTTTCCCAAAACCATGTTTCTGTGGGGGAGGGGATTGTGGCCGGGAGATAACACCAGTAGATTTAGAGCTGTATTTCCCAGGAAAGTCCCAACCTGAAACATCAACCCATCCCTTTGCCTCCACAGATGCTGCCTGAGTTCCTCCAGCACGAGCACTTACGGACTTTTCGATCACAGTGATGTTCCATTTTTGCCACTTCCTCCGTCTGCTCCTTTTGTTAATGTAGGAATAGGTGCATACCCATTGTGTACTACTTTCACAGTTGAAGAGCAACGGTCATGATAGGATGCTTTACAGCACCGGTTGTAAGATTGCGGTTCGATTCCCACTGCTGTATGTAAAGAATTTGTACGTTCTCCCGGTGACCACATAGGCTTCCTCTGGGTGCTCTGGTTTTCTCCCACGTTCCAAAGACCTATGGATTGATAGGTTAATTGGTTACAAGGGTGTAATTGGGCAGTGAGGGCTCTTTGGGCTGGAAGGGTGTGTATTTGTGCTATATCTCTAAATAAATAAGCACCTTAGTCAGTAGTTGGAATGAAATAAAGATGGAGGGTGGGCTTTGTAGAAGAGAGTGTTTAGATTGGTCATGGGGGAGGTTTATGAATTGAGCAAAGATTAAGAAGTGAATAAGTGAATAAATTGGTGGTGGGGGTGGGGGTGGATTCCCCTTGTCCACAATTCCATTTAGTCTGGATAGTGAGGACTCCCATCAGACGTCTGGGGAGATAATTCTGAACTTTCACCCAGGCAGCTGGCAGTGTGGATGTAGAGGTGAAGCGATGGAAATCAGGAGTGCCAAAGAGGGCAGGCATGTTGGAATATGGAATTGGATGAGGTCGCTGAGACTGGAATGGGCAAGTCCATAGAGTGACTGGAATACTACCTTGAAAATTTTGGATTATAAGGCGAGTAATATTTTATATATAACTTAATTGAGGGGGAATTTCTTTAGCCAGAGAGTAGTGAATCTGTGGAAGTCATTGCCACAGGCAGCTGTGGAAGCCAGGTCATTGGGTGTTCAGTGGAGGTTGATAGATTCTTGATAAGTCAGGGTGTGCAAGCTTACAGGAGGAAAGCAGGAGAATGGGGTTGAGAAGGAAATGGATCAGTCATGATCAACTGAAGGAGCAGACTCGATGGGCTGAATGGCTTCATTCTGCTCTCATGTCTTATGGTCTTAATGCGTTAGTTTATTATTGCAGTAGAATGAGACCTAAGGTGGATTGCTTAACCTCTGAGTGTGATTTTACAATTATGGGTTTCTGGTTTTTTTCCCCCAGAGAGAACCTGTACAGCAGTGCGTTGGGTGAAGGGGTAGTGACCCCTCCTATGTTAATAGTGTTCCACAATAAACACACTGTCTTGAACCCGTTATGGCACATTCGCCACCTTGGTAAGAGCCTACTTCTAGATATACTAATAAGAAAAAATAGAGTTTCAGAGAGAAATTGTTTGGAGAATATTTTTCACACTGTGGAAAGTATTTAACTCCAGTGCAATGCTTAAGATAAAGTTGTATAGCTACTGTGACTGTTCTGTGGTAGAGTTGATTTTGACTTCAGTTTGTGCATAATGATTTTGCATGTAGACCCTCCGCCCATCATGCAACATAATTTCTATCCCATAATGCATGTCTGCGTAGCCTCCAACAAGATGACATGAACGTCAATTTCTATAACTTCCAATAATTTCTTCCCTCTCCCGCTTCTCTCTTTTTCCATTCCCTATTCTGGTTTCCCTTTCATCCCTTCTTTTCTCCTCAAATGCCCATCACTTCCCTCTGGTTCCCTTCCTCTTTTTCTTTCTCCCACGGTCCACTGTCCTCTCCTATTAGTTCCTTTCTTCAGCCCCTTAACTCTTCCACCTATCATCTCCCAGCTTTTCACTTCATCTCTCCTCCCCCACCCACACACCCTCCCCCTATCAGTTACCAGCTTGTACTCCTCTCCCCACCCCCCCCAACCATCTTATTCTGGCCTCTGTCCCCTTCCTTTTCAGCACTAATGAAGGGTTTCGGCCTGAAACATTGACCGTTTATTCCCCTCCATAGATGCTGCCTTACCTGCTGAGTTCCTCCAGCACTGTGTGTGTTGCATTTAAATCCTAGGAATTAATCAGTTTAGCACCCACAGATGTCACGGTGAGATTGAAATAACATTATTGGATTGTTGGTCCTCTGGATTATCAATCTGGTAGCTCAAACACTTTGCCAATTCATGGAGTAGAGTTTGAATCCTTGACCTAATTAGATTTGAGGGGACCAGCATCGAATTAATGAAGGGTTTCGGCGTGAAACATTGTTTATTTCCCTCCATAGATGCTGCCTGGCTTGCTGAGTTTCCCTACCATTTCATGTGTGTTGCTTTGAATTTCCAGCATCTGCAGAACCTCTTGTGTCTCCAGTTTTTTTAAAAGAAGATTTGTCTATTGTTTTATCCAAAAAATGAAATTTGAAAAATCTTACAGTGTTTGTTTTAACATTTAGGATCATGTGAAAAAAATCCACTCTGTTAGCTTACAACACAAGTAGCAAACTTCAAAATCTACCCCAATCTGGCTGTTTAACTTCAATATTTACAAAATACTTTTTCCATTCCATCTGACTCTTCATAATTAAACCAAGTGATGGAAGGTAGCCAATGACAGTAGACTTGCTCGTTTTCAGAATGCGACCGTTTGCAAAATGCAGCAGAGAACCTAAATGCTAGTTTTAAATAACTTGGGTTGCTTCCAGATTGCTTCCACAACATTCAAAGCACAGTTTTTTTGAGCAGAGCCAAATATTTGATTTCAGTAAGTAAAATTCAATGCTCATGAGGGAACTTGCAGATTTTCTAAATAGTTTGGACACTCCGGAGTGCAGTGCAGCCAGTACATTTAACTTTGAAGTATTGCAATTGTTGTTTTGCAGACAAAATCCCAAGTCGATTCTATGGAGCCAAGGCTCCATCAGCAATGAATCATTAACTGATTAGTTAGGCTGCTTTAGGCTGAATATTGGTCCGACGGCATTTGGAGTATTGTGAGCGGGTTTGGGCCCCAGAACTAAGAAAGGATGCACTGATATTGGAGAATTCTTGCTAGTGCATACATTTAATTCACGGCATTTTATATAGAAATGAACATTACTAGGAAAATAAGAAGGAATGCATTTATAATTTAAACCGGATGTTCAGATAGCTTTTGATATGAAATGTGTGTCACTGACCGGTGGTGTAGTGGTATCTGCACTTGACTTCGGGACAAATGGTCCTAGGTTCGCATCCGGTCGGCTCCCTGTATGCCTTCCATCCATGCTGGGTTGAGCATTGAGCTGGCAACTCGGCCTCGTAAAACAGAGAAACGCTAAGAAAATAGCAAGGTTGTTGCCCGATGCGGCAAACAAGGCGCTGGGAGGAACTTAGATTTGAATGAACATTACAATATTGAGGTAAAATATAATGCAGATTTGCAAACATTATAAATGGGCCGTCCAATGAGCGGATAAAGGTGAAATTCGTAATGTTCTTCTCCATAGATGCTGCTTGAGTTGTTGGGATTGTTGTAATTTTATTCTGCCTATAATGAAATATAACCTTCATGGGTGGGAGAGGAATATGGTACAGGTACGGGTCAATGGGACAAGGTGGACTAACAGTTCAGCATTGACTAGATGGGCCGAAGGGCCTGTTTCTGTGGCTCTGTGACTCTGTAATTCTAATACTACTGACATCACTGTACACATCCTTCACCACAAAGAATTTTAAAAGGTTTTTGCTTGTGGTTAAACTAGGTTTGCATTTTCTTTAATTCAGGGAATGGTTCCGTTGAGTTTAAGTTGTTAGAAGTGCAAGAGGGAAGTCATTTATCTGATTGGAGTCGTGGTCTACAAAATAGAACCAAATATCTCAAACATGAAGTAAGCCACAACACGCAGAACTTGGACCAACAGAAATTGAAACAGTATAATTAATTGGAAGGTCAAAGGAAGCAATATTAGCATTCTCTCTTAGGCCTGTACCCCTGCACTGAGTCCCCAGTGACAGTCAGTAGCCCACATAGAGTAGTCCACCAAACAGGAAGTAAACTACCACGCACAGAGCCAACACCAACAGAAATGGATGCTGGGTCGTATTTAATTTCAAATGAGGTATGATATTTTTGCTCACCAAAGGTAGTAAGGGAAATTGTTAAAGGGGTGGCGGTGGATACCATAAACCCATTGATTGGTGGGAGTGACTTAGGGTCTAAATGTTTCCCTCCTGTTCTTATGCTCCACTCTGAAGGTTTTGGTGTCCAACTACTGTGTGCTCATCTGGAGTACATGACAGCATCGTGACTGAGCGACCAAACCTGGTGAAACCTTTGAGAGAAGTACAACAAAATGAAAGCAAACTCAGATTCCGATTCATTTACTTGTCACCTGCACATCAAAACATACAGTGAAATGGTCGTCTGTGTTTACAGCCAACACAACCCAAGGATGTGCTGGGGGGCAGCCAGCAAGTGTTGCCACACATTCAACATTCAACCGTCAATGCGGCTATAGTCAACATAGCATGCCCACAGAAACACAGGCGTCAACAACAGCGCCAAAACAAAAATCAACAGCAAAACAAGCCTCTCTCCTCCCTCTGACCCACTCATCAGCTCACGCACACACGGACGGTCCACTAGCCCCAGGACAGTGTATGTGTGGGGATTACTAGATTATAGCTAACCAAATCATTTCAAAGTAGGATTAAGAGTATGGCAGAAGGAAAATTTGCTGTATATGGCACCTTTAACGGGGCTATAGTCCAAATTTACCTGTGACTAGCATTAATGCTGCACTAAACAGGCAGTGCTGATGTTTATTAACACACAGCTTGAGGCTGAGAGGAGGCCTGATACATGTCCATAAAATTATGAGAGTTGTAAATGAGTTTTATTCCCTCTAGGATAAAAGTGCTGAATACCAGAGTGCATAGTTTTAAGTTGAGAGGGGGATGTGCAGGGCATATTCTTTTTCATGTACTGTACAAAGAGCAGTAGATGCCTGAAATGGGCTGCCAGCAGAGTAGTGAATGCAGATACGACAGCAGTGTTTGAGATGGAAGGGGTGGGGTGGAGTGGTATTGATCAGGTACAGGCAGAAGAGATTTAGTTTAATTTGGCATCATGTTCAGCACAGACATCGTGGTTCAGAGGGCCGGTTCCTATGCTGTACTCTTCTACATTCTAATGAAGTAGAATGCTTTAAAGTGATTTTTTCAATTGTGTTGCTGCAGGTTGGAGCCCCGATGCCAGATATTCAGAACATTTCCTTTCTGAAGCAAAATTGCTACACTGGAATGGCAGATTTAAACCCTGGGATTATCCCACTGCACATATGGAATTTTGGCAGAAGTGGTATCTTCCCGATCCAATGGAGATTTTTAGACTTGTGCGACCCAAAAATTAAGACCTGTACTATGCATAGAAACTCAACTTGTTTATACTTGATGTAACAAACTAATTTTTTGATTTTGTAATTCTCAGCAGTTAATCGATTTTGTTTTGAACGGAATGTAATAATTATATAATTGACCTGTTCTATTTGCTAGGGAAAATTTAAAACAGTATGCATTCATTGTGTAAATTGTTCTATTTTAGAAAGGTGTTTGCTTTTCTAATGTTCAGGAATATGTTTTTGAATGATCTACATACGGAACAAGGAACATGACAGCCACTGTCATGCAGTAGGGATATTGAAAACTACACACAAAGAAGGTGCAATGTAAAACACTCCAGATTCAGTGACTATGCTAGGTTAGCAAAGTGGAAATAAAGAGATAACTATCTCAAGACAACTGTAAAACATAATAAAATAAATGCTAACTTTGTATACCAGTATTAAAAAAAAGTGGTGAAAGATAACCTCAAGAAAACTAGCTTTCAGAAATCTCTCCCGCCACCCAGTCTGGTCTCTGTCAGATTCCAGTCTCGTATTATGTGGTTGACATTGTCAGTTAAGTCTGAGTTTTTGAGATAATACATGCAACCTCACTAGCTATGCCCCTACTTTCAGAGCACTTAAAAAAAAAAATCCTAATATACTTTGAGGTGAATTTTCTGTTGCATACAATGGACAGCCTTGTGCCAAAATTAACTCACTCTACAGAAGGCAAGACTATCAAGGTTTAGCCTCAAATCCCTGACTCCTATTGTAATCTGCCTGATTTTGATGAAAGCGCAGAAGATCATATATATGGTGAATTGAATCTGTAAATTAAACAAAGGTCAAACATTGAAGGATGGCAAATGCACAAGAAAAATAAGTCATCCATTTCAATTCACTTGTAACCCTTAATCTAATATTCAGGCCAGTATTCCATTGAAACTTGCAGCTCCACAGTTGTGCGCTTGAACTTGTGTGCCACAATTCTCAAGGAGATGTCGGATTGCGTATAACTAGGCCCTTGGCAAGGGCCAGTAAAAAGAAGTTAGGCTTAAGCAGAGCGGCTATTGTGTGAATGGGCCGGTGTTAAGAGTGGGGAATTGATGCTTTGGTGAGGAGATACATAGGCCGGAGGAAGATTTTTTTTTCTGTTATTTCTTCTTTCTTTCTTATTGCACATTTAGAGCAGTGGAAATGCCAGGAAGGATAGTGGAATGCTCCTCCTGTGGGATATGGGAAGGCTTCCAGTGGCCATGATGACTACAACTGCAAGAGATGTATCTAGCTGCAGCTTCAAACAGACCATGTTAAGGAGTTGGAGCTGGAACTGGATGAACTCCTGGTCATTCTGGATACTGAGTAGTTAATAAACAGGACATACAGTACAGGGAGTTAGTTACACCCAAGGCGCAGGACACATGTAACTGGGTGATCATTAGGACGGGGGAGGGGATAGGTAGCTAGTGTACCCCTGTGGCCATTCCCCTCAACAACAGGTATACCACTTTGGATACTGTTGGGGCTTTCTGGCACTGAGTCCGACTCTGCGACTCAAAACAGAAGGGGTGAGCTGTAGTGATAGGGGATTCATTAGGGGAACAGAAAGGAGACTCTGTGGATGAGAATGAGATTCCTGGGTGGTACGTTGCCATCTGGGTACCAAGGTCAGGGACATCTCAGATTGAGTCCGCAGCATTCAAAGTGGGAGGGTGAGCAGCCAGAGGCTGTGGTCCACATTGATACCAATGACATGCATAGGAGGGATGACAAGGTCCTGCAAAGAGAGTTCAGGGAGTTAGGTGCAGTGTTAAAGGACAGAACCTCGAGGGTGTGATCGTAGGATTACTACCCTTGCAACATGCTGGTGAGGCAGGAAAAGGGAAGATCATACAGTTTAATACATGGTTAAGGAGTTGGTGCAGGAGGGAGGGCTTCAGATTTTTGGATCACTGGGCTGTCTTGCAGGGAAGGTGGGACCTGTACAGAAGGGTGGGTTTGCTCTTGAAATGGAGGGATCTAATATCCTAGTGGGAAGGTTTGCTAGTACTGCATGGGCTAGCTTAAACCAGAGCCGCAGGGTGATGGGAACCAGAATGCCAGAGCAGTCAGTGGAGTGGTTGTGGAGAAAGATGTTAAGCCTACATACAAAGTCAGGAATCAAAAGGTCAAGCAAGGTGGGACTAACGTTCAGAGCTGTGTATATTTCAATGCAAGGAGTTTTGTAGGAAAGGTGGATGAGCATAGGGCAAGGATCAGCACATGGAATTATGACATTAGAACATAGAAAACCTACAGCACAGTACAGGCCTTGCAGCCCACAAAGCTGTGCCAAACATGTGCTCACCTTAGAAATTACCTAGGGTTACCCATAGCCCTCTATTTTTCTGATCTCCATGTACCTGTCCAGGAGTCTCTTAAAAGACTCTATTGTATCTGCCTCCACCACCATCACCGGCCGCCCATTCCATGCACTCACCACTCTCTGCGTAAAAAACTTACCCCTGACATCTCCTCTGTACCTACTTCCAAGCACCTTAAGACTGTGCCCTCCCATGCTAGCCATTTCAGCCCTGGGAAAAAACCACTGGCTATCCACACAATCAATGCCTCGCATCATCTTATACACTTCTATCAGGTCACCTCTCATCCTCCGTTGCTCCAAGGAGAAAAGGCCAAGTTCACTCAACCTGCTCTCGTAAGGCATGCTCCCCAATCCAGGCAACATCCTTGTAAATCTCCTCTGCACCCTTTCTATGGTTTCCACATCCGTCCTGTAGTGAGGCGACCAGAATTGAGCACAGTACTCCAAGTGGGGTCTGACCAGGGTCCTATATAGCAGCAACATTACCTCTCAGCTCCTAAACTCAATCCCACAATTGATGAAGGCCGATGAACTGTATGCTTTCTTAACCAGAGTCAACCTGCGCAGCAGCTTTGAGTGTCCTATGAACTCGGACCCCAAAATCCTTCTGATCCTCCACACTGCCAAGAGTCTTACCATTAATACTATATTCTGACATCATGTTTGACCTACCAAAATGAACCATCTCACATTTACCTAGGTTGAACTCCATCTGCCACTTCTCAGCCCATTTTTGCATCCCATCAATGTCCTGCTGTAACCTCTGACAGCCCTCCACACTATCCACAACACCCCCAACCTTTGTGTCAGCAAATTTACTAACCCATCCCTTCATTTCTTCATCCAGATCCTTTATAAAAATCAAGAGTAGGGGTCCCAGAACAGATCCCTGAGGCACACCACTGGTGACCGACCTCCATGCAGAATATGACCCGTCTACAACCAGTCCTTGCCTTCTGTGGGCAAGCCAGTTCTGGACCAACAAAACAATGTCCCCTTGGATCCCATGCCTCCTCACTTTCTCAATAAGCCTTGCATGGGGTACCTTGTCAAATGCCTTGCTGAAATCCATATACACTAAATCTACTGCTCTACCTTCATCAACGTGTTTAGTCACATCCTCAAAAAATTCAATCAGGCTCGTAAGGCATGATCTGCCTTTGACAAAGCCATGCTGACTATTCCTAATCATATTATGCCTCTCCAAATGTTCATAAATCCTGCCTCTCAGGATCTTCTCCATCAACTTACCAACCACTGAATTAAGTCTCACTGGTCTATAATTTCCTGGGCTATTTCTACTCCCATTCTTGAATAATGGAACAACATCCGCAACCCTCCAATCTTCCAGAACATCTCCTGTCCCCATTGATGATGCAAAGATCATTGCCAGAGGCTCAGCAATCTCGTCCCTCACCTCCCACAGTAGCCTGGGTTACATCTCATCCGGTCCCTGTGACTTATCCAATTTGATGCTTTCCAAAAGCTCCAGCACATCCTTTCTCTTAATATCTACATGCTCAAGCTTTTCAGTCCACTGTGAGTCATCCCTACAATCGTTAAGATCCTTTTCCATAGTGAATACTGAAGCAAAGTACTCATTAAGTACATCTGCTGTCTCCTCCGGTTCCATACACACTTTTCCACTGTCACACTTGATTGATCCCATTCTCTCATGTCTTATCCTCTTGCTCTTCACATATTTGTAGAATGCTTTGGGGTTTTCCTCAGTCCTGTCCGCCAAGGCCTCCTCATAGCCCCTTCCAGCTTTCCTAATTTCTTTCTTAAGCTCCTTCCTGCTAGCTTTCTAATTCTTTAGAAAACTATCAATACCTAGTTTTTTGAACCTTTCACAAGCTCTTCTTTTCTTCTTGACTAGATTTGCAACAGCCTTTGTACACCACAGTTCCTGTACCCTACCATTCTCTCCCAGTCTCATTGGAATGCACCTATGCAGAACTCCACGCAAACATCCCCTAAACATTTGCCACATTTCTTCCCTACATTTCCCTGAGAACATCTGCTCCCAATTTATGTTTCCAGGTTCCTGCCTGATAGCTTCATATTTCCCCCTTACTCCAGTTAAATGCTTTCCTAACTTGTCTATTCCTATCCCTCTCCAATGCTATGGTAAAGGAGATAGAATTGTGATCACCATCTTTTTCAAAATGCTCTCCCACTGAGAAATCTGACACCTGATCAGGTTCATTTCCCAATACTAGATCTGTTACAAGGTGGGCGTTGATGGCGGACCCAAATGCAAGACACAGACACTGAAGTACTAGGATCAGGACAAGGTTTGTCAAGAAAGCAAGGGGAGTCAGGAAGAAACGACGATGGACATGGACACAGACCCTGGATGGGACAAGGACACCGGGCCTGGGCTAGGACTAAGACTACGAAAGCGGGACCAGGACAAGGAACTTGGAACTAGGAGCCTGGGCTTGGACTCTGAGCCAGAGACTGGACAGGGACCCAGAACCTGGGTCTTGACTTGGGCTTGGACCCTGGATCTAGGCAAGGACTCGGGACTAGGATCTTGGCAAGGACAGGATGTGGCCACAGGACAGGACGAGGAATCTCCAGCACCGGACTGGGCGAGGCACTGGAACTAGAAGAGGACACAAAGCTCAGATTTGGACAGGGCTGGAACACGGCGCTTGGACTTGATCTTGGAACACGGGAACACAGAGCCTTGGACTTGGACTGGATGAGGTACTCCAGGGCAGGACGAGGCTCTTGGACCAGGGTTGGCTCGGCTCTTGGACTCAGCTTGGTTAGGCTCTTGGGTACGGAGCCGGGACTCCACCTTGGACACAGAGCTGGGACCCCTTCTAGGACGCAGGGCCAGGATGACTGCTGAGGCAAACTGTCAAGGGACTCCTGGACTAGACGAGATCACGAAACCTTGGCTTGGACAGGACAGGAACACAGTGCCTGGAACTTGGAACACAGAACACAGAGCCAGGACCCCTTCTTGGGAACAGGACCTAGGGCCGGGACTCTTCTTTGACATGGACACTAAACACGGGGACGCAAAGAGATAGTTCCAAACTCAATGGTAGATAGTTCCTTATCTCGGTGTGGCAAGGCTCTGGTCTCACTCTGGTAGTTGAACTTGACAGGGATGCAGGTGAGGCTTCAGAAGGAAGGGAGGGGAACAGTCCAGACCAGAATCCTTGGTTTGAGAGGTATTTATGTGCCAGTTGAAAACGAGACTCAGGTGCCTCAATTAAGGCACTCAATGGAACAAGGGAAAACAGGAAAACCCAGAATAAGGAATCGATGGACCGGACCGTGAACCGGAATGCAGACTTCATGGACCAGACCATGACAAAATCAAGGACAACCTTTCCTCTTGTAGGCTTATCTACATATTGTGTCAAGAAACCTTCCTGAACACACCTAACAAACTCCACCCCATCTAAACCCCTCGCTCTAGGAACATGCCAATCGATATTTGGGAAATTAAAATCTCCCACCACGACAACCCTGTTATTATTACACCTTTCCAGAATCTGTCTTCCTATCTGCTCCTCAATGTCCCTGTTACTATCGGGTGGCCTATAAAAAGCAC
The DNA here is from genome assembly GCF_963921235.1 of Mobula hypostoma. Classification (NCBI taxonomy): domain Eukaryota; kingdom Metazoa; phylum Chordata; class Chondrichthyes; order Myliobatiformes; family Myliobatidae; genus Mobula; species Mobula hypostoma. Next base: position 62,546,299 of record NC_086105.1, on the reverse strand, counting down.
CCAGTAGAGTTATTGACCCCTTCCTGTTCCTAACTTCCACCCACAGAGACTCCGTAGACAATCCCTCCATGACTTCCTCCTTTTCTGCAGCCGTGACACTATCCCTGATCAACAGTGCCACTCCCCCATCTCTTTTGCCTCCCTCCCTATCCTTTCTGAAACATCTAAAGCCTGGCACTTGAAGTAACCATTCCTGCCCCTGCACCATCCAAGTCTCTGTAATAGCCACAACATCATATCTCCAAGTACTGATCCACACTCTAAGCTCATCTGCTTTGTTCATAATACTCCTCGTATTAAAATAGACGCATCTCAAACCATCTGTCTGAGCGCGTCCCTTCTCTATCACCTGCCTATCGTCCCTCTCGTACTGTGTGCGGCCTTTTATATATTGGCGAGACCTGACGCAGGCGGGGAGACCATTTCGCTGAACACCTACGCTCTGTCCACCAGAGAAAGCAGGATCTCCCAGTGGCCACACACTTTAATTCCATGTCCCATTCCCATTCTGATATGTCTATCCATGGCCTCCTCTGCTGTCGAGATGAAGCCACACTCAGGTTGGAAGAACAACACCTTCTATTCTGTTTGGGTAGCCTCCAACCTGATGGCATGAACATTGACTTTTCTAACTTACATTAATGTCCCTCCTCCACTTCTTACCCCATCCCTTACTTATCTATCTATCTATCTATCTATTTATTTATTTATTTATTTATTTATGGCCCTTTCTTTCGCTCTCTCTCTTTTTTCTCCCTCTGTCCCTCTCACTATAATTCCTTGCCTGCTCTCCATCTTCCTCTGGGCTCCCCTCCCCCTTTCTTTCTCCATAGGCCTCCCGTCCCATGATCCTCTCCCTTCTCCAGCCTTTTGCCAATCAACTTTTCAGTTCCATCCCTCCCCCTCCTGTCTTCTCCTATCATTTCGGATCTCCCCCTCCCCCTCCCACTTTCAAATCTCTTACTATCTCTTCTTTCAGTTAGTCCTGACGAAGGGTCTCGGCCCAAAACGTCGACTGTACCTCTTCCTATAGATGCTGCCTGGCCTGCTGCGTTCCACCAGCATTTTGTGTGTGCTGCCTGAATTTCCAGCATCATGCAGATTTCCTCGTGTTCTCGTACTGTCTCCAAGCTTTCTCTATTTGTGAGTCAACTGCCTCTTCCTCCGTCTCTTCAGTTTGATTCCCACCCCCCAGTAATCCTAGTTTAAACTCTCCCCAGTAGCCTTAGCAAACCTCCCTGCCAGGATATTGGTCCCCTGGGATTCTCCTTCCCACTTCAGGATATCGTGAACATGATCAGAAACATCCCGGACCCTGGCACCTGGGAGGCAAATGTCCTTCCATGCTTCTTTCCTGTGCCAACAGAATCGTTAGAGTCCCCTATCACTGCTGCCATCCTCTTCCTTTCCCTACTCTTCTGAGCCACAGGGCCAGACTCTGTGCCAGAGGCACGGCCACCGTTGCTTCCCCCCAGGTAGGCCGTCTCCCCCCAACAGTACTCAAACAGGAGTAGTTATTGTCAAGGGGTACAGCCACAGGGGTACTCTCTAGCCTCTGACTCCTGTTCTTCTCTCTCTTGACTGTTACCCACTTCTCTGTCTCTCAAAGCCCAGTGTGACTACCTGCCTATAGCTCCTCTCTATCACCTCCTCACTTTCCCTGACCAGATGAAGGTCATCGAGCTGCATCTCCAGTTTCCTAACATGGTCCCTAAGGAAATGCAGCTCGACGCATCTGGTGCAGCTGTAGCTGTCCGGGAGGCTGGGGGTCTCCGAGACTTCCCACATCTGAAGCACAGAACACCAGCCTCACACACATTCTTCCTGTCTGTATTCTACAGATGCAACCTACCTTGCCTTGACCGGTTGAGCCAAAGCCTTCCTACTCTGTCTTCCTCTACTTCATCGCCTGCTCCCCTGATGCCCACTCTATGAAGCTGCCTCCTTTTAAACTCTTCTCACTGTTCTTACTGGCTGACGTTCACGCGCTTGTGCAGTGATGCCCCAATCAAACCGCTGAAGAAATAACCGTCTCCTTTTAAACTCTTCATTGTAGCCATTATTGAGACTTGGTTGCAGGAGGTGCAGGACTGGCAGCTCAGTGTTCTGGGGTTCCATTGTTTTTGATGTGGTGGAGTGGGAGGGGTAGCATTACTAGTCAGGGAAAATGGCATGGCAGTGCTCAGGACAGACTGGAGAGCTCGTCTAGTGAGGCTTTATGGAGAGAAATGAGTAATAAGAAAGGTATGACCATGTTAATGGGATTATATTATACACCACCCAACAGTCTGTGGGATTTAAGAGGAGTAAATTTGTACAGAGATTACAGACTCTTTCAAGAAACATAAGTTTGTGATAGTAGGCGATTTTAACTTCCCCCATATTGACTGGGACTTCCACACTTGTAAACAGACTGTATGGGAAAGAGTTTGTAAAATGTGATCAGGAAAGTTTCCTGAGTCAGTACATGGAAGTCCTAATGAGCGAGGGTGGGATATTAGATATCCTATTAAGGAAGGAAACAGAAGTCTGTGCAGGGGAGCACTTTACATCTTGTAATCGTAATGCCATTAGTTTCAAGGTAATTTTGGAAAAGGGTAGGTCTGGTCCTTGGTTTGAGATTGTAAATTGGAGAAGGACCAAATTTGAAGGTATCAGAAAGGATCTTGCAAGTGTGTGCATTGGGACAGGTGGTTTTCTGGCAAAGGATACTTGGTAAATAGAAGGCCTTAAAAATGAAATTTTGAGAGTACAGAGTCTGTCAGAATAAAAAGTAAGGATGACAGGCTTAGGAAACCTTGGTTTTAGAGAAACATTGAGGCCCTGGTTAAGAAAAAGAAGGTATTAGCAGGTATTGGCAGGCAGAAACATATAAGGTACTTGAGGGGTATAAGAAATGCAAAAAAATAATTAAAAAGGGAATCAGGAGACCTAAAAAATTGGTCCTCTGGAAGATCAGAATGGTAATATATGCATAGAGCCAAAACAAATGGATTTTTTGCATCTGTATTAACTCGGGAGACAAACACAGAGTCCATAGATGTGAAGCAAAGCTGCAGTCAGGTCATGGACCCTATACAGATTACAGAGGAGGAGGTGTTGGCTGTCCTGAGGCAAATTAAGGTGGAGAAATCCCCAGGGCCTGACAATGTGTTCCCTCTGGACCCTCTGGGAGGTTAGTACAGAAAACGCAGGGGCCCTAGCAGAGATATTTAAAACATCCTTAGCCACAGGTGAGGTGCTGGAGGATTGGAGGATAGCTAATGTTGTTCTATTGTTTAAGAAAGGCTCTAAGAATAAGCCCAGAAGTTATAGGCTGATGAGCCTGACATCAGTAGTGGGAAAGTTATTGGAAAGTATTCTAAGAGACTGGATATGTAAGTATTTGGATAGATAAGGACTGATTAGGGATTTTCAACATGGTTTTGCGTTGGGCGCGAGGCCAAGTGGTTAAGGCGTCCGTCTAGTGATCTGAAGGTCACTGGTTCGAGCCTCAGCTGTGGCAGCGTGTTTGTGTCCTTGAGCAAGGCACTTAACCACACATTGCTCTAGTGTCTGTGCAAGGAGTGGCGCCCCATACAGACTTCCAGTCTGCGCCTTGTAAGGCATGAAAATGCCCGACGCAGGCCTCTCATGGTCTGAGTCGACATTCCCTCCCCCCCTCCCCTTTATGCTAACCAATCATAGAGAGTTTTACAGGGAACTTATCAAGAAAGTTGGTGAAGGCAAGTTTGTAGATATTGTTTGGCAAGGCCTTTGACAAGGTCCCACATGGGAGTTTGGTCAAGAAGGTTCAGTCACTTGGCATCAAGGTGAGGTAGCAAATTGGATTAGACATTGGCTTCATGGGAGAAGTCAGAGAGTGGTAGTAGATGGTTGCCTTTCTGACTGGAGGCCTGTGACCAATGGAATACTGCAGGGTTCAGTGCTGGGTCCATTGTTGTTTGTCATCTAGATCAATGATCTGGATGATGTGGTAGACTGGATCAGCAAATTTGTGGATGACACCAAAACTGGGGATGTAGTGCACAGCGGGGAAGATCATCTAACCTTACAGCGGTACCTAGACGAGCTAGAAAAATGGGCTGAGAAATGGCAGGTGGAATTTAATACAGACAAGTGTGAAGCGTTGCACTTTGGAAGGATCAACCATGTAGGCCTTACATAGTGAGTGGTAAGGCACTGAGGAGTGTGGGAGAACACAGGGATCCGGGAATACACATCCACTGTTTGTTGAAAGTGGTGTCACAGGTAGTTAGGGTCGTAAAGAAAGCTTTTGACACATTAGTCTTCATAAATCAAAGTACTGATCGCAGGAGATGGGATGTTATGTTGAAATCGTATAAAATGTTGGTCAGGACTTATTTGGAGTATTGTGTCCAGTTTTGGTCACCAGCCTACAGGAAGGATGTATAGATAAGACTATAGATAAGATTAAAAGGATGCAGAGAAAATTTACAAGAATGTTGCCAGTACTTGAGGACCTGACTTAGAGGTAAAGGTTGAACAGGTTAGAGCTTTATTCCCTAGAATGTAGAAGATTGAGAGGAGATTTGACAGAGACATACAAAATTGTAAGGGCTATAGATAGGTTAAATGTAAGTAGGCTTTTCCCACTGAGTTTGGGTGAGATTGCAACAAGGGGTCATGTGTTAAGGGTGAAAGGTGAAATGTTTAAGGGGAACATGAGGGAGAAGTTCTTCACTCAGAGGGTAGTGAGTGTGGAATGAGCCACCAATACAAGTGGTGGATGCGGTGTCAATTTGAACACTTACGAGAAATTTGGAGAGGTAAATGGATGGAAGCAGTATGGAGGGCTATAATCTGGGTGCAGGTTAATGGGACTAGCAGATTAATGTTTTGGCATGGACTAGATGGGCCAAAGGACTTTTTTCTGTTCTGTAACTCTATTATAAGGAATATCAGAATAATTATCCCAGTGCCTTATGACTCCTACCTTATAAGGTACTATGAAAAACAGAATGAACAAACATGTAGAACATAGTCTTGTGTGTGGCAGCCAGAGAAAATTCTTTAGTGAGGTATAGTAATAATATTCACAAGATATTTGGATAAGTGCATGGATAGGAGGGGCAAAGGGATATGGACCAAATGCAAGCTAATGGAACTAATTTGGTGGGCACCATGGTCAGCACAGATGAACTAGGCTGAAGGATCCATTTCTGTGCCGTGACCATCTTGTTTCATCACCTTGAAGTTGTATAGAAACACAAACCTGTTAGATTGCACCTGTGTAAGAATGCAATAGAACCAGGAGTTGGTCATTCGACTTGTGTGCCTACTCTGCTCTGCGATAGGATCGAGCACCTCCACTCCATTCTTCAAAAGCAGAACTTCCCAATAACTAAACATTTTAATTCAGATTCCCATTCCTGTTCTAACATGTTGGCACATGGCCTCCTTTGGTGCTATGATGATGCCACCCTTTGGGTCTAGGAGCAACACCTTATATTCTGTCTGAGTAGCCTCCAACCTTATGGCATGAATATTGATTTCTCCCAATTTCTCTGTTCTCCACTCTGGCCCACTACCTCTTCTCACCGCCCCCGGTACCCCTCCTTCTTCCCTTTCTCCTGTCCCATCAAATTGCTTCATCTCCAGCGCTTTACCTTACCCACCTGGCTTAACCTATCACCTTTTAACTAGTCCTCCTTCTCTTCGCCCCACCTTTTTAACTCTCCCTATTTCTTTCCGTCCCTGAAGAAGGACCTCAGCCCAAAACATTGACTGTTCATTTCCATGAATGTTGCTTTACCTGCTGAGTGTGCGTTGCTCTGGATTTTTAGCATCTGCAGAATCTCGTGTTCATGAACTATCATGTCACCTTCCTCCATTAAAACTCATCTCCAGATTCACCCAATTATAAAATCTGTCAATACACATTGAGCAGGTCTCCACAGAGAATTCCCTACGGCCTCCAAATCTGTGTGAGGAAATTTCTTCTCATCTTTATGTACTGATCCTTTGTGACGGCAGTCCCAACTTCTGGGCATTCCAGCCAGGAGAAACATGAATGCTTTCTCTACCATCAAGCCAAAAGGTACTGCAACAAAGAAACAGGCCCTTTGGCCCATCAGGTCCATGCCAACCCGATCTTACACCCAGTACCCTCTATCCGCACCCAGACCATATCCTGCCAAGCCCTTCTCCATCCATGTACGTACCTATCCAAAACTCCCTTAATTTTGTACCTTTGAAACAGATCAAACTGTATTCAAAGATTTACACAGGTAAATGAACACATATAATTCTAAAGTGAAATAAAATAAAGATGCTTTTTAAAAAAATTCACAGATTTTTATTGTTTTTTTTGGCTAGATTTCAGAATCCTCTTGTGAGAGGTATCAGCACCAACTTTACAAGTAGTAAACAATGACATTACATTAAAAGGTTTCCAGTAGCTGCCCATTCACTTCAAGTACATTTAAGAACATTTTATATATTAGATCAGGTGATCTGAGTGCAATCTGAAATAACCCATGCAACAACTTTTTAAAAAAGTTTTGGAAACAGTTGAAAACTCACATTTGGATACAATTGTTTTATTAATGAATGGGTAAGGCATTTACAAAGTGTTATGTCACAGGTGGCTGAAATTAAAACAAGAATGATAAGTCTTGATTGTAACATGGGAGGAGGATAGGACTGACAGGGCCAGTTTATCGAGTGTTGTGCCAATTTTTATTCTGGGCTACATTATCATTTTAGTCCAGTTTATCTGTGAGAATGTTTCATAGTCAGGTAGGTAGGCTGTGAAGGGACATACGGACAATCCAAGGTAAGCCACTCGATCCTCCAGCTCCTTTGCACCCAATGGTCCCTGCAAGGCTGACATCAGAAGCAATGCTGCCACCTAGAACTACAATATCAGGGCACAGATGAAATGGTATTTTGGCAAGGTTCTCAAATTCTTGGTCCTATGTGTTTTATAGTAGGTCAGAAAATGCTCATCAAAATGGTCTGGGTATGAGGATTAGCTGCTAAAGCACCATGTCATTGAAAGTGGGGACAAAACTCAAAGCAAATAAGCTCTAATTAACCTAGATAAATCACTTTGTCTTCTATACTTAAATATGTGAGAAGGTATCAATGTAAAAGCTGTTGCACATATTTAATTTGAAGGGAAAATTCCTCCAAAATACATGCATTTCAGAATTGTAAATGCTCCATTTAATTATCACATTAAAATTTACAAAAATCATTTCCCCCCAATAATACAATAAAATTAAAGCCCGAAACACCAGAGACTATTGTACTGTTCCTCCAAACATTTGTTTAAAAACAATTAAAACATTTGCACAAAGATTACTGCTTTTTTCCAAGCTTTCAAACCAGTGTTTTGATCAAAATTCTTTTCAAGAAATAATCATGATTTTGAACTGAGCTTAGGCAAAGTGACAGCACATTTATTGCCAAAATCTGAATCATTTAGATAATCTATATTGATCAACTTTAATAAAAAGTAGCCTGTATTCAAAAGTTTTAACAGCAATGGCACTGAAAAGTATGGTACTTTGTGCGATTGCGTCACTATAGTCAGCACCCTTATTAAGGTTAGTGAAGACCAAATCCATAGGCTGAGGTCACAAAGAAGTTTTGCTCAATAGAGTTTTAATTTTCCCCAGAGGTAATTCCAGCCAACCAACAAGCACTTCAGAACAGAAAACACTCTGATTTTGCATTGAATTTGCATAAACAAATGGGCACCTGGATCCACTTTCATTCCTCTATTAAAAAAACTCATAATTAGCTAAATAATGGTCCAATATAATTAGCTAATTCTGAAATTGAAACTGCTATTGATAGAATTTCAATGTGTGCATATTCTGAGAAAGGTACACTGCATAAGCTCCAAATCAGCAAACAACTAAACCTCTGTAACAAACTTCGAAAAGTTGCCTTACTATTTTTTGAACCTCAACCATTCTGAGCAATCAGTACAGGCTATGATGTTAAGAACCTGCTGCACCAATATTTTAATGACTTAACAGCCTTACAATTTAAATAGTTGAGCAAAATAGAACTGTAGCACAGGAAGAAAACAACTACCAGACCATCATAAATGAACTTAAAACTTGTTTTAAACTACCTTTTCCCCCATAAATACTTTGGGCAATTCTGAAAGTTTAAAAGTTCAGCTTTCTGAACATTACTACATTAAGTTTACATGTAACTCTAGAGTTAAAACATTACAAAAGAAAATTTTCAAGAGCTCCTCAGTTCAAAAACTGAGTTATTACTGCATTAAACTGCAGCAACATGGAAATTCTGCAACTATTGTCGATTCATGATGAACCTTCTTGAGGCTGTGCACAGTAATTGCTGATGGAAGGAATCTGATCAGCAAATGACTGAGTCATCCACTGGCCGTCAGGAACCTGACAAAATGTTGAGTCCACGTTGAATTCGCTGTTGCTGGTTGCTGATACAAAACAAGTCTGGTAAGTTCAAGGATATAGCAAAAGCAGCATTGACAGATCAAAATTGCAAGCTGAAATTGTAAAATCCAGGTGAAAACATTTTAAGGTCACTAATCTTTAACAATTTTCATGCACAAAAATTTTAATGTCCATTTCCTGTTCCGAGACAGACATTAAGAATCTATCTGGAATCACCCAGGAGTTCAACATGTTTTGTGCAATATTTTCAAACTCAAATTACCACAGGAACTGCTTAAGGGGAAAGAAAGTTGGTTTTATCCTTTCCTGCACAACACAGTAAGTTGTTGGTAATCCAATCTTTATCAATTACTCTACAGCACACTCAAATGACAAAAAAATTGCCAGGATCATAAATTTAATGTCACATTTGCTCCTACACATCTATAATTGCTACATCATGCCTCAAATTATTTATGTACTGCATCAGAAGAGTTATTTGCCAAATGCATTTGAAATAGAAACTAACTGGATCAATACTAGCTGCCTGAGCAGTCATCCTAGGAAGCACATTGACAACTCCCTCACTGAACTGGCTTTTTTATAATTTTGGAGTCCATCCCCTTCACACATAGGCTACAGAATTCTAGTTCCACTGTCTCGGATAAGGCGAGGAAAGCTCATGGTGGTCAGTTGACACCCTACTCTATTCTAAAAGGAGATTTTTCTTTACATTTTAAACAAGACAGGGACTTGTACAAGAAGATATTATTATATTTCCTTTAGGAAATAAGAACCAGAGACAGGGGCAGATGCAGGAACAAACCACAAGTTCCACCAATTCTGATCTGCCACTCATTAAGATCATGGCTAACCTGATCAAACAAACTATTCTTTCTGATTCCCATCCCCACTGATTTCTGTTATTAGAATACTTTTTCATATTTAATGATTGCACGTGATACCACTATGTATTTCATAGTACTTTAATACCTTGGGGACTAGCTATAGTAGTATCACTGTAATACTATTCCATTGCCCTGAGCAACGCTAGGTGTTCACACATCTGTAAACCATCTCACATATCAAATGCAAATTAGCGAGAAATGCTCAAGAAGTACTAAGTCCAAACTACTGCGGTTTTGTCATTAATGTCCTTTCTTTTCATGTTTCTGCTTCCAAAATAATCGGTATATCAGAAGATTGTTCTATGAATATTTGCTCAACTATTCTACAAAGACACAAATGGACCCTAGGAAAGGGGTAACAAGGCAACAAATATAAAGGTCTGGAGAGATCATAGGCTGATGATACAGTGATTAGGAAATTACAAGCAAACTGTTCTTTGACACAGCTGACAAACTTTTTATTATGAAGTATATGCAATGCTAAATAAAAAGCATGTATCCTGCACTAACTTTTGAATTATGACACTAATTAGCTGTATTGATTTAATTATCTAAGTTTTACATAATTGTCAACAGTCCACATTTCCTGCATGCTATTAGAACAGGAGATATTCACAGAATTGTTACAAGGTGAAAGACCATTCTGCCCATTGAGTTTGCATTTGCAATCCTGTTAGTCTGTGTTGTCAAGCAACACACATCAAAGTTGCTGGTGAACGCAGCAGGTCAGGCAGCATCTGTAGGAAGAGGTACAGTCGACGTTTCGGGCCGAGACCCTTCGTCAGGACTAACTGAAGGAAGAGCTAGTAGGAAAGTGGGAGGGGGAGGGGGAGATCCAAAATGATAGGAGAAGACAGGAGGGGGAGGGATGGAACCAAGAGCTGGACAGTTGATTGGCAAAAGGGATATGAGAGGATCATGGCACAGGAGGCCCAGGGAGAAGGAAAAGGGGGGCAGGGGGAACCCAGAGGATGGGCAAGGGGTATAGTCAGAGGGACAGAGGGAGAAAAAGGATGGAGAGAGAAAGAATGTGTGTATATAAATAAATAACAGATGGGGTACAAGGGGGAGGTGGGGCCTAGCGGAAGTTTGAGAAGTCAATGTTCATGCCATCAGGTTGGAGGCTACTCAGATGGAATATAAGGTGTTGTTCCTCCAACCTGAGTGTGGCTTCACCTTTACAGTAGAGGAGGCCGTGGATAGACATGTCAGAATGGGAATAGGATGTGGAATTAAAATGTGTGGCCACTGGGAGATCCTGCTTTCTCTGGCAGACAGAGCATAGGTGTTCAGCAAAACGAACTCCCAGTCTGCATCGGGTCTCGCCAATATATAGAAGGCCACATTGGGAGCACCGGACACAGTATATCACCCCAGCTGACTCACAGGTGACGTGTCACCTCACATGGAAGCATCCTCTGGGTTTTTTCCCCCCCTCCCCCTTTTCCTTCTCCCTGGGCCTCCTGTCCCATGATCCTCTCATATCCCTTTTGCCAATCAACTGTCCAGCTCTTGGCTCCATCCCTCCCCCTCCTGTCTTCTCCTATCATTTTGGATCTCCCCCTCCCCCTCTCAAATCTCTCACTAGCTCTTCCTTCAGTTAGTCCTGACGAAGGGTCTCGGCCCGAATCGTCGACTGTACCTCTTCCTAGAGATGCTGCCTGGCCTGCTGCGTTCACCAGCAACTTTGATGTGGGTTGCTTGAATTTCCAGCATCTGCAGAATTCCTTGTGTTTGAGTCTGTGTTGTCTGCTCTTTTCCTGCAGCCTACAACCTTTTTATCCCTTAGGTACAAAATAGCTGGATTTGAATGAAATAAATTACTCAACAAATTTGCTCCAAAGCATTGATTATGTTGTGACTTACCTGGTTCAGTAGCAGCAAAATTGCATTGCCCATTGCTTTCAGCAGTTCTTTCAAGGTAGGCACCACCATAAGCAGCTTCATAGCCAGGGTCATATTTTTCCTCTTTGATTGCCATTTTCTTTGCTTCCGCTGAAAGGAGAATTTTAACATTATTGAAATCTCTTTGTTCCCTAAACAATGAAAACTAAAAAGTCAACTCCCATTTAGGCTGTGGCCTGAGCAAGAACCTGATCAATGTGGACCATTAAGATGGGAAGGTTGGGGATTTTACACTTGGCCAACAAATGGGAATTGAACAAATCAATAAAACAACATCAAACATCAACTGGACAGAAAATAGAAAATCTCAGTAAGGTGACCCTGTATTATGGGGTGTGATTGAGGGGTCACATTTCCAGAAAATGGCCTGCACCACAATTTTCCATAATTCGAAGTAACACCACCAGCACGTGCACCAAGAAATGTCAGCAGAGAATAAAATAAAAATTGACAAATTCTGAGAGAGTAAATTTTATTCCACATGTCAGATTTCTAGGCAGTGATTTGTGAATTCCTTAAAGACAAATTTCTGTTAACCAAACATAATGCACGGTCACCCATGTTTACAATTTTAATTCACCGGTCTATTTGGGCATATTCTTCTTTGAGGAATCTCTGATATGCATCCTTATTTGACAGTAGTTCTTTCTCTAATTACACATTAATGAAACAACAACTTGGCTTTACCAGTCAGTTAAGGAAATTATTGGAGCTAGCTTTATCCAATTAGATATCCTTTTGTTATTGAAGTAAGTAATAAAGAGTTCAGATTGAGTCCTGATGTAGTGTCATGTCCCAGCATGAAACGTCGACTGTTTATTCAATTCTATAGATGCTACCTGACTTGCTGAGCTCCTCCAGCATTTTATGCATGTTGCTCTGGATTTCCAGCATCCGCAGAATATCTTGGTGTCCAGATTGGAAGCTGGCTGGGCTTAATTGACCTTGTATTACCCTAACCAAATACTAAATCGTGGGCTTTGTACATTGTTAAAAGAGCAGAGGTTCCTAATACAACATCAATCCCCAGGTTTACAATGTTGATGGTTGCATCAATGTAATAGCATTTTTGTGTAATCTACCAGTCTATCTGGTACAAGAACTTAAGCTCTATTTGATGAACACAGCACAATACAAAAGTTGTACAGTGATAAAATTGTTTAAGTTTCCTGGATAGCAAGCAGATTCTTTGAAAACTAGATTTATTTTCCTGTCAATGTAAATGAAAATTACAATGGATCTTTGCAGAGATTTAATCATATACTGTACTCTGGATTAATGTCAGTTTTTGTACTTTTTTTAAAAGATTAGTTTCATCTGTTGCAAGTACTTTGAAACGCGCAGTAAAATGTATTGTTTACGTCAACGACCAATATAGTCCAAGGAAGTGCCGGGGAAAGTCCGGAAGTGTTGCCATGCTTCTGGTGCCAAAAGAGCATGCCTGCAGCTTATTAACCCTAACCAATACATCTTTGGAATGTGGGAGGACACTGGAGCACCTGGAGGAAACCCACTGTCATGGGGAGGGTGTACAAGCCCTGATCGTTGGCGCTGTGAATGTTATGCTAGCTGCTATGCTACTGTGCCACCCTATACAATTCTATTTAAAGCTATTACTTTCATTCTAATATGAAAGCATAATTGACCTAAGCAGATTATTCCCAAGCAACTGAACATGATAGGATGATTGGTAAATGGAGAAAGTTAAGTCTACATATTAGAAGAATAAAAAGCAATATTGAACTAGACCCCATGTAGATTTTCAATCTGAGTGAGTTTGTTTGAATTGCAACCACATTACTAACCTTGAGCTTTTTGCAAATCAAACGAGTATTCAACTTCTGTGACCTCTGGAGCATTCTTAATGCCTTTCAAATGATTTCGTAGTTCCTTTAGCTTGATATAATAATGTACCTTATCCTGGGCCCGAGGAAACTGTGCACACCTTGCACTGGAAGAGGGCATGACATAGATCACCTTTAAAATAAATTTACATTAATGTAATTACCCTTACAGAAAACCCACTGAAGGAAAAGGAAGTGAGATTGTGCCTTGGCTATCTGGCATTGACAATAGCACAATGAAAGGATGAAAAAGGATAGCATGTAAATATAGAGAATAATGAACCCTGGGGTTGGATACAAGGCAAGGCAAATCAGAAGCACTGGGGAAATTTATTAGATACAGGAAAGGATTCTGGGATTCATAGATGGATGGAAGATGATACTGAACAAGACGTTGAAAATTTGAAAAGTATAATATTGTAGATGCTGGAAGTTTGAAATAAAACCGGAAAATGCTGGAAATCTTATTTGAGTTGACAAATGTTGTTGGATAGAGAGGAATCAAAAGTAATTGGGGATGCTTTGGGGACAAATGAACAATTCAGAAATCTACAGAACTAAGGCAGGGTATAACTGCATCATTCTATTACTAGTTAGGATAAACTAGTGGATCACCAGGACAGAAACAGTCCCAAGAAAAAGAACAAAGGGAATTCCAAGTCAGATCACTGGGTTGCAAAACGCCTGAGATTATTTTTTTCAGCAACCTGAGCACAGGGGAGTTCAGGTTTCAAACAAGGCAACAGATTCTCCGAGTAAGAAAATAGACAATGGACCACAATTCCAAACTGAAAACCAAACATGAATTTACATGAAATATAAGCAGAAAAGACGCCATTCAACTCTCAATGCCCCATCAGCCATTCAGTAAAATCACAAATGATCCTTTATTTCAACCCACTTTCCTGGACTGACCCCATGTCACATGATTTCCTTCATAATAAAACATTGATCAATCCTTCTACTGCAGATAGGTACTCCTTAGCCAGGGAAACCACATCTATACAGGATTTCTTCTCCAACCTCCAGTAATTTCTCTCCCTCCCACCTTCTCTTTTCTCATTCCCAATTCTGGTTACACTCGCACCCCTTCTCTTCTACTCACCTGCGAAACACCACCCTCTGGTGTCTCCCCTCCTTCCCTTTTTAATCTGACTTATGTTTCTTTCCTTTCCAGTCTTGATCAAAGTCAGGTCAAAGTACATTTATTACCAAAGTATGTATATTATACAACCTTGAGATTCACCTTCTTACAGGCAGCGACAAAGAAACCCAATAGAACCCATTAAAACAAAAGAACACTATCAAACACCCAACATGCAGAAGTAAAAAAAAAGGGATAAGAAGTGCAAATAAAAGAAAACAAATAGCATTCAGAACTGAAGTTCACAAAAGTGAGTTCACACTGTGATAGCTGCAGGCCACAGCCACAGTTCGGTGCAGATGCGTCAACCTTGTGGAGGTTTTGTCATCTCTTCCCTGAAGTGTCTTGGCCAGAAATATCTACTGTTTATTTCTCTCCATGGATGCTGCCTGACTTGCTGAGTTCCTCCAGCGAAACTCCACAAAATTTCCAGCACCTACAGAATCCCATGTTTAAGAGCTGGATACACTTTTCAGATGCACTCTTTGATTTAATTGCCACAATAAGTTTCTATTTTTAAATCCTGTTCTAATAAAGACCAACATTCTATTTGGCTTCCTAAATGGAAAAACACAATTATTTTCTCACCAAAGTACATTTTCCTCAGTATAGTTCACCTGCCATATTCTCACTCATTCACTTAGTCTGTCTCAGTACCCTGAAACCTCTTTGAACCCTCTTGATAACTCTCACCGCCAGTTTAAAATCATCTTATTGCTAAAACAAATGCTTCCAGAATGCATACAACCTAAATGAAGACAAAGCAGCAGATTTTTGCTATAGGGTACAGCAGCAACAGATGAAGCTCATTAGTTAATGATATTTATTATGTGAAGATATGGCAGCAAGATAGGAATGAAAGAGAAAACTGGAAGTGGGATTTCAGATTAATTCTATATGCTATAAGGTTGGGTAATATGCTTACGGTTTCTCCTTCTGGAATCTTGTGTGGCTGTTGCCCAAATTCCAAATTCTTGACCTTAACTCCAAACACTTCCTTGCTAAATATTTCATAAATGCCTGTAATAAATGATTAGTAGAATCAAATTTAATATAGTCACCAAATTAACAAGCTGGATTCTAGTCATCCATTTCTGAAGTGCTGATGCTTTTCAACAGAATCCCTTCATCAATACCAACGGACACTTTGACCTAAACATTACTTTTCTGTCTGATGAATTAGAATGTATAGATTTGTCAAAATGAGGGGCTTGAGGATCTTTCTAAACTAATGATTTAAGGATTAAATCCATATCCCTCAGAAAGTATAGATGGTCAGGTGGCTTTTTACCTAGAGGGTGATCTTAAATCCAGCGTAAATTAATGGGATAAAATTATACTCTTTTCCCCGTTGGTGCAAATGCATTTTCTTCTGTCCTGAGCACGATCTAGGAACGTTAAAGCCACCACTAGGTCGTATTCTCTACTACACACACAAATAATTTCCATAAGATGAAGAAGCCATTTGGCCCATCGAGTCTGCTTCATCATTCCATATGGCTGATTTATTATCCTTCTCCACACCATTCTCCTGCCTTTTCAACATAATTTCAGATATGAATTTATAGCCAGAGCCAAACTCAATCTGATTTTACTACTTCAAATTTGCACTTACATTTTCCATTAAAAACAGCAATCCGTGGCTTATATTTCTGCAGTTTTTGCAGAAGTATTTTTCCTCCTTCCCGAATCTCTTTACTGAAATAAAAATAGAAATTAAATTTTCATTTTAAGCAAAACTACAAATCAGAAACTACTTCACATTCATTAGTCACCTTTTAAGGTCTTTGCTTCCTGGAGTAGTTCTCTCCACCATGTTTGTGAAACCAATTCCATATTTCTCTGGTAAAGAAGCATCATCCATGTGATTTAAAGGCACATCAATAAGACCAGACATAAATAAGCACTTCCCTGTAGAAAAAAAGCAGAAAAATGAGTTTGAATATACATATTTTAAAATAAATTCAGGTAACACCTCAGAAACATAGATATTCCATTTCTGAAAGTGTGTCACTCCCAACAAATACAAAACATCTGAAAGATTTAATATCCACCAGTGTTGCTGAGCCATTCAAGAACTTACAAAAATGATTTCCAGGTCCAGGATAATGATGTCCTTTGTATGCAGCCATCAACCCGGGATTAATTCCAATCTAAAACAGACAACAAGCACAGTACATATTGAAAAGTTAATTATAATTCGTATGTAATGAAAACATACAAAACTAAAATACCCAATAATTGGCTTTCTTCATTAACAATAGCAAGGTTTAAAAGATATTTGCATAAATACATGGATAGGAAAGGTTTATAGGGGTATGGATCACATGGGACTGACTAGCTTAGGTGGGCACCATGGTCAGCATATGACAGTTGTATGTTATATTATCAGATTCATCTTAAGACTGCATCTCTAGCATAGAAAAAGTTGACTGAGGGACTTGATTTTGTGTTGAACACATCCATTACAACTGCGTGTGATTATTATGCACAAAGTTCTCTGCAACATCCCTGAAGATTTTACTGGTGCTGGCCAATACTTTTAATCAACAATGATACTGTTCAACAATACATTCCACACTGAGATCACTACAGCTGAGCCCAATGCTGTCACCAGTGAGCACTCCCCATACTGCCCCAGTTTGCGTATTACATCAGCGGTCCCCAACCACCGGGCTGCAAAGCAAGCGCTACCGGGCCACGAGGAAACGATATGATTTGGCGATAGGAGTCAGCTGCACCTTTCCTCATTCCCTGTCACGCCCACTGTTGAGCTTGAACACACGCGAGGTCATTACCCGCGCGTCATCCATGTCAGCACGGGAAGAAGATCAACTCCTCGAGGTTGCAAGTCACGGCCGGCTGAAAAGTATATTTGATATGACATCTCTGATGGCATTCTGGATCAAAGTCAAGGCTAAATATCCTGAGTTAGCCAGGAAAGCACTGAAAACGTTGCTTCCATTTCCAACATATCTCTGCGATGAACGCAACGAAAACCAAATTGCGGAATAGACCGGACATAAGGAACCCCCTTTGAGTATCGCTGTCTCCCATTACCCTTTGATGGCACCGTCTTGTTGCAGGAAAACAAGCCCAGGGCTCCCACTGATTCAGCGATATTGGTGTGTTGCAATGATTTTATAGGTTCATACGAGGAAAATATGTGCTGTGTGTTTAATATCCAAACGTTACTTAAAATGTTATGATGCTATTGACTTACTTATGTAACCATATAACAATTACAGCACGGAAACAGGCCATCTCTGCCCTTCCAGTCGGTGCCAAACGCTACTCTCACCTAGTCCCACCGACCTGCACTCAGCCCCTAACCCTCCATTCCTTTCCTGTCCATATACCTGTCCAATTTTTCTTTAAATGATAATATCGAACCTGTCTCTACCACTTCTACTGGAAGTTCGTTCAACACTTACTTCAAGCTCCCCTGTCCTCCCCTGATAATTGACTTATCACTATATTCATGTGAGGAAAATATGCGCTGTGTGTTTAATATTAAATTCGTTAGATAAACCCTTTTAGAAATGAAATTGAGTGTATTAGCCACTTATCACCAATATTCCGGTAGTGATTAACACCCCTACCACCCCCTGAACTGAATCGCCAAAAATGATTTGTAGAAAGAATCGGCACGTACATGCATGCGTAAATCACGCATGCGCACTGGTGCCCGCACAAGGCTTCATGGCCATTGTAGGCTTTTCGGGGTAAGCTCAACGTGTTTCACTGCTACTCTTGTCCGTTGGCAACCCTACCCGCACCCCCCTACCCCCGATCGGCCGCTCCGCAAGAATATTGTCAATATGAAACTGGTCCGCAGTGCAAAAAACGGTTGGGGACCCCTGTATTACATAGACAGCTGGGATGCCACATCCATGGCTGACCCTGACTAACAGAGGGCCTTTCAATTGCATATGTGATGATTGCAATATACACCATTAGAGTAAGGAAACACCTGGGTTTCCCTGTGCTTTAGGAGAAGCCTGTTTAGAGAAACTACAGCTGCTGTTCTACAACTAACAAAATATTGTATTTATCAGATGTCCCAACACAGTTCCCAAGATCACAACAAACAAAAAAAAATCTACACCATGCTGTGCAAGGAGACACTAAAATAGATTTGTTTAAAGACAGCTTTTAAGCATCATCTTAACAGGAAAAGAGAGAAGTAACCAGATGTACAGAGGAATGTATCAAGGCACTGGCAGCTGAAGACAGGATGCAAACTGTGATGGAATTAAATCTGGAGATAACTAGTTCAAGGAACACAGGTTTGAGTACTTTTCCCCTTGAATTCATTGTCTTTCAATCATCCCTTAAATTCTCCCTCCAAATTAACCTCATAACCTGCATTCATCACCACTCCATGAATATAAGACTAAAAGACATAGGAGCAGCCTTCTTCTAAACTCTAGCAAGTACAAGCCAGGGGCCATCAAATACTCATGTTAACCCTTTCATTTCCTGAATCATTCTCTGGAACCTTTCCTATGATAGCACATCTTTTAGATAAAGGGCCCAAATCTGCTCACAATATTCCAAGTGTGGTCTGACCAATGCCTTATAAGCCTCAGGATTATATTCAAAAACAACAGGAATTCTGCAGATGCTGGAAATTCAAGCAACACACATCAAAGTTGCTGGTGAACGCAGCAGGCCAAACAGCATCTATAGGAAGAGGCGCAGTCGACGTTTCAGGCCGAGACCCTTCGTCAGGACTAACTGAAGGAAGAGTGAGTAAGGGATTTGAAAGCTGGAGGGGGAGGGGGAGATGCAAAATGATAGGAGAAGACAGGAGGGGGAGGGATAGAGCCGAGAGCTGGACAGGTGATAGGCAAAAGGGGATACGAGAGGATCATGGGACAGGAGGTCCGGGAAGAAAGACGGGGGGGGGGGGGGGGTTGACCCAGAGGATGGGCAAGAGGTATATTCAGAGGGACAGAGGGAGAAAAAGGAGAGTGAGAGAAAGAATGTGTGCATAAAAATGAGTAACAGATGGGGTACGAGGGGGAGGTGGGGCCTAGCGGAAGTTAGAGAAGTCAATGTTCATGCCATCAGGTTGGAGGCTACCCAGACGGAATATAAGGTGTTGTTCCTCCAACCTGAGTGTGGCTTCATCTTTACAGTAGAGGAGGCCGTGGATAGACATGTCAGAATGGGAATGGGATGTGGAATTAAAATGTGTGGCCACTGGGAGATCCTGCTTTCTCTGGCGGAGAGAGCGTAGATGTTCAGCAAAGCGGTCTCCCAGTCTGCGTTGGGTCTCACCAATATATAAAAGGCCACATCGGGAGCACCGGACACAGTATATCACCCCAGTCAACTCACAGGTGAAGTGATGCCTCACCTGGAAGGACTGTTTGGGGCCCTGAATGGTGGTAAGGGAGGAAGTGTAAGGGCATGTGTAGCACTTGTTCCGCTTACACGGATAAGTGCCAGGAGGGAGATCAGTGGGGAGGGATGGGGGGGACGAATGGACAAGGGAGTTGTGTAGGGAGCGATCCCTGCGGAATGCAGAGAGAGGGGGGGAGGGAAAGATGTGCTTAGTGGTGGGATCTTATCCGCGTAAGCGGAACAAGTGCTACACATGCCCTTACACTTCCTCCCTTACCACCATTCAGGGCCCCAAACAGTCCTTCCAGGTGAGGCATCACTTCACCTGTGAGTCGACTGGGGTGATATACTGCGTCCGGTGCTCCCGATGTGGCCTTTTATATATTGGTGAGACCCGACACAGACTGGGAGACCGCTTTGCTGAACATCTACGCTCTGTCCGCCAGAGAAAGCAGGATCTCCCAGTGGCCACACATTTTAATTCCACATCCCATTCCCATTCTGACATGTCTATCCACGGCCTCCTCTACTGTAAAGATGAAGCCACACTCAGGTTGGAGGAACAACACCTTATATTCCGTCTGGGTAGCCTCCAACCTGATGGCATGAACATTGACTTCTCTAACTTCCGCTAGGCCCCACCTCCCCCTCGTACCCCATCTGTTACTCATTTTTATGCACACATTCTTTCTCTCACTCTCCTTTTTCTCCCTCTGTCCCTCTGAATATACCTCTTGCCCATCCTCTGGGTCAACCCCCCCCCCCGTCTTTCTTCCCGGACCTCCTGTCCCATGATCCTCTCGTATCCCCTTTTGCCTATCACCTGTCCAGCTCTCGGCTCTATCCCTCCCCCTCCTGTCTTCTCCTATCATTTTGCATCTCCCCCTCCCCCTCCAGCTTTCAAATCCCTTACTCACTCTTCCTTCAGTTAGTCCTGACGAAGGGTCTCGGCCTGAAACATCGACTACGCCTCTTCCTATAGATGCTGCTTGGCCTGCTGCGTTCACCAGCAACTTTGATGTGTGTTGCTCAGGATTATATTCTTTCTTTTATATTCTATTCCTCTTGAAATGAATGCTAATATTGCATTTGCTTTCCATACTACTGACTCAACCTGCAGGTTAACCTTTAGGGAATTCTAATGAGGTCTCCTAAGACCCTTTGCACCAATGATTTTTGAATTTTCTCCCCGTTTAGAAAATAGACTATGCCTTTATTCCTTCAAAGTACATGACCATATACTTTTCGACACTGTATTCCATCTGCTAGTCATCTGCAAATTTGGCCACAAAGCCACCAATTCCGTCATCCAAATTATTAGGGTGAAAGGAAGCGGTCCTAACACCAACCCCTACATAATTCCACTAACCAGAAAAGGCCTTCTGCCAGTCAGCCAATCTTCTATCTTTCCTGTAATATCATGGGCTCTATCTAAGTAACCTCAAGTGGGGCACCTTGTCAAAGGCCTTCTGAAAATCCAAGTAAACATCCATTTACTCTCTTTTGTTTATCTTTGCCCGTTATTTCCTCAGAGTTTCAAGAGATTTGTCAGGCAAGATTTCCCCTTAAGGAATCCATGCTGACTTTGGCCTATTTTATCATGTGCCTCCAAGTACCTAGCGACACATCCTTAATAATGGACCTTGTCATTTTTGTCCAAGAGACAGGACTGGATGTGGAGATCAGGTTTAATTGCATTTGATCCCCTCCAATCAAGTTTTCACCCCTGTCACAGAACCAAAGCTCTCTTAAAAATCAGTTGACATCCTATATGATTATGTTAAAGGAAAATCTTCCTTCATTTATCTTCACCTATCTGCAAACGATGACAAGTCCACTGCACCATCTCCTCCAATACTTTCTCTTGCTCTTGTTTGACTGGGTAGGACGGGACCTGTGGCTCTGTTCTTATCTACACAGTAGTAGTCTATACTATTTGCTCTTTCTGTTTCCACACCTGGTATTTTTGATGACATCGGAAGGATCTATCCCCACCTCCTTCTCACTTGTAATGTCATCCAGAGATGTAGGATCAACATGAACATGTACTGCAGTGTAACCCAAGTTTTCCTCACTACCACTCCTTCATAGTCAACTGAAATTGAAAGGCTGGTTATCTGTAATACAGTACCAAATACATTATCTTTAGTCCCCATCACGAACTCCATTTTCTAGTTCATTATATCTTCTTTGGGGAACCATCAGAGGCTATGTCAGACTGCTTAGTACTTCGATTTTATTCTGAAGCTGAAGCTACAGACCACATATCTGTAATTCACTGTTGACTGATCTTCACCTCTATAATATTGTTAGGCTCTGCCTTATTCAAGCTAATCTGCTAAAATATTTTTCTTTGTTTTTACATCTGAACTATTCTAGAACATTCCAGCCCATTTTCCCCCCTCATTTTATCCTGGGTGAAGCTGAGACCATTAAAAAAAAACTTGCTCCTCAGGTCCCATTCACTAAATGCCATTGGGTTTGCTAATTCAGCTGCACACAAGTTATACCTTGATCTTAAAAACCTATCCTTGTTTCAAATCCCTAGTCTCACTTCTCCCTCTCTGTGACTGGTTCAATTTGCAGAGGTAGTGAGATGATGAGGTGAAGGGGATGGCTACGAGTACAGCTTACAGAGGTGTTAAGTTTGGAGGGTGAAATAATTAGAAAAAGGCAAGCACCATGAAGTGTTCACGTTGTGGCTCCCTGATATCATAATGTCACATCTTGGATCTTGCCAGCAGGATATCAGCCTACCAATTAAAAACTGATTCAGGCTTGGTTTTATGAGGCAAGATCACAATAAATCTCTATCCTCATTTCAAGTACAAGAATAGAAAAGGAAATTGAAAGATTAGTCCAAACCAGATAGCTTAGGGACTACTTTTTAATGATTTAAAAATTATTTTTAAAGCTCCACTATTAAGTTTAAATTCAGTTTATTGTCATTCAACCATACACATTTATACCACCAAATGAAACAATATTCTTCCAGATAAAGGTGCCCAACACAATACACATACTTCACACACAACAGTTATATTACCACAAATAAATTAACAAATAATAAGGTGCATTTATGAAACAAATTAAAAAGTAAACAATATATCATTACTGGCGGTTCATAAGTGGTCAAACCTGGGTGGCAGGGAGTTCTTATGGTCGGGGGGTGGGGGAGAGCCATTTCTCACCCTAACTATTCTTGTCCTCATGCTACAGTTCCTCCTGCCTGATGGTAGAGGGCCAAAGAGATTGGTGAATGGACAGAGGGATCATAGAAATAACTAGGGCACTGTGTATGCACAGAGACCCAGATAATCCTCTCAGCAGTCCTCTCAATGCTTTGTAGGGACTTGTAATTCCCTATCAGACAGTTATTGATTAGAATGGGGGGTGGGAGGTGGTGGAAGAGAGGAGGAGCTTCATTCACCTCAATCTCCTGAGGAAGTAGAGATACTGTTGTGCTTTCTTGACCAAAGAGATGGTGGCGAGAGACCAGGTGAGATCGTTCATTCTCAACATTCACTCCCAGAAATATAGTGTTCTTAACTCTCTACAAGGAGACAAATTATTTCCCTTTTCTATCTTTGAAGAAGGGCTTACTCAATGAGCGGTAGGGCACTGAGGGGTGCAGTGGAACAGAGGGATCTGGGAATGAAAATCCATAATTCCTTGATAGTGACAACACCAGTAGATAGGATCATAAAGAAAGCTTTTGGCACACTGGCCTTCATAAATCTAAGTACTGAGTACAGGAGACGGAATGTTATGATTAAGTTGTATAAGATGTTGGCAAGACCAAATTTGAATATTGTCTGCAGTTCTGGTGAGACTACAACTAGAGGTCATAGGTTCAGGATAAAAGGTGAAATATCTAAGGGGAACATGAGGAGGCAGTACTTTATTCAGAGGTTTGTGTGAGTATAGAACAAGCTACTAGCTGAAGTGGCGGATGTGGGTTTGATGGATGCCAGAAGTTAAGATAGAGAAGTTTGTACAAGTACATGGATGGAAGGGGTGTGGAGGGCAATGGGACGAGGCAGAATATAGCTTGGAACAGACTACACATAGGCCAAAGGGCCTGTTTCTGTGCTGCAGTGCTCTATGACTCTAAGGACATGAGAAAAAAAAACACTAAACTCTGACTGTTGAATTTAAAACATCTGGGCTTCTGGACTTTGCTAATCTCCAGCATTGTTTATAAGAGGAATCAATACCAGCCAAAGGTCTGTACAGAGAAGTACATCTCCAAGTATTCAGTATTTTAAATAGCGAGAGTGTTATTGCATTAGTGACATGAATAAAGAAGAGCTGGGATTCAAAACCAAATACTGAACAGCAATCAAAAGATCACTAGCACCCCTAAGTGGCAATTAGGGCACTCGCAGCAAAGTCCAGTCAACTAAATATAGAGGTTATATTTCTACCACTGCATCTAGTCATCAAAGAAATCAGTACAGTTCCAGCTTTCATTAATGCCAGGAAATGCAATATTTCATGTTAACAAATTCACGCCATTCATTCAAGCATCAGCATAAAAATTTTACTTTATGCTTTCTAATTAGTGTAGGATTGTAATGCAGATTATATATGAACTAAGTTAACATTTTTGTGATTAGATAGAGGAACTTGTTTCATAAGATACCAATGATAGACACAGGGCCGAAAAACTGGAGAATTTGATATTTTACATTCTTCTTCCAAGAGTGAGGATAAATGCAGAAAATGCAGATCAGTGAATTTAACTACAGCAGTGGTTAGAAGCAATATTACAATTTTAAAAATACTTAGATGAGTATGGACTAAAGTCAGCAGTGATTTGTAAAAGGTAAATCACATTTGTCTTTTTCTTGATGAGCTAATACAGATTGATGGGGCAATGCAGATGATGTGTTGTGTGTGGACTGGAGGAAGATGGACTGTAGTGCCACTCTAAAGCTGTTTTTGGACCACAGTTAACAATCTGAATTCAACTGCACAATGAAGAATTTAAAAATTAGACCATACAAAACTATAAGTATAGTAAACACTGAAGTGTATGATAGTACAGCAAAACATAGACACGCCACTGGAAGAAGCAGATAAAACTTAACACAAATATTTGAAATGAGAAATTTGCAAGAAAAAAGTAGAATGATAATAAAGATGTGCAGTAACTGGGAAACTTGTGTGTATAAAGCTTTAAAAGTGGCGAAGTACATTGAGAAAACAGTTAAAAGCAAAGCAATTGAAATCTCAAACTTTGAAAAGGAACATGTATTACAAAACTGAGGTTATTGAATTGAATTGACTTTATTTCTTACATCCTTCACGTACGTGAGTAAAAATCTTTACTGTACATGTCCGTCTAAATGTGCAATTGTAGTAATTTATAATAAATAGAACAGTCAATGTAATATAGAAATAAACTCAAATCAGCGTGAGTTAATCCGTCTGATGGCTCAGTGGAGGAAGCTGTCCCAGTGCCTGTTGGTTCTGGCTTTTATGCTGCGGTACTGTTTCCTGGATGGTAGCAGCTGGAATAGATTGTGGTCGGGGCAACTTGGGTCCCCAGTGATCCTTCGGGCCCTTTTTTCACACCTGTCTTTGTAAATGTCCTGAATCATAGGAAGTTCACAACTACAGACGCGCTGGGCTGTCCACACCACTCTCTGCAGAATCCTGCGATTGAGGGAAGTACAGTTTCCATACCAGGTAGTGATGCAGCCAGTCAGGAAGCTCTCAATTGTGCCCCTGTAGAAAGTTCTTAGGATCTGGGGCCCATACCGAACTTCCTCAACCATCTGAGGTGAAAGAGGCGCTGTTGTGCCTTTTTCACCACACAGCTGATGTGTACAGATGTGAGGTCCTCCGTGATGTGGATGTCGAGGAACTTAAAGCTGTTTACCCTCTCAACCCCGGATCCACTGATGTCTATAGGAGTTAGCCGGTCTCCATTCCTCCTGTAATCCACAACCAGCTCCTTTGTTTTTGCGACATTGAGGGAGAGGTTGTTTTCTTGATAGCACTGTGTTAGAGAGATGACTTCTTCCCTGTAGGCCACCTCATTACTGTTTGAGATTAGGCCAATCAATGTACTGTTGTTGGCAAACTTAATTATCAGATTAGAGCTGTGGGTGGCGATACAGTCATGGGTATACAGGGAGTAAAGGAGGGGACTTAGTACACAGCCCTGAGGGGCTCCTGTGTTGAGAATCAGAGGGGTGGAGATCAGGAAGCCCACTCTTACCATCTGCCAGCGAACTGACAGGAAGTCCAGGATCCAGCTACACAAGGCAGGGTCAAGGCCGAGGTCTCTGAGCTTCCTGTCCAGCCTAGATGGAATTATGGTGTTGAATGCTGAACTGTAGTCCAAGAACAGCATTCTCACATAAGAATCCTTCTACTCTGTTATAACAAAACCCAGTGGTTCAATCACAACAGGAATACTGCATTCTATTCTGTTGTTGCACTTTAGGTAGGACCCAAAGGGCAGCAATTTACTAACCTAGTTTCAGGGATGAAGGCTGTGTGACAAGGAAAGGCTATAGAAACTGAATTATTCTGGAAGAAGATGTGAAAGGGATGTTCAAAACAATGTTTTCAGACAGAGTAGAATGAGAATTATTGCCCTTAGTAGAAGGATTGAGAATCAAAGATGACATGAGCACAGCTAGAAACTTGCATTCAGAATGCACTTCCTAAAAGGATAAAGATGATAGATTCAATTGTAGCGTTCAGAAGAGAAATGGATCAGTACTTAAAATAAAACCGAACTACAAGTCTTCAGAGAAAGGGAGGACAGCGGTAACAGCTACATTCCCAGTTCAGAGATCTGACATGGACTCAGTTGTGCACAAGGCAGTTTTAAAAAAAAAATGATGAGTGTTAAGTCCTGTAAGAATTTTAGAAGTTTCAATGAGATTGCCTCTTGTGTTTTTGAAATCTGGAGTGCTGAGCCAGTGTAGTCTTGCTTTGTATGGCAGATCTAAACACTGCGGTGATACCTGCGGGCTGCACCCAGCATATATCTGGGTGTGTTGGTTGTTAATGCGAATGGCACATTTCACTGTGTTTCGACGTACCCGAATCTGAGATCAGCATTTTAGGAACCAATCCAGTGATTCATCATTGCACTCCCTCATGACAGGTATATCTTCATAACTCCAACACAATACTCCATTTGTGATCTCAAGACTATAAAATTGCGGGAAAATGCTATACTCTGATCCTCTCCCAACAAGGGCCAACATACCACTTGCCTTCCCTTCACTTGCTGCACCTGTACATAAACCTTCAACGACTGGTGTGCAGAGAACACAAGTCTCTTGGAACATCAAATTTACCCTTAACTGTCACCTTTAAACAAAAACACTGCTTTTCTGTTTTGTGCACCATAGTAGAGCACCTCACATTTCCACATGTAGGAAGGATGCTTCCCACAGATGAGGAATATAGAATTAGTGGTACACTCTCAGCATAAGGGCTATACCTTTAGACTGAGAGGAGGGCGGTGACTTTTTGGAATTCTATGCTCTGGAGGACTGTGGAGGATTGGTCTTGAACTTATTTCTTCAGGAACTTTTTTGAAAATTAAAAATGGATCACGAATAATCTTATGAGCATTTAACCACAAGTTCAAACCTACAAAGAGCACATCTATAAGAAGCACTGTCTCAGGAAAGCAGCATCCATCATCAAGGAACCCCACCATCCAGGCCATGCTCTTTTCTCGCTGCTGCCAGCAGGGAGGTGGTACAGGAGCCTTAGGTCCCACACAACTAGTTCAGGAACAGTTATTACCTCTCAACCAACAGACTCTTGGACCAAGAAAGATAACTTCACTCACTCCAATGCTGAATTAATTCCACGGACTATCTTTCAAAGACTCTGCAGCTCATATTTTCGATCTATATTACTTATTATTATTTTGCTTATTTTTGTATTTGCACAATTTGTCACCTTTTGCACATTAGCACCCTGTACTTTTGTTGTGTGCAGATTTTCATTGATTCTATTCTGTTTCTTAGTATTTACTGTGAATGCCCACAAGAAAATGAATCACAGGGTAGTATATGGTGACATATACTTTGATAATAAATTTACTTTGAACTTAGAACTCTGAAATAAAATTCACAAGAAACTTTACTTACAATCACGATGTCCAAGCCATAGGTCAATATATCTGGTAGGGTTTTTGTCAAAAGCTCAGCTTCTGTTGTTCCGTTGAAGCGATCAATTTTTCTCTTCACAGTTTTAAAAGAATCTGTGATTTTCTCTTGCTTTCCCCCTGATTTTGCTTCTGTTTTGGCTCGCTTAGTTCCTGCTCCCTCAGATTTCTTTTGTTGTGTTCCTGCTGGTCTTCCTCTTTTTCGTTTTGGAGCTGCTGAACAAACACGTGAAGTTCAGAATTACTTCTCTCTTGCTGTAATATCAGTCACCATTGCTTCATTTATCTCATAGCTCACTGGCAGTTTTGACAAGACTCTGGAGTCCACTCTAGACAGAGTCCTTGACTTTAAAAGTACTTTACATTACTAGAATAATTTCTGCTCAATAAATATTAAAATTACTTTCTAAATGCATAATCAACTGAATATTTGTTTTGGCAGTCTGAGGTTTCCACCTGCTCTAAGCAGGCCACAATCATACCCAAGAATGTTGTAACCTGCCTCATCGTTCGTTAGCACTTACATCCACTGTCATGAAACATATCAACACCTGTGTGAGGAGCGACTTGGATCTGCTACAATTTGCCTACCGTCACAACAGGTCCACAGCAGATGCCATTTCGTTGGCTCATCACTCAACCCTGGAATATCAGGTTATTAAAGATACCGTACACACATCAGGATGCTCTTCATTGATTACAGGTTTGCATTCAACACTATCATCTCCTCAAAACTAATCAGTAAGCTCCAAGACCTAGGCATCAATGCCGCCTTGTGCAACTGGATCCTTGATTTCCTCACTTGCAGATCCCAGTCAGTTTGGATTGGCAACATCTCCTCCAATATCACCATAACTACAGCTGCACCACAAAGGTGTATGCTTAGCCCCTTTCTCTACTCACTTTATACTTTGAGGCTACTGTTGTTGGCCAAATCAAAGATGGTAATGAATCAGCATATACGAGGGAGATTAAATATCTGGCTGAATGGTAACAAATCATAACAATAAGTCACCTAATGTCAGCAAAACCAAGGAACTGATTACAAAACTACAGGAGGAGGAAACCAGAGGTCCACAAGCTAGTCTTATCAGGAGATCGGGGTAGAGAGAGTCAACAATTTTAAATTTCTTGGCACTATAATTTCAGAGGATCTGTCCAGGGTCCAGCATGTAAGTGTCATTACAAAGAAGACAAGGCAATGCCTTACCTTCTTAGAAGTTTGCAAAGATTTGGTGGGTCAACTAAGACTTTGACAATCTTCTATAGATGCGCAGTGGAGAGTATACTGACTGGTTGCATCATGCTCTGGTACGGAAACACTAATGCCCTTGAATGGAAAAGCCTACAAAAAGTAGTGGATGCAGCCCAGTCCATCACGGTAAAGCTCTCCTAACCACTGAGCATATTAACATGGAGTGCTGTCACAGGAAAGCAGCATCCTTCATCAAGGACCACTACCATTTAGGTCATGCTCTCTTCTCACTGCTGCCATCAGGATGGAGGTACAGGAGCCTCAGGACTCACATCATTACTTCAGGAACAATCATAATCCCTCAATCATCAGGCTCTTGAACAGTGTTGATAATTTCACTCATCCCAACACTGAACTGATTCCATAACCTATGGACTCACTTTCAAGAACTCAACAATTCATGCTCTTGATATTTATTAGAATATAGAACACAGAATAGTACAGCACAGTACAGGCCCTTAGGCCCACAATGCAATTGTTTATTATTAGTTTTTTTCTCTATTTTGTATTTGCACAATTTGTTGTCTTACATGTTGGTTGTTTGTTGTGTGCAGTTTTTCATTGACTTTATTGTTTTTCTTTATTTACTGTGAATGCCCACAAGAAAATTAATCTCAGGGTTATATATGATGACATATGTGTACTTTGATAATAGATTTACTTTGAACATCTAAACCTACTGGTTGAAATCATTCTGGAAGAAAGTTCACTTTAGGCCAGTGGCAAAAAAAAATTACAGGCGGCAGAGAATTCTGTCCTTTCACCAGCATCAACAGACTGATGACGCACTGCATTGCAATCTGATTTCATTCAAGAGAAAAAGGAAGCCTTGAGTTGAATTTCCACACAGCTGAGAATTGCCTAAGTCACAACAACTCACTTGTCAGGATCCATCTGTAAATGTATTTATTATTCAGAAAAGTATAGTGCAGTGACTCTCCAGATTTCATTGCCTCAAATTATGAACACGAATTAATTAAGTTTATGTCAGTTTAGAAACAGACAACACAGGATAAGATTTTTGTCCCTCAGTGTGTGGTAAAATAAAATCCTAATTTACAAATGGAAATTTGAGGGAAGAGACAGAATGGAGAATATTTGCAAATTTCTTAAAACGGTAGATGAAAAGCAATAGCAATATTTTTATAATGTATTTTCCCTCCCTTTTAAGATGTACCAAGATGCACCAAAATCAATATATTACTTTTTGTTATATTCTGTTACTGTCTGTAAATGCTCTTGAACTACAAGGGATAACTTCACTTACCCCACTAGTGAAATGTTCCCACAACCTATGGACTCACTTTCAAGAGCTCTTCACCTCATGTTCTCAATATTTATTTATTGCTTCCTTCTTTCTTTCTTTCTTTCTTTTTGTCTTTTGCATATTGGTTGAACACCCAAGCTGTCCATACCGATTTGTTATTCAGTCGGAGAAAACACTCAGAGGCTACGTTTTCGCTCGAGCAATTCTTTATTTAATTTGATCCGAGGAGAGGTAACCACCATACGCTTCTACAGCGTCTGGCAATCAACTCTGCCTAGCACGAGTACAAGGTTACATTTATATCCAAAAGAAATGGTTTCAGTTAGCACCTGTTTCCCCTGTCCACGCTTGTGACGGTTTTGTGGTTAGCAATTTCATCATGGTCACAACAGCTTCACGTGCAGAGGTACAGGTCAGTAAGCGCTTCTATTCTAAGTGATGAGCATGCAGTTGCAACATCCTAACCGTGCCCGGTTCTGTTGTCTAGTTCCCGCCACTGCTATATTTTCCAGGTCACATACACATTTAACCCTTCCTATCCCATACTCTAACCCCCTTTTCACTTACACATTCCCTCCTTTTATCATCTCAATGATAACCACCAATATCATGGAAATCCTCAGGTATCGGTTCAAGCAGCTCACCGGCTTCTACAGGGTTCTTCACTACCATCATTGGTTTTGCCGGCATTAAGTCCCCTAGGGAGAAAAAGCCAGCCACCCCATACCCAGCCACTTGTCCCGGGGTGAGGGTAGTCAGTTTCCAGTAGTCCACGCAGAACTCTTGGGAAACCTCTCTCTTAAGTCTTGCAGGTGGTGGTGCCATTGTAGAAGAAGAAATACCCCTGAGAAGTGTACAGGGTTTCAATATACCCTTGGCTGTCATCAGATACCCATGGTCCTTCCAGGCACTTGGGCTTTTACCGGGAGGAGAGGAGGCCCATTTGGTCCCCTCGATGTAGTCCGGGCAGGGGAACAGGTGGTTGTAGACTCGGAGGTGTGTGCGGTGTCCTTCTCCGCATAGGAGGTGTCTTCCCCGGACAGGGGCACACAATTCGACTTACTACAGGTACAGGTGACGCTCTGCCCTTTGTTCGAGGGGCGACACTGCCTTCTTTCGCAGACGTCATATAGGCAGGCGAAGGGTGTGCAGGCAAAAATGTCAGAGCATCTCCATTCTGTCCCGTTGTAACAGTTCTCGTAGCCTGGGCCTCCCCACGGGGGTTTGGGGTTGCCCTTCCACCAGAGGTCTCCCTTAAACCATTCTGTACTGTAACGGTGGTCACTACTTGTCCATGTAATGTTAGCCAGAGGAAATAAGACAGTCCGCCACAGGGGCCTTGGTGGGGTCATAGGTAAGTTTCACCCTCCTTTCCTTAGGCAGGGTACTGTTGCGGGGGGCGCGCCGGAAAGGTTGGTAAGTGCGGTCCCAGTGTGGGAAGATAGTGAATAGGGAGGAGACACTCGTGGGGGGAAGATAACAGATGATAGTGGTTCCAAATAATCGTCTATGTACCTTTTGAAAGTAACTTTCACTGATATATCCCAAGGGGGGGGCCTTCCAAGCATGGAGCTT
Source organism: Mobula hypostoma (assembly GCF_963921235.1). Classification (NCBI taxonomy): domain Eukaryota; kingdom Metazoa; phylum Chordata; class Chondrichthyes; order Myliobatiformes; family Myliobatidae; genus Mobula; species Mobula hypostoma. Next base: position 62,514,501 of record NC_086105.1, on the reverse strand, counting down.
TCAGTGAAACCCCAATTCCTTTTTTTTCAAGGTGCCCCTCTTTGAGCCCACTAAGGATGTTGAGGTCCCTTTTGGGCTCCCCAGGAACACCTTCCTTTATAGGACTGGTTTTCCAGTTGGTTCTTCATTCGGTTCCTTCTGCAGTCAAAATCAAACCTGCGGTTTCGGTACTGACAAGGGAGGACCCAAGAGTTCCTTCCGTCCAGGACTAGCCCAGCGGTCTGGATGCTCGAGCTTTCCGGTACAGTAATTGATCTTGGTAATGTTCCATTCCCCTAATTTATCATCCCTGTCACCCCCACACATCAGAACATCCTGACTGCAAAGATGATATACCCTATTTTCCCGCTCTGTATCGCAGGTATGTACTCGTCCCCTGATCCTACCCATAGTTTCTACTATCCCTAAAAGGATACAAACAATCAAAGTTATCCTACCTTCCATCCCCCCGAGCATGGTTTTAGGGCTGTGGCACTCCAAAAAGAAAAAGACACAGGGAACAATCTTAGTACAATTATCACTACTCTTTTAGTCCTTCACAGTTCCTGGTGATTCTGGGTCCCAGCGTTTGCAGTCGCTCAGATGGATTCAGCGCTGTTGTCCTTCCACCTTGACTGCTGAAGAGGTCTGCAGGAGGACCTGGTGCGGTCCCTTCCACCAAGGTCCCAACTTTGGTCTTTCCCAGTCTCAGATCAGCACCCATTCGCCAGGTTCGGGGTTAGGCCAGTCGCTATTGTTTGCTCCCTCCTTACAGGCTTCCACAACCTGAGTATGGAGGAACTTCAAAGAGAGTGTTAATTGCCTACAATAATCCTGTAATTCTTGTCCCATTATTTGTAAATCCATTACAGGAGGGGGAGGTCTGTCACTGTCCCAGGGAGTCCTACCAGGTCGTCCATAAACTATCTCTGCTGCAGTTAGTCATGTCCCAATCTGGGGAGTGATCTGCATATGATATAATGCCAGCGGAAGCACTTTCAACCAGTTCTGTCCGGTCTCTAGGGTTAGTTTAGTCAATTTGTCCTTTAGTATCCCATTAGCCCTTTCCACCAGTCCTGCCGCTACAGGGTGGTGGGAGCAATGGAACTACTGGTCTATCTTTAGTAATTCACAGAGTTCCTTATTGATCTTTCCAATGAAGTGCGGCCAATTGCCTGAAGACAGGCGACAGGGGATTCCAAATCATGGTATGATGTCCTTTACTAGTATCTTAACCACCGTACTTGCTTTGTTACTGGTAGTCGGAAAAGCCTCTATCCACCTGCTAAACACATCTACTATCACCAAGCAATATTTGTAACAGTGTACTCGAGGCAGCTCAATAAAGTCCATTTGTAACACTTGAAAAGGCCCCCGCGGAAGTGGAGTCCGGCCTCTTTCACATTTGATAGATTTTCCAGGGTTTACCTTCTGGCAGGTTAGGCATCGCCTGGCTCTGTCCTTTGCTGCCTCCTGCATGTTAGGGCTCCACCAGGTTCTCAGCAATATTGCACACATTCCCTCCTTGCCCAGATCTGTATCAGTGTGTAGTTTATCGACAAGAAGGGGTAACCATGCATCTGGGGCACATATTTGTCCCGCTGGTGTCTGCCAGAGACGCGTTACAGAGTCTTGAACGCAATTGTGGTCGCGCCACAGGTCAATTTCAGCCTCGGGGCGTCCCCCTGGGGCTGCAAAATGGTGGATATGTCAGGACCATTAGGGGGTCTGCGTGATAGCAATGCACACTGTTCTGTGCTCACTTCCCAGGGGCCAAGTAGGGACACCTCTTTTGCTGCCGCGTCGGCGCAGGAGTTACCCTGGGTCACCGAGGAGGCGTCTGTTAAATGGGCAGCGCATTTAATAGTTGCCAATTTGGAGGGCAACAGTATGGCTTTAAGGAAGTTGGAGATATAATCAGAATTGGCAATAGGTTTGCCCGTCGAAGTCTGGAATCCACGCTGTGCCCAGAGGGATGTGAAGTCATGGGCGACGCCAAAGGCATAGCGGGAGTCCATATATATATATTTGCGCTGACTCCCCAGGCTAAAATGCAAGCCCTAGTAAGGGCAAACAATTCCGCCTTCTGGGCCGAAACGGGAGGTTTAAGGGCCGCTGCTTCTAAGGTCTGGGAGCAAGATGTCACAGCATAGCCAGCCACCTGGTCGCCTGCAGGGGAGATTGAAGAGGATCTGTCCATGAAAAGAGTAAGGTCAGGGTTGGGTAGTGCATGGTCAGAAAGATCAGGTCAGGGGGAGGTAAGAAAGTAGTTAAGTTCTATGCAAGAGTGAGGGGGGGGTTGGTTAGGGGTGTCGGTGGCTCCTGTAAAAAGGATGCTGGATTGATAGCAGAGCAATATTCAAAAGTAAGGAGAGGGTTCTGAAGGAGGGCAATCTCGTATCGATTAAGGCGGGCCTGGGTAAGATGTTGAGTACTGTGGGTAGTGAGCAGCGCCATAATCATGTGGGAGGTATAAACTGTTACTGGCTGCTGAAGGGTGATATTAGCAGCTGCCGTGACCATGCTGTAGACGGCGGGTAATGCTTTAGTACACGGGGGAAAGCCCTGGGCCACTGGGTCCAAGGCTACAGAATAGTAGGCAACCGGACGGCGTTGGTCTCTGCGTGTTTGTGCCAAAACCGCTGTTGCACAGTCCTAAGTGGGAATTGTCGGGTCAACAGAGACCAGTCATTCCCGGAATCATGACCAAAATTAGAGTTGGGGTCTGGGGGTCCGGGGTGGGACCATCGCCCAACAGCCCATCAGTTGGCGAGCCACCGCGTTGTGCTTTGGCCGGGGCTTTGGGACTGGAATCTGGGAGTGCTGTGTGGTCCACGAGCAAGTTCGGGTAGCAACATAGTCCGAACATAGTGGGGTATCAGATCCACCATTAGTAATAGTCCCGGGAAGTATGGAGGATGCCGGGACGGGGGTTGATGTGGGGATAGGAGAATAGGGGGGTGGTCTCCAGACCTGACCTGAAGGATCTGGTAAACCGGGTGGGGGAGGGAGTGGGATTCCACCAGGGGCTGAAGGAACTATTACACCCTCATTGTTGGTTTCTTCGTCGGTGTCAAATAAAATCTGCAGTCCTGACATATCCAAAGGCGCACCTTTCCCAGTTGATTTAATTTGTTGTTTATCAAATAATTCACATAAGGCCTTTTTAAAACCACATATGGTCGGACCTGGCCCTGATCATTAGTAATAGGGACGTTCCATTTTTTTTTGGCATTTTTTTACCAGTATGTCTGTCTGGAATGCTCACTTAATCTGTCCGCTACTTTTACCTACTTTGTAATCAAATCTTTGCATTATTGAGAGCAATTTTGCTTCCAGACTTCAGTCACTGCTTTTTTTGCATTTGTCCAGGTCCCAAGTTCCCCCTAACGGCCAATCCCCCCCCCACCCAATCTTTTATTTAAGCGCGCCCTACGACGTCTTAGATTCTTTTCTAGCTCCAGATTCTCCTTACACATCTTTCCGAGTGGGGTGGTAATGTTCCCCTTATCCAAAGTCTGACCCATGTTTATCACTTTACTCCCGCATCCACTTCAAGGTCCTGACCTTCGCGTGGGGGATTTCCCCTCTTGACAACCGGTCTAAGGCTGGATGCAGTTTCAGTGAAATATCACCCGCCCCTCCCTGATTCTTTTTACTGCAGTACTCGTGTGCGAGGCAACCCCAACTCAGTCACTCGTAGAAAAGCAAGATTTCCACTAGTTCATAAGTGTACCCCAAAACGTTTTTACAGCATCCGGATAGACTGCAGGGGAGAGCCACTTCCCCTGTGTTTGGCCAAACGTCTGCTCTGCCCTCTGCTGATCAATTTAATCTACACGCCCCGTCCCCTCCTACGCCAATTAGAATGGTTACCAGCTTCAAAATGTAATAGGTTACTGCCACTAACCCGCTGACCAATTTGCTGTAACACACTCAAAGAAAAACGTAATAGGTCACTACCAATGATCTACTGCCCAATTTATTAGCACCAGCAGGCTTTAATACTCAGAATACTTCGGGGATTCTGACCCCTCACTGAGGTCCCGGACATCCAAAACAAATCCTGCGCTTTGGCCCCTGGCCTCGGGGTCCCCGACTCCCCGCCTTTCAGACACTGTTTCTCTGCGCGTCGGCCCCCGCCCTCGGGGTCCTCGACTCCCCGCCTTTCAGACACTGTTTCTCTGCGCGTCGGCCCCCGGCCTCCGGGTCCCCGACTCCCCGCCTTTCAGACACTGTTTCTCTGCGCGTCGGCCCCTGCCCTCCGGGTCCCCGACTCCCCGACTCCCCGCCTTTCAGACACTGTTTCTCTGCGCGTCGGCCCCCGCCCTCCGGGTCCCCGACTCCCCGCCTTTCAGACACTGTTTCTCTGCGCGTCGGCCCCTGCCCTCCGGGTCCCCAACTCCCCGCCTTTCAGACACTGTTTCTCTGCGCGTCGGCCCCCGCCCTCCGGGTCCCCGACTACCAGACACTGTTTCTCTGCGCGTCGGCCCCCGTCCTCCGGGTCCCCGACTCCCCGCCTTTCAGACACTGTTTCTCTGCGCGTCGGCCCCCGCCCTCCGGGTCCCTGACTCCCCGCCTTTCAGACACTGTTTCTCTGTGCGTCGGCCCCCGGCCTCGGGGTCCCCGACTCCCCGCCTTTCAGACACTGTTTCTCTGCGCGTCGGCCCCTGGGTCCACGACTCCCCGTTTTTCAGAGAATATTTCACTGCGCGTCGGCCCCTGGCCTCGGAGTCCCCGACTCCCCGTTTTTCAGACACTGTTTCTCTGGGCGTCGGCCCCTGGCCTCGGAGTCCCCGACTCCCCATTTTTCAGACACTTTCTCTGCGCGTCGGCCCCTGGCCTCGGAGTCCCCGACTCCCCGTTTTCCAGACACTGTTTCTCTGCGCGTTGGCCCCTGGCCTCCGGGTCCCCGACTCCCCGTTTCTCAGAAACTGTTTCTCTGCGCGTCGGCCCCCGGCCTCCGGGTCCCCGACTCCCCGTTTTTCAGACACTTTCTCTGCGCGTCGGCCCCTGGCCTCTGAGCCCCCGACTCCCCGTTTTTCAGACACTGTTTCTCTGCGCGTCGGCCCCTGGCCTCGGAGTCCCCGACTCCCCGTTTTCCAGCCACTGTTTCTCTGCGCGTCGGCCCCTGGCCTCCGGGTCCCCGACTCCCCGTTTCTCAGAAACTGTTTCTCTGCGCGTCGGCCCCTGGCCTCGGGGTCCCCAACTCCCCGTTTTTCAGAGAATATTTCACTGCGCGTCGGCCCCTGGCCTCGGAGTCCCGGACTTCCCGTTTTTCAGACACTATTTCTCATACAGATTCTCTTATCAGAAATCAATCAACGTTAAAACCACTTACCCTCGTGGCCTCTACCGACTGTGGTCCGTGGAGTCCGCTGAGCATCTCAACAGGAACCCTGAGGGGAACCAGCAACCAAAGGAGACCGTGAGAGGACCGGGAGAAAGTCACTCTGTGGGCTGTCCGTCTCAGTGGCATCCAGTGGATCGCTAGTTCACTAACACCAGGATCGCTGGAAGCTCCCGTTGGGACTCCTGGCTGGCTCGCCAAATTGTCCATACCGATTTGTTATTCAGTCGGAGAAAACACTCAGAGGCCACGTTTTCGCTCGATCAATTCTTTATTTAATTTGATCCGAGGAGAGGTAACCACCATACGCATCTGCAGCGTCTGGCAATCAACTCTGCCTAGCACTAGTACAAACAACAGGAATTCTGCAGATGCTGGAAGTTCAAGGAACACACATAAAAGTTGCTGGTGAACACAGCAGGCCATGCAGCATCTCTAGGAAGATGTGTGTGTAGCACTAGTACAAGGTTACATTTATATCCAAAAGACATGGTTTCAGTTAGCACCTGTTTCCCCTGTCCACACACTTATGATGGTTTTGTGGTTAGCAATTTCATCATGGTCACAACAGCTTCACGTGCAGAGGTACAGGTCAGTAAGCGCTTCTATTCTAAGTGATGAGCATGCAGTTGCAACATCCTAACCGTGCCCGGTTCTGTTGTCTAGTTCCCGCCACTGCTATATTTTCCAGGTCACATACACATTTAACCCTTCCTATCCCGTACTCTAACCCCCTTTTCACTTACACAAAGCTGGTCTGGTTTTTCATGGATTTTATTATGGTTAATATTCATTTATGGATTTATTGAGTATGCCTGCAAGAAAATGAATCTCAGGTTTGTATATACTGACATATGCACTTCGTTAATAACTGTACTTTGAACTTTGAGTTTCCCCCTGAATCCTGCGCACCTGGTTTTCTCCCACATTCCAAAGGCGTGTGAGTTAAGGCTATTAAGTTGTAGGTTGGTGCAGGAAGCATGGTGACGTCCTCCGACTGTGTTGGTAGTTAATATAAAATTACGCCTTTCACTGTATGTTTCAAAGTACACGCAAGGAATAATGCTAATCTTAATCTTAGGGACAGGATAACCAGTTAGTGGATAGCTCCTACATTTAGAGTTGTGGAACCAAGCCAACATGCCAATATAATTATATTGAGGAATGATAAGGCTGCTCTTGGACGCAGGTGCATGGAATCTTTAACTGCCACCTGATGCTGCCCAGACTAGATGGTTTTGAATTATAAGGAGAGACTGGGTTTGTTTTTCCTGAAGTGCAAGAGGCTGATCCTATTATTGTGAGGGGAAAACGTAAGGCAGATGGCCCCAGAGTAGGGGAAGTCTAAAACTAGAAGGTATAGGTTTAAAGTGAGACGGAAACAATGTAAAGAGGACCTAAGGGCAATTTTTTTTCACTGTACATTGGAAGGAGCGGCCAGAGAAAGTGGTAGAGGCAGGTACGATTACGATGTTTAAACGGCATTTGGCCAGGTAAATTTAAATGGGAGATTTAGGAGGATCCGAGCCAATCACAAGCGAATGGGACTAGCTCGGTTAGGTACCTTTCTCAGAATAAACCAGTTCTGTAGAACTCTGACCGGTCTCCTAGAACGCACCTCAGACAGTACGGCATTCCCTAGTACGACAATGCCAACGTCCGCCTCCAGTTTTAAGACGCTAAAATCCTGAACCAGATATATTTACTGTAAAAGTTAACTTCGAGTTGTGTTCAATGGCAAGATACGGACTGGTCGGCTTTCCTTACCCTGTGCGGCCTCCGGCGCCGGATGCACAGGCCCGGGCGGTGGATGGCAATCAGTCGGCTGAACCGCCGCAGACTGTGGGGCCGTGGAGTTGTACCTGAAGATAGAGAGACAAGGGATGAGTCAGTAGCGTCCGTGACGGAGGAGGAGAGAGGTCGGCGCCCGGGACCTGGCATTGCTCTCGGTTTCGCTCACCAGTGCAGCGCGTATCCAGGCGGCGGGTCCGGGGCCGGTGCTTCCATGATCACAGGCGGGAAACCGGTTCGTGGATAGTCGAGCAGGGGAAAGAACAGGATCGCCCCGGCCTTCCTCTCGTTCTCCGCCGGAGCCCCGCTGCTTCAGCCGCTCGCCTGAACAAAGGGGGTGCCTAGTCACTGCAGCAGGGGCTGCCGGGCTCCCGCACCTCCGGAGAGGGGGGAAGGGATAACAGAGGACAATTATTAAAAACATCCCAGATATCCTCCTGGAGTAAATAGATTATTTCGGGAGTATTGAAAAAATTAATCGTGCAATATCAAACAATTTTTCTTTAAATGAAATAAAAATAAATGTATTATCACGTTTATTTCAGTGCTCCCCCTCTCCATGTTGGTGGATTCCCAACGGTTATTCCGACGCTCAATGGCTTCCTACGCGGTATTCCGGTTTGGAGAGCTGTGAGTGAAATAATCACCTCTATCTCTTCCGTTTTACTCCCCCCTCCCCTTAGAAGTAATCTGTTGGTGTGAAGTAAAGCCGGAAGGCTGCCGAATTATTTTAAGCGGTTTTCAGGGATGAAATAATGCCATCTGCTGAGCTGCGGAACCAAGTTATCGGCGGCGATGTGCCAGGGATGGGGCGAGGGTTTATGAGCGGCGCACTGTAGCAGGTAGCAGGGGGGCTGGAATGGTGAGTATGAACAGCGAGTAGGTCGTGTCTTCCCAACCAAAGTACAGTATCGCACTCTGTCCGTATTTCTTGGTCATCTCACGGAGGTCTGCTGGTTGAGTTACTGAATTAAAATAATTCTGTGCCCTCTATCCATCAGGATCACTTGTGACCTTCCAGGAAGGTCCTTGCTGTCTTTACCCAAATCTGTTTTATATCTGATTCCAAACCAACGTGTAGTCGCCTCTTCACTCATGCTAAACGATGGCGTTGCCAATGACGTGTATATCTTGTCAGCCTACTTAAAATGGCAAGAAGTAAACTTTAAAACAAAACATTAGCTGTTAACAACAGGAATTCTGCAGATGCTGGAAATTCAAGCAACATACATCAAAGTTGCTGGTGAACGCAGCAGGCCAAGCAGCATCTGTAGGAAGAGGTGCAGTCGACGTTTCAGGCCGAGACGTCAGGACTGACGAAGGGTCTCGGCCTGAAACGTCGACTGCACCTCTTCCTACAGATGCTGCTTGGCCTGCTGCGTTCACCAGCAACTTTGATGTACATTAGCTGTTAGTTACTGTCTCATTACAGGGAGGATATGGAGGTTTTGGAAAGGGCACAGAAGAGATTCACCAGGTATCAGCTATAAGGAGTAGTTGGACAAATTTGAGTTGTTTTCTCCGGAGGGTGAGGGGAGAAGTTCATAAAATTATGTGGGGCATAGATGGGGTAGGGTTTCTTTATCTTCGGGTAGAAATATCAAATGAGGGCATGCATTTAAGACGAGAGGGGGAAGGTTTAAGGGAGATGTGTAGGTTAAGTATTTACAGAGTAGTAGGTGCTTGGAGCGGGCGCTCGGGGTAGTGGTGGAAGCAGATATGACAGTGCCGTTTAAGAGATTTTTAGACGAACACATGAATATGCGGGGAATGGAGGGATATGGATCATGTACAGGCAGAAGTGATTCGGTTTAATTTGATATTGTGTTTTGCACAGACATCTATGTTTGAAGGGCCTGTTTCTGTGCTATACTGATCTATTTTTCCCTTGGAAAAGTGGGTGAAACCCCAAGGCCATGACAGAAGGAGTTCTTAAGAGTGCCTGAAAAGACTGCAAGAGATGCTGAATAAATTGGGAGCCGTGCTGGCTGTCCCTTCAGAGACTCTGGTGTTTATCATTGGTGTCATCCACAGTTGAGGTGTTACTCTCAACTTTACATCCATGGATTGGGGATGTTACTAGCAAGGCTGAAATTTATCCAACATCCTTACTGGTTGCTAAGAACCAACCAATTTGAGACTTGAATTTGGTATGGACCAGATGGAGAGGTGTAATTGTCTTTCCTTGTTGGGGGGGGGAATGTGGGTCACTGACATTTCATTGATTTCGTGATGATAAGTGATGCTAACCTCTTTATCCAGATTTAATTATCTGAATTAAAATTTTCCACCTGCGGTTGAAATTGGGATTGATTTATTATTGTCACATATACTGAGACACAGTGAAAGCTTTTCTCTGTGTGTCATTCAGATAGCTCATTCCATACATAAGTATATTGAGATGATATAAGAAGAAAATGCTTAATGCCTGATCAGCATTCTTAATACTACTTTAAAAACTTAACAGCTTGATAACCATGCTCCAAGTAAACAGAAACAAAAATGCACATCCAACATTTAGAAGGTCTTAGACAGCATTGGTGGGGGTGAGGAATGGGAAAGAAAGCTAATACTTCAGCCAGAATGCTTAGTCAGAATATTTAGGTGTGGACTCTTCAGCATAACTAGAAAATTATTTTAAAAGGGCTGTTGGAAGATAAACTAAATGAATTGCTAAGTATCTTAATGCAAGCAAGGAAATGATCTGAGTAACATCTAATCTGCCTGGACAACGTACCTCATGGGATGATGATGTAATAACAGGGATTATAGAAGGGGAGGGTTTACAGTATAACAAAATAATTGTGCTATATTGACATAAGATTTTTTAGTCCCTTAAGTAGGAATGAGTCATAGAAACCACAGAACAGAAACAGGCCCTTCGGCCAATCCTATCAGTGCCGAACTCTTATGCTGCGTAGTCCCTTCAACCTGCACCCGACTGTAGCCCTCCACACCCCTCCCATCCATGTACCTATTCAAATTTCTCTTAAATTTTGAAACCAATCCTGCGTTCACCACTTCCGCTGGCAGCTCTTTCCACACTTTCACAACCCTCTGAGTGAAGAAGTTCCCCCTTACGTTCCCTTAAACATTTCATCCTTTACCCTTAACTCGACCTCTAGTTCTAGTCTCACCAAACTTCAGTTGAAAAAGCTTGTTTGCATTTACTCTATCTATGCCCCTCATAATTTTGTATACCTTTATTAAGTCCCCCTCGTTATTTTATGCTCCAGGGAATAAAGTCCTAACTTTATTAGTTGATAAGAAGGAGAGGGTTTATAACAAAATAATGTTTGTGCTATATTTGCATCAGATTGTTTTAATCCCATAATAAGGAATAAGTAACTATTGAAGTGATAACTCTTTTTACAAACCACAAAATCGAATATAAAGTTCACAGATGACATGTAAAGCAAAATAAACAGGTTGGGGTGTAGGCAGGAATAGAATATGTCAAGGTTTATGTGGAAACTCGTTTGGATCATAACCACCAATCCAGACACATGTTGGGCTGTTTCAGGGAATCAGAATCAGATTTAATCACTGGCATATGTCGTGAGATTTGTTAACTTAACGGTAGCAGTACAATGAAATGCATGATAAATAAATATAGAGAAAGAAAAACTGAGTCAAGAATATATAGTTGCAACAAAGAGTTTGTGAACCCTTTGCAATTACCTGGTTTTCTGCATTAATTACTCATAAAAAGTGGTCTGATCTTCATCTAAGTCACAATAATAGACAAACACAATCTGCCTAAACTAATAATACACAAACATTTGTACTTTCCATGTCTTTATTGAACACATTGTGTAATCATTCACAGCCTAGGCTGGAAAAAGTATGTGAACCCTTGTATTTAATAACTGATAAAACCTCCTTTAGCAGCAATAATCTCCACCAATTGTTTCCTGTAGCTGCTGATCAGACTTGCGCAATGGCAAGGAGGAATTTTAGACCACTGTTCCATACAGAACTGTTTCAGTTCATCAATATTTCTGGGATACCTTGCATGAACAGCCGTCTTTAGGTCATGCAACAGCATCTCAATTGGGTTAAGGTCTGGACTCTGACTTGGCCATTCTAAAACATGAATTTTCTTAATTTTAAGCAATTCTGTTGACTTACTCTTGTGTTTCACATCATTGTCTCGTTTCATTGTCCAACTTCTATTAAGCTTCAAGTGACAGACTACTACCCTGACATTGTCCTGTAAATTGTCTTGATACAATTTTGAATTCACAGTTCTCTCGACGATTGCAAGCTGTCCAGGCCCTGAGGCAGCAAAGCAGCCCCAAACCTTGATGCTCCTTCCACCATGCTTCACAGTTGGGATGAGGTTTTGGTGTTGGTATGCAGTGCCCTTTTTCCTCCGAACATAGCAGTGCACATTTCTGCCAAAAAGTTCAACTTTTGTCTCATCTGTCGACAACATTGTCCCGGAAGCGTTGCGGAACATCCAGGTGGTCTTTTGCAAACCTTGAGACATGCAGCAATGTTTTATTTGGAGAGTGATGGTTTCTTCCATGGTGTCCTTCTATGAACACTATTTTTGTGCAGTTGTTTTTTTTTAGAGTGGACACATGAACAAGTTCTGTAGGTTTCAGGTATTTTGCTATTACCCTTGGTTCTTTTTCATCTCCTTCAGCATTGCACATTGTGCTGTTGGTATGATCTTTGTCCACTCCTAGGGAGAGTAGCAACAGTACTGAGTTTCCTCCATCTGCAGACAATTTCTCTCACTGTGGACTGGTGAACACTCAGATCTTTAGAAATGCTTTTGTAGCCTTTTCTAGTTTCATGCATCTCTATAATTCTTCTTCTAAGGTCCTGTGAAAGTTGTTTAAGTTGGGCAAGGTGCACATATACAGATCTTTCTTGAGAAGAGCAGGCTCTGTCAGTAACCTGACTTTGTGTGTCTTTTTTTATAGGGCAGAGCATCTCTACAATCCACACCTTCAATCTTGTCTCATTGACTGGAATACCTGACTCCAAATAGCTTTTGTAGAAGGCATTACCCCAGAGGTTCACATACCTTTTTTGAACTTAGACTCTGATTGTTTAAATGGTGTACTCAGTATTGACGGGAAGATGTACAATTATTTTTGTGTTATTAGTTTAGGCAGATTGTGTTTGTCTATTCTTGTGACTTAAATGAAGATCAGACCACATTTTATGAGTAATTAATGCAGAAAACCAGGTAATTGTAAAGGGTTCACAAACTTTTTCTTGAAACTGTATATGATTATTAAATAATTATGTTAAAATAATTAGTGCAAAAAAACAGAAATAAAAAAAGTAGTGAGGTAGCGTTCAATGTCCATTTAGAAATCTGATGGCAGAGGGGAAGAAGCTGTTCTTGAATTACTGAGTGTGTGCCTTCAGGTTCCTTTACCTCCTTCCTGATGGTAACATTGTGAAGAGGTCATGTCCTGTGTGGTGGGGATCCCTAACGATGGATGCCAGCTTCCCAAGGCACGGCTACTGGAAGATGTCTTGGATATTACGGAGGCTGGTACCCATGATGGAGCTGACTAATTGTACAAGTTTCTGCAACTTATTTCGATCTTCTGCAGTAGCCCCTATACCAGATAGTCATAGTCATAGTCACACTTTATTGATCCCGGGGGAAATTGGTTTTCGTTACAGTTGCACCATAAATAATTAAATAGTAATAAACCATAAATACAAACATTTGTAATTAAATAGTATATGTAAATTATGCCAGGGAATAAGTCCAGGACCAGCCTATTGGCTCCGGGTGTCTGACCCTCCAAGGGAGGAGTTGTAAAGCTTGATGGCCACATCAAACCACATAGATGGTGTTGCAGCCAGTCAGAGTGCTCTCCACAGTATATTTGTAGAAGTTTTTGAGTGTTTTAGTTAACAAACCAAATCTCCTCAAACTCTTAATGAAATATAGCTGCTGTCTTCCCTTCTTTATAGCTGCATCAATTATGTTGGGACTAGTTTAGGTCCTCAGAGATATTGATACCCAGGAACTTGAAGTTGCTCACTCTTTCCACTTCTGATCCCTCTATGAGGAATGGTTTGTGTTTCCTTGTCTTTCCCTTCCTGAAGTCTACAATCAACACTTTGGTCTTGTTGCTGTTGATTGCAAGGTGTTGCTGCGACGCCATCACCATCTGAAATTCTGATAACGATGACTGTATTATCGCAAATTTATAGAAGGCATTTGAGCTATGTCTAGCCACACAGTCATAGGTGTGGAGAGAGTAGAGCAGTGGGCTAAGCATGCATCTCTGTGGAGCACCAGTGTTAATTCTCAGCAAGGTGGAGATGTTATTTCTAATCTGCATAGATTGTGGTCTTCTGGTTGGAAAGTCGAGGATCCAGTTGCAGAGGGAGGTACGGAGGCCTAGGTTCTTTAGCTTTTCAATCAGGGCTGTAGGAATGATGGTGTTAAATGCTGAGGTATAATCAATAAGCAGCATCCTGACATAGGTATTTGCATTGTCCAGGTGATCCAAGGCTGTGTGGACAGCCATTGAGATCGTGTCTGCTGTAGACCTATTGTGGCGATAGGCAAATTGCAGTGGGTCCAGGTCCTTCCTGAGACAGGTGTTGATTCCAGCCGTGGCTAACCTCTCAAAGCATTTCCTCTCTGTAGATGTGAGTGCTACTAGATGATAGGCATTGAGGCATCTCACGCTGCTCTTCTTGGCCATTGTTATAATTGTCGCTCTTTTTAAGCCGGTGGGAAATTTTGACCATAGCAATGAGAGATTGAAAATGTCTTTGAATACCCCTGTCAGTTGGTTGGCACAGGTTTTTGAGCCTTACCTGGTACTCCATCAGGCCCTGTTGCCTTGCGAGGGTTCACCCTCTTGAAAGACAGCCTGACATCATCTTCTGAGACAGAGATCATAGCTGTGGTTTTATTCTCCCTTTCAAAGTGAGCATACAAGGCATTGAGCTCGTCTGGTAGTGAAACATCGCTGCCATTCATGAGGTTAGGTTTTGCTTTGTAGGAAGTAATGGCCTGCAAATCTTGCCGGAGTTCACGTGCATTTGATATTGCCTCTAACCTTTCCCGGAACTGTTTCTTGGCTCTTGAAGTAGCCCTCTGCAATTCGTGTCTGGTTTTCTTATACAGACCTGGATCGTCAGACTTAAATGCTACTGATCTAGCCCTCAGCAGGCTATGAACCACCTGGTTCATCCACAGAGTTATAGCATTATGTTTCATTTATGTGCTGGACATTCGATGTAACTTGTACTTGCCATATTGAATAAACATCATTTTTGTAGGAAGGAAGAGTGCAAATGTATTTACATTAATTTATTTTATCTGAATTTATTTTCTGTAATTGGTAGATTACATCTGTTAATTGCAGTGTAATTTGAGCAAAGTTGTAAATTAATAATGTGTAATCTGATGTTTATATCACAGCTGTCAGCATTACTAAGGAGACTTTTATGATCAAGTAAAGATGCCAGCAGGAGTATCCTGGCCCCGTTACTTAATGATGTTGGGAACAAGCATCCTGACAATGTTTGCAGGAGCAGAAGTAGTGCACAGATACTACAGACCGGATTTGGTGAGTGAGAACTCACAAATTCTGTTTCTCTTTGGTTTGTTCACCTCTCTAACTTTGTATCCTTTACTTTAATATTCTTCGATTGGTGAGCAGGGTGTAGGCAAATTCATCTTGGGTCTGTGCTGATCGCTTGCCTCTAGGATAGAAACATAGAAAATAGGTGCAGGAGTAGGCCATTCGGCCCTTCGAGCCTGCACCGCCATTTATTATGATCATGGCTGATCATCCAACTCAGAACCCAGCCTTCCCTCCATACCCCGTGACCCCTGTAGCCACAAGGGCCATATCTAACTTCCTTTTAAACATAGCTAATGAACTGGCCTCAACAGTTTGCTGTGGCAGAGAATTCCACAGATTCACCACTCTCTGTGTGAAGAAGTTTTTCCTAACCTCGGTCCTAAAAGGCTTCCCCTCTATCCTCAAACTGTGACCCCTCGTTCTAGACCTCCCCAACATCGGGAACAATCTTCCCGCATCTAGCCTGTCCAATCCCTTTAGGATCTTATACGTTTCAATCAGATCCCCCCTCAATCTTCTAAATTCCAACGAGTACAAGCCCAGTTCATCCAGTCTTTCTTCATATGAAAGACCTGCCATCCCAGGAATCAATCTGGTGAACCTTCTTTGTACTCCCTCTATGGCAAGGATGTGGACTCCTTAGTTGTTTTCCAGTTTTAATTTTCACTTCCTTCAACCTTTATTATCTGTAATTTCGTGGTTAAGTTTGAGAAGCTCATGTAACCCTCAGGTCCTCAGGTTCGGCCAGCCTGTGGTCATCTAGGGGAGAACAGCCTCTGGCCCTGCCAAAATGAGAAATCTCATTTGTGTGGATGCTGTGTGATGTGTTGCCCAGTTAGAAACCCACACCGCAAAATATCAAACAGTACACAATATGTGATTAAACGATTGAGCTTTATAATTCTTAATTTGACTGTGGTTAGTAAAGAAACAAAAAAAAGAGGGCCCATTCTCATGAAACAGTCTATTGCTCAACGTTGGAGCTCACTGTTCGTTCATTTGTTCCTGTCGACCTCCGAGCATAGCCGGCCCTCAGACCTTTGCTCCTCAGTCCCCTCCATCCGGTGGTCTACCAACTCTCTCCATTCACGTCCTCTCTCTCCATCGCTTCCCGATGAAAAACCACGAAATCCCGGCTCCCAGACACACAAAAAAGAACAACACCCCCTCATTGGCTAACATGCCCCGTTATCTCTAGTCATAACCCAAACCTTGCTGCTACAGAGAAACCATTTCCTTAGCAGTGGAACATTACATAGAAATCATTACATTCGCCTTAGCAGTGAAACCTTACAGCGTGTTACACTTATTTTCAAGGTGTGCACTGAATCCATGATCCCTTTGTTGTGAGCTCTGATACAAGTTCTGGTTCTAGTCTCACCCAACCTCAGTGATCTAAGAACTGCACGCAGTATGGCCTCACCGATGTCTTGTACATCTTCAACATAATACCCCAACTCCTATACTCAATATTCTGAGTTATGAAGGCCAATATGCCACAAGCTCTCTATATGATCCTATCTACCTGTGACACCAGTTTCAAGGAATTATGCATCGGTATTGGTAGATCCTTTACCAAGGTATTTTGTAAATCTGGATAGTTTGGGAACAGAGGAGTGGTGTTTTTTGAGTATCTGGAAGCAGTGGGGAAAGTAGGTGATTAATTGCTGTTGCAAGATCTGTCCCACCAAATCAGAAGGTCATTGGCAAAGTTAAGTGAAGTCAAATGATTCATTACAGTTAACGGATAAACATAATTACTTTAGGGGCAGCATGGTATTACAATATTGGTGACCCGGGTTAAATTCCCGTTGCCCGTGGTATTACAATATTGGTGACCCAGGTTAAATTCCTGTAAGAAATTTGTATGTTCTCCTCATGACTGTATAGATTTCCTCCAGGTGCTCCAGTTTCCTCCCACATTCCGAAGATGTACAGGTGAGTAGGTTATTGGGTCACATGGGTGTAATTGGGCAGGGTGGACTTGTTGGGTTGGAAGGGCTTGTTACTGTGCTATCTCTAAATAAAATAAAAATGGTGTTAAAAATATTAAGATTCGGTTTTATTTATTCAGCAGTTTTTAGATATTTTTCTGAACTCATTTGCCTGTTATGCTTCTATTCCCTGCTAAACTTTATAATTTCCTATTTTTATTTTTAGAGTATACCAGAAATTCCACCCAAACCAGGTGAACTTAAAACAGAGCTTCTTGGACTCAAAGATAAAATTCAGACTCATAACTCTGAAAAACACTGAAGGAAACAAAGCAAGAAGACCCATTCTCATAAAATATATAAACAACAGCTAAAGAGATTGACCTAAAACTGTAAAGTTAATTACACATTGTTTTGCAGTCTAGATTTTCTGTGATAACTTTTAAGTGGTCTCAAAGAGTGCAGTTGCATCCACTTTATACATTGCAGTTAAAGTGAGAAAAATAATTTACCACATCCATCTTTGGGTTACAGATTAACACCTATTGACCACTCATCCTGACCAGTGACACGTGTTAAAATGAAAACAAATTGATTTGAAGTCTATGATTGTACCCTGAAATTGTGATCCTTATAGCAGATTTATTCATATGAACAAAATTGTATATACTTGATGTGACCTAAAGTGACTCTTAATGCAAACACCAACTTGGTTAACTGAATTAATCTAATGTAAACTTTATGTAGATATTTATATTCTTGTGCAGATGTTAACTAGAATCCATGGTATTGTGGGGAGATGCAATGTAAATATATACATTTTCTACTGAAGCCAAATCTGATTAAGGTGGCCTTAAATATGTACTTTGAGGTCACAAATTTTCCTTGAGTGTACATTGCTACAAATAAATATACTTGAACTTGAGCATATTTGTTTTTGTTCAAGGTTACTGATTACATTGGTTTGTTTGTCGTCATTGCTACTTCTGGCACTTGCCTGGCATTATCCAAAATCCTTTATTTGCTCCAAGATGAAACTGACAAATGTCTGAAGCAGCTATATTGATGTGAAAATTCAAGATTCAAAAATTTACAGTATATGCTTAAACTACACAACGTTACCTGTAAACGGGGTTACAAGAGCTTTGAATTGTCTTGCATTAGACAACCTATCATAAGGCTGATGACTATGATGAGATACATCTTGGGGTTGGGAAAATGAGATTTGGATAACCAGAGTCTTCATTGACAACCCTGAGCCTGGAGTTCAGGATAATGACACTGGCAAGGCTGATGGTAGCAAAGATCTAAGCCTGTAAGTCAAGGGCTGACAGCCATTCCTGTAGTACTGTGTGAGAGTGGTGGATGAGAGGGAGGAAAGGAGTTTGTGTTATTGTTCTATGGTACATTGTGGGCATGACATATTGGCACCAGAATGTTTGGGCATACTTGCAGGCTGCCCCAACCACTTCCTTAGGTTTTGTTATTTAATGCAAATGATACATTTCACTATATTTTGATGTACATTTGATAGATGAATCTGAATCTATCAGCCAATTATTTGGAATATGATGCAATATAATTCATTCAGAAAATCCATTTATATAAGAACCAGGCAAATCACACCAATCTTGTAGTGATGTAAAAAGAAATCAAACTTCACTTTAGAAGTCAAATTCACTTAAAATTATTGGAGGATATGGACATTACTGTACAATAAATACAAATTCTATCTCTAATTACTCCTAACCTGAGAAGAAAGTCAACTGAATTAGCAGATCTGAAATTAAATAAGCCATATACAATGAGGACAGGAGACTTCATGAAATATTAAACTAAAAGGGCTTTTACAATAACCTACTTAGAGCAGTGATTTAAAAAAAAATTAGCTTTGTATTAATTACTTGAATTTAAATTACCCAGTTTCCTTGGTAGGAGTTGAACCCCTGTATCATCTGTTAATTGCTTATTCACTAAGCTAGAATAAAGCTGGTGATCACCAGAAGACCCTATGCACAATGAAATCACTAATGTTCTTAAGGGAAGGTCATCACCGAGCTTCATCTGTACTTCTAACCCTCAGCAATTTGAGTGTTATCTGAAATGGGCCAGCAAGGCAAAGATGTGTTATACTGATACAAAAAGCAGAATACACCACCTGGCATCAAGTTATATACCAGATTCAAAGGCAAACATTGCCCAATCATCTTTATGCTCATTTACTGCACTAAAAAAATAGGGTATCAGTCAGGTTAATTATCATTGACATATGACAAATATATTTTGCAGTAACAGTAGTGCAATACATATATTATTAAAGTAGACTAAGCTACATAGCATGATATAGCTTAATATAATCCTTTATTGAGACTGAATCAGTAACAGTCAATGCAGAGAGGATGTTTTCCTATGGCCAAGACTATTAGAAGCCCTTAGGAATTGCGTATTTCATTCCCGCACTTAAAGGCTCAGGACCAATCTATATATCTACAAAGAGGAAAATTGCATGTGGCAAATCTTTGCTACAAGCAAATATGCTTTACAATCACTCTAATGCAAATATATTTTTTTAAGACCAATAGTAAATACTTCAGGTCCAGACCCAAATAAACCCCATTCTTGTACTCAAATCATATTGCAATAACCAGCTATTTGAAGCTGCATAATCATTATTACCTAGAACACCAACATCCAAGGTCTCGCCATTTAATAGGTCTTTTCAAAAAGTCCTCAAACAACCCTTCCCAGACATCAGCTATATCCTCGCCAGCTGTCTACATTCTCTCCTTCCCCAACAGCAACCCCCATATCCCAATCTTCACCAATACTAATGATCTGTGCCACAAGTGAGATTCTGAAGAAATATTAAATAAGCATAAACAAGTTTGAGAGTTTGTGGAAAAGTTTTATTTATGGTTTACATGACACTTCACAAGAAATTGTCATTTTAAATATTACAAATTTACAGTCATTTCACTTCCACAAGGAATGTAAATAACATACAAAACTCCTTTGCCCTCCTAGACCTTTTAATAGGGATGAATGGATCATTTGTTCTTCAACATTCTGTTCAATAGTTTCACATCCCAGCAGTATACATCTCCCTATTCAATGTAGATTAATGATAGTAATTAATCCCTTATAATTCAATTTTTGTATCTGTGGGTTTCTGGAACAGATGGAAAGGATAAAACATTAGTTTTTAAAATTTAAACTACAAACTCAAAGCATTAAATTAATTACAAACAAGACCTACTTCAGTCTGTTCTTCTGTTTCACTTTCCTCTGCATCCTCTTCCTTCACATCATCATCTTTTGCCTCATCTTGTTCATCATCTACAATTTCTTCATATTCTTCAACCTAAACAGGAAAACAGAAATTGTTTCCAAAGTTGCAATTAGATCAACAGTCAATCATAATTACCATAGAATTATCAATTCATTTCATAAGTGATAAACTCCAAGGCACCATAACTAGTTGCTGAAAATTAAATTAGGGGAACTAGAAAGACTGATATAGGACCAATGTATAAATCTTAACCAGTCACCTGAGCATTGAGATCAATGTTCATGCTGAGACGAAGCATTCTTTCAATTCTATCACCGTATGCTTTAGTATCTGGTAATTGGTATCCTGAACGTAGTGTAGCAGTCTCAAGCAACACCACAGCAAGATCTGTAGCAGTATTATCATCTTCACTTTCCTTTACAAAAAGCAAGATTTCTCATTAGTTGGTAATTCACTTGTAAATTTTCTAAATTCAGTCTAAGACTAGCTGACTTAAAATTTCACCTGTCATTTTAGTACAGTATTTTGCTTGCTATTTGGCCATTTGTTATACCTTTTCTGCCGATGGGCAATTAATGCTATAGGAAATTGACAGATCACAAAAACCATTTCTATACAGTTCACTTTACAAAAAGCAACAGCATAAAATGAGCCAGAGCACATTCTCCACATGTCCTGCTCAACTAACAATTCTCAATAAACTTGCCTTAACTCGTCTCAGCATTTCCTTAATCAAAGGATGTCTTGGGTTAACTTCAAATGTCTTCTTTTGGCCAGAATAGTAGCTGCAGGTTAAAACACCAGTAGATAAGTTTACAAGTAAAATCAAATCCCATCATTCTTCTCCACTACCCATTTTAGCTTTAAAGGAACACAAACACACAATGAGTACTCAAAATGAGTGCTCACTCTTCAACCACAAAATTCATCTGTTTTTCATGATTATGGAAACAGCTCATTTCATGTTATGAATTGTACCCGTTTAAAGTTTATTAAAAACCAACTTACTTTGTGGAAATATCTTTTCCAGTCTGGTAGGCCTGGGCCTTCATGATTCTCTCCATATTACCAGACCACCCATATTGACTAGCCACTAGAGCACAAGGAGAATCAGTGAGACGCTGGGACAGGACAGCCTTTTCAATCTTAAAAAAATAAAATAAACATTTTAATTTTATTTGGAAACAATTTTGTCAATCCTAAATATTGAAAGCAATTAAAAATGGCAACACAAACTTATTCAGGCAAAGCGATTATACACCAATAAAACCTTAATCAAGAACTAGAAGACAGGTGGAAGCTCCTTACAGCAACACTTACTCAGTGAAGTTACTGAGGTTTTTCCTGACTATTTGCATCGGGATAATTTACTGTGATAAGGATTTCTTTGACTTCAGAAGCAGATAGCAGATACAAATGAATGTTATAAATTGTATACCTTATCTTTCAGAGCTTTATCTTTCAGCCAGGTCAAGAGTGGCTCATACTCTTTCTCCAATGCTTCATGTTTTTCTTTTGCTTTTTCACTTTCGTCAAATTTCAACCCTTCTTTGGCAACATTCTGGAATCTCTTTCCATCAAATTCAGGCAGAGCTTGGATACAGTATTCATCTACAGGTTCTGTAAGGTACAAAACCTCATATCCCTTCTTCAACAATCTTTCAACAAAGGGGGAAGATTCAACCTACAAAAAGAATGGGATGTAGTTTGATAAATTAAGCAAAGTTTTTAATACTCCAATGTACAAGAGATACTGTAGATACTGAAAATACAAACACACAGAATGCTGGAGGAACTCAACAGGTTAGGCAGCAACTATAAAAAAAATAAACTGTCAACTTTCAGGCTCAGATCCTGATGAAGGGTCTTGGCTCAAAACATTGATTGAAAAATCTCTTTGTAAATAGGCCTATGCTGATTATTACAATAATATCTACTATTACCTCTTTCCTGCTTGCTCCAGCCATGAAGTAGATTTTGTCTTGTTTCTCTTTCATTCTTTCCAGGTACTGCTCTAAGCTAGTCTGTTTGGACTCATGGTGAGAAGACTGGAACCGTAGCAACTTAGCCA
This sequence comes from Mobula hypostoma, assembly GCF_963921235.1. NCBI lineage: Eukaryota > Metazoa > Chordata > Chondrichthyes > Myliobatiformes > Myliobatidae > Mobula > Mobula hypostoma. The sequence continues at coordinate 62,492,504 of NC_086105.1, read as the reverse complement.
AACGGGTTCTATTAGAGTGATCCTCGATTACACCCAACTTGATGTTGGTTCCAAATTCCTTCCAGAATATTTCTTCATATTTTTCTTCTGCAATCTTCTTGATCATGTCTAGGGTTTTACGCACTAGCTTCTTTCTAATAACCTATTTTAGATTAGAAAAAATGTCAGTCCAGTTCAGCAACAGAATGAAGACAACTATTGAATGCAATTTAGGTTTTCTAAAAAAAAATGCAAAGTACTATTGAAACAATCTGTACACATTGATCTAAAAGCTTAGGATAGTGCCAAAGCACTAAAGCTACCCAATTTTAAATTAACCTAGAGCTCAACTACTGGGCATTTTCTAAAAACACTTCATCTGTGTTAAATTAACTTGTTTGCTATCTCATACTACTGTATTCAGATACTCAAACTCATGCAGTAGATACCTTCAGCAATTTATGTTGTTGCAGAGTTTCACGGGAGACATTCAAAGGCAGGTCATCAGAGTCCACCTGGTGGGGAATAAAAATGTTAAACGCATGAGCTGCTGAACTGTCAAACTGCCACATTGAAAGCTCAAGTTTAGAAGGGTCATCTGGACATCTACAATTGACAGTTCTGTTGGTGTGCAAATTTCAAGACCAAATTTTAATGTACGTTACAAATACAGTGGATGCTGGTTAATTAGGACTCACCAGGACCAGTAATTTAGTCTCAATTAAGCAGCTGCCCCAATTAACCAGTTACATGGAAAAGTTAAAAAAATATTATCAAAAAGACAAGTTACCATTTAACAGAGTATTTAAATGAAATATGAACAAATTAGAATAGAACACTCAATGCTACAGAGTACTATAAAACTATTAGTTCCTAATAGTTATCAAAGGAATCCATCCATGTAGGGGGGTGGGGTCCAGAAAAGGTAGCACCTCTGGTATCCATTGATCATGTCCTTGTATCCATTCTGGAGCAGCTCACTCACCTTTGGTCCCCACCAGATACTTAGCTCTCAGTTGTGGCTTTAAGTAGCTGTTTGTATGCAACAGCAGCCACACCCCAATACACCGCTTTGACAGGCAGGCTAAACCAAGTGAGGGTAGCCAGACACCTCAGTGAAGTAAGGACATATTTGTTCAAGCAGGTGAAGCTAGCCTCAGCAAACTGGGTAGATGAAATCAACAGTGAGATCCAATGGCCAAGGCAGTGGTTCTGCAATGCTTTGTGGAGAATGACAAGTACAGTAAGGCACAGAAGTCATGGTTATCCATTGCAACCAATGAAAGTCCCAGTTTGTGCCGACTACTCATACCACTGGACCAGGATTTCTGAGGTAGAGAAATTGGAACTGTCCCAGTACAACAGCTTTTCCACTTTAAAAACTGTTGCACAGGTTTCACTGTCATCGTTAGTTGCAATGGACAACCAATAAGGCACAGTGTTTTTTTGATAGCACTAATTTTGTTCCTTTACAGTTAGACACCTAATGCAGATAATGGACTGCTTTCATACAATATTTTCAATGACTGCATCCTCCAAATCTTCATTTTCATTGTAACATTCAAGATGATTATTATGGAAACCTTTAAAATTCTTTGTAGCTCCTAACTTAATTGCTTCATTTTCACTCTCACTGTTTCTGGCATCTCCAAGCCTGAAGCTTGAAGCCACAGTGAGCAAAACAATGCTAAAACCGTTCTACTAGTTTCTTGCCAACTATCAGTGATAAAAATCGTTGCTTTTTGAACACAAAACACACACACTACTATTTAAAAACTATTCACCGACCATGGTGTAGAGCCTAACGGCAACAAAAATTCACACAACTGATGCTAGTGAGAAACTGTTTATTTGCAACACTTATGCTGCTTTAGGGTGTTGTCAAAGGGAATCCCAGTTATTTTCTTGATTAGCTTTAGTTCTTTAAGGGTTGACCCAAATAAGCAGCTGCCCCGATTAACCGAAATCCACTGCATCTAAAGATCGAATTTTGATCTAATCAGGATCAATACAACCCAGTTAGATTCTGGAAATCAGTTTTTTTGTCTCTGACCACATGTAAATACACCACTTATGAATACTTACCACCCCCTTAATGAAATTCAAATACTTTGGCATCATATCATGGAAGTCATCTGTGATAAACACTCTACGAACAAACAGCTGCAAAAAGACGAAATTTGATTAATGATGGCCATAATTTTGAACGTAATTATTGAAAGCTATTACTAGAGCAAAAACCACTAGAGCTACAGGTCTCCAGTTTTAGAACAACCAACTAAGCACAAGAGATTCCTGCAGTTAGAACTCTAACTCTATCAAGCACACAGGAAACATTTAAAAATATCTACGAATTCGAAGTATAGGGAAAAAAATTTAAGTCAAGAAAGAATCAACGTCATCTTGTTGAATGGCTTTAGTTGTACTGTTGTTCTTATGCTTTAAATCAATGCAATGTGCTTCAAATTGGCACTTGGAAGCACCCTTAGACATTGTTTCACTGCTGTAGTAGCCCCTGATCTTTAAGCTACATAATGCTTGTAATTGAAAGATTTAATTGCTCCAATTACACAAAAGCTCACACTGGAAGAGAAGCAGGTAGAATTGTAGTCCATGTTTTCTTTCTAAAGGAAAACAGAAACAAATCAGCAGTGTTCTCCAAATCAATTACATCAGATATTTCAGTAAGAATGCAGAACCCCACTGGATGTTGGGGTCCGTGTTCCAGTGTCCAAGTACAAACTGATAAAACATCTTTCAAAAAAAATACTAGTTAGTATTGGTAGCAATTCTGGCAAGTGTGACAGAAATTGCTAAAGAATCAATTTTCTTTTGATAATTCAACATACCTTAATGTAGTCAGATTTTTTGGATCCATATTCATCAAATAAACCACGGGGTGCAGTTTTGGGCACAAACAGTATTGATTTGAATGTTACTTCTCCTTCAGCAGTAAAATGAATATGAGCAATTGGTTCATCTGTGTCCTAGGGAAAAGAAACCTTTCATCAAAGACAAGATAAATGTATTATGATGTGATGGGGAGTTCTCCATTTGCTGCATTAGACTTGCTCTATGCACACAATGAGTGTGATGATTTTTAGGAGCACCCACAAGTGTATTCAAAATAATACCAGGGTCACTGTCAGCTAGGTATTTCACATTGCAATGTTTGCAGGCTTCAAGGCTGTATGGTGACACATATTTTGATATTAAATTTACTTTGTACTGAATGCCTTCCTTGTTCCAAAAACTTAATGAAATGGTGAAAAGAATCAGTTCTTCAATGCTGTATACAATTTTATTCCTTCACAAGCTTCTGTCCGCACCTTTGACAGCTAACCACATTTCTAACCATCACTCATCCAATCTTCACTCCATTAATCTGCCATTTTGCTCTCTGCAAGCTTAACTTCCACTTAAGGCAAATATACTTTCACTCTGCAGATGCTATGGCCAGTTAAGTGTTTCCATTACTGATTTTAGGAACTTGCCTCCTCAAATGCCTTCAACTCCGTTAACACCCAGTTTGCTTGATGTTGTGACTTTTAAAACAATGAAGGCAAAGGCACCAACATCAAATGCTGTAGCTATTCTCCAAGTTATTTCATTTAAGGTTCACATTAAAACTTACTTCCGGCTAACTATGAGCAGCTACTCCAAACCAATAATGCATAGCAACATTTCTGAAGTGTTTTGAAACACTCAAATTAAAGTATTGCACAAGCTATGATTTTTTTCTAAGAACTATACCATTCTGTAGTAATGCGAGCTTGCAATGTTTAATTTTGTCCAGAAGCATCAACAGATGTGTGTACACAGCAGAAATAAAATGTTACCTTAGAAAAGGTCTTATAGAAAGCTGTGTACTCATCATCTTTTATTTCTTTGGTTGGTCTTTGCCAGATGGGTTTAATGTCATTCATCAGCTCCCAATCCCAGACAGTCTTCTCAACCTGCAAGAAATAGGAATTGTGGTAACATAGAAAGCCTAAGCGGCTTGTCTTGCATGTCTGCCATCTTGCTTTTGCTGGCCTATGATTCCACAAACCTTTATAAAATAAGCAATACTTTCAGAATTGGCTGAAAATGGTCCAGTATCAAACTACACCAAGATCGCTGTTTGTACTCAAGGATATAACCAATCCGCAAGCTTCCACTCTGGAAAATTACACTGTACTGCAATAAATCAGGAATTTTGGGAAGAACATCTTATATTGGGGTAATATGCAAGTTCTAAATAGGAATGATTTCCACTCATTTCGATTCTGTAGAGCACTTGTGACTACTGCAGTATTTCACCAAATTTAGAGCTGTCTACATTTGATGGGAAAACTAACCTTAGTCAAAAATCTGAATACCTAGTTTAAAAAAAAATCCAGCACTCTTGGGACTAGTAAATTTTCCAGACCATCATGTCCCTGACCCTTGGTACTTTAGACTTCAATGCCAGCCCAAGTTGCACAGCAGCCCACAGTCCATACTCTGGCACTGCTCCCCTGCTGCATTCTTGATCCTAGATCCATTCACATTGGCTTAGAGTCTCATTAGCAACCAACGAGTGATCCAGATGTTAGATCATATTTCTAAACTGGATGCCAGATTAAGAGTTCATCATGACCAATTCTTTAACACAACCAAGCTTCGTACCTTCTTTGTTTTCTCTTTTTCTTCAGTTTCCTCTTCAACTGCTGCCTCATCATCACTATCTTTTTCCTTTTCATCCTTCTCCTTTGCTTCCTCCTCATCTATTGGTTCCTCGACAGTTTCTGTCTATAATGTAAAATTTCTGTTAATAGACGTCATTTAAATTAATCAATGCTAATCCAATTTAGCAACTCAGAATCACCTTGCTGCTCCAGATATAGATAGGAAAGTTGATGAATTGGGAGTACTTCTTCACTAGATTTTTGATCGTTTCCAGTTCAAGGTAGTCAGATGCTTCCTCCTTCAAAACTAAGCTACAATGAACAAGTACATTTAAAGATTAGATTATTGCACTTAGGGAAAAGGAATGAGTTCTTTAAAGCAAAAACAAGCCAGATCCAAATGACCATATTTTAGCAAATCAAACTATTAACCACACCTCCCTTAAAATATTGAAATCTCTCTCAACTGGTACCATCAGGGAAATTTCTATGCACCAAACCAAAGTCAATTTCAGTAAAAATAGCAAAGAACTCTTTCACTTACGTGATAGTTGTACCTCGTCCCAGTGTGTTTCCTCGAGGATCCTCTATTATGGAAAACTCATTGGAGTCAGATTCCCAGATATGCTGTGTACCATTGTTGTGCTTGGATGTGACAATCACCTTATCTGCCACCAAGAAAGCAGAGTAGAATCCAACACCAAACTGACCAATTAACTCCGAGGTGGACTGGTCCTCATTTTGCATCTCCGTCAGCTTATTTAAGAATTCACTTGTTCCAGACTTTGCAATTGTGCCAAGGTTTTTAATCAGCTCCTCTCTAGTCATGCCAATACCGGTATCTGTGACATGAAGCATGTTCTTCTCTTTGTCAGCCTAAGAAAACAAAGAGTAATGTTCTTAGCTCCTTATCAATCACACCATTTTTTTTGTACATAAACTCCAAGCACATGAATGATTTAATTTATGTATACCTTTCACATCATTTTCAGAACAGCTCCAAGGGCTTTTGAAGTGCATGTAGTCACAGGAAGTGGTAATCTGTACAAACTCCCACTTTCATCTGGTTACTCTTTTGGCTTACTGAAACTACACTGACCATCAAGTACTCATTTAAACTAATCTTTATTTCCCCCACAACTCCAGTTTATCATTTGCTTACACACCAGATCCTGTTTAGAGGGACTAATTAACTCACAAGCCAAACCATCCTTATGTCATGGGAGAACAAACGAACTCCACACAGGTCACTGTTGAACCTGGATTGCTGGTCTGTTAGGGGCTGCCCCATCATCTTGTTTCCGATGGAAACAGAAATGCTGTTCAAGGAATAATTATGGCCAGGGCACCAGGAGTAATTTATACTTATAAAATAAAGCTCTAGGGATTTTATCTACTATACACACATGAAGCAAGGCCTGGGCAGGTCAGTTAATGACCACTGAATGGCAGATGGCCTTCTTTTGTTCCCATTTTCCAATATACTCAATAAATCCTCTGAAAAGCAGAACCTCACTACAAACTCTGGATAATATCATTCACATTAAGCAGAATTTGTTAACCAGGCCCTGATCTGGCTGGAGAACAGCAAATTAAGATACACTTGATCCTTATCCAATTTAAAAATACCCAACATGCTCAATTATATGATAAGTAGAGCATTACCTAAAGGTCTTCAATTGCGAATTTGATTACAGAGGACCTCCCCAAATTATGAAATCCTGACTCATGTACAGTAATACATACAACCAAGCATCTGATAGACTGGCAAAATGGATTTGGTGACTACAGGCATTCTTTACCATGAGAGTACTCAGTAATTGGCTGCATTTCTGACTTGACTTCTGGGTTACAAACAGTTCACAAGGAGGAAATATTGTGGTGACTTGGGGCAGACCTGTACTAGAGCAAAATTAAAAATTAATGAAACCAAACCTTTATCTTGATCGTCATTTCCTCTGTGGCATGCAGTGCTGTTTCATTTGTTAGTGATATCAATCGGATCTTGTCCAGCGCATCAGAAGCGTTAGAAATCAGTTCACGCAGAAATATCTAGTAATAATTACAATCATTAAATATTCTGCAAACATACAATTGAATGCTGATATGAATTGGAACTATATCCCAGCACCATCCAGTCAGAAGGAATTGTTACAATACTTGCTTGTTCAGAATATTAATATCCACAGAAAAGCAAAACAAAATCTCAGTCATTTCAAAACAATTCCTCCCTTTTGCTAAGAACCAAGGAAGCAATCATTGGCATTCAAGGAGCAGAAATGAATCATTTCAGCCTAGGGCATCACTTGGTTTGCCCTAACTTGCATTGCTCAGAGAACCATCAGTTACTAAATGACCTGTTTTTTCCTGGGGTTGGAATTGAGGACACTTGCTATCATTTCCATACAGAATTCAGTGCAATTCATGGGTTCCTGCCTGTAGTTAAGACATGACAACATGCAGGTATGGATCACAATAGTACACTACATGTGCCAGATAATGATAATCACCAAAAGATTAACCTCAATGGCACTATCACCAAATCCCGATCAGTTTCAAAGTGGAGAGGTGGGGATCACCTGCCTTTCAAGAGGTTGGAACTGAGGATGTTCACTGTCACTGTCAGCCAACCACAAGAACAGGCCAGAGACTTGCCTTCTTGACACTGAAAATATTTCCCACCATTCACAATGCAATAATCAGGTGTGAACTTTTGAATTGCATGGATAAGCACAGATACAACACTATTCAAGACAAAACATTTGATTGGTACTTCATCTACTGCATCAGCTTAAAGACAAGAATGGAAAATAGTGGTTTGTCAAGACCCATATTCCAAAATAGGGTCATTTCTACTGAGCGGAGACAAATCCAAAAGTGGCAAACCACTTCTGTAGAAAAGTTTACTGAGAACAACCATGGTCAAAGATCATGATCACTTGCATCATACAATATGACATATAATGATGATGAATGCTCCAAACTTACCTCTTTGTTTTTATAAAGTGAATTAATGATCAACTTCATCATTCTGTTAACTTCTGCTTGAAACATAAACTTTTCAGCCTTTTCCCTTATTTCTTTAACTTGAGCAGGATTCAATCCATCTAGCTGGATAGACTCTTCCTCCCTAAGAGAAAATTCAGTAGTTCTTACACACATGCAAGAGACCATAGTTCAAGATATTGTTTTTTGAAGAGGCGCAGAAAGCTTCTGATTGCTAAGCAAGCCAAACTAGCAAACAGTTGTAATTTACAATTCCATCATTTACATCTAGGATTTACTCCATTCAACTGACACCAAATGGCTTGCAGCCAGTTGATTGAAACCAAGATACTGTACAAGTATATCACATATGCTGGTAACATTGTAAGTCAAGGTTACAGTTTAAGATCAATTCTCTACAAGGTCAACCTAAACTGTAACAATTAAACAGTTAATTTCTCAAACATAGCACAGGCATACAGGTTAGAAGTATGAAATTACATGCCAGAAGATAAAATACTAGGCAAGTAGATGCTGGAGAAGGTACTGTGTAAAACATTTGAGAACAAACTCAACGTAACAGCTTGTTACAAAATCTTTAAGCAGCTCACAAACTACAAAATTAAGACTGTGATTGGTACTTTATCTACTGCATCAGCTTAAAGAACAGAAAATAGTGGTTTGACAAGACCCATATTCCAAAAAATGGGGTCATTTCTACTGAGTGGAGACAAATCCAAAAGTCTCCACTAAACAAATTGCTGGGCTCCATGTAAAAGCAGGTGCATGCAAAAAATTATTTATCGCAAGAACAAATGCCAATTAGTTATACTCCCAAATATTCATAAACTTAGCGAGGCAATGCTCTAATGGGGTGGAGGTACTTCTCTACCCCTCCCCTCCACTAGCTTGCAGGTCACCCTTGGACAAGATGCAGCACCTGCTTAGTTTCCACCCCCCCATTTGTCTACTCAGATAGCACAAAAAAACAAAAAGAATGTGAAAGAAACATCAAGCCTACCCCCTGCACAAAAAAAGGCACCCCGATCAGCAAACCACTGAACACTCCTCCTCATCCTGCACAAAACTCAAGAACACTGACCCCCAAACAACCTCTCCCCACACAAAAAGAACTAAAAATATTAACTTAAAAATCAGAATGGGCAATTGCTAGCAGGCTATTTTTCATTGGTTCTCTTGCTTCAAGTGAAGGTGTGCGCACCTCATGTTGTTACTGGCTTAAGACAATAATCCTGCAGTTTTATTGGCAGTATTTTAAGTATGTAAATAGCTGGATGCAACATGTTATGGGTGGGATTTGAAATTGCTCAACTAGACAGAAGTAAAACTCGTACCTTGTAACAACTTCATCGTCAGTTCTTGAGCCATCCCTGCTTTTCCCAAGATCCTCCTCCACTGTTTCATCTTCTGCCCTAACAAAAGCTGAAAAAGTGCACATCTTCAGTGTAAAAGAGAGTAAAACACAGGAATAATGAACACCACAGTAAATAATTGACCATACTAAATCACAGTCCCCAAGCTCTGGTCTTACGAGAAGCAGAATCCTTACCAGAGGCTTTATCATAATTAGGAGCACCCCTACTATGGGACAGGAATTGCATGCGTTTGTGGTACTTAGCAGCAAAGAAATTAATTGAGTACTTGCTTATTTTAAGAATAAAGTGTTGGAATAGAAAGGAACAACAGAAGGAAGAAAAACAGTGCAAGTTAACTGCAAATAAGGAGTGTGAAGAACAGAAAACAAGTACAGTGACAGATTTTGTGCAGAAGCAAAAGGGGAATAGACCAGGAGACCCAAATAGTTAATATCTTAGGTCAATAACCAACATGCACACTATCAACTCAACCTAGGGGACAAAAGGACATCTCACCACAGATTTACATGGTCCATTCAATATTTCCAGCACTGTTGTCAGTCCATTTTCCCCCAACAATTGTAGCTCTTTTTTTGTTTCTCAATTAGAAGCAGAGCTGGGTGTGGTGAAGGGGGATTCTGTCTGAAGTGGATGCTGGGCACAAAGGATGTTTGGAGGGATGACTGCAACCGAAGTGGATGTTGAGAGCAAAGGATGTGTGTTTTTTTGGGGGGAAGACAATTAATTCTGAAGAGAATGGTTGGTGCATTAGATCTTTCCGAGGGGAACACGATTACTCTGTCAGAAATGCATGAGGGGCACAGATTTTATTTTTGGGAGAGGAAGACGATAACTTGGGTCGAAAATAGACAACAGGTCTGGAGAACCAGCCTTCGGGTGGTACGCGATGAAGGGCGTAGGATGAGGGGATGGGGCTCTGGGAGAAGATGGCATTAAAGTTTAGGATCACCACCCCACCCCCAAACCACGAGGTTCCCTTCAGAACGTCTCCCTCACATACGCCGCGCCCCCGTTTCGCCCGCAGACTTCTCGAAGACGCGGTCGTGGGAGGTTGGGGGGGGGGGGTTGAAAGAAAGAAGCCGGAACCCGACCCTCGGAGCTGAGAAGGTTCCAGAAACCCGCCGCCGTCGACGTGCAACTCACCGAAGGCCAAGAGCGCGCACAGCACCGCCAGAAACCAGGCCTGCTTCATCATTATTCCCGATCGGAGAGCCTCAACTCCTTGCGCTTGGCTCTGGATTCACCCCCCAACTGCCTCGGCTGACCGACCGCGCAATACCACCACCGCTTCCCTCTGGTCCTTCGCTAAAACCACTTAGGCGAGAGAGGGGCGGGGCCACAAGGCCGCGCAGGCCAGCCAATCACAGCGGACCACGCAAAAAGCAGCCCGCCAGTCAGACTCGAGTGCGAAAACAGTTTGACCAATCACCGCCTTCCATGTACCATCTCCTACGTCGAGAGCGTGGCTCGCTCCAATTGGCGGAGGGGCGGCTCCAGCGCAAATGGTTCAAAGTTTTTTTTAAATTGTTAATTTCTGAGCTCAGTATTTTTTATGATGTTTCTTCTCGTGATCGTGCAATATTCCGTTCTATAGAAAAAATTGAACTTTAAAATATATATCCTTCCGGGGTTGTGTGACTGGGGTCTCCAGCCGTTTACCTTGGTAACGAGTCCAGGAAACGGTTGCGATGGAAACAGCAGATACTCCGGGCCCGGAGAAAGCGGGAGGGCTTGACAAGAGCACAACATCCTGGTGAGTTTATTTGTTCAAACAAAGTTTATACACTTACAGAGAATATATGGATGTGGAAGATTCCTGTCACATAAAATCGAACTTTAATCTTAAGAATAAACAGTCTGCAGAAATCTGTGAGGAAATGTTATAAAGTGCCTTTCACATTCAATTTGTCTGTACGCAGTCTCAGAGCGCCTTCCAATTTATACCATACTTAATTATTTAGGCAACAAGTTTGTGCATAAGCTCTCTACTTCGTTATTTTCGTACATCTTATTTTCTACCAGCACCACACAGTGACTGTAGCTGTTGCACTTTATTCTGCATTTTGTATTTTAGTTTGTTCTACTTCAATGAACTGTGTAGTGAATTGATACGTAGGAACAGTATACAAGTTTATCTCTGTATCTTAGTGCATGTAGCAATAATAAACCACTTCCAGTGATAATCCCTTAATAAATTGCCTTGGTGATGGTGAAAGAGATAAGTATTGACCAAGACATCAGGATTTATTTTCGTGATTTTTTCACGTGTAAGATGGCAGCGAGGGCCAATGTTTAGTATCACATCCAAAGATCATTCACACTTGTGTGCAGTTCTGGTTCCCCAGAAGGATGTTCAAAGAAGATATTTGTTATCAAAGTACACATATGTAATCATATACTACCTTGGAATTCATTTTTTTTGCAGACATTCAGAGGAAAAGGAAATACAAGGAAATCAATGAAAAACTATACTCAAACAAAACTTGGCAAAGACATGAACAAAAGACAAACTATGCAAATATAAACAATTAATACTGAGAACATGAGTTGTAAAGTCCTTGATATGTCATTAAGCTAGAAAGGATACGGAAAAGATTCACAAGGATGTAACCAGGACTGGAGGGCATGAGTTACAAGGATAGTTGGAATTTTTTTTTTCTTGGACCATAGGAGGCCGAGAAGTAACTATATTTAAAATCATGAGATGCATAAATAAGGTAAATGTTTACTGTCTTTTTCCTAGGGCAAGAGTGTCTAAGGAGAGGGGAAAAAAATAAAAGGGGACCAAGGGGCATATTTCCCCCCCCCCCCCACACACACAGGATTGAGATGCCAGAAGACATTAGAACATTGAATGTAGAACAGTACAGCATAGGAACAGGCCCTTCAGCTGACAATGTTGTGCTGAACCAGCTAAAAAGTAAATTAAAGACACCCAAACATTAATCCCTCCTATCTACATTATGTCCATATTCCTCCATCTTCCTCACATTCATGTGCCTATCTAAACATCTCTTAAAGGCCTCCAATGCATTTACCTCCACCACCATACCAGGCAGCACATTCCAGGTATCCACCATTCTGAGTTAAAAAAAAAAGCTTACCCCTCACGTCCCCTTTGAACCTACCCCTCTCACTTTCAGTGCATGCCTTTTGGTGGTAGGCATTTCAATCCTGGGAAAGAGATACTCCCTGTCTACTCTGTCTATGCATCTCAAACATACAAACCTCTATTAGATCTCCCCTCAGCTTCTGCCACTCCAAAGAAAACAACCAAGTTTGTCCTGCTTCTCATGAAAGCTTATGCCCTCTAAACCAGGCAGTAGCCTGGTAAACTACTTCTGCATCCTCTCCAAAGCCTCAGCATCTTTCCTAAGTGTATGCAGTACTCCAGAAGTAGCCTAACCAGACGTATAAAATTGCAACATAACCTCTAGATTTTTTTTCTATAAATTAAACTCAATGCCTCAACTAGTAAAAGCAAAGGCTGGCTGGTGGCATAGTGACATCAGCACTGGACTTCAGGGCGAGAGGTCCTGAGTTCAAATCCGGCCGGCTCCCTTGCACGCTCTCCATTTGTGCCTGGGCTGAGTGTTGAGCTAGCAAGGCGACCTCGTGGAAAAAAAACCTAGAGAAGGATGGGCTCCGCCAGATTTCAGATGCCCAAGACAGATGACTCCCCTGGGGGGGGGGGGGAACAGAGAGACAGACTAACTATATGAGCCTTCCTACCCACCCTATTCATTGGTATAGCTACTTTCATGGAGCTATGAACTTGGATGCCAAGATCTCTCTGCTCAGCAACACTGGGTCTTGCCCTTAACACTGTACTGTATCCTTGTACTTGCCCTACCAAGGTTCAACACCTCACATTTATACGAGTTAAACTCCATCTGCCATTTCTCTGCACGTATCTGTAACTAATCTATATCCTTAATATATCACTGTATCCTTGAAGAGGCAGGTTAAATTACAATGTGGGGAAAGCATTTGGCTCGGTAGATTGGTAGAAAAGACTTGCAGGGATAAGGGCCAAATGCAGGCAAATGGGAGTAGCGCAGGTCAGCATGAATGAGTTGAGCCGAAGGTCCTGTTTCTGTGCTGTACAACCCTCGGACTTTAAAATGCAATATTCCCTTGGTCATGCCATGGTATGTCATTTTAGATTTTTGTTGCAAGGAATACAAACTTAACTAGGCAAGGGAGTAGGCAATTTACGCCCTGCTAGTCAATAGGATCATGCCTCAACACCATATTCCTCAGTCTTACCTAGAGTAACCTTTTCACCTATTTGCTTATCAAAAATCTATCCTTAAACATATTCAGACTGCTTCTACAATCCTTTGAGTTTTCAATACTCATGATTCTCTGAGAGAGAATATTTTGCCTTATCCATCTGAAATAGGTAACCCCTTAATTTTAAACATTGTTCTCCAACTGTAGTATTGGATTTCCACTCAAGGCCATGTGCAGGTGCTGACAGGGAGACAGCATGGAATTTGGTTGGTTTGTGTTTCAACTGTAACAGTGAATTTAGAAACCAACAATATACTTCAGCTAATCAAAGTTTAAGGTAAATTTATCATTGTCACCATATACAACCTTGAGATTCATTTGTGTGGGCATTCACAGCAAGTGCAACAAAACAATAGAATTAATGAAAAACTGCACACAAAGACAGACAACCAATGTGCAAAAGACAACAAACTGCAAATACAAAATAAAGCAATAAATATTGAGAACATGAGATGAAGAGTCCTTGAAACTGAGTCCATAGATTGACTCTGATAATGGCTCGTGAAGCATCATCATGTTTAACTGTATTAAAGAAGCATTATATACAGGTGTATTCATCACATGATCACAAGGGGTATTTGATTAATATTTTCTGACAATTGGTTAAAATGGCACAATCTCCACATGCAAGTCACGTCTGACACAGTTATAAGCAGGAGTCGCCTTTGAGCCTCTTCTGTCTTCCATAAAGATCTTTGGCTAGCTTTCTACATCAACTCCATTATCATGTTTCACACCACAGACAGCAGCCATTCAGCCCACCAAGCTGATGCTGGTTCTCGAATCAATCCCACCCATCCATCCATCCCTCTTCAGGAATTAAGTGAAGAGGCCAGTTTTCTTTCACATACTGAGTTGCAGCTTGCTTTTTCCAGCCAACTGTCTTAGTCCTGGAAAATACTATTCTAAATTCTTCACAGGAGTTATTAATGAATACAGGCATAGGGTAGTAAATAGGACCAAGTGTTGCAGAACAGAATTGGGGCTCAATGAGATTTACTGGTAGATGTTTCCTACCTGCCATACCTTCAACAGTGCCCTTAGGTCAGCTGTAAGGTTATCAGCCAGGGACCCCACCTTTCATTGGTATGCGAGCAAAAAAATCATCGGTGACTTCAACCAGGCCTATTTGAAGAAAACCCTGCCTAATTATCACCAGCACATAACCTGTAGCACCAGAGGTCCCAACCTGCAAGTCCACTGCTACACTGTTATAAGGAATGCCTATTGTTCCTTCCTGAAACCGCAATTTGGCAAATCGGACCATTTGGCTGTACTCCTACTACCCGCAGCCAGACAGAGCCTAAAAGGCAGGGCTCCAGAGATTAAGATAACTAAGAGGTGATCGTGGGAGGCAGAGGAACAATTACAGGATTGCTTTGAGTCAGTGGACTGGGCCGTGTTCAAGCACTCTTCTGAAGATCTGAATGACTCCACCAGGGTCATTATAGACTTTATTAAAAACAGCTGTGTCCCGACAAAATCATTCAGAGTCTTCCCCAATCAGAATGGACCATGAAATCTGGAATTTGCTGCGAGCCAGATCAGAGGCATTCAGGTCTGGAGATCAAGAAAGCTACAAGTGGTGCAGGTATGATCTCTGGAAAGCCGTCTGACTGGCCAAGTGAAGATTCTGGATTAGACTGGAATCAACGAGGGATGCTCAACAGCTGTGGCAGAGATTGAATGCCATAACCGCCTACAAAGTTAAACCAAGCGACACGGGACACAGCAGAGCTTCACTTCCGGATGAGCTCAATGCCTTTTCTGCTTGGTTTGACCACCAGAACATGGAGGAACCATCACGCACCCCCACACCTCCCGATGATCCTTTGGTCTCAGTATCTGAAGATGACATGCAGGCTGCCTTCAACAGGGTAATCCAAGGAAAGCATCCAGTCCTGACAGAGTACCTCGCTAACTACTGAAGAACTGTGCTGGTGTGTTCCTGGATATCTTCAACCTCCCATTTTGGTAGTGTGTGGTACCTACCTACTTCAAGCAGGCTTTAGTCATACCAGTGCCCAAGAAGAGCATGGTAACCTTCTACAATGACTAATGCCCATTGGCACTTACATCCACAGTGATAAAATGTTTTGAGAGGCTGTTATTGAAACATATCAGGTCCTGTTTGAGTGGCAACTAGGATCTGCTCCAATTAGAGTACTGGAGCAACAGGTCCACAGCAGATGCCATCTCATTGGATCCTCGCACAACTCTGGAACATTTGGACAGCAAAGATGCATCCATCAGGATGATCTTTATTGATTACAGGTCAGCATTTAATACCATCATCCCTTCAAAACTAAATCAGTAAACTCTAAGACCTGGGCCTCAGTACACCTTGTGCAATTGGAATCTGGAATTCCTCATTTGCAGACTCCAGACAGTTTGGATTGGCAAAACCCTCTGCTGCACAATCTCCATCAGTACAGGTGTGCCACAGGGCATGTGCTTAGCCCCCTGCTCTACTTACTTTACACCAGTGACTGTGTGGCCAAGTACAGCCCCAACACCATATTTGTTTGCTGATGACACTACTATTGTGGGGCAAATCAAAGGTGGTGATGAATCAGCATACAGAAGGGAGATTGAAAATTTGGCTGAGTGGTGTCATAACAACCCCTCACTGAATATTAGCGAGACCAAGGAACTGACTGCAGACTTCAGGAGAGGGAAACCAGAGGTCCATGATGCAGTACTCATCGGGGGATCAGAGATGGTCAGTAACTTTAAATTCCTAGGTGTCACCATCTCAGAGACTGTGTCCTGGACCCATCATATAAAGGTAGTTGCAAAGAAAGCTCCTCTACTTCCTCAGGAGTCTGTGGGGATTTGGCATGACATCAAAAAACATTGACAAACATCTATCAATGTACAGTGGAAGGTATACTGACTGGCTGCATTATGGCCTGGAATGGGAACACCAATGCCTTTGAATGGAAAATCCTACAAAAGGTAGTGGATTCGGCCCAGTACATCATGGGTAAAGCCCTCCCAAACATTGAGTGCACCTACACGAAACGCTGTTGTAGAAAAGCAGCATCCAAAGATCCTCATCACCTAGGTCATGCTCTTTTCTCACTGCTGCCATCAGGTAGAAGGTACAGGTGCCTCAGGACTTGCACTACCAGGTTCAAGAACAGTTACCACCCCTCAACCATTGGGCTCTTGAACACTCATCTATTGAGATGTTCCTACAACCAATGATGTCACTTAAGGACTCTTTATCTTGTTATTTCATGCTTTCGTTATTTATTTATAACTGCATTTGTGCAGTTTGTCTTCTATGCTCTTGCTTTTTCATTGATCCAGTTTACAGTTACTATTCTGTAGATTTTCTGAGTGTGCCAACAGGAAAAGAATCTCAGGATTATATGCAGTGACGTGTCTGTACTCCAATAATAAATTTTACTTTGAAATATACCCAATGACTTGGTCTCCCACAGCCATCTGTGGCAATGAATTCTAGATACACCACCCAACTGGCTAAAGATATTCCTTCTCTTCTCTATTTTGTAGGGATGTCCTTCTATTCTGATACTGTGCCCTCTGATCCTAGACTCCACCACTACAGAAAGCATCCTCTCCGATTTCTCTCCACATCCACTCTATCTAGGCCTTTCAGTATTCAATAGGTTTCAACGGGCTCTCCCTCATTCTTTTAAACTCCAGCAAGTACAGACCCAGACCAGCAAATGTACCTCCTACTTTAGCCCTTTCATATTGAGAATCATTCTCATGCACCTCCTTTGTGCAACTACAAATAAACTGCTGACAATACTCCAAGTGAGGTCTGACCAATGCCATATAAAGCACCAGCATTAGATCCTTGCTGTTCTAGTCCTCTCAAAATGAATGCTAACATTGCATTTGGCTTCCTTACCAGCGACTCTACCTACAAGTTAACCTTTAGGGAATCCTGCCCGAGGACTCCCAAGTCCCTTTGCACCTCTGATTTCTGAATTTCCCCCTCCCCATTTAGAAAACACTCTATGCATTTATTCACCAAAGTGCATGTCCATACACTTTCCTATGCTATATTCCATCTGCCACTTCTAATCTGTCCAAGTCCTTCTGCGGACTTCCTGCTTCCTCAGCAATACATGCTCCTTCACTTCATATCGTATGCAAACTTGGCCATAAATCCACCAATTCTGTCACCCAAATCATTATTGTGCAAAACTCTTAGGCACATGTAAAATAAAACTCTGTTAAGCAATGATACTTTCAAAAATAATGAAGTGAAAAGTTTCTAAATATCAGAAAATGCAAGTGAGAGAGAAAAACAAAAAAAAAAATTAGGTGGTCAGTTCTTCCATGAATCTTGAAGAACTTGCTACAGTTGTCTCACTTGCTTTTGCCTCTTCAGGTAATCTCAGACAGCCAGATGATGTTAAGGTCAAGGTTTTATGGAGGCCATATCATCTGTTGCAGAACTCCTTGTTCTTCTTTTCACTGAAGATAGTTCTTTATGACCTTGGCCATGTGTTTGGGGTTATTGTCCTGCTACAGAGTGAAGTTGGGGCCAATCAGATATCTCCCTGATGGTATTGTGTGATGGATGAGAATCTGCTTGTACTTCTCAGCATTAAGGATTCCATTAATTCTGACCAGATTACCAACTCCATTTGCAGAAATGTAGCCTCAAACCTGTAGGGAACCTCCATCATGATTCATTGTTAGCTGCAGACACCCATCCATGTAACACTCTCCAGCTCTTCTATGGATAAACTGCCTCCAGTTAGAGTCAAAATGTCAAATCTTCATTTTCAATCCAAAGCATTTGCTGCCTTTGTTCAACACCTCAGTCCTCATGTTTTTGTGCATAGATGAGTCTCTTGGCTTTGTTTCCACTTCAGGGGAATGGCTTTTTGGCAGCAATTCTTCCATGAAGACCACTTCTGACAAGACCTCTCTAGACTTTAGAGGGGTGTTCTTGGGCTCCAATGGTTTTTGTGAGTTCAGAGCTGATAGCAGTGCTGGACTTCTTCTGATTTCTTAGAAGAGACATCCATTTGATATATCTCTTGTCAGTTGCACTCAATTTCCACTGCAAACCTTCCCCATCTCTTTGTGCTTCTTCAGAACATCTTTAAACTCCTCTCTACCATGAAATTTCTGCATGGGAGAGACCTTGCTGATGTAGGCTGACTACCTTGTGTTTTGCTACTAATCTCCCTCTTGCCATGGTGATGATTTGAAGGTTAAACTGTCACATCTGCCACACCCTCACCTTTTAGTTTGGTTATCCTTCCCCCAGTTTGATTCCTTCTACACCTCTTTTTGTTTCAGTTGATCAGTTTAGTTAATTCAACTCATTATGTCATTGATCATTAGCACCTGGTTGTTATTTTTGTTTAATCATGCATTGGGCTATATACCTTCAAGTAATCAAGTTTTTAATTTGAAAAGTGGCCTATTACTTCAAATCTTACTTTCTTTAACAAAATACAACATTTTCTTTGTAACATTAATTTTTTTGAAAAATTAATGTTTGGAAATCTAAAATTTGCCTTTTCTACAGACACACTAATTCAGAACACAAAAAAAACAACTAAAACAAAGTTTGTATAAAAAAATTCAGGATGCCTAAGATTTTTGCACAGTACTGTACGACATGAAAAGAAGTGGTCCTAACACCATCCCCTGTGTAACACCACTAGTCACTGGCAATCAACCAAAAAAGGTCTCCTGCCAGTCAGCTAATACGTATTTTATGCATGCTAGTATATTTCTTATTTTTATAAGAAGCCTCATGTGCCGAAGACGCCGCGCCCCAGTGGCCTCAATGACTACAGACCGGTGGCATTGACCTCCCACATCATGAAGACCCTGGAGAGACTTGTTCTGGAGCTGCTCTGGTCTATGGTCAGCCCACACTTAGATCCCCTCCAGTTCGCCTACCAGCCCCGACTAGGAGTTGAGGATGCCATCATCTACCTGCTGAACCGTGTCTATGCCCACCTGGACAAGCCAGCGAGAACTGTGAGGGTCATGTTTTTTGACTTCTCCAGTGCGTTCAACACCATCCGCCCTGCCCTGCCAGGGGAGAAGCTGACAGCGATGCAGGTGGATGCTTCCCTGATATCATGGATTCTTGATTACCTGACTGGCAGACCACAGTACGTGTGCTTGCAAAACTGTGTGTCCGACAGAGTGTTCAGCAGCACTGGGGCTCCACAGGGGACTGTCTTGTCTCCCTTTCTCTTCACCATTTACACCTCAGACTTCAACTACTGCACAGAGTCTTGTCATCTTCAGAAGTTTTCGGATGACTCTGCCATAGTTGGATGCATCAGCAAGGGAGATGAGGTTGAGTACAGATCTACGGTAGGAAACTTTGTCACATGGTGTGACCAGAATTATCTGCAGCTTAATGTGAAAAAGACTAAGGAGCTGGTGGTAGACCTGAGGAGAGCTAAGGTACCGGTGACCCCTGTTTCCATCCAGGGGGTCAGTGTGGACATGGTGGAGGATTACAAATACCTGCGGATACAAATTGACAATAAACTGGACTGGTCTAAGAACACTGAGGCTGTTTACAAGGAGGGTCAGAGCCATCTCTATTTCCTGAGGAGAATGAGGTCCTTTAACATCTACCGGATGATGCTGAGGATGTTCTACGAGTCTGTGGTGGCCAGTGCTATCATGTTTGCTGTTGTGTGCTGGGGCAGCAGGCTGAGGGTAGCAGACACAACAGAATCAACAACCTCATTCGGAAGGCCAGTGATGTTGTGGGGATGGAACTGGACCCTCTCACGGTGGTGTCTGAAAAGAGGATGCTGTCCAAGTTGCATGCCATCTTGGTCAATGTCTCCCATCCACGACATAATATACTGGGTGGGCACAGGAGTACATTCAGCCAGAGACTCATTCCTCCAAGATGCAGCACAGAGCGTCATAGGAAGCCATTCCTGCCTGTGGCCATCAAACTTTACAACTCCTCCCTTGGAGGGTCAGACACCCTGAGCCGATAGGCTGGTCCTGGACTTACTTCATAATTTACTGGCATAATAACTATTTATGGTTCTATTACTATTTATTATTTATGGTGCAACTGTAACGAAAACCAATTTCCCCCGGGATCAATAAAGTATGACTATTACTATTACTATGTGTGACACTTTGTCAACACATCAGGACTGGTCTGATGAAGGGTCTCAGCCATAAATGTCAACTTTTCGTAGATGCTACCTGACCTGCTGACTTCCTCCAGCATTTTGGATTTACAGTTCTGGAAAATCTCTTCTAGAGAAATAAAGAAAGTAAACATTTCAGGTTGACAAGCTTACATTTTGCTTTGGAATAATTGATGTTGGGTGATGAGCCACCAGTTTAATCTCTCTTGATGGCAAGTTAGGAGTACATTTGTCGTAAGGTTTATACTTGGTGCCTTTTCTTTTAAATAATTAAATCTCATTAAAATATTTGCTTAATTAGAAATGATTTAGATAGCTAAATAAAAGTTCAGTAACTTAATTTTATCTTTATATCCACCAGTAGTATTAGTGTGACTTCCTAATTCAAAGCCAGAGTAAAATTTATTATCAGAGTACATACAGTACATGTCACCACATACAATTCTGAGATTCTTTTTGGGGCTTGCATACACAACAAACCTATAGAATGGTATCTGTAAACAGGATCAATGAAAAAGCAAGAGCATAGAAGACAAAAAACTGCAAATGCAAATATAAATGTAAGGGGTTTCTTCTTTTATGTTACTGCTGAGGCTAATCAAAATGGCTTCTTTGTTATGTTAGAATAAAATGGCTTCTTTGTTATGTTAACTGCTGAGAAAGTGCTTCTCTCTCGCAGCTTGTTTGGGTTATATTATTGATAAGAGAGTTAACGAACCAATTGGGATAGATGTTATTCTTTCTTGTGTGTCTGTAAGCTATTGTTTTCGCGGGCTTTGAGGCAGAAGGCGTGATGGGGACAGAGAGAGGAGATGTGATGCTGTAAACTGGCCGATGGGACGGACCCCAAGCAGGAGTCCGAGGCCCAGGGCCTTCGGCGAGGAGAGGAGACGAGGACAGACTTGTGTGGAGCATCTGGTCGACCACCTTGGTTGGTCCCAGGCGGCAGGTCGAGGAGGTCGGAGGGGATCGAATGGTGGAAAGAAGACTACGTTACTTGATCTCCAACTGTTGTGCACGAAGTAGTTGAACTTTGATAAGTTTGGCGCCTTTACTTTCCTTTTATATTTTACCTCTATTAAATACATAGTTCCAGTAAGATCTATGAAGTGTAATCATTTAATTGCATATGGTGTATTGTCTGTTATTTGGCGGGGTAAGATACATAACACAGCATCCACACAAACTTGATTACTCAGTTTGGCGGGGCCAAGGGCTGCTCCCCCTAGACGGAAGCGAGCTGAGCGAGCCCGAGGCTTACCAGGGCTACATAAATAACGAAAGCATTAAATAACATTAACTCTATGGTGGCCAGTGCTATCATGTTTGTGGTTGTGTGCTCGGGCCGCAGGGTGAAGGTAGCAGACACCAACCGAATCAACAAACTCATTCGTAAGGCCAGTGATGTTGTGGGGATGGAACTGGACTCTCTCACGGTGGTGTCTGAAAAGAGGATGCTGTCCAAGTTGCATGCCATCTTGGACAATGTCTCCCATCCACTACATAATGTACTGGGTGGGCACAGGAGAACCTTCAGCCAGAGACTCATTCCTCCAAGATGCAACACAGAGCGTCATAGAAAGTCATTCCGGCCATCAAATTTTACAACTCCTCCCTTGGAGAGTCAGACACCCTGAGCCAATAGGCTGGTCCCGGACTTATTCCATAATTTACTGGCATAATTTACATATTACTATTTAACTATTTATGGTTTCATTACTATTTATTATTTATGGTGCAACTGTAACGAAAAGCAGTTTCCCCCGGGATCAATAAAGTATGACTATGACTATGACTAACAAGATAAAGCGTCCTTAACATGAGATCATTGGTTGTGGGAACATCTCAATAGATGAGTGTACTTATCCTCTTTTGTTCAAGGGCCTAACAGTTGAGGTGTAGTAACTGTTCTTGAACCTGATGGTACGAGTTCTGAGGTACCTGTACCTTCTATCTGATGGCAGCAGTGAAAAAAGAGCATGTCCTGTACAACTTGAAAAGAAGTGGCCCTAACACTGTGAGGATCTTTGATGATGGATGTAGTTTTTCTACAACAGTGTTTCATGTAGATGTGCTCAATGGTTGGGAGGGCTTTACCTGTGATGTACTGGGCCAATACCTCTGTCTTTTGTAGGATTTTCCATTCAAAGGCATTGGTGTTCCCATACCAGGCTGTAATGTAGCCGGTCAGCACACTTTCCACTACAATATCTATAGAAGTTTGTCAAAGTTTTTGATGTCATACTGAATCTTTGCAGACTCCTAAGGAAGTAGGAAGCACAGTTGTGCTTTCTTTGCAATTACATTGATATGATGGGTCCAGGACAGGTCCTCTGAAATAGTGATACCCAGGTATTTAAAGTTACTGACCCTCTCCATCTCTGAGCCCCTGATAAGGACTGGCTCATGGACCTCTGGTTTCCCTCTCCCAAAATCTACAATCAGTTCCTTGGTCTTGCTGACATTGAGTGAGAGGTTGTTGTTATGACACCATTCTGCCAAATTTTCAATCTCCCTTCTATATGCCGACTCATCACAACAAACCTGAATATGGTGTTGGAGCTGTACTTTGCCACACAGTCATAGGTGTAAAGCAAATAAAGCAGGGGGCTAAGCACACAGCCCTGTGGTGCACCTGTGTTAATGGAGGAGATGTTTCTGTCAATCCGAACTGACTGGGGTCTGCAAGTGAGGAAATCCAGGATCTAATTGCGCAAGGAGGTATTGAGGCCCAGGTCTTGGAGTTTACTGATTATAGACAATAGGTGCAGGAGTAGGCCATTCGGCCCTTCGAGCCAGCACCGCCGTTCACTGTGATCATGGCTGATCATCCGCTATCAGTATCCAGTTCCTGCCCTATCCCCATAACCTTTGATTCCACTATCTTTAAGAGCTCTATCCATCTCTTTTTTGAAAGCATCCAGAGACTTGGCCTCCACAGCCTTCTGGGGCAGAGCATTCCATATATCCACCACTCTGTGGGTGAAAAAGTTTTTCCTCAACTCCGTTCTAAATGGCCTACCCCTAATTCTTAAACTGTGGCATCTGGTTCTGGACTCACCCATCAGCGGGAACATGCTTCCTGCCTGCAGCGTGTCCAATCCCTTAATATTCTTATATGTTTCAATAAGATCCCCTCTCAGCCTTCTAAGTTCCAGAGTATACAAGCCCAGTCGCTCCAATCTTTCGACATACGAAAGTCCTGCCATCCCGGGAGTTAACCTTGTGAACCTACGCTGCACTCCCTCAATAGCAAGAATGTCCTTCCTCAAATTTGGAGACCAAAACTGCACACAGTACTCCAGGTGTGGTCTCACCAGGGCCCTGTACAGCTGCAGAAGGACTTCTTTGCTCTTATACTCAATTCCCCCTGTTATGAAGGCCAGCATGCCATTAGCTTTCTTCACTGCCTGCTGTACTTGCATGCTTGTTTTCAGTGACTGATGTACAAGAACACCTAGATCTCGTTGTGCTTCCCCTTTTCCTAACTTGACTCCATTTAGATAATAATCTGCCTTGCTGTTCTTGCTACCAAAGTGGATAACCTCACATTTATCCACATTAAACTGCATCTGCCATGCATCTGCCCAATCACCCAGCCGGTCCAAGTCACCCTGCATTCTCATAACATCCTCCTCACATTTCACACTGCCACCCAGCTTTGTGTCATTGGCAAATTTGCTAATGTTACTTTTAATTCCCTCATCTAAATCATTAATATATGTTGTAAACAGCTGTGGTCCCAGCACTGAACCCTGCGGTACCCCACTGGTCACCGCCTGCCATTCCAAAAGGGACCCGTTAATCGCAACTCTTTGTTTTCTGTCAGCCAGCCAATTTTCAATCCATGTCAATACTCTGCCCCCAATACCATGTGCCCTAATTTTGCCTACTAATCTCCTATGTGGGACTTTATCAAAGGCTTTCTGAAAATCCAGGTACACCACATCCACTGGTTCTGGATTAGTTTTGAGGGGGATGATGATACTAAATGCTGAGCTGTAATTGATAAAGAGTATCCTGATGTATAGAGCTGTGCTGTCCAGATGTCCAAGGCTGTGTGAAGAGTCAATGACAGAACATCTGCTGTAGACCTGTTGCTCCCATAATTCATGGTAATAAGCAGAAGCAGTACTAAGGACTTTTCCCTGACTGTAAAATTTACGCCACAGTATCAGAGGTCTGCCATTCAGCAGATGATTTAGAAGTCACTGCCCAAGAGAACTGAGATGTGCAGTCTTTGAGTATACCTAAGGCTGAATTTGATGGATTATTGAATGTTAAGGAACTAGGCAGAGAAAATAGAGATGAGGTGGAAAGCTTTCTTGAATGGGGAGCAGGCTCAAGGGACCATGTACCCTGTGTCTTGTATTATGTTCTTAAAGAGAAAGATTAGTTTTATTTGTCACGTGTACATCAAAAGATTGAAATATACAATTAAATGCAGACAATACGAAGATAGATTGAGGGGCAGGCAGTGTTGAGGAAGTAGGGAGTCCGCAGAAGGACTTAGACACATTAGGAGAATGTACAAAGAAGTGGCAGAGGAATATAGTATAGTTGGCCCTCTGTATTCGCGGGTTCTGCATCCGCGGATTCAACCAACCGTGGATTGAAATTATTCGAAAAAGTTCCAGAAAGTTCCAAAAAGCAAAACTTGAATTTGCCGTGTGCCAAACACTACACCAAATCCATGCGAATGAAGTGACGTGTAGACGTACCCTGCTGTAGCCACCCGCCATTTCACAGATCCTCAGTCTCTCTCCAGCACTCGTTGTTTAAGCATTGTTCAAGCGTCTTGTTCATTCGCTACTTGTGTTGTGAGTGAGGGGAAGGAGTTTAGGGCTAGTAAGGGATGGCTGGCTAGCTATGTAAAGCACTACAGCTTCAAAGACTTAGAGATCACGGGAGAATCGGCATTGGCTGATGCTGAGGCAGCATCAGCGTTCCCAGAACAGCTACAATGGTTGCATCTGTACTGAACATGTACAGACTTTTTTTTCTTGTCATTATTCCCTAAGCAATACAGTATAACAACTATTTACGTAGCACTTACATTGTATTAGGTATTATAAGTAATCTAGAGATGACTTAAAGTATATGGGAGGATGTGCGTAAGTTATATGCAAATACTATGCCATTTTATATAAGGGACTTCAGCATCTCCGGATTTTGGTATCTGCGGGAGGTCCTGGAACCAATCCCCTGCGGATACCAAGGGGCGACTGTATTTGGAAGAGTATGGTCATGCACTTTGGTAGAAGGAATAAAGGCATAGAATATTTTCTAAATGGGGAGCAAATTTAGAAATCAAAGGTGCAAAAGGACTTGGGTGTTCTTGAGCATTGTTTCCTAAAGGTTAACTTGCAGGTTGAGTCGGTGGTAAGGAAGGCAAATGCAATGATAGCATTCATAATGGAGAGGACGAGAATATAATAACAGTGATGCAATGCTGAGGCTTTATTTCGCTTTGGTCAGACTGCATTTGGAGTATTGTGAGCAGTTTGGGCCCCTTATCGAAGAAAGGATGTGCTAGCATTGGGGGACAGTCCAGAGGGTCTTCTTAAGAATGATCCCAAGAATGAAAATGTTAATATTTGAGGAGTTCAGAAGAATGAGGGGGGATCTCATTGAAACCTATCAAATATTGAAAGGTTTAGATAGAGTGGATGTGGAGAGGATGTTTCCAGTAGTGGGGGAGTCTACGACCAGAGGGCACAGCCTCCAAATAGAAGGGTGTCCCTTTAGAACAGAAATGAGGAAG
This sequence comes from Mobula hypostoma, assembly GCF_963921235.1. NCBI lineage: Eukaryota > Metazoa > Chordata > Chondrichthyes > Myliobatiformes > Myliobatidae > Mobula > Mobula hypostoma. Next base: position 62,466,292 of record NC_086105.1, on the reverse strand, counting down.
AATTTCTTTGGCCAGAGGGCGGTGAATCTGTGGAATTCATTGCCACTGGCGGCTGTGGATGCTGAGTCATTGAGTATATTTAAAGTGGAGGTTGATAGGCTGTTCATAAGTAAAGGCATCAAAGGTTAAGGGGAGAAGGCAGGAGAATGGGGTTGAGAGAGATAATAAATCAGCCATGATGGAATGGCGGAGCAGACTTGATGGGTTGAATGGCCCAGGTCTGCTCCTATGTCCTATGGTTTAAATCAAAGCAGCAAGGATTGTGCTGGACAGCCTGCAAGTATTGCCATGCTGCCAGCACCTACAAAGCATGCCCACAACTCACTAACCCTAATCATACATCTTTAGAATATGGGAAGAACCCAAAGCACCCAGAGAAAACCCACACAGTCATGGGAAGAATGTACAAACTCCTTACAGGCTGCGGCAAGAATTGAACCTTTATCAGTGATCACTGGCTAACTGCTGCACCATTATCTTCGTAAATTAATTGTTTCTATAACTTTTTTATTACATATGTCATCCTTCTGATGCTAATGTGTCTCCTATTTATCCTTTATATTATACATTATTTGTGTATTAATTAAATATTTAACTTATAAACAAATTAGAAATATTGCAGCTACATAATTATGCTGATTTTTTGAAGTTTCTTTTTTAACAGCAGAGCAGAGGCTGAAGTCATCAGCAGTGTGGAATTCCAATGTGAAAAAGGATGTTGAACTTCTTCACAGGACTATCGCTTTTTTGTAGTGATAATGAAAGTCGTGCAGAAAGTTGGTGGAAATATATACATACATGAACAATTTACTTAATTTCATCTAAACTTTATACAATTTTTGGGGTAAAATCAATGCTAGGATGCTGAAGTAAAGAAAGAGATGAAAGGTGTGCTACTCATGTAAACGAAACTTTGGAAATAATTTTAAAATTTTCATCAATACTTAATGTGAATGAATATTTAAACATGGTGAGGAGCTATGAGAGAGAGAAAAATGAATATCTTGCACAAAACCCTGAATGTATCTACAGACCACCCATTGAGGTACTTCTCTGTTCAACACTGGAAGATTTTCAAAAAGAAAGGAAGTATTTGGAAAAGAATGTATTTCCAATTTTAAGTGAACTCTGTAAAACCAGAAGAAGCTGCTTTAAAGTAGTAGATGTACAACAGACTCTGCACGAGGGACATCATGATCGAAACACTGATTCCCTCCAGCTAAAGTTAACACTAGACTATATCACCAAACACTCACCTTCCCTCATATGCTTGTTAGGTGAAAGATATGGTGAATATTGCACAACAAGTTTTTCAGTGGGAGGATCAGATGTGGAAGGTTTATCCAAGCTCGAAAGAAATTTGATCATCGCAGCAAAAAATGGTTATCCTTGGATATTGGATGAAAATTACCGAACATGCAGTCTGATGGAGCTTGAGATAATCGAGGCAGCTTTTTTAAATGACTCTCAGTTCAGCTTCTTTTACATCCGAGATCCTCAGTATTTTGATGACCTACTCCTGAGTGTCCCTCAGTATGAAAGATGGATGGTGGAACGTATCTATAAAAGCAGAGATCATTATGAGGAAAGGAAGGTATGGGAGTTGAAGGAAAAAATAATCAGTAAAGGATTACCTGTCAAATTTTTTAGGAGAATTGAAGAATTGGGAGAAGCAGTCTTGAAGGACTGGAGAGATGCCATTGATAAGTTGTATCCCATGGATTTAGTTCCTTTGAATACAGGTAAGTGTATCTCATGCTTTTTTTTTATAGAGTCGTAAGTACGGTTCTCTCCTTAGTTGTTATTATAACTTCTTTCTGGTGTTAGTGGAACCATTTCTAAACTATGAGGAATGGAAATTATACTTCAATTAACACTCAGGGGTAATAAAATTAATAAGCTCCATATCTACATTTTAATCACTGTCTTTCCAGGTGAGGCAACACTTCCCTTGAGAATCTATTGGGGTCGTCTATTGTGTCCGGTGCTCCCAATACGGCCTCCTGTACATTGATTTCAATAGGTTTCAATAGGTACATTTAATGTCAGAGAAATGTAAACAATATACTTCCTGAAATTCTTCGCAAGCATCCACGAAAACAGAGGAGTGCCACAAAGAATGATTGACAGTTAAACATTAGAACCCCAAAGACGCCCCCCCCAGCTCCCCTCCACGCACAGGCAGTAGCAACGCAATGACCCCACCGACCCCCCCCACCAGCAAAAAAGCATCAGTGCCCTCCACTGAGCACTCAACTGTGCAGCAAAGCGTCAATAAAGACACAGACTTGCAGTCCCCCATAAATTACTTGTTCACCCAGTAATTCGACATATCACAGGCTCTCTCTCCCCCAAATAAGGGATAAAGAGATGTCTCCATTTCACAGCGAGAGGGGAGACATAACAAACAACTCGCTGATTTACGATGGTAAAAATCTGTTGAGCGCCTTTTCCAAGTTCTGCATCCAGGGTCGGCTCCAAGGCACAGCTCTCTGGACACATAGCCCACGGCAGCTAACCTGCTGCTCCCAATGTTCCATGTTCTCCCGCGATGCCTCAGTCAGGGGCACCGACCTAGAATCGGCTTGTCTGCAGAGCTACGAAAATCCGGCACCCTGAAGGCGTGCTATTCTTCCAGGCTACGTCCTTGGGATATCAAGAAGTGGCCAGTTGTGAGGCCCTGAGAGCAGGTCCCATTCCCACAAAGAACCAAAGTCAGAGTGTAACTCCAGGTCAGGGTCTTCAAAAGAACCTTGAAAAGGAAACCTTGGTGAGAGGCGCCGTAAATTGGGAGACCACTTGGTCAAGCACCTCTGCTCCATTCACTAAAATCAGAACTTCCCAGTGGCCTAACATCTTAATTATGATTCCCTTTGATGTTCCGACATATTATTCCATGGCCTCCACTTGCGACACGATGAGGCCACGCTCAGGATAGAGGAGCAACATCTTTTATTCTGTCTGGGTAGCCTTCAACCTCAAGGCATGAATATTGATTTCTCCTTCCAGTAAAAATGTTCCCTCCCCAACTCCTCTTCTTCTATTACCCACCCTGGCCTCTTACCTCTTCTCACCTTCCTATCACCTCCCTGGTGACTTTCCTCCTTCCCTTTCTCCTATAGCCCACCTTTTTCTCCTTCAGTTTCCTTCATTTCCAGGCCTTGACCTATCCCACCCATGTGGCTTCACCTATCACCTTCTAGCTATCCTGCTTCTTCCACCCTTGGGCCGTGAATCCCAGACTCATACACCCTTGGGCCATGCTTAAAAATAGATGTATACTATTTGCTCCATTTCAGTGGTAATATACGCCTTCATAAACAGGATGGCTTACTTAACAGAATGGAAGATAGTTATTTGGATGTAAGGAATTGGTCATGTGGCACATGTCTATGCCAGCAAGGATGTGATAAAACAATGTGTTACATATATGTTAACAATACGTGCCAACTTTCTCTAATTGTTTACAATTGAATGTGGGAAAGTTTACAGTTGTTAGGTTAATTACCCTCTATTAGATCATAATTATGTAAGTGAAAGACGGAAGCAACCTGTAATAAAATGCATTTATATCCCAGTAATTGATATTATGTTCGTCAATAAAATGAGAATCAGTTCACAGAGAAGCCGTCTCATATCACATCTCCACTAATGTACAGTAGGTAGTGTTTTAATGCAGCGGTCCCCAACCACCGGGCTGTGGACCAGTACCGGGCCACAGAGCATGCGCTACCGGGCAGCGAGGAAACGATATGATTTGGCGATATGAGTCAGCTGCACCTTTCCTCATTCCCTGTCACGCCCACTGTTGAGCCATTACGCACGCGTCGTCCATGTCAGTGCGGGAAGGAGATCAACTCCTCGAGCTTGCAAATGATGGCGGGCTGAAAAGTCTGTTTGACATAACATCTCTGCTGGCATTCTGGATCAAAGTCAAGGCTCAATATCCTGAGATAGCCACGAAAGCACTGAAAACGTTGCTTCCATTTCCAACATATCTCTGCAATGAATGCAACAAAAACCAAATTGCGGATTAGACTGGACATAAGGAAGCCCATTCGAGTATCGCTGTCCCCCATCACCCCTCGATAGGACCGTCATGTTGCAGGAAAGCAAGCCCAGGGCTCCCACTGATTCAGCGATATTGGTGCGTGGCAATGATTTTATAAGTTCATACGGGGAAAATATGCGCTGTGTTTAATATCAAAACGTTACTTAAAATGTTATGATGCTACTGACTTATATAACCATATAACAATTACAGCACAGAAACAGGCCATCTCTGCCCTTCTAGTCTGTGCCGAACGCTACTCTTACCTCGTCCCACCGACTTGCACTCAGCCCATAACCCTCCATTACTTTCCTGTCCATATACCTATTCAATTTTTCTTTAAATGATAATGTCGAACCTGCTTCTGACACTTCTACTGGAAATTCGTTCAACACTTACTTCAAGCTCCCCCGTCCTCCCCTGATAATTGACTTATCGCTATATTCAGGCGAGGAAAATGTGCTGTGTGTTTAATATTAAATTCGCTAGATAAAGCCTTTTAGAAACGAAATTGAGTGTATTAGCCACTTATCACTGATATTCTGGTGGTGATTAAAACCCCCCCGAACAGAATTGCCAAAAACGATTTGTGGAAAAATAATCGGCAGGTGCACGCATGCGCAAATCACGCTTGCGCACTGGTGCCCGTGCAAGGCTTCATGGTCATTGTAGTCTTTTCTGGGTAAACGCAACGTATTTGACTGCTACTCTCGTCCGTTGGCAACCATCCCCCCACCCCACCGGTCCGCCGGTCCACAAGAATATTGTCAACATGAAACCGGTCTGCACTGCAAAAAAGGTTAGGGACCCCTGTTTGAATGGAAAATCCAATGTAATTTACATTCTGACCTCATGGTGGCCCTCTTCTTCAGAAAGTTCTTCCATTGCAGTTCTTTAGAAATTAGTGTCATTAATTGCTTAAGTGATTGAGTTGTTGTATATACTTTTTGCTTACCTTCATAAGTCAGGAGATAGAATGTATAAAATTTCAGATGTTATCTTGAAATTTTGCAAAACACTAGTTAGACTGTCCTTGGAGTATTGTTCTGGTTGCCACACTATAGGAAAGATGTGATTGTATTGAGAGTGCGGAGGAGATTTGGCAAGATGTTGTCTAGATTGGAGGACTTTAGTTTTTGGGGAAAGCTTGGAAAGGCTGGGCTTGTTTCCTATCGATCAAAGGAAGTTGAGGAGAATGTGGAGTTGGTGGAACCAGATATAATCACTATGCTTCGGAGACATTTGGACAGGCACTTAAGTAGGCAACAAAGAAGGATGTAGATCTAATGTGGGCAAGTGGGATTAGTGTAGATGGGCAAAAAGGTTGGTGTGGACGTGGTGAGCCATGAGGCCTGTATGTTGTATGGCTCGTTAATTTTTATATTCGTGAGAATGCAGTCATAAATATTATTCCCAGCAAACTGAAACCTCAGAGAATAAACTTATAATGATGTTAGCTACATCTATTCAAAATCCAAATTAAACTACATCTGGGGAACTCGGAACAGTTCTAGATGCCATGCATTTGGAGGTCAGGATTTTAAAAAGCAACGCTGGAGAGATCTGTCACGTTCTATAGCCATGTAATCAGTGTCTAATCCATCAATCAATTGAGGTGAACGTCAACATAGCCTGCAATTTCTTATCATCTGAATCATTCCATGAATTGGCATTTCCTACAGCCATGTAAGAGTTTGCAGCTGACATACATACATAGAGTCATAGATGTTCACTCCTCTGTAAGCAGAGGTCACCATTGTGAGAATGGTATTTTTTTAAATCTACGAACTTCTCATGTGAATTTGTGGTGTACTTAGGGCTCTGATTTTCAACCAGGGATCCTTCATCTATTGGGAGCCATTCTAAAGATTAAAATATTAGCTTTATTTGTCACATGTACATTGAAACATCGAAACATACAGTGAAATGCGCCGTGTTACATCAATAACCAACACAATCCGACGATTGTGCTGGGGGCAACCTGCAAGGGTTGCCATGCTTCCAGTGCAAACATAGCATGTCCACAACTTGCTAACCTTAACTCATACATCCTTGGAATGTGGGAGGAAACTGGACCACCTGGAGAAATCGATGGGAACATGGGGAGAACATACAAATTCCTTAAGAAAGCGGTAGGAATCTGACCAGATTGATAATCGCTGGCACTGTAAAATGATTGTGCTAACTACTTTGCTACCGAGCTACTTTAATAAGCTGGTTAATGCTGTACAACTGTGAACCTTCCATGGCTCTGTCAAGCATTATGGAAAAGATTATAGTACAAAATTCAATTTTAAGATATTTGCTATATTAAAGGCTTCTTGTTCTGGTTCAGGATCCTGGATGTGCTGGAAAATGAAATTATAGTGATGAAGTTTAAGGGTGTTGGGGAAGCGAGAAATGATTCTCTGATTCTGGTAAATAGCGGGTTAAAATTAAGTGCGAGCTTGTATCTGTTCTGTTCTATGAAAAGTTGCAGAGACTGTTCTTGACTGAAAAAAACTGCCTTCAGTTTGTTTAGATTAACAACTCACAGCTGTCCCTTTGAGAACGATCTGTGGGCTGTATTCACACATGCTGCATACATCATGTCTTATGAGTTCACATATTGATCTATGTTCCCACCTTTGTCTATTCAAGTTTAGCTGATAAGGCAAGAATTAGTCTGTAATTAAAACCCGTGATTTAGTGTACTCTCTTATCTAAGTCATTAAGTTTTGCTGTTACTGATTTGGTGGGAATATCCATTAAACTGGCTGTTTTTTGTTTTGCCAGTTCTATAAATTATGACGTTTCTGAGGGTTAGACAGAAAGCTCGTCAGAGCCACCCGAGAGAGAGAAAATTTCTCTCTCTGATGATCGGCTCCAAGTTTTACTTGCCAGCTGAGTTTGAACAAATAAACAGGTGAAAGATTAAAGTAAGGACTTGTGTGTGGTGTGGTTATTTGATCTGGCAAATTTAAGTTTACATTTGGTGCAGTGACTCCGATCTCAACATAGGGAACGTTTCTCTGGGCTGAGTAAGTGACCGAGGGTTTGAATCAGACACAACTGAGTGGTAGGGCGCCTCGAGGTGTTTTACCTCTGGTCACTCCTTGTGTCCGGTCAGGCGTTCTGCCCTCCGCCCACCCATCGAAACTTGTACCTTGATAGGATCCAGCGAACCACCCGAACCAGGAGGAGCATGGTAAACAGTTGTTTTGTGAAGTATTAGCGGAGAATAAGGCTAGCCGTTGTTTTGTGAGGTTGCTGCAAGTGACATTGGCTATTCTGTATTATGCTCGGAACGGGAGAAGTGGTCGCCGCTGCCTGACGAATTTGGTAAAGGGTTGCACATGCCTCAGAATATGGCCGGTTGAAATTTGATGATAAGGATACTAGACTGGCAGCCCAGTAAATTTCTCAACACAGCTAACAGGGGTTACTTATATCCCAAAAATATGCCGGTTGAAATTTATGATTATACGGGATTGGTAACCAGGGACTTTTGGCCAAACAAAGAGGAAAGGGACTGCCCTGCAGTCTATCCGGATGTTAAGTGCAGCGCTAACAAAGAAACTGGGAAACAGTGTGTGGCCACCAAGGGGAACTTGGGATATAACCTCTTGTGAACAAGTAGTAAATTTAATTTGGAAAAAGAATTTGTGGAAAAAAAAGTGGAGATTATTGATTAAAGAATGGAATAGTACTTTACTGGCCAGTTGAAGGAACAATGCATGTGATAAAGGGGTGTAGAGGTATATAGGTTAGAAGGAAATCCCAAGAAATTGGAAATATTAAAGGCGGAGTGCGAATGGGTAGATGGGAGAAAGAAAAAGAGAACGAGAGAAACAAAGAAAAAAGGCAAAGGCAGATATGGACAGATAGGAAGGTTAACATAGAAACATAGAAAATAGGTGCAGGAGTAGGCCATTTGGCCCTTCGAGTCTGCACCGCCATTCAGTATGATCATGGCTGATCGTCCAACTCAGAACCCTGCACCAGCCTTCCTTCCGTACCCCCTGATCCCTTTAGCCACAAGGGCCATATCTAACTTCCTCTTAAATATAGCCAATGAACTGGCCTCAACTGTTCCCTGTGGCAGAGAACTCCACAGATTCACCACTCTCTGTGTGAAGAAGTTTTTCCTAATCTCGGTCCTAAAAGGCTTCCCCTCTATCCTCAAACTGTGACCCCTCGTTCTGGACTTCCCCAACATCAGGAACAATCTTCCTGCATCTAGCCTGTCCAATCCCTTTAGGATTTTATATGTTTCAATCAGATCCCCCCTCAATCTTCAAAATTCCAACGCGTATGAGCCTTGTTTATCCAGTCTTTCATCATATGAAAGTCCTGCTATCCCAGGAATCAATCTGGTGAACCTTCTTTGTACTCCCTCTATGGCAAGGATGTCTTTCCTCAGATTAGGGGGCCAAAACTGCACACAATACTCCAGGTGTGGTCTCACCAAGGCCTTGTACAACTGCAGTAGTACCTCCCTGCTCCTGTACTTGAATCCTCTTGCTATAAATGCCAGCATACCATTCGCCTTTTTCACCGCCTGCTGTACCTGCATGCCCACTTTCAATGACTGGTGTATAATGACATCCAGGTCTTGTTGCACCTCTCCTTTTCCTAATCGGCCACCATTCAGATAATAATCAGTTTTCCTGTTTTTGCCACCAAAGTGGATAACTTCACATTTATCCACATTAAATTGCATCTGCCATGAATTTGCCCACTCACCTAACCTATCCAAGTCACCCTGCATCCTCTTAGCATCCTCCTCACAGCTAACACTGCCGCCCAGCTTCGTGTCATCCGCAAACTTGGAAATGCTGCATTTAATTCCCTCATCCAAGTCATTAATATATATTGTAAACAACTGGGGTCCCAGCACTGAGCCTTGCGGTACCCCACTAGTCACTGCCTGCCATTTTGAAAAGGTCCCGCTTATTCCCACTCTTTGCTTCCTGTCTGCCAACCAACTCTCTATCCACATCAATACCTTACCCCCAATACCGTGTGCTTTAAGTTTGCACACTAATCTCCTGTGTGGGACCTTGTCAAAAGCCTTTTGAAAATCCAAATATACCACATCCACTGGTTCTCCCCTATCCACTCTACTAGTTACATCCTCAAAAAATTCTATGAGATTCGTCAGACATGATTTTCCTTTCACAAATCCATGCTGACTTTGTCCGATGATATCACCGCTTTCCAAATGTGATGTTATCACATCTTTGATAACTGACTCTAGCAGTTTCCCCACCACCGATGTTAGGCTAACCAGTCTATAATTCCCCGGTTTCTCTCTCCCTCCTTTTTTAAAAAAGGAGTTAAGATCAGCAGTGCTGCACGCGAGATCCAGGGCGCCAATATGGGATCCCAAACCCATGTCTGGCATACCGACCCTGTTTGAGGACAGTCACCATGATGAGGATTGGGCACCCACTGTATCCCCCACCTTACCAGGGGCCAAGTGCACCCAGTGCTCCCAAACCCCAATCCTCCCAGTACTCAGATACGGTGGCCACTTGGGTAAAACAGCAGCGGTAGGGAAGGGGAGGCTCTCTATACCCTGAGATCCAGGAAGGGAATACCGAGGATTATTCTGAGACAGGGAGGGAAGAATCCAATAAAATCTCAGGAAGTGGAAGGCAGAGTTAAGATACCAAACCTTTCAGGAGTTACAGGCAGGAATCCATAATGAGAATGAACAAACAGACCAGATTATTCAAGCCTTGGAGAGAGCTCTCCAACAACCTGTAAATATCACTAAAGTACTTGAATGCAAACCTAAGCCTGGGGAATTGGGACCTGACTATTGGGAGCGATTTGTGGCCTGCTACGGCAATTTCACAGGAGACAAAGCCTCTAATAATGGGAATCTGTCCCCCCAGTTTAATGCCTTACTGCTCCAATGCTTACCAATTAAGTCAGCCAATATGATTAAAACTAATAATATGGATTGGCCTGACAATGACTGAAATCGAATGCAACGAGCTTTACCATATTACTGGGACCTGGCTTTCGAATCCCGATCAACCCCAAAGGGACTAGTATTAAAGGTGAATATGTTCACCGGGAAGAAGGACATAAGCGGGCTATATCTGGGGGTCAGAAATGGGAACAAAAATCTACCAAGGGACAGGTGGGGACAACAACCCGTTTAAAAATTGACAAGCAAGGATGCTTCCTACCATGAGTACCACCCATCAGGAAGAGCCCAATGTAATATTGCAAGTCGCTGCAATTCTAATTCCATTTATGATTGATACGGGGGCAACCACATCTACTCTCGATCAGGAAATAGTATCAGAAAAGGGATTCCAGCTATCAGATGCTACAATCACTCTGTCTGGGTTCGAAGGCACAGAATGCATGTATTCACGTACCCAGCCACCGCCAGTCTGGGGTGTAATCTAGCAGGGAGAGACTTGCTCTGTCCGTTGGAAGATGAGATTCTATGCACAGACAGGGGTATCACCCTGGGACTAGTGAACAACCGACAGCTTCCCCAGTTACCGATCCCCCCCCCCTCCAGGGGTGGGCACTTAATCTGGACTCCGCTTTGTTTGAACCCCCCTCTGCCAGAGGCAGACCCTCATGTGACTCTGTGCTATGATCCTACGGGGTGCTCAACTGAGGAAAGCCAATATTATGCACCCCTTGAGGGACAGAAGTTCCCAGTCACGGTGATTGGAGAGGTTAAAGGAGAAGAGGGTAGTGTATTTCTGGCCGAAGGTTATTCCCCAGGGTTTGCCCTGGGTTCAAGCCAAAGAGCCTAGGGTTCCTTGCCTACACCCTGACGAAACAAGGCTCCAGTACCGAGGGAGAATGGCAAGACTTGGCTGCGGGCCAACTCCAATACTGGAAGGAGTTGGAGGTGAAGACGGGACATCTGGTAAGACACTCTTTTAATATTAATCGAACCCAAGACGCTGTACCACATCTCTGGGCAATTTCAAGCCATGAAGTCGGCCACACCAACTGCCCCGCTGTCCGGATCACCATGAAAGAAGGACAGACTCACCCATCCCTTCAGCAATACCCCCTCAAGCCCGAGGCAATGTCTTATGAGGATGGAAGCTCTTTTGTGGATCCAGCAGGAAAACGATGTTCTGGCTATGGGATAGTGACAAACAGTGAAATAGTTAAACAGGCCTCTTTTGAAACAGCTGTCTCCAACCACAAGGCTGAGCTGTCTGCTGTGACTCGTGCCTGTATCCTAGCAACAGACTGAAGTGCAGTCTAACAGATTACTCAGTTCTGATTTTGAAGAATCCATCACAAAACCAATTCTTTGTAGAAGATCTTAAAAAAAGAACACCAAGTCATATATGAAGGTGACTTTGAAGAGGGAGTCCATAACTATTTGGAACAAAATAAAGAGGACCTGAATGAAGGCTTTAGTGGAGGAGCCAAAAGTACAAGCCTAAGCTGGAATCCTCTTTGATTAATGTTTCGAATTTTAAAATGAAAAAGCCTGTGAAAAAGAAATCTCAAACCAAGACTAAAGTGCAAAGCTTTACACAGACTCCCGTTAGGTACTGACGGCAGAACTTTGGAGATTCCTGACTTCCTCTGGCCACCCCATTAGTAATGCTACCTTTTAAACAATTTACTCACCGCTCTACAGCTACCTCAAGTTTTGGCTATAATAAATGTGCAGCCCATACTGGGGAATCTGATGAGATATCTAAGAGCAATGCTAGGGCTGATGCAGCAGCTAAACAGACAGCCTTGAATCCAACACCTTTAGTCCCCTCGGAAACCCAGCAGGCTCCTATTAGACAAAATCTAAGGACAGGTATGCCAGATATGGGGGAAATACGTAACTTCCAGGGGGACGCCCCTGAAGGAGAGCGCAAACTATGGTCCCAAATGGGTTGCCACCTTGAACCTCAGACCAATTTATGGGTAACCCCTGCAGGACAGGTCTGTGATCCCTCTGTATTTTTACCTATTTTGATAGATTGTGTACATAATTGTGCACACCTTGGCAAGGAGGGAATGGTTAATACATTATTACAATCTTGGTGATGCCCTGATTTCCAGAAAGCAGTTGTAAAAAAAAAGCTGCAAAAGGAATGCCTTGTGTTTCTGGAACTACCCCCTTGCCTTTTTCTTGTTTGCAACTTGATTTTATAGAATTACCTAGAGTACATTGTTATAAGTATTGCTTTGTGATAGTAGATGTATTTAGCAGATGCATTGAAGCTGTTCCTACAACTAATAATACTGCTATGACTGTTGTGAAAATATTGCTAAAAGAAATTATTCCTCGCTATGGACTTCCAGAAATGATAAGCTTGGACAATGGACTGCATTTTGTAGCCAAAATAAATGAGGAAATTTGCACGGAGTTGGCTATAAGACAACAGCTCCACTGCATCCATCATCCGAAAGCAGCTGGCATAGTGGAACAAGACAATGGTACTTTGAAAGATAAGTTGGCCAAACTTACACAAGAAACTGGATTGACCTGGTTGAAGGTTTTACCCTTAGCCCTATTCCATATGAGAATCACGCCATCAAGTAAGACGGGGTTATCACCTGCAGAAATTATCTACTGGAAGCCTTTGAGAACCCCACAGGGACATCGACCTTGCTTGCCATTCCTCCCTGAGGCTATGTCCACGCTACACCGGATAATTTTGAAAACAAAGCCTTTTCTCTTCGTTTTGACCCTCCGTCCACATTGAAACGGTGTTTTCATCCCCCGAAAACGGAGCTTTTCTAAAACACTCTCCAGAGTGTGTAAATTTGGAAATGATTTTTGCGTGTTGTATTGTGGACGGGGTGGACGGGGTAAACAGAGATATTTAAAAACGCTGTCATGACAATACCACAACAACAATGGTTTTTCTGCTTCTGCATGGTACTGCGCAAGCACTGCCAGACGGCTGTTATAACGTGCAGTCGGTGTGAACGGCCTGAGAGTTAAATTGTAAAGTGAGCTTTTTTGACTAGATCTCCTAAATTGATTTGATTGAGTCTATCTTTTAAAATATTAATGTCAGAAATACTGCGCAGGTCTGGCGGCAGAAGATACCACTCTCTTGTTGATGTTGGGTAAAGGACGGCTTCATGTGTGTGTTGTTTACTATATTGTCTACGTTAATAGCTTGTTTGGAGTTAAACATCTCCACGTTCTCCACTGCTTTGCTGACTTTGTAGTCGTTTGTAACTCACAGAAACAGCTCAACTTCATTATCTGTCTAAACGAAGAAGTCCAGTCTGCTTTTTCCAGCAGAGGTTTTCTTTGTATTCCTTGAAGATTTTGTTGAAAACTTTCTTGCGCTGTTGTTGTTGGTACTCTAGTTTTTGACCAATGGAAATAGCACAACGCCGCCGGGGAAAGGTAAATATTACACCGTTTCCTCTTCGCTTGTTTTCTGTAGATGTGTCTGCGCATGCCCAGTAGGAGTATATCTGTTTTAATGTGGACAGAGATAATTTGAAAAACGCCTAGCGTGGATGCCTGTCATTTTTACTCAAAACTGGCGTTTTCAAAATTATCTGGTCTAGGGTGGATGTAGCCTGAGAACTTACCTGCAAAATTAGATATGCATACCTTGGGGGAGGAGATGGGAAAATACTTATGCAAATTCACTAAAACTCTCCAAAGCTTGCATTCACAGGTATGACAGGCCTATGAGGAAGACGAAACCCAGCCTAAAGGTGACTACCCCACGATTGAGCCTGGAGATTTTGTCCTGATCAAGAACTGGGATCGAGGGAAACTCGGACCTCAGTGGAGAGGTCCTGATCAAGAACTGGGATCGAGGGAAACTCGGACCTCAGTGGAGAGGACCACACTCACCATGACTGATTCTAAATATTTCACAACAACCAGGAAAGGAGAAATCTTCAAACTCAAAGCAGAATTCAACAGTGACAAGCAGGAGAAAAAGAAAGAAGCAATGAAGAAAGTGATTACGTCAATGACCTTTGGCAAAGATATCAGTGCCCTCCTTCCTGATGTCATAAACTGTATGAAATTTGGAGTTGAAGAAGCTGGTGTACCTCTATCTAATGCACTATTGTTGCACACTTGGACAAAAAAGGGACTTCCAGGCGCGCGGAAGTTTAAAATAACATCTTTATTTTCCTTTCTGGAAATACCGGAACACAGCGCATCGGCTTACCATGCATGCTGCGGGGGTGTCACCGTCTACTTCATCACGTGCACACTCCCGTGCCCCCAGGACCCCTCAGCTGCCCCAAGTGCCTGTATAAGTTTTTCCCCTTGTAACCATCAACCAACCCACTAAAATATTACCATTGCTAGTGCAACTGAACATTAATCAAATTGTGAATGAACAAAATAACAAACCAAAGCAATAAAAATAATATGAACATAATATAAGAAAATTAGGGGGGTATCCAGTGTCCATTAATATGCTCCACATTACTATGGGTCCCACAGTCTCCCCTTCAAAATGAATGTCGTCCTGACATTATAGATTTCCCAGGGTACTCATGTCTTCAACTGGTGAGTTATAGTGGTAGGTTATAAAGGAGTCAGTCTTTCGGGATACTCTGTACAGCAACAGTCTTTGACATGACATACATCTCCCTCTTTATGTCATGTGTCAGCAACAGGCATCACTGGCCAGTTGATATCTTAAGTGCTGCTCTGCTACTTGTGCGGGCTATGTATCTCGGACTGAAGGTTTTGACCCTATGTCCGCCCCACAACCCATTACACAGACCCACATGTCCTACTGTATGCCTCACACATGTTCCAGTGTCGTTCTGTATATCAGTGGTCTGTGTTCGACTGATGGTTGACCCAATGTGTTGTATGTGAGTGTCTTGTGTGGGTTTCTTTGTCGGAAAGGATACTTTCTTATGGGAGTAGACTACTGCTCAAGATCCCTCTCGTCTGCTTCAACAGATGATGACGCCTGCTCAGAGCTCATCTTGTCTGCTTCATCAAATAACACCTCTCGCTCAGCCCCTGCAGTTTCTCCATTCTCCATCTCTGGTTCCATCCTACCTTCCTCACCCTCATCTGGACACTCAACTTCCTCACCGCCTTGCTCCAGTTCTCTGCCAGCTGCTTGTGGTTGGAACTCCTCTGCTTCCACTCTCAGCTGGCTTCTGAACGGGTCGAATGACTCTGCTGGTCGTGTGGTGATGAATCTCCAGTTACTCTCATCCTCTGAACTACTGTGCGGATCTCTCTCCTTCTGCCTTTCCTGCCTTTCCTTCTTCTTATCTGTGTCTGGCTTTTTCTTTCACATTTTGTTTTTCCCCTGCTCATCTTCTTCCACGGGCAGAAAGTCACAGGGCAGTATCAGGTTCCTGTGTAGGACTCTAGTCCTTCCTGGGCCTCTGTCAGGTCGTATGATGTAGACAGGGCTGTCCTTGCGCTTCCTCGCGGTTACGATGTGGACTTGCTCCTCCCAATAAGACCTGAGCTTCCCAGGTCCTCCTCTGTCCCGAAGTTCCGCACTAATACTCTACACCCTGGCTGTAGTTCCACTCCATAGGTCTTCTGGTCATACTGCTTCTTTGCTCTATTTTGCTCCCTC
This sequence comes from Mobula hypostoma, assembly GCF_963921235.1. Lineage (NCBI taxonomy): Eukaryota > Metazoa > Chordata > Chondrichthyes > Myliobatiformes > Myliobatidae > Mobula > Mobula hypostoma. Next base: position 62,450,716 of record NC_086105.1, on the reverse strand, counting down.
TGAGCTGTCTGTGATGCCAGCCTGTATGCCTCTTGCATCCGCCTACTCCACTTACTGGCATATTCGCTGTGAGAGGTGCTCTGGTCACTTGGTGTCAGGCCAAACATAATGTCCACAGGTAGCCGGGGGCTTCTACCATAGAGGAGGTAGTATGGGGCATATCCTGTCGCTTCACTATGCGTACAGTTATACGCATGTATGACCTTGACTAAGGAGCTCTTCCAATCTGACTTGGCTTCCTCTGTCAAGTTTCTCAGCATGGAAAGGAGTGTTCGATTAAATCTCTCAACCTGACCGTTTCCAGCCAGGTGGTAAGGTGTTGTGCATGAGCCTTGGATGCCACAGTATTCTTCCAGCTTGGAAAACAGCTTATTCGCAAACTCCTTGCCCTGAACATGATGCAACTTGGCCAGATATCCAAATTTGAGCGCAAAGTCTCCAAAGATCTTTTCAGCGGCAGTTTTTGCTGACTTGCTGGTACATGCGTATGCCTGGGCAAAGCATGTAAAGTGATCGATGACAGCCAGGATATACTCATATCCTCCTTTACAGCTTTCCAGATGCAGGTAATCTATTGAAACCATCTCAAAAGGATATGTGGTTACTACATTAACCAGTGGTGCTCTAGTTGGCTTGTTCGGGCACTTCTACTTCAGGCAGCTACACACCTTGGTCACATAATTGTCCACATCTCTTTGCATACAAGGCCAGTAGAGTTGCTCACGGATCAGGCTAAGTGTCCGCTCCACTCCTAGGTGTCCCATCTCCTCATGCAGCTCCTTGTACATCAGCTGATGGAATGTTTTAGGTAACACAAGTTGATCTCAAGTCGCTGACTTTCTGTACAGGATGCCGTCTTTGTTGAAATACAACTTGTTTCTCTCCCTTACTAGAACAGAGGTGTCATCACGCCGGTCTCTTCCCCTTTGATGAGGCCACTGTCCTGTCATGATATACTCTCGCACCTTGCCAATGACTGGGTCATCCTTTTCTGCTTCCTTTAGGTTCTGGGTGGAGATTTCTGCCACTGTAGAAGTTAGTCTTTCATGCTTTACATCAGTACATGCTGCAGTGATGGTGGCTGGACACAACCGGGGCTCATGTTCATGCGATTCTAGTTGGAGTACCTGTGTGATAATTGTTATTGTCTCTGGCTCCATTTCCTGTGAGCATGTGCGGATGTACTGTTCCATATCAAGTGGCAACCGTGACAAGCCATCCGCATCTCCATTAACTTTCCCAGGCCGATACTTGATTGAGAAATTAATGTGAGCTAACTCCACAATCCACCGATGTGTTGTGGAGTTCAGCTTCGCTGTGGTCAAAACATAGGTTAAGGGATTATTATCGGTGTAGACAGTGAATGAGGGCGCATAATATAGATACTCACGAAATCTTTCACAAATGGCCCGCTTCATTGCCAAAAACTCTTAACTTTCCAGAATGGAGGTGGTAATTCTTTTCTGGTGCAGTTAGTGTTCTTGACCCATAACCTATGACGACTAGCTTGCCTTGTTGTCTCTGGTGCAGTACTGCACCCAGCCCCTCCTGAGAGGCATCACATTGCAACACAAACGGCTTCTCAAAGTCGGGGTAACCTAGGAGTGGTGGGCGCAGCAGGTACTCTAACAGCTGGCAGAGCACTTCCTGGTGTTTTTTGGTCCCGGTGATTGGTTGGCTTGGGGGTAGCTGGTCTGACTCTTTACGTTTCCCCCGCTCCTACTTGCACTTGATCCTTGGACCTTACTTCCTGGGGTCTTCTCGGTGGATAACAGACTGTATAGTGGTTTGGCAGTGCGTGACAAGTTTGGGATATATGGGCGGTAGTACGATAGGAACCCTAGCATTTTCCTCAGGTCTCCCACAGTCTCAAGTCTGCGGTCTTTGAGTGCTTGTACGGGTGCTATCTCAGCAGGATCCATGCAGTAGCCATCTTTGGATACAATCTTTCCCAGGAATTTCACTTTGTCTTTAAACACTTCACACTTTTTAGCTATCAGTTTTACCCCATGTGCTTGGTAGCGGCATAACACCTCTCTCATATCCCGCAGATGGTCTTCAAAAGACTGGCTGTGGACAAGATTGTCATCCAAATATGGCTGACGTGTTTCATCTCTCAAACCCACGAGGCACTCCTCCATACTGCTAAGACAGGGACAGTAAAGACGACATTTTTGATGAGTCTTTCAAGGGGTGGGTCCTCTCCATCCACAAAGTCAAATAAGGATGAGGAGTAAGTCCTGAGATTGTGGTGATGGTCTCATCCACAAATGTTAATCAAACAAAAGAATACAATGTCAAACAGTTGGAGACACAAGAGAAACTGCAGATGTTGGAAATCTGGAGTAACTCACAGTGGCGCCATATGAGCTCAGTGGGTCAGGCAGCATCTCTGGTGGGAAAAGGACAGCGACATGGTCCAGATCTTGGTCAAGGTTAATTCTCCAATTCCCTCCATGGATGCTGCCTGACCTACTGAGTTCCATCAGACACAATGGTGAAATATCTTCCATTAAGAGTCATAGAGTACTACAGCATAGAAATAGGCCCTTTGGCCCATCTAGTCAATCATCATCATCATCAGGTGCCATGCCCAGTTTGAGCTTTGACTGCCATGGCCCACACACTCCTGTTTCGGGTCAAGTGGATCAATTCATTGGTATTCATTAACAGTTCTCTGGCTGCTGTCTCCATCATCATTTGTCTTTGTCTTCCTCTTGCTTTCTTCCCTTCAATCTTTCCCATAATTACTGTTCATTCTAACTCCTCTTTCCTAATCACATGTCCAATGAAGTTGCATTGCCTTTTCACGATCTCATCCATTATTTCTCTTTTTGTGTTTGCTCTGTTCATGACATCCTCGTTAGATATTCGTTTCATCCATGATATTTTTTGCATCCTCCTCAAAAACCACATCTCTGCTGCTTCAAGCAGCACACCTCAAAGTTGCTGGTGAACGCAGCAGGCCAGGCAGCATCTCTAGGAAGAGGTACAGTCGACGTTTCAGGCCGAGACCCTTCGTCAGGACTAACTGAAGGAAGTTAGTCCTGACGAAGGTTCTCGGCCTGAAACGTCGACTGTACCTCTTCCTAGAGATGCTGCCTGGCCTGCTGCGTTCACCAGCAACTTTGAGGTGTGTTGCTTGAATTTCCAGCATCTGCAGAATTCCTCGTCTCTGCTGCTTCAGTTCGTTTCCTCATGTTACTAGATATTGTCCAACATTCTGAGCCATATAACATAACTGGATAAACGTAACACTGCAGTACTCTGAGGTGGGTTGTCATGCCTAGTTTAGTATTGGTCAGTATACTCTTCATTCTCGTAAAGGTGTCTTTTGCTGTCCCTATTCTTCTTTTGATGTCCATGTCGCACCTACCATCTGATGTCACCCAGCTTCCTAAGTAGCAAAAATTCTGTACTTGTTTTATGTCTTCATTTATTCTCAGCCTGCAGATAGGATTCTCCTTCTTTTTGGATATCACCATACATTGTGTCTTTTTGCAATTGATAGATAGACCCATTTTTGCACTTTCTTCAACGATTATATCAATTAAGTTTTGTAGTCCTTCCTCCGTACTTGCAATTAACACAGTGTCATCTGCATATCTGAAATTATTGATGTTTTCACTGCCAACTTTGATTCCCAAGATGTCTCTTATTTTTTGTAATATTGTTTCACTGTACACATTAAATAAATCAGGGGAGAAAACACACCCTTATCTAAAGTCTCTCTTGATTTTCATAAACTGACTCACTTCTCCATCTATTCTTACAGCGGCAGTTTGTTCCCAGTACAGATTTCTGATTAGGCGGAGGTCTTTCGAATCTAGATCTAGAGTTTTCTGTAATATTTCAAATAACTTATTGTGCTCCACTTTATCAAATGCTTTTGTGTAGTCGATAAAACAAACAAATTTTTTTACACTTGAATAGCTTGTTCTGATAGTATCCTTAACATCAATATTGCATTTCTTGTACCTTTATCTTTCACAAAACCACATTGTTCTTTACCTATTTCAGCTTGTATCTTACTTTTATCTCTTGTCATCAAAGTTCTTGGAAGTATCTTGGTGATATGACTCATTGAACTTATGGTCCTATGTAATTCACATCCTATTGCTTCAGGTTTCCTAGGAAGAGTGATAAATACTGATTTTTTTCATCTCTTCTGGTATTATTCCAGTCTCATAAATGTCATTGATTAAACCAGTAAGTTTTTCAATTCCATAGTCTTCAAGGGTGATAATTTGTTCTATTACTAATTCATCAGGACCTGCTGCCTTTCCTTTCTTCATCTTATTTATTGCATTAATAACTTCAGATTTTAAAATACTTGGACCTTCAATGTTTTTCTTAATTTTTGGTTTTTCACCTCTATCGTCTTCAAACAATTCCTGAATATACTCAGTCCATCTGTTCATAATCTCATCTTTTTCCATGATAATGGTACCGTCCTTTGCTTTCAAACATCCACCTGAAGAACAAAGGAGCTTTTTACCAGTGATATTCTTGAGTTGTTGATGTAACCTTTTTGGATTAGTAATAGGGATTCTTTCTATTTGCTCACATTCCTGGTTTAACCATTGTTCTTTGGCTTTTTGACATAAGCTTTTAACTTTTTTATCTAAAGACTTACACCCTATAGGATTTGCTTTCTTCCATTAGATTTCTGATTTCATCTGTCATCCATTTATTCTTTGTGCTTTTTTCTTTTTTAGGAATCACTGGCTTTGCTGATTCTACCAAGGCATCATTTAGAGGGTTAAATTTCATTTCTACATGATTGCTATCATCTTCAACAGATTCTATTTCTAGACTTTGAAATCTATTCCTCACTTCAATTGTAAATTTTTGTCTTAAGTTTTCTTCTTTAATTAATTGCAAGTAGTCAAGGGATTGTTCAGGTTTTTGCTTCAATTTTTTAAGTTTTACTTTTACCTGCCATATTACTGGGTTATGGTCACTATTACAGTCTCTACCTGGATATGTTTTGCATTGAGTCAATGAGTTTCTAAATCTTTGGTTTATAGTAATAAAGTGAATTTGATTTCCAGTGTTATCACTTGGACTTTTCCAGGTTCTCAAGCTTCTTGGATGCTTTTTAAAGTAGGTATTCATAATGACCTGATTATGCATCTTGCACCATTCTACCTCTTTCATTTCTTTCCCCTAGTCCAAATTTTCTTATGGTATTTCCATCAGCACCTTGTCCTACTTTAGCATTTAGATCTCCCATGACAATAACAGCATCTTGAGATTTGCATCCATTCTTTGCTTGTTCAAGCTCTTCATAGGAGTTATCTATATCCTCTTTTGTTCCATCTGTTGTTGGTGCATATACCCGTATAATTGCTAAATCAAATGGTTGTCCTCTGAATCTAATAAGAAGCACTCTTTCTGATATTGCCCAATGTCCTAAAACACTTTTTGCCATGTTTTCATCCATAAGGATTCCTACTCCATTAGTATGGGATGTTCCACAAGAATAAATTAGTGTTTTGTTTCTATTCTGACATGTTCTAGCACCTATCCAACGAACTTCGCTAATTCCCATGATGTTAATCTTTAGTTTTTCCTTTTCATTTATCACATTGTCCAATCTTCCAGCTTGATATAGGGTTCTTACATTCCAAGTGGCAATAATTTTCTTTTGTGTTACTTGAATTTTATGAGCAGTAGCTTGATGATGGTCGGGGATCCCCTGCTGACCAAATTCATCCGTCCAAGCGAAGCATCTTCAGAATTGTCTTGAAGATCCTCTTGACGCTGTTGTTGTGTGATACATTTTGTGAGTTTGAGCATGCTTTTCTTAGCAAATAGATTCTAGGAAACCTAGTATCTGGTAATGGTGGTTTGCTATTGCCTACCGTTGGGTGACCTAAAGAAATCACTATTTCTCTTCCCAAATGTTCATCCACCTGTACTATAGCCATTGACATTTGAGGTCCTAGCTCATCCACCTTCTCCGTCATAAGCTCAGTTACTGAACCTGGCGGATCTGCCGTTGGCCTTCGCTCGTATCCTGAGCAGGAACCCTTGCAGGTGCTACTGTTCTGGGTCAGAGTGGCCCTGGGAGCAATGAATGACTAAGGGGTAACTCCACTTTCCCCAAAGCTCTGTAAGTCCCCAATCAGAACCTCATTACTGGTTGCAGTTTAGAGTCATACCCAGGACTATATACTCATCTAGTCAATGCCGAAGTATTATTCTTCCTTGTCCCATTAACCTTCACCTCTACCATAGATCCCATATCCGTCTTATCCATGTACTTCTGTTAAATGTTCAAATCAAACCTGCATTATCACTTCCGCTGGCAGCTCATTCCACATTCACACCACCCTCTGATCTGATACTTATTCATTGTCACCTTCTGTGCATTCATGTAGGCCAGAATTATGTGTATTTTTATGCCTCTCATGAAAATCAAAACCATGCAATTGCACAATAATCATTGTTGAATGTTTTACTTGATACCCTTTTTTAGTGTATTTTGATACCCCATTACTCCAGGACAGTTTCCCCAATGATTGTAACACACTAATGGATTTTTGGGCACTTGTCATGTACAGATATCCCACCCTGCAAAAACTCATTTCAGGGAGGTAGCACCACCACCCCCGCCCCCCGCAACCCCATATACCCCCCCCCCACCCCGCCGGTGGACCTCCATGGGTGTATGAAGACAGGATATACAGGATATATATGTATATATGTAAGGGGGTTTCGTCTCTTATGTTACCGTGTAGGCTAATTAAAATGGCTTCTTTGTTATGTTATACTTGGGAATGCTTCTTTGTTATGTTAAACGCTGAGAAAGTCCTTCCTGCTAGCAGTTTGTTGAATCACGCTACTGATAAGAAGATGTTATGAACCAATTGCGATACTTGTTATGTTTTTGGTGTATCTGTAAGATATTGTATGCGCAGGGTTTTGCGGCAGAAGGTGGGAGAGAGGGACAGAGGATGAACCAAGTGCTGTGATGTCCACTAACGGGGTCAGACCCCGAGGAGGGCGTTCGGCGAGGAGATGGAGACAGACTCGTGTGGAGCGTCTGGTCGACCACCGTTGTTGGTCCCAGGCGGCGGTCGAGGTGGTCCAAGGTGAAGAAGAAGGTTCCCGAGCTCCAACTATTTGTGCACGAAGAGATTGAACTTTGATAAGTGTGGTGCCTTTTATTTTCCTTTTATATTTTATTCTCTATTAATTATATAGTTCCAGTAATATCTATAAACTGTAAATCATTTAATCGTATCTGGTGTATTGTCTGTTATTTGGGCGGGGTGGGATACATCACACAGCATCCACACAAGCCATTACCCAGTTTGGCGGGGCCGAGGGCTGTTTCCCTAGACAACAGCAACCCTGAGGGTGGCCAGGGGAGCTACATGTGTGTGTGTGTGTGTGTGGTGTGTGTGTGTGCGCGCGCGCGCGCGAGGCCAAGTGTTTAATGCATTCGTCTAGTGATTTGAAGGTCGCTAGTTCGAGCCTTGACTGAGGCAGCGTGTGTGTCCTTGAGCAAGGCACTTAACCACATATTGCTCTGCGATGACACCAGTGCCAAACTGTACGGGTCCTAATGCCCTTCCCTTGGACAACATCGGTGGCATGGAGAGGGGAGACTTGCAGCATGGGCAACTGCTGGTCTTCCATACAACCTTGCCCAGGCCTGCGCCCTGGAAACCTTCCAAGGTGCAAATCCATGGTCTCATGAGACTAACGGATGATATTCCTTGTTGAGTATTTTGTTGGCGGTCTCAATGCTAATGGCTAAATGCTAATGCAAATAGCTTTTCTGTTTCTTTTGCAAACTTTCCTTGTACTGTGATGTGGCTTGCTTGGCAGATTTGAACATTTTGCCAGAAGTCTCAACCTCATAGCAGTCTGTGTCAATGAATTTGTTAATTTTGCAAGACATCAGATTCACAAGTGTTTTGTGAGACATCTGACTTCTGAATTCTGTCTTAATGTGACGCACCATGCTGAATGCCCTTTCTACATCACAATTAGAATTTGGCAGCACCAAAAGCAGCTTCATCAACTGGCAGAGCTCTTTGAATCTCAGCTGCCCTGTGCTCACAGATTTTACTTTGGACAGCTTCCCCCAGAACTCATCAACTGGCAAACTTTTGTAGTTTGGCACCAGTCCTCCAAGGTTAGTTGAGACATAATCCAGGACTTCCAAGTGGAGCTGTTCTCTTGCATCTGCCTTGATCACATTTGGAAATCTCTCTGCCAAAGTCAAAATCTGCTCTGGATTCACCTCATCTTGGCTCTCTGTATTGACCACTGATAGATTTTTCAAGATTTGGTCTCTCATTGGGAACTTCTCCAAGACTTTTTGAAAGCACCTGACATAAAATGCTTTGGCATCTTTGAAGAACTGCTTTGTCTTGTAAAGGGGGATCTCTTGTGCTTCCTCGCTTAGCAACTGCCTCCTTGCCAGGACAATGAAAGAGAGAGAGAGGTCGACTGTAAAGCCTGCCCACAGAGAAAACTGATAGATCTACTTAGCACAAAGAGAGACCAATCAGGATGCTCTCTTTCTCTCACTCTCTCACTACATCTTTGTCTGTCTGTTTCTCTCTCTCTCTCTCTCCCCCCCCCCCTCCCTCTCCTGCTCTCAAAAAAATCGATTTCCGGGATATTGTATATAATTTGCGAATGTCAGGGACCTGCTATCAATATGCGGAAGACTCCCAGAACTTCCAGGAGAGGTGGGATGTCTGCATGTAAAGAGCTTCAAGGGTTTTTGGCCTCAATGGCCTCTCTTCAGCCAGGACCATCTTGGCATGAGCTTCTGCAAACTGGGTTAACTGGTTTATGGTCAGCAATCAGAAGTATGAGTGGTGGATAGACAAGGTTGGGAAAACAACAGATTTGTGCTGTACAATGTCAGTGTATGTCTCCTCTAGAGAGGTTGAACTATCCAAGTGCTGAAATATGATCCCACTAAATCTGAGTTTGCATAGAAACAAACGCAGCATGGATGTCTGGATGGGGTGGCATGGTAGCGTAGTGGCTAGCGTAATACTTTACAGTGCCAGTGATAGGGGTTCAATTCCCGTCACTGTCTGTAAGGAGTTTGTACGTTCTCCCAATGACCTTCAGCAGCTCTGGATTGCCCCCACATTCCAAAGGCATACAGGTTAGGGTTGGTGAGTTGTGGGCATGCTATGTTGGTGCCAGAAGCATGGTGACACTTGTGGGCTGCCCTCAGTACAATCCTCAGATTGTGTTGGTCATTGACACAAACAACACATTTCACTGCATGTTTCAATGCGATGTGATGAATAAAGCTAATCTTTAAAAAAACAATGTTGGAGTCCTTACTGCAGCACCCATTGTGTGGCTTCTGTCCTGTGTGTTGTGCATGAGCGTTCACATGGAGCTGACTACTTCTGTAATGCTTTACTCCAGGCTCCATGCAAAGCCATGCGTAAGTTTGCAGTTGAAATCAGCATCACCCACACGACCTTACAGAAACCAGATTATGCTGTAAGCACCTTAATGTGTATGCTTTACAGTCTTCATCAATTCACTTCCACAAAGTAGTCCTTCAGTGAAATTGCTGGAGCTAGCCCGTGACCTAGACCTCTGGGGTGCTGACTTGTGTGCTGACCATTTCCACCAATCTAATTAAAAATCTCAACTCTAAATTTAGTCTACTAGATTTGGGGATCTGAGCTGGTGAAGATAACTTTAGATGGAGGTGCTACTGTGTCTTCTTATTCTTAGAGTCACAGAACACTACAATACAAAACAAGCCCTTTGGCCCAACTAGTCTTTGCCAAATTAATCTTTTCTGTAAGCTCCTTTAAAGATTAGCTTTATTTGTCGCATATACAATGAAATGTACAGTGAATGTGTCGTTTGCGTTAAATCAAATCAGTGAGGATTGTACTGGATATCCTGCAAGTGTCACCATGTTTCAGCTGCCAGCATCGTATGCCCACAATTCACTAACCCTAACCATATGTTTTTGGAATGTGAGATGAAATGGAAACACCCAGAGGAAACCCACATAGTTATGGGGAGAATGTACAAACTCCTTACAAGCAGTGGTGGGAATTGAGCCCCGACCAGTGATCACTGCTGTTATAAAGTGATGTGCTGTTACACAACCATGCTGCACCTTGCCACTTCTTGGCCCATGTGTGGTCAGATGAGAAGGCATAATGGCTTGGTCATGTTCAATGGAGACAGTAGATAACAGGAGCTTATTTTACTTCTTTTTAGGAGAGAGGAGTGTGTGGGATAAGTGGTGACGATATATGACAGATACAAATATATTTGAGCACACTATGGTTTTCAAATGATATCGATTGCTCCATTTGCTAGCCACCAACTCTATAATGGCTGAGCTTGTGCTTGCTGACTCTCTGTCCTCATTTTGTTGTGTCTTTTCCCAATCAGCTCCTGCAGGCACAGGCTGCATATAAGAGAGTGTTAATGAGTTATAAACTGTATAAGGTGGATGGGTAGCAAGAAATGCTTTTAAGATGCAAGATTCATTGATGAGTTTACCAAGATTGTTGCTGATGAAAATCTACAATGCAGATTGTTGATATACCTTACATAAAACCTTAAAAATGTAAAAGACAGATAGTGTAATGTAACCTTTTAATCAAAACATGGCATCATAGTTGGAGATTGAAAGCCTCCTGTTGTTTGCTGTTGTTCAACAGTTGATTAAGGTATTCTCCAGCTGCTGCTGTGCTGCGTTTGTTACCCTGCACACATTACATTTTCATTATATTAATGGTATGTAATAATTTTTACTGTTAAGTACATATGTGTAATTAACAAGTGTAAAACAAAGACCGCTTACTGGTAGCACATAAATTCAGAGTCGAAAATTACTGCGATCCCAAACTATGTCAATATATATTCCAAAATCCAAAAAAATCCGAAAACGGGAACACTTCTGGCCTAGGCATTTTGAGTAAGGGATACTCAACATATAATATTGGGCAGGAGATACAGGAGCCTTAGGTCTCACACCACCAGGTTCAGGAACAGTTATTACCCTACAGCCATCAGGCTCCTGAACTGGTATTGATAACATTACTCACCACAACTCTGATCTGATTGTACAACCTATAGACTCACTTTCAAGGACTCGACAATTCATGTTCTCTGTAATTTTTTTATTTGCATAATTTGTTTTCTGCGCATTGGTTGTTTGTCAGTCTTTGTTTATGTATGGCTTTTCGTAAATTCTACTGTATTTTTTATTTTCCTGTATATACCTGCAAGAAAATGTACCTCAAGGTAGTACATAGTAACATATATGCACGTTGATAATATATTTTCTTTGGCTTTGAACAGTGGTTTATGTTGGTGGTTAGCATCCGTTTGTGAAATAGATTCATAACCTGAATTAGCACAGCTTAGTTTAAAATGATAGATGTGAGTTATGAAATTCATTACTAGCTAGTTCAAATGAGCAGAATATTATTAGTGGTCGTTAGGTATTTGAATCTTTGCATGAGATGTATAGGATAAACTGGCATGAATTCCCCATGTCATTTGTGCATATTTTTATGTGTGAAAGAATTTCTGAGTCATTGATAATGTTAATAGTATTTCACTGCATGTCATAACTTTAACAGAAAGGACTGTGGACTACTGTTAATGAGCTGGATAGCACTGACTTAACCAAAAATGTTCTCTCTTTCAGATCATGAAAGTTACCTTGAACTTTCTTATCATGAAGCATTTGCACAAAGGTATTGCAAGGTATTTGTGGAAAATGCAGAAACGCAGAGGATTTTTGGAATTCTGGATGCATTTGCATTTATTCCCCCAAAAGATGATCAAATTGAAGACAACAGCAAGTTAACTCACTTCAAATATTGTAGTAACTCAAGTACCACAGAACCAAGGTGTAGTAAATAAAAAAAACAAGGGCTTGAAGTTTGTCCTTAGATTTCTAACCAACATTGCAATTTCACATCACATTAAGTACTGAAAAGTTCTTGTTCTTGTTTTCTTCTTGTTTTTCTGTTCTGTTGTATATCTAAAAGCATAATGTTCTCCCTGTTTATTTTCTCCCTTCATGTAATCAGTTGGTTTTTACAAAACATAACTCTAGCCAGTCATAATGAACACCTCATGCTAATACTGTCACAATGATTTGACCTGTAGAGTGAATTTCAAACAACTAAATTGGAACACAGTATAATACTACAAGTCCAGGTGTTGTTATGCATAGTATTTTAAATACAAGATTTTTAAATACACATAAAATGCTGGAGGAACTCAGCAGGTCATGAGTCTTGATGAAGGGTTTTGGCCCGAAACATTGACTGTTTATCCCTCTACACAGACACTGCCTGACCTGTTGAGTTCCTCCAGTATTTGTGTATGTTTCCTGGATTTCCAGTATCTGCAGAATCCCTGGTGTTTAAACAAAAAATGATTTCTTGCAGCCCATTGCTGCAACCGTGAAGTGATGTTTGGAATGAGAAAAGACAAAATTTAAAGATGTTACAGTGGGGAGTGCAAAGGTTCCCTTAACTTAAGTTTTAACTCTTCATCTCCCAACATGTCAAGGTCAATTCCAGATGTAGGAATTCACGTATTATAGGGAAAGAGAATTACTTTTTATAATTCTAATTCTAATTTTTAATTTATCTTTGATTTGATCAAAATATTAAAAATGATGACTTTTACATGAGAAGGGACTGAGAAATCCAATTATAACAATTTAATTTATTAGAAACTAATTAACAATAATTTGTTTAATTACCATTGTGTTAAAATACTACATTGAGGTTATACCATTTTCCCTGAATTAATAAATTTGCCACAAAGTTAACACTTATAATGTAGCATGTAATGGCTTTCAAAACATTCATTGGTCATGTTTTCATGTTTCTTCTGTTTGACTTGCAGGGCAAATGTTACAGTGGATTGTAAATCTCTCCTATTACTCTGTGGAGAGACAGGCTGTGGCAAGACAGCTATAATCTGCAACTGGCTGAAATACTTTCAGAGAAAAAATCCCAGTATCCTGGTACTATCTCACTATGTCGGCTGCAGTTCAGCCAGTTATGACATTATGTCCTTCATGAGGCGTTGTATTTTAAAACTACGTTTTGAATATTATGGTAATTATATCTTTCTTTAAAATCAGCAAATATTGTTCAGATTTATTCTTTGCCAGCATTTGCAAAGTTGAGTTATTCAATATTAGTTCATTCTCCATATCTATCTTCTGCTGCTTCTAAGCAACATACACAAAATGCTGGAGGAACTCAGCAGGCCAGGTGGAATCTATGAAAAAAAGTACAGTTGATGTTTTGGACCGAGACCCTTCATCAGGACTGGAAAAAAAAGATGAGCTGGGAAGTTGATTGGTGAAAGAGATACAGGGCTGGAGAAGGGGGACTCTGATAGGAGAGGATAGAAGGCCATGGAAGAAAGAAAAGGGGTAGGAACACCAGAGGGAGGTGATGGGCAGGTAAGGAGGTAAGGTGAGAGTGGGAAATGGGACTGGAGAATGGTGAAGGAGAAGTGGGTGCATTACTGATGTTCATGCCATCAGTTTGGAAGCTACCCAGATGGAATATAAGCTGTTGCTCCTCCAACCTGAGTGTAGCCTCATTCAGACAGTAGAGGAGGACATGGACGACATGACAGAATGGGAATGGGTAGTGGATTTAAAATAGGTGGCCACTGGGAGATCCCACTTTTTCTAGCGGATGGAGCGTAGGTGCTTGGTGAAGCAGTCTCCTAATCTACGTCGGGTCTCACTGATATACAGGAGGCCACACTGGGAACACTGGATAAGTGCCAGGAGGGAGATCAGTGGGGAGGGATGACTGGGCAAGGGAATCACGTAGGGAGCGATCCCTGTGAAAACAGAAAGTCAGGGGAGGGGAAAATGTGTTTGAAGGTGAGATCCCGTTGGAGATGGCAGAAGTTACGGAGAATTATGTGCTGGACGCAGAGGCTGGTGGGGAGGTAGGTGAGGACAAGAGGAGCCCTATCCCTGGTGGGGTTGCGGGAGGATGGGGTGAGGGCAGACGTGCGTGAAATGGAAGAGATGCGGTTGAGGGCAGAGTTGATGGTGGAGGAAAGGAAAAGCCTTTCTTTGAAGAAGGAGAATATCTCCTTAATTCTAGAATGAAAAGCCTCATTCTGAGAGCAGATGCAGCAGAGGCAGATGAATTGAGAGAAGGGGATAGCATTTTTACAAGTAACAGAGTGGGAAGAGATATAGTCCAGAGTCAGTGGGTGTATAATGGATATAGAGACAGATAGATTGAGGAAGGGGAGGGAAATGCCAGAAATGGACCAGGTAAATTTGAGAGCAGGGTGGAAGTTGGAGGCAAAGTAGATGAAGTCAAAGAGCTCCTCATGGGTGCAGGAAGCAGCGCCGATGCAGTCATCAATGTAGTGTGGAAAAAGTTGGAGAGTGATACCAGTGGAGGTTGGAACATAGACTGTTCCATGTAGCTGACAAAAAGGCAGGCATAGCTAGTACCCATGCGAGTGCCCATGGCTACACCTTTTTTTTTAGAAGGTGCTTCTAGATTGCATATATATTCAGTGGCCACTTTATTTTGTACCTCCTGTATGTTCATAGTCTTCTGCTGCTGTAGACCACCCACTTCAAGGTTCAACATGTGTGTTCAGAGATGCTTTTATGCACACCACAGTTGTAATGCATGGTTATTTGACTTACTATCACCTTCCTGTCAGTTTGAACCAGTCTGGCCATTCTCCTCTAATCTCTCTCATTAACAAGGATTTTTTTGTGTCTTGCAACATTCTCTGTAAACTCTAGAGACTACTGTGTGTGAAAATCCCAGGAAATCAGCAGTTTCTGAGATATTCAAACTACCTCATCTGGCAACAACAATCATTTCACGGTCAAAGTCACTTAGATCATATTTCTTCTCCATCCGGGTGTTTGGTCTGAACAACAACTGAACCTCTTGACTATGTCTGCATGCATTGAACTGCTACCATATGACTCAAGTTGAAGTTCAAGTTTAATTGTCATTTAACCATCCATGAATGCCAAATGACAGTGTTATTCTGGAGCCAAGATGTGAAACAACAGTACCAACAGTCATACACAGCAGAATGCCACATAAGACACATATAAGATAGCAAGCACCTAAAAGATATCAGTAAAATACAGTCACACAAAAATATAGTTTAAGGCCCTGAGTCCACGAAAATTGCAGCAGTTTGCAGTCGAACACAAGATGTTACTGATGCGATGGGAGATGAGTACCTCCATACAATAGCTTTCACTAAACAGGTAGTGCTGAGCAAACTTCAGGGCCTGAAGATAGATAAGTGCCCTGGTCCTGATGGAATACATCCCAGGGTACTGAAAGAAATGGCAGAAGTTATAGCAGAGGCTTTGGTAATAATTTATCAAAATTCTCTGGATTCTGGGCAGGTCCCAGCAGATTGGAAGACAGCGAATGTCACGCCACTGTTCAAAAATGATGTAACGTCTGTAGTTGGGAAAATGCTTGAAGCTATCATTAAGGAAGAAATAGCGAGGCATCTGGAAAGAAATGGATCCATCAGGCAGATGCTGCATGGATTCAGCAAAGGCATGTCCTGTTTGACAAATTTACTGGAGTTCTTTGAGGATGTAACAAGCGTAGTGGATAGATGGACGTTATTTATTTGGATTTCCAGAAGGTGTTCAATAAGGTGCCGCATAAAAGATTTATCCATAAGATAAGGGTGCATAGAGATGGGGATGATGTATTAGCATGGATAGGGGATTGGTTAACCAATAGAAAGCAGAGAGTTGGGATCCATGGGTGTTACTTTGGTTGGCAATCAGTGGTGAGCAGTGTGCCACAGGGGTTGGTGCTGGGTCCGCAACTGTTCACGATATAAATTAATGATCTGGAAGAGGGGACTGAGTATAGTGTACCTAAGTTTGCTGATGATACTACATTGAGTGAAAAAGCAAATTGTGCAGAGGATACAGCAAGTCTGCAGAGAGAAATGGATAGGTTAAGTGAGTGGGCAAGGGTCTGGCAGATGGAGTACAGTGTTGGAAAATGAGAGGTCATCCACTTTGGAAGGAAAAATCGAAGAGCAGATTATTATTTAAATGGTAAAAAATTGCAGCCATGCTGCTGTGCAGCGGGACTTGGGAGTGCTTGCGCATGAATCACAAAAAGGCTATCGAGAAGGCAAATGGAATGTTGTCCTTCATTGCTAGTGGGATTGAATTTAAGAGCAGGGAGGTTATGCCACAACTGTTCAGGGTAATGGTGGGGCCGCAACTGGAGTACTGCTTGCAGTTCTGGTCTCCTTACTTGAAGAAGGATATACTGGCTTTGGAGGTGGTTCAAAGGAGGTTCACCAGGTGGATTCCAGAAATGAGGGGTTTAGACTAAGAGGAGAGATTGAGTTGCCTGGGACGTTACTCACTGGAATTCAGAAGAATGAGAGGAGATCTTATAAAAATGTAAAATTATGAAAGGGATAGATAAGATAGAGGCCGGAAAGTTGTTTCCACTGGTAGATGAGATTAGAACTAGGGGACATAGTCTCAAGATTCGGGGGAGTAGATTTAGGATGGAGATGAGGAGGAACTGCTTTCCCCAGAGACTGGTGTATCCGTGGAATTCTCTGCCCAATGAAACAGTGGAGGCTACCTCAGTAAATATATTTAAGGCAAGGTTGGATAGATTTTTACATAGTAGGGGAATTAAAGGTTATGGGGAGAAGGCAAGTAGGTGGAGATGAGTCCATGGACAGATCAGCCATGATCTTATTGATGGCAGAGCAGGCTTGACAGGCTGGATGGGGTATTTCTGCTCCTATTTCTTATGTTCTTGTGGCTTGTCTTCTGCTGAGTGAGAACTGAGGGTGGGGGGGGGGCAGCAATGACTCCAGCTTGGATGCTGTGCCACACTGCCCCCAGCACTCCAGTTGAGTGTACCGACTCAGATGTCTCTCTCCCGGGCGGCTGTAAATATTCGACACCACGGCTTGAGGCCTAGTTCTGCCTATGACTGAGGCCATGCAGCTCCAGTGCCATCCGCCCCTGCTGTCCATCAATAAATCAATGAATTGGACTTGCAGCATTCCACATTAGCATTGTCCAACAGGGTCTTGTGATCACAAGAAAAGTGACTAAGGCATGCTGTTAGGCTGCACACTGCCTTCACGCACCAACTCCTCCGATGCCTCCCTGACACAGGCAGCAGCACAATCTGCATCAAGCCCAGCTCCTTCAGTTTTGTGTATCTGCAAATGAGTAACTTGCTGATGTGGTAGACCTGCAGAACTTTAAGTTCTTAATGTCTAGTGGGGTCTTGTGATCATAAAAAATATATTTAAAAAATAGCATCTTTGGTTTGCCCTGTAGAAGCCACTGCAACTGAGCATGCTGCCATTGGTTGATATTTGCATTAATGAGCAGGTGTACTTGTGTACCTAATAAAATGGCCACTGAGTGTACTTGTAAACAGGGAGCGTATTTAACAAGATCCCCAAAATAGATGATAACATTTATTAATGATCACCGTGAACAAAGAATTGCACGGGTTACTCACTTAGCACATTATTGCAAATGTACTCAAAAAGGAAGTGATTTCTCCATTACCGGAAGTAGTAATTGTAGTAATCTTATCCTGTAGACATTGCATTTCCTTTAGTTGACAGTGGAAACCTACATTGGTAAATTTTAGTCACGTCTTATTTCAGATCTGCAATGAACACAAAGTCAAGGTAGTAATATACTGTTCAACATTTTGATATGCATAGGACACAGATCTGAAATTTTCATTTGTTATTAAGGGATCCAACTCTTGTTTCAGAACTGATGTGATGTATTGACTCCAGTCTTGAAATGCAGGAGTACATGTGGAGAACCAGCAATCCTTAGCTAGTCCTTAGATACATCTTGCTTAACTTGGTAGGACTGTTTGTGCGTCTCTGACAATAACCTGTCACCCCAGTTAACATTTCAGCTTTGACCCTTGCCCTCCAGTAGCGATAGTATTCCAATTGGCTATAGATTGGAGTCAGTATTAAAATATACCAGCCTCCTACAGAGGTCACTGTCAGAATTAGGTTTAATATCACTTACATATTTTTTAAATGTGTTTGTTTTGTAGCAACAGTACAATGCAATACCTAAAAAGCCTATAAATGACAAAAAATACGTATATACGGATATTAAATTAACTAAGTAGTGCAAAAAGAGAGCAAATCAAAGTCTGCTTCAGTCTCACATTTCTAGTTCTTTGGGTTAAAATCAGGTAAGGATTAGAAAGATAGGGAGTGCATTTTTTTCTGATTAAGAACAACATCTGATGTCAGCTCATTTATACGTTAACATGAAGTGATGCATAATGAATATGAAACATTTTTATAATTGGATTTCAGGAGCTGAAGATCACCCCAGTGCTTTCAGTGAGAACCCTACGGATACGTGGATATTTCAAATGATCCATGAAGCCTTTGTGGCATCAATTGGTTTGAAGCCATGTGTACTGGTGATAGATGGGGCTGACAGACTAAGTGGGACCCGTGGGTTGACAGCACAGCAGGTATAATGATAATCATTAATAATAAAATCCAGAATAAAGAGGTATTTGTAAATGTGAAAACTAAATCCAACAATTCATAGTAGTTCAAAGTTCTCTAAGAATGCATGAGTTTGGTATTTTCCAGCCAAAATAGAAAAATGAAATTAGAATGGAAAATGCTCAGCAGGAGCAGGAGCAACAGCATCTGTGGAGAGAAAAAAACAGAGTTACAATTTCAAAGGCATGTTTTAAGTTGCAGTGAAGGGGGACAGTAGGGATGTGGTGGCTGGGAACAACAAGGTGAAGAGGGTGGTAGGGTGAAGAGAGAGGTGCTAGGGTGAAGAGTAAGAGAATCTGGACGAGGTAGATGCCATGTGAAGGCTTGTTAATGGGAGTTAATACTCTTGAGGGAGATAAAGTGGAGAAAGAAAGAAAGAAAAAGACAGTGCTGGAACTCTGAGGTGCAGAACACAGCAGCTGCAAGAAACCTGAAACCTGTTCTCTTTAGAACAGAGGTAAGGAGGAATTTTTTTTAGCCTGAGAATAGTAAATCTGTGGAATGCTCTGCCACAGACTGTGGTGGAGCCAAGTCTGTGTGTATATTTAAGGTGGAAGTTGATCATTTTCTGATCAGTCAGGCCATCAAAGGATATGGCGAGAAGGCAGATGTTGAGTAGGATCCAGGATCAGCCATGATGGAATGGCAGAGTAGACTCGATGGGCTGAATAGTCTAATTCTGTTCCTATGTCTTATGGTCTTATAAAGAAAATGGTGGAAAAGCCCAGGAGGTTAGGCAGATTATAGGGAGAAGGAAAGATAATGGGATAGAGAGGGAAAGTAAATGGGCCAAATTCTGCTCCTATGTCTTATCTGTGATGAGAGGAAAATAAAATTAATCTACAGGTTGACAGCTTCATACAAGAACAGACTTGAAACTGAAAAGCATAAAACTACAGCTACTCAAAGTCTGAAATGATACCAGCAAATGCAGGAAGCATTCAATAGGACAGGCAACCTCCACCCCAACTTCGTCTCCCCATCACAAAATCTTGTGGACCTGAAATGCCAACAAAACCCACCCTTTTTCCTGCTCCATCAACATAATCTCTTGATTTTGTCAGTCTCTTCCAATACTAATCAAATTTTGAAGTAAATTTATTATCAAAGTACATATATGATTGTGTAGCCAGGTTTCCATCGAACTCAGTACTGTATATAAGTTTGCTGATGACACAACAATTGTAGGCCCTATCTCGGGCAATGATGAGTTTGAGTACAGAGAGGAAATTAAGAACCTGATGGCATGGTGCGAAGACAATAACCTATCCCTCAACGTCAGCAAGACGAAGGAATTGGTTGTTGACTTCAGAAGGAGTAGCGGACCGCACTACCCAATTTACATCGGTGGTGCACAAGTGGAACAGGTCAAAAGCTTTAAGTTCCTTGGGGTCAATATCACAAATGACCTGACTTGGTCCAACCAAGCAGAGTCCACTGCCAAGAAGGCCCACCAGCGCCTTTACTTCCTGAGAAAACTAAAGAAATTTGGCCTGTCCCCTAAAACCCTCACTAATTTTTATAGATGCACTGTAGAAAGCATTCTTGTAGGGTGCATCACAACCTGGTATGGAAGTTGTCCTGTCCAAGACCGGAAGAAGCTGCAGAAGATTGTGAACACAGCCCAGCACATCACACAAACCAATCTTCCGTCCTTGGACTCACTTTACACCGCATGCTGTCGGAGCAGTGCTGCCAGGATAATCAAGGACGTGACCCACCCAGCCAACACACTTTTTGTCCCTCTTCCCTCCGGGAGAAGGCTCAGGAGCTTGAAGACTCGTACGGCCAGATTTGGGAACAGCTTCTTTCCAACTGTGATAAGACTGCTGAACGGATCCTGACCCGGATCTGGGCCGTACCCTCCAAATATCCGGACCTGCCTCTTCGTTTTTTTTGCACTATCTTACTTTCCCTTTTCTGTTTTCTACTTAGATTATGAAGACACGCCGTCCTCTTTTATTGTCACTTAGTAATGCCTGCATTAAGAAATGATACAATATTTCCTCTGGTGTGATATCACAAAACACAGGACAGACCAAGACTGAAAAAAAAACTAACAAAACCACATAATTTATGATTTATAATTTAAATTTTTAATATTTACTATCAATTTGTAATCCAGGGAGCACGAAGCGCAGAATCAAATATCGCTGTGATGATTGTATGCTCTAGTATCAATTGTTTGGTGACAATAAAGTAAAGTATATGTCACCATACACTATCCCAAGAGTTAGTTCCTCTTTCCTGCCCATTATAATGGAAGATTGCGGAGGCTAGGCCTACAGTACAGACTATGTGTGAATAAGATTACTGGTTTTCATACACACATTGCTTTGAATGTTGATACATTTGAATATTGAATCTTTGCTCAAAACCAGCATAGCTCCCTGCCTCAATGTTTTGTGTTTTGCTGATTTTAAAAAATATATATATATTTTTAAAAGATTTATGAAAAGTTAGAAAAACAGCATTGTGTTGCATATTTGCAAAAGGTTGTTGTTAATCAAGATCAAGTTTATTGTTGTTATATCATGCACAAACATGTTATAAATACCATGAAAACTAGCATCTTGCAGCAGCAATGTAGTACATTGCAAGATGAGAACAAACATAAGTTAACATAAATTAATATAAATTATACATAACTTACACGTGTGAAAATAAACATAATAACACTAGTTTCAGTATTTTATGTGGCTGTTGTCTCTACAGGTAAAGGAATTTTCATGGATTCCACAACTTCTCCCAGCTGAGTGTAGACTTATTGTAACCACGGTCTCTTCCAGCATTTCCTATGTATCACTGAAAAAACATCCAGATGTAAAGGTGGTGCATATTTCCAGTACACCTGACTATAAAGCACAAGTCTGTATTTTGCAGAAACATCTTGCTAGGCCCCACAAAGAAGTAAGTGAGAGCCAAATCCAAAACATTGTGAGTAGAAAACTGAGTTCCTTTCCACTAGTGTTGGTTATTTTGGCTAATGAACTCCGAGTATGTGAACCATTTAGAAATGAGACTGAATGCCTAGATGAATACCTTGAATGTCAGACTATTCGGGAGCTGTGGACAGCTGTGCTAAGGCGATGGATTGAAGACTATGGTTGGACTTCTAATACTGTAACAACGAGCAGTGGAAAAAACACCTCTCTTTCCAATTTACCTAATTCCTCCAGCTCAGGTTAGATTCTGTATTTTGTATTTTATGTATTCTGTACAACAATGAAACTCTGCAAAACAAATAAATACCATTTGGAAAGCTAATGCCATAATGCCCACAGTTAGTGTAATGAAGCTGTGATATGTTATTTTACACTAAATATATGCCTTTGATCTAGAACATAGAACACAAAACAGTACAGCACAGTACAGGCCTTTCAGCTCACAATGCTTGTGCTGACCTTTTAACCTATTCAATCTAATGCTTTCCTCCCACATTGCTGTCAGGTTTTTTTTTCATTCATGTACCTATCTAAGTGTCTCTTAAATGTTCCTAAGGTACCTGTCTCTACCACCACCCCCAGCAGTGCGTCCATGCATTTACTGCTCTCTGTGTTAAAAAAAAATGACCTCTGGCCTTCCCACTATACCTTCCTCCAATCACCTTAAAATTATGGCCTCTCTTATTGTCCGCTGGCTGTTCACTCTATCTATGCCTCTTGTACACGTCTATCAAGTCATCTCTCATCCTTACTTGCTCCAAAGAGAAAAACCCAGCTCGCTCACCCGTTCCTCATAAGATGCACTTTCTAATCCAGTCAGCATCCTGGTAAATCTATTTTGTTTTATGGGTTACCCTGAAAGTCAGATTCAGATCTGAGCAGGAACAATGGTAAGGATTTTCCACTTGCTTTTGGTAGCTATTGGTCACGTTATTGAACAGACATGAAATAGGGTGGATTTTTTCCCCCAAGAATGTCAGCCCAAAGTTTTCCCTATGAGCATTCCAGCCAGTCAATGGACCAAATCTGATTCTATGGGAAGTGGAGAAGTCCAAGCCAAAAGTATCACCAGACAAAAACAGAAGTACCATCAACCTAAAAAGAGAAAGTAGCAAGCTACCCATGATATAAAGTAGCTCTTTTGCAAAACTTCTACATGGAACTCAAGAATCCACTACACCTAGTGGAAAACGGCAATGGCTATCAGAAAGATAACTGATAACCTGTACATTGAACCAACCAGGAAATTGCCAATACATCCAAGTTTAATCTGGGAATGAGTTTTTAAATTGCTAAAATTGACCCCTTGTCTTCAGAACCATATTGTTTCATTGCACGATTCAAAGAACATCAGGACTTGTTGGTATTCTGTGGAACTTTATATAGTATTCTTCTATGACAGCTTGACAGAGCAGACAAAAGCTTTATGCTCCTCAGAGAGTTGTGAGTCTCTAGAATTATCTGAGAAATCTGTGGAATTCGGTAACATAGAGAGTTGTGAATCTTGAATTCTTTAATAGGGAGAATTGTGAATCACAGGAATTGCGAGAGAGAGAGAGAGAGAGAGAGAGAGAGAACACTGAATCTAAAATTCTCTAATAGAGTTGTGAATCTCTATAATTCTCTGATGGAGAGAGTTGTGAATCACTAGAATTCTCTAATAGAATTGTGAATCTGGAATTCTCTGAGTGACAAAGTTGTGAATAGCTGGAATTCTCTAACGGAGAGAGAGTTGTGAATCCCTGGAATTCTCTAACAGAAGGAGTTACAGGAGGTGGATTCATGGAATATATTTAGAGCAGAGGTTGGCAGACATTTAAAGTATAAATATCTGCTAGCCCAAAACATACTATGCTTGGACTATCTATGCCCTTGCAGTTTTCTGGGACTCTTAGACCCCTTCCATATTTTGTGGTTAACAGCAAAGGTTAGCTTGTGGCATTATTTCACCCATTTACCTATACAGTATTGTCAAAATAAATACAATTTTATTAAAAATGGTTACACTTAGGTAGACGTCTACTATTTTTATTATTTCATTCTCTGGGCATTGTTGGCAAGGCTAGCATTTATTCGCTCTTCTCTAATTACCTTTGAGAAGGTGGTGGTAAGACACCTACATGAAATACTTCAATCCTTCTAGTGAAGCTATACCCTCGGTACTATTGGGTGGGCAGTTCCAATATTTAGATCCCACAACGATGAAGGATCAGCAATTATTTCCAAATCAGAATGGTGTGCGATTTGGAGGGGAACCTGCAGGCAGAGGTGTCTTCTACTATTATCCTTCTTGGTGATAGAAGACGGGGTTTATGGGCATTGTCAGAGTAGCCTGGCCAATTAACTACAGTGCATTTTGTATATAGCACATACTGCAGCCACTGCATGCATATGATGGAGGGAATAAATGGTTAGAATGCCGATTGGGTGATAATTTCCCAGACTGGAATTGTGCTTTCCTTGAGGAAGACTTACCTGGACAATTTTCTACATTATTGGGCAGATGCCAATGTTGTTTTGGAACAATTGAGTTAGTCTTAGAGAGCAGGTATACTCTACCAGCACAAAAGTTGTCTAGTCCTGTTGCCTTTGCTCCACCCGGTAATCTCAGTCATTTATTATGTACAGTAAATCAAATTGGCTGGGTTCTGTGTTGGTGAGGGTCTTGGGAGGAAGAGAGAGGGATGCAGTTTCATAGTAATAATATTGGGTTATATGTCTTATATTCGTGTTAACATAGATTAAAGGTGATCAAGTTGAAGTGGGTAAGATGACAAAAGTAGATAATAGGGTCAATAGAGAAAATCTATTTAGAAACAGAAAAATAGAAAACCGACAGCACAATACAGGCCCTTCGGCCCACAATGCTGTGCTAAACATGTACTTACTTTAGAAATTACCTAGGGTTACCCATAGCCCTCTATTTTTCTCAGCTCCTTGTGCCTATCCAGGAGTCTCTTAAAAGACCCTATCGTATCCGCCACCACCACCATTGCCGGCAGCCCATTCCAGTCACCAGTCTCTGCATAAGTAACTTACTCCTGACATCTCCTCTGTACCTACTTTCAAGCACCTTAAAACTGTGCCCTCTCGTGTTAACCATTTCAGCCCTGGGAAAAAGCCTCTCATCATCTTATACACCTCTATCAGGTCACCTCTCAATCCTCCGCCGCTCCCAGGAGAAAAGGCTGAGTTCACTCAACCTTTTCTTATAAGGCATGCTCCCCAAGCCAGGCAACATCCTTGTAAATCTCCTCTGCACCCTTTCTATAGTTTCCACATCCTTCCTGTAGTGGGGCGACCAGAGCCGAGCACATTATTCCAAGTGGGGTCTGATCAGGGTCCTATATAGCTGTAACATTACCTCTCGGCTCTTAAACTCAATCCCATGGTTGATGAAGGCCAATGTACCATATGCCTTCTTAACCACAGAGTCAAACCTGCACAGCAGCTTTGAGTGTCACACTTATCTGGGTTGCACTTCATCTGCCACTCCTCAGTCCAGTTTTGTATCCTATTGATGTCCCGCTGTAACCTCTGACAGCTCTCCACACTATCCACAACACCCCCAACCTTTGTGTCATCAGCAAATTTACCAACCCATCCCTCCACTTCCTCATCCAAGTCATTTATACAAATCACCGAGAGAAAGGGTCTAGAATAGATCCCTGAAGTACACCGCTGGTTACCGATCTCCATGCAGAATATGACCCATTTACAATCACTCTTTGCCTTCTGTGGGCAAGCAAATTCTGGATTCACAAAGAAGGGCCCCCTTGGATTCCATGCCTCTTTACTTCCTCAATAAGCCTTGCATGGAGTACCTTATCAAATGCCTTGCTAAAATCCATATACACTACACCTACTGCTCTACCTTCATCAACGTGTTTAATTACATCCTCAAAAAATTCAATCAGGCTTGTAAAGCATGATCTGCCTTTGATAAAGCCATGCTGATTATTCCTAATCATATTATGCCTCTCCAAATGTTCCTAATTCCTGCCTCTCAGGATCTTTTCCATCAACTTAGCAACCACTGAAGTAAGACTCACTGGTCTATAATTTCCTGGGCTGTCTGTACTCCCTATCTTGAATAAAGGAACAACATCTGCAACCTTCCAATCCTCTGGAACCTCTCCTGTCCCCACTGATGATGCAAAGATCATTGCCAGAGGCTCAGCAATCTCCTCCCTCGCCTCCCACAGTAGCCTGGGGTACATCTCGTCTGGTGCTGGAGAATTATCCAACTTGATGCTTTCCAAAAGCTCCAGCACATCCTTTTTCTTAATGTCTGTATGCTCAAGCTTTTCAGTCCACTGCAAGTCATCCCTACAATCGCCAAGATTCTTTTCTGTAGTAAATACTGAAGCAAAGTATTCATTAAGTACCACTGCTATCTCCTCTGGTTCCATACACACTTTTCCACTGTCACACTTGATTGGTCCTATCCCCTTACATCTTATCCTCTTGCTCTTTACATACTTGTAGAATACCTTGGGGTTTTCTTTAATCCTGCTCCTCAAGGGCTTCTAATGGCCCCTTATGGCTCTCCTAATTTCATTCTTCAGCAACTTCCTGCTAGCCTTATGATCTTCTAGAACTCTATGATTAACTAGTTTTTTGAACCTTTCGTAAGCTCTTCTTCTTGACTAGATTTACAGCAGCCTTTGTGCACCATGGACCCTGTACCTTACCATCCTTTCCCTGTCTCATTGGAACGTGCCTACGCAGAATGCCACGCCAATGTCCCCTGAACATTTGCCATATTTCTGCTGTACATTTCCCTGGGAACATCTGTTCCCAATTTATGCTTCCCAGTTCCTGCCTGATAGCTTAATATTTCTCCTTACTCCAATTAAACACTTTCCTAACTTGTCTTTTCCTATCCCTCTCCAATACTATGGTAAAGGAGATAGAATTGTGATCACTATCTCCAAAATGCTCTCCCACTGAGAGATCTGACACCAATACCAGATCAAGTACAACCTCTCTTCTTGTAGGTTTATCTACATACTGTGTCAGGAAATCTTCCTGAACACACCTAACAAACTCAGCCCCATCTAAACCCATTGCTCTAGGGAGATGCCAATCAATATTTGGGAAATTAAAATCTCCCAACTCGACAACCCTGTTATTATTACACCTTTCCAGAATCTGTCTCCTTATCTGCTCTTCTATGTCCCTGTTACTATTGGGTGGTCTATAAAAAACAACCGGTAGAGTTATTGATCCCTTCCTGTTTCTAACTTCCACCCACAGAGAGTCAGTAGACAATCCCTCCATTACTTCCTCCTTTTCTGTAGCCGTGATACTATCTCTGATCAGCACGCCCCCACCTCTTTTGTTTCCCTCCCTGTCCTTTCTGAAACATCTGAAGCCTGGCACTTGAAGTAACCATTCCTGCCCCTGAGCCATCCAAGTCTCTGTAATGGCTACAACATCATAGCTCCATGTGCTGATCCACGCTCTAAGCTCATCTATTTACTGGTCCTGGGGTTCATATCGAAGGAAATTCATAGAATTAGATCTCGGGCAACTCTGATGACTGAAAACATTTCTTTACATAAAGAATAATGGAAATCTGGAATTTCCACTCCACCAACAGTGGGCAGTGATGAGGTAAATTCAGAATTTAGCAAGCAGGACCATAAACCAAAAGACTATAAGACATTGGAACAGAATTAGGCCATTTTGTCCATCAAGTCTGCTCTGCCATTCAATCATGACTGATTTATTTTCCCTCTCAACCCCTTTTTCCTGACTTCTCCCCATAACCTTTGACACCCTTACTAATTAAGAACCTATCAATCTCAACCTTAAATATACCCAATGACTTGGCCTCCACAGCCACTGTGGCAATGAATTCCACAGATTCACTGGCTAAAGAAATTCCTCTTCATATCTGTTTCTACTTTGAGTCTGTGTCCTCTGGTCCAAGACTCTTGCACCAATGGAAACATCATCTTCTAGATCCTTTTTCATCATCTCCACATTCACTCTATTTAGATCTTTCAATATTTATAGGTTTCATTAAGACTCCCCCCTTCATTCATCCAAACTCCAGCGAGTACAGGCCTGAAGCCATCAAACACTCTGTGTTTTGTCTTTTCTGATTTGGGCATTGTTATGTTATCTCTAATCACTGGATCTCACTAAGTGTGAATTCACAGCTGTTGATTGCTCATTAATACATTGTTAAGCAATTACCTTTCATCATCAGGGTGGCCATTTATATCGTTTGTACAGTTCAGCTAGTTAGAAGCAATTTGTTGGAAGTCGAGGGAGTTTTGATCAGTGAATTTACCTTTCATGAGAATGCTGAGAAGTACTGTCTTTTTACACAGCTCCTTGTGTACTGTAATATGTTGGCGATTCATAAAACCGTCTATAACTATAGCTACACTGGGTCTGGAAATAGCTATCTGTCTAGCTTGAGAAACAGGGAAACCTCTTGACTGAGGATAGAATTCTCTGCATACACTAAACGTTTAAAGCAACACTCACAACACGCTGGAGGAGCTCAGCAGGTCGGACAGCATCCGTGGAAACGATCACTCAATGTTTCGGGTCCTGACGAAGGGTTCTGGCCTGAAACGTTGACTGATCGTTTCCATGGATGCTGCCTGACCTGCTGAGTTCCTCCAGCGTGTTGTGAGTGTTACTTTGACCCCAGCATCTGCAGAGTATTTTGTGTTTATTAAACGTTTAAATCCTGGGATCACTCTTGTAAATATCCTCTGAACTCTCTCCAATGGCAGCACATCCTTTCTGATATTATGGGGCCCAATTTTGTTAGAATTAAATGTTGTGGAACCAAGGCAAATTAAAAGCAGATTAGCTGTGATCTAATTGAAAGTCAAAGTAGATTTGAAGAGCTGATTAGCCTACTTTTATGTGTGTAGCCTATTCATAATGCTGAAATAGAGTACCTCTGGGGCATGGCATCACAAAGTTTATCACCTTTAAGGAAAATCTACTTTAAGAATTAGAGATCTGCACCTGTTGTAATCTTCACTGACATTTATCCTACTGACTGATGTTTCTTTATTCTTTTTGTATTTATTACAGGAATGAGTGGATGGGTAGTTGATACCCTCTGTCTCCTTAGTATATCACGTTGTGGATTAGCTGAAGAAGACATCCATCAGCTTCTAAGGTGTCTTGGTTACAATGAGGCAGACAAGGTCAGCAGCTATGACTGGAACCTTTTCCGCGCTGCATCCATTGAGTGGATACAGGAAAGGCCAGATGGACTGTTGAATTTCACCCACCATTCCATACAGGATGCTGTGGGATATTTCCTGCTAGGTAAAATATGCATCTGCTAAAATTGAAGATGAACATTAAAATCTTAGAGCCATATTTCATTTGCATTATCTACAATGAAAATTTAAAGTACCTTAATTGCAGTCCAACAATTCTACTTCATTTTGATATTGCATAATGAAGTGATGACCAGTTCTGTAGAATATTATGCAGAATTAGCATCTGTAGCAACTGTAATGTAATATGGCATTAGAAAATTAATCAGAATCAGGTTAACATCATTGGGATTTGACATGGCATGTTGTTTTGTGGCAGCAATGCATTGCAATACATAATAAAAAACTATAAATTACATTAAGATATATATATGTGTGTGTTAGGGTGGTGGGGATAAGCTTCAAAGATTTCAAAGGTACATTTAATATCAGAGAAATGTATGCAATATTCATCCTGAAATGCTTTTTCTTGGAAACCATCCATGAAAACAGAGGAGTGCCCCCAAAGAATGAATGACAGTTAAATGTTAGAACCGCAAAGTCCCCCCCGCTTCCCTCCCTCCCACGCGTAAGCGGCAGCAAGCAACAATCCCCCGTCTCCCCACCGGCAAAAAAGAGCATCAGCACCTGCCACCGAGCACTCAAACATGAGCAAGGCAACAGCAAAAACACAGACTTGCAGTACTCCAAAGACTGCATTGTTCATCCAGCATTTGCCATACCACAGGCTCTCTCTCTCCCTAATCAGGGAGAAAGAGGTGTCCCTGTTTCACAGCGAGAGGGGAGACATAACAAACAACTCGCTGGTTTATGATGTTAAACGTCCATTGTGTCACTTTTTCCGAGCTCTGTGCCCAAAGATCTTGGGTCTGTGGGCACACAGCCTTAGATCCTCCATCTCTCATGACACACCAGCCTTTTGCTCAGACACCGACCTCCAATGCCCCCCCGCCTCCGTCTCCAGAGCCTTGACTAATCTTCTGGAATTTTTTGAGGATGTAACTATGAAAATGGACAAGGGAGAGCCAGTGGATGTAGTGTATCTGGACTTTCAGAAAGTCTTTGATAAAGTCCCACATAGGAGATTAGTGGGCAAAATTAGGGCACATGGTATTGGGGGCAGAGTACTGACATGGATTGAAATTGGCTGGCTGACAGAAAACAAAGTGTAGCGATTAACGTGTCCCTTTCGGAATGGCAGGCGGTGACCAGTGGGGTACCGCAGGGTTCAGTGCTGGGACCGCAGCTGTTTACAATATATATTAATGATTTAGATGAGGGAATTAAAAGTAACATTAGCAAATTTGCCGATGACACAAAGCTGGGTGGCAGTGTGAAATGTGAGGAGGATGTTATGAGAATGCAGGGTGACTTGGACAGGCTGGATGAGTGGGCAGATGCATGGCAGATGCAGTTTAATGTGGATAAATATGAGGTTATCCACTTTGGTGGTAAGAACGGGAAGGCAGATTATTATCTAAATGGAGTCAAGTTAGGAAAAGGGGAAGCACAACGAGATCTAGGTGTTCTTGTACATCAGTCACTGAAAGCAAGCATGCAAGTACAGTAGGCAGTGAGGAAAGCTAATGGCATGCTGGCCTTCATAACAAGGAGAATTGAGTATAAGAGCAAAGAGGTCCTTCTGCAGCTGTACAGGGCCCTGGTGAGACCACACCTGGAGTACTGTGTGCAGTTTTGGTCTCCAAATTTGAGGAAGGACATTCTTGCTATTGAGGGAGTGCAGCGTAGGTTCACAAGGTTAATTCCCGGGATGGCGGGGCTGTCATATGTCGAAAGATTGGAGCAACTGGGCTTGTATACTCTGGAATTTAGAAGGCTGAGGGGATCTTGTTGAAACATATAAGATTATTAAGGGATTGGACACGCTGGAGGCAGGAAGCATGTTCCCGCTGATGGGTGAATCCAGAACCAGAGGCCACAGTTTAAGAATAAGGGTAGGCCATTTAGAACAGAGTTGAGGAGAAACTTTTTCACCCAGAGAGTGGTGGATATATGGAATGCTCTGCCCCAGAAGGCTGTGGAGGCCAAGTCTCTGGATGCTTTTGTCAGGAGGTTTCGATTTTTATGTTACTGCGGAGGCTAATTAAAATGGCGTCTTTGTTATGTTAATCTGGGGAATGCGGCTTTGTTGTGTTAAACACTGAGAAAGTTTGCGCTAACAATTTGTTTTTGGTTTAGAGTCTGATAAGAGAGTGCTATTAACCAATTGGGATAGTTGTTATGGGTTTGGTGTATTTGAAGATACCGTATGCGCGGGGTTTTGGGGCAGAAGGCGGAAGAGCGAGACAGAGGATGGACCAGGTGCTGTGAGTCCGCTAACGGGGTTGGACCCCGAGCGGGACGGAGACGGACTCGTGAGGAGCGTCTGGTCAACCACCGTTGTTGGTCCCAGGTCGAGGTGGTCTGAGGGGGTCTCAGGGTGAAGAAGAAGGTCCTTGAGCTCCAACCGTTTTTGTGCACGAAGAGATTGAACTTTGATAAGTGTGGCGCCTTTTATTTTCCTTTTATATTTTATTCTCTTTTAATTATATAGTTCCAGTAATATCTATAAACTGTAAATCATTTAATTGCATCTGGTGTATTGTCTGTTATTTGGGCGGGGTGGGGTACCTCACACAGCATCCACACAAACTAATTATCCAGTTTGGCGGGGCCGAGGCTGTTTCCCTAGACGACAGCGAGCCGAGTGACCCTGAGGATGGCCAGGGGGGGGCTACATTGTGTGGGCTTTGTCCGAAATTGAGTCTGCTGGTATGCTGTGTGGGTGCCCTGTTTAAATCTGTAATGTGTGTCTCTGTGGGTTATTTGCTGGTTATTGCTGTATGCGTTGTGGGTGCAGTCTTTGTTCGAGTTCAGGCTGGCATTGACGAGTTGGAGGTGGCACTCGGGGCTGTCCATGCGGTTGGGAGAGAGAGGAAAGAGTGGTCTGATTTGTAGGTAGGGTCTGCGAATAAATGTTCTAGCTCTGGTAGGCTCTGCCTGGCACTTGGGATAGTGTCCACCCCAAGAGGGGCGGAGGCGTGTGAGACGTGGGCGGAGCGGATCTCTCAGTTGTTAGATGAGTGGCAGTGCTTGGTTGAGGGAGAGCGACAGGGATTGGTTGAAAGTTTGAGTAGGCGGGCTGTTGACGGTGTTAGAGCTGTCAGGTTCACTTACACCGTAGTGACAGCTGTCAGTTATTTGAAAGGGGGGGGGAAGTTTTCAGTGTGTCTTCTCTGGCGAGGAGGGCGGCTAAAATGCTTGCAGTGCCAGGAGGATCATTTCAGGGGATCAGTTGTTCAGCTGATCAGAGAGGTGTCGGGAAACTTAGTGGAGGGCCAGTGGGGGAACGGCTTGGGGTCTCTGGGGAAGCACGTTCCCAGCAATGTACCAATGAACTTCCGAAAGGAAAAGACCCTATTCCTGAAGGCTTAGAGGGGCCACGCCCCAGGGTGTCGCTATGGATAGAGGGAAGCGATGCTAAAGCTATCCTCGACCCCGGGGCACAGATCAAGTTGTTGTACAGTTTGTTTTACAACCGGTGTCTGAAGCATTTATCCTTGACAACCGCAAGGGCACCGGAGACTTTGGGTACTAGTGGCAGTAGTTATCCAGAAGACAATGATTGGTTAATGACCCTGGAGTTCATGGAGGCATTGTCTGGGCACCCAGCGTGTCGAGTTGCTTCTGAGGACGTGTGTAGAGGCCCTGAGCCGGTACCGAATTTAAACGAGACCCAGCGGTGGTACGGCTTGGGGAAAGTAGCTGAGGGTGAGACCCTCTTAGTAGATGCTCCGAACTACCACGAGGGAGGGGAGTTGACCGCTGAAGACACCTCAGTGAGAGAGAGGTCACGGCAAATGTACCCTAGCGGCGTGGAAGATGAAGGCAGCGTGTGTGTGGATGATGCGATGTGGTTTAATGTGCTGCATCTGAGGAGTGGATGTTGCCAGATCCTGAGGAGTGCGGCTGTTGAGCTGAAGATGGCCTTTACTAGTTCCCTAGGATTCTTCCAATCCGAAAAGATGCCCAAGGGCATATCCGGAGTCCCTGCATCCTTCCCGCGGGGCATGAGGAAGACCATGGGGGAAGTGAAGGTGTGTGGAGTTTTGACGTATGTGGATGACCGCCTGGAGCTTGGATTCGCCTGGGGGGACTATGAGGCGATGCGAGTGGCTGAGCCCGGGCGACCGAAGCGAAGTGTCAAATGTGGAGGAGTTTTTGGCCGGAGGAGTTTGTTGCAATGTGAGAAAAATGACCGACGTACCAGTTGAACTTCCTGGTGTTGGGACAGACGGTGGTGGACCGGGGGATGGAAACCCAGGTCATCAATCTGAATGAGACACAGGGAAGAGAGGGGATTTGCACCACACTGCGGTCATATACTGATGAATTAATCCAGCGAGAAGAAACAATGACCCACCTTCGAAGGGATCAGCAGAAACTCAAGACGTCCATTCAGAACAGATTGGAAGATTTACAGGTTGGGAAAGATCAAGGAAGTGTTCTGACTAAGGTCAACAGAAAACCAAGAGCCCAGGGAGGGGAGTTTGACTACACTCCCGAGGAGGTGAAGAAACGGAGGACAGATCTCGGAAAAGGGAGGCGGACGCTTGAAAGGAACCTGAAGGTGACTATCGCGAGTTTAAATGAAGTGGAAAAACTGAAAGTTGACCTGGAAGACGTCCTCAGGAAGAAACAACCGGAGGCTGAACATTCTTTAACTGCTGCTTTTCAGGTCAGGGTGGAAGAAGCTGGTGGGGTAACTGCGTCCCAGACTGAGATGGCCAGGAACCCTGAGTCAGAACTACTGAGGCTGTGGCGAGAGTTGAAGGAGTCCCCGAAGAAGCTGACGTCTCGACTGCAGGAGGCTGAAGGGGTAGCCCCGGCTAAATGTTTCAGTTTGGAGAAACTTAAACAGCAGCTACCGATCGAGGGAATGAGGAAGGATACGGATTCGAAGGATGATGTGATGCACATGTGGAACATGCTGCCTTTCGCTAACTTCCCCGTGATTGAGGAAGAGACTCTTGGCCCGTCTCCCACTGAGTCAGGTGTAGTGGGGAGAGCTAGCTGTGGGCAGTCTGAGTTACAGTAGGATCAGGAAGGGGGAGAGGCGGGGCCCCGGACACTGGACTGGGGGCTCCGAGCTGTAGTGGTGGCCTGAGTGGGAGAGGAGTTGGCAAGCAGGCCCGAGGTATCCCTAGTAGTGTCTGAGCCTTTTGGGTTTAGGTGAGGGGGTACGGAGGTCTCAGAGGGTTAAGAAGCTCCCAGATAGGTTGGCCTACGTAGCGCCCGTGGGACGGGAGTAAGGTCCACTGTTTGGGGAGCACTGTCACTGTGTGTATCTGTGTATGTGTGTGTTGTGTGTCTGTAGGACTGGGTGGCGAGTTATTTATAAGTCATGAGGACATGACTTTATTTGGTGGGGGGAGAGTGTAAGGGGTTTTCGATTTTTATGTTACTGCGGAGGCTAATTAAAACGGCGTCTTTGTTATGTTAATCTGGGGAATGCGGCTTTGTTGTGTTAAACACTGAGAAAGATTGCGCTATCAGTTTGTTTTTGCTTTAGAGTCTGATAAGAGAGTGCTATTAACCAATTGGGATAGTTGTTATGGGTTTGGTGTATTTGAAGATACTGTATGCGCGGGGTTTTGGGGCAGAAGGCGGGAGAGCGAAACAGAGGATGGACCAGGTGCTGTGAGTCCGCTAACGGGGTCGGACCCCGAGCGGGAGGTTCGGCGAGGAGACGGAGATGGACTCGTGTGGAGCGTCTGGTCGACCACCGTTGTTGGTCCCAGGCGGCCAGTCGAGGTGGTCCGAGGGGGTCGCAGGGTGAAGAAGAAGGTCCTTGAGCTCCAACTGTTTGTGCACGAAGAGATTGAACTTTGATAAGTGTGGTGCCTTTTATTTTCCTTTTATATTTTATTCTCTTTTAATTATATAGTTCCAGTAATATCTATAAACAGTAAATCATTTAATTGCATCTGGTGTATTGTCTGTTATTTGGGCGGGGTGGGTTACCTCACACAGCATCCACACAAACTAATTATCCGGTTTGGCGGGGCCGAGGCTGTTTCCCTAGACGACAGCGAGCCGAGCGACCCTGAGGGTGGCCGGGGGGTGGGGGGGAGGCTACACTTTCAAGAAAGAGATGGATAGAGCTCTTAAAGATAGCGGAATCAAAGGTTATGGGGATAAGGCAGGAACTGGATACTGATTGTGGATGATCAGCCATGATCACAGTGAATGGCAGTGCTGGCTCGAAGGGCCGCATGGCCTACTCCTGCACCTATTGTCTATTGTCAATTGAAACTCAGTCTTCCGAAGACGAACGGAGCTCTTAGGCTGAGCCCTTGGCGTGCCAAACAACGGCCAGTTGTGAAACCCGGAGAGTGGGTCCCATTCCTGCAAAGAACCATAGGCAACATGTAGCTCCTTCTACCTATTAAATGATCCCAATGGCGTGCATCTCAAATAGCTTCTGACAACCAAGTCTAACTCCTGCCCTTCACATATGGCTTAGCTACCAAGCCCAATGGACCCATTTCAATTGACAGGAGAAGGGGCAAAGGTAGGCTACTGGCACCTTTAAACCTTGGACTTCCATGGATCAAGGGTTATGATTCCAAAAATAAGTAATTTCCGGACAGTGATTTACAGTACAAAGGACCAAAACTGAAAAGTTGAAAATGACCACAAAATATAATTAAAGAAAAAACAATTCAGTGGTTCTCAGATTGTGTCCTATTATTTTTTTTGTTTCCTGATTTCACTACTTTCTTTGACATGTGTTATTTTAAATTGCAGGTGCTATTGCTTCAGTCAAAGAATCCACGTTAAAAAGTCCACTTAACAACAAAAGAAGCAGAATTCACCAACTATTTCAAGAGTATCTATCACAGCAGGCTTATACCCTGAAACTTTACCAGGAACTACCTTGGCAATTGAAAATGAGTGGAAACCTCTCTGACTTATGTACCATTGTAGCTAATCCCACGTAAGTTAAAATATTTGTTTGTTTGAGATATTTCAAATCATTGTATTAAGAACTTTAAGCCGGATATTTTCTTATTAAAGGACTTTACACCACACAACAAAATTCCAATAAGTGTAAATTAAACGAATAAGATAAAATGATGTTAATTCTATTAACCTTACATTGCATAATGCACAAGACTCTTAGTAAAGCTCATGATTTTTTTGCAAAATCTTAGTGAGGGTATTGGCATTCATTGTTAATGGAGGAAATTTGACGGCACTATTTGGAATCTGCATGTGTGCTGATATTCAGAGAACATTCTCCATGAGTCTGTGTTTGTCCATAGAAAAGTGACAAGAACTTGGATGTACTTACTAACTATTCTTTCTGTAAATTAGCTACTTACACTTTTAAATAGAGGGGTCACATCCTTCAATCCAAGGAAGAATTGCAAAATATATAGAACTTTGGAACCTGTTAACTGATAATCCAATTTCTCTAAACCACCTCTTTCTAAATTCTAAAATATAGATCATCAGGCCCTTGTGATTTATCAATTTTCAAATTCACCAACTTCTCTAGTTCTATTTAGCCTTTTCAGTTCTTGGTTCTCACCTGACCCTTTTATTGACTCTAATATATCCAGCAAGTTTATGCACCTTCAGTGAAGGCAGGCACAAAGTAATTATTTCATTCCTCTGTCATTTTATTATACCTTGTTAAAGACAAGAGATCCACATTTACGAGGGGTGATTGATAAGTTCATGGCCTAAGGTAGAAGGACTCAATTTTAGAAAACCTAGCACATTTATATTTCAATATAGTCCCCTCCTACATGTACACACTTAATCCAGCAGTCATGGAGCATACAGATCCCCTCTTTGTAGAAGTGGTCCACAGCACAGGTGATTGATAAGTTCGTGGCCTAAGGTAGAAGGACATTCAAACTTTCTGCATTATCACTCAAAGAGTTGAACTGCATGTGCATGTAATGAGAGCATCTTGGATGTCCAGGTGGTCCACAGCAAGGGTGATTGATAAGTTCATAGCCTAAGGTAGAAGGAGGTGAGTTATACAGTTCTCTGAAAATACAGAAAGTTTGAAGTTAATAACTCATCTCCTTCTACCTTAGACCATGAACTTATCAATCACCCCTGCTGTGGACCACTTTTTGGAGGTCCACGACGCCGACTTCTACAAAGAAGGGATCTGTATGTTCCACGATCGCTGGACTAAGTGTGTAAATGTAGGAAAAATATATGTGCTAAGTTTTCTAAAATTGACTCCTTCTACCTTAGGCCACGAATTTATCAATCACCCCTCATATCCTTGTTAGCCTTTTGCAGTCTTGCAAGCTCTTGCAGTCCATTTTTATATTTCTTGCCACTCTCCTTTCATTTTTAAAACTTCCTTCATAGTTTTCTTTGTCTTTCTCTGCTGGTTTCCAAAAAGGTTCCAATTATCAACCATCCTGGTGTTTCTGGGAACTTTTTAAGTCCTTGGATTTAGTAATTTAGGAATGCATGATTTATAGTTTGCATACCCTGTATGTACAAGTGAGCAGGTGGTAGATGGAAAATGATATGCATTTGCTGACTGTTGTGGGCTTCAGGTATCTTCCGCATTTCTGACTTACAAACTGTATAGGTTGCAACTGTTCTGGTTATGAATAGTTCACAGAACCATAACCCTGACATAACCTGAGGGCGTCCTGTATGTTTAATTTCTCTGGATAGCCACAGAAAAATTATTTATTTTCATTTTCTTTGTGCCTCAAAGGATTTTTTTTTGCAACTTGTGCACTATTTCTTTAAATGTCAAATATTACCCGTCCACCACCATACCTTTCAATGTATTTTTCCAATCAACCACAGCCAATATTCACACTGTAATTTCAGCTTTTCTTAATATTCCTCTAAGCAGTGATGCATTTCTCATGCGTTCAAATAATAATTGAAATGGATAAATAATTAAAATATTTATTTGAAATGACTATTTATTTCAGCTGACCAGAAAGGTCACTTGCTTGTTCATTCTTTTGTGAAATACGTAGGAACACTTCTTCATCCATAAAAATAATAATCTATATATTTAATAAAATATGTTTAATTATATTAATTATTTAATTATATTACATTTCATTACATTATATTTGATTAAGCCATATTATTAAATTCACAGGGGCATAATTTTGATATGTAGATTGAGGCTTCTCTGTCCCAGTCCTGTCACCACAATACCACTTCATTAGCCTATAGTAAAAGCTAACCGCTCCCCGCCCCCAGCAGAAACTCAATCCTTGTGTTTAATCAATGGATTGCTTCCTGCTTCTACAACAGAAAGTAACTAATGCTCAATAGTTAAAACCATTGTGACTTTATTCTAGCCACAGTGGCCACAAACCTACTCAAAACTGTGCATTCCCATTACAAACTGGAATTGGTTCCTATGGACCCAGCTCCTTCAAGTGCTTTTATTTATATTGTGTAGTTTATATCAATGGTGCTAAAAGAAAATCAAAAAAAAGTCATGCTGAAAATAAAAGGTATTATTTATTTCCTTTCTCTTTAGAATCATGCATGTAATTTGCCAAAATGCCAAGCATTCATATCAATCAAAACTGGAGCTCATCTGTTACTGGGACGGGTTATCAAAAGCAGGGTTTGATCCTGCAGTTACCTATCACAACATGGTGAATCAGTTGGTGGCCACATCCAACCTGTCAGCAGGAAAGAAATGTACAACAGCAGTCATAGGTACCATGAAGAGATAATAACAGTGTAAAAATTCAAACTATAAACTTTCCTTATCTTTAATGCTGTAGACAATGGAAATATATATTACCAGCAGATGGCCTTGTTATATTACCTTCAGTACAGATTCCTTAATTATTGATTTTAGAACATAGAACAAAACAGAACAGTACAGACCCTTCCTCCACAAAGTTGTGCCAACCTTTAACCTTCTCCAAATTCAATCTAACCCTTCCCTCCTACATAGCTCTGAATTTTTCTATCATCCATATGGCTATGTAAGAGTTTCTTAAGTACCGCTAACATATCTGCCTCTACCACTATCTTTGGCAGGGTGTTCCATGCACCCACAACTCTTTATGTTTTAAAAAAAACTGGCTCTGACATTCCCCTTTTAGTTTCACCTTAAAATTATGCCCCTGGTATCATACACCTCTATTAGGTCACCTCTCATCTTCCTTTACTCTGAAGAGAAAAATCCCAGCTTGCTCAATCTATCCTCATTAAGCATGCTTTCTAATCCAGGCAAAATGTTGGTAAATCTCCTCTGACCCTCTCTGAAGTTCCCACATCTTTCCTATAATGAGGCAACCAGAACAGAACACAATATTCCAAGTATCATTTTAATGAAAGTTTGGATGCATTCATTTATAAAAGAGCCCAGACTTATGCAGTGATGTCCAAGGCTGGTCATTTCATTCACACTGATACAGCACCCATATATGTAAGTGCCTCACCCCACCAATCATTGCCACAAGCACATCCCAGCTCAAAGCTGCTGGTGTGTGACTTAAGATCCTGAATGGTACTATTTAAAAACAAACAATTTTCATTCATTTCAACATTTGGAACTAACATATAATACTTGGGAAAGTGAAAATAGTAAATGAAAACCAGGAACTGTAAATGCTAGAAATGTGTAATAAAAACAGAAAATTTTGGAAACACACAGCAGGACAGGGAGAATCTATAAAAAAAAAGTTAGAAAGCGTCTTACACTGCCTGATGTACAGAATGTTTCCAACATTTTCTGTAACAATACTAGAGACCCTAATTTCTCAACAAAGGTCATTCACCATGCTTCAAAATAATAATGTTGTCATTGCAGTCGGTGACAGCCAAATGGCAAAGTACAACAACTGCACTCGAGCTGCTCTGGTATGTTTTACTGCTGAATTTCTAAAGGATCTTGACAAGGTCACAACATCAGAAGAATTGCTGCTGATTGCTCTTTCCTTGCTACCAATGGTAAAATTTAATTTTTGGGGTAATTAAGTCCATAGATAATATTTGAAATAGCAAGGATCTTGGTGACCAGTTATCATTGCAATATTCATCTTCAATTTTTATAGCTATCTTTTACCTTAAAAGTCTTTATTAAGTAATAAATTTATTGTTCTGCAATAATACTAAATGACAACAGGCATAAAATTTGGAAAACTGACATTAAAACAGATATGTTTTAAACTCACAACATTGAGTTAATAGCCTAGAAGTATTCTTACATGTTTCAAAGTTCATGTGCAGTACCCAGTGCAGTTTCCATTAAAAATCTGTTCTCTCAGTTGCAAAATCTATGACTTTCATTGTGGCAAGGGAAGTGGTGGAGGACAGGTAATAGGCTAAGTTTAAAGAAATCTAAGATAAAGAGATAAAAATTAGCTTTATTTGTCACATGTACATTGAAACAAACAGTGAAATGCATTGCTTCTACCTGATCAAATCAGCAAGGACTGTGCTGGAGGCAGCCTACAACCGTTGTCACACTTCTGCTGCCAATATAGCCCGTCCACAACTTCCTAACCCTAACCCTAACTGTACATCTTTGACATGTGGGGGGGAAATTGGAGCACCCAGAAGGAAATAAGGGAAAGTCTGCCGATGCTGGAAATCCGAGCAACACACACAAAATGCAGGAGGAACTCAGCAGGTCAGGCTGGAGTTCCTCCAGCATCTTGTGCGTATTGCTCGGATTTCCAGTATCTGCAGATTTTCTCTTGTTTGTGATCGGATTACTACACTGTGAAGTCTCTTCCAGGGATGCCTACCCTGAAGAAGTTTAAATCTTCCCTTCGACGGGAGTTCGGTGAAACCTTCTCTTACTGCTCCCCCTCTGCGATCCCTGCTGCTCTCCGACTCTTCGACCACATGCTTACCCAGACCTGCTAGTCCTGCCGAAGGGTTTTGGCCCGAAACATCGACTGTACTCTTTTCCAAAGATGCTGCCTGGCCTGCTGAGTT
This sequence comes from Mobula hypostoma, assembly GCF_963921235.1. NCBI lineage: Eukaryota > Metazoa > Chordata > Chondrichthyes > Myliobatiformes > Myliobatidae > Mobula > Mobula hypostoma. The sequence continues at coordinate 62,409,948 of NC_086105.1, read as the reverse complement.
CCTCCAGCATTTTGTGTGTGTAACCCAGAGGGAACTCTTGCGCTTATGGGGAAGAACGTTCAAATGCCATACAAACAGCAGCGGAAATCAGACCATCATTGGTAATTGCTGGCACTGTAAGGTGATTGTGCTAATCGCCATGCTACTGTGCCAGGAGCATAGTGGAAATAGTGGGAGCTTATAGAGATGGAGCAAGTTGTGGATGGGCCAGGCCTACAGAGGAATTCAAACACAAGGTTAACTGCATTAAACTTGTTATAAAAAGTGAGGATATGTATCATCGGGGGGTGGAACACTTCAGGATAAAATGTGATGAGCAGAGAAAACAGCAAAAGTTACTTGAATCCCCAACAAATCTACTTTATTATTTCCTGTCAATATTCACCTTACGTAGAGATATTCCTGTGCCTAGTGTTACTTTATGTACATATAATCAGTTGATGTATATAGGCTACTCTTATGTGCTTCTATTTATTGTGTTCTTTATGTTTATGGTGTTTTTTTAATGTTGCATCTGATCCAGAGTAACAATCATTTCATTATCCTTTATACTTGTGTGCTGAAGAATGGTGAGAAATGATCTTGAATCTTGACTGTGGGAGACTAGAGAATAGCAAAACACTGATGTAAATAAGTTTGAGGGTAGTAAATAAGGATTTTAGGTCATGGAAATAGAATTTGCCAGTCTTGTTATTAGGAAATGAAATTGAATGTTTTCAAAAGAAGTACTTCATATCATCCACGAGGAAATCTGCAGATGCTGGAAATTCAAGCAACACACACAAAATGCTGGTGGAATGCAGCAGGCCAGGCAGCATCTATAGGAAGAGGTAGAGTTGACGTTTCAGGCCGAGACCCTTCGTCAGGACTCGTATCATCCTATCACTTAAGATTCTTTGTCATGTCCAACTACTGTTGAAATGTGAGTTTGAGTACTGAAGAAGGGCGTCAGCCTGAAATGTTGCCTCTTTATGCCTTTCATAGAGGCATACAAAATTACAACACAAAAACAGGCACTTCGGTCCATCTAGTCCATGCTGAACTATTAGGTTGCCGAGTCGCATCAACCTGCAACCGGAACATAGTCCTTCATAACTCTCCCATTAAGCACCTACTGAAATGTTTCATAGATGTTGAAATTGAACCTGTATCCACCACTTCTGCTGGCAGCTCGTTCCACTCTCACCACCCTCTGAGCGAAGAAGTTTCTCCTCATGTTTCCCTTAAACATTTCACCCTTCACTCTTAATCCATGTTCTCTAGTCCTAGTCGCACCCAACCTCAGTAGAAAAAGCCTCTATACCACTCATAATTTTGTATACCTCTATCAAATCTCCCTCATTTCATAGATGTTGCCTGACCTGCTGAGTTCCTTGTGGAAAGCGGCCAGTGAGTGAGTGAGCCAGTGAAGGAGTGGAGCTTTGAGGCTTTGACTCGAGAGATTCTGGCAGTTCTGGCAGTTGGTCTGTGCAATCAAGTAAATCAAGATTTGAATAGATCAGCAGAAAGCCGTTGATTAGACAATCAAGATTTGAATAGCTCAGACTCAGCAGAAAGCAGCAGATTGGGCAATCGAGGTCTGGTGACCAAGCATTTTGAAAAGCTCAAACAGATAAATAGAGGGATAGCTCAAGCGAAGCGGCCAGTGAAGGAGTGGAGCTTTGAGGCTTTGACTTGAGAGGCTTCAACGAGAAGAGGTGGAGGTCAAGCTAGCTCGCAGTTAGTCTTTACAATGTCTCCTGAGATGGTGATGTGCCTCTCATGTGAGATGTGACAGTCTTGGGGGAATGCCCCTCTCCCGCAGAGTCACATCTGCCAGAAGTGCATACGGCTGGGCGATCTGGAAGGCCGTGTAAGGAATCTGGAGCAGGAGCTGGATGACCTTCGACTCATAAGGGAGAATGAGGCAGTCATAGATGAGAGCTACAGGGAGGTAGTCACACCTAGGCTGTCAGAAGCAGGTCGTTGGGTGACAGTCGGAGGGGGGAAAGCGAAGGTGAGCAGACAGGTAGTGTAGAGCGCCCCTGTAGCCATTCCCCTGAATAATAAGTTTACCGTCCTGGATACTGTTGGCGGGGATGACCGACCAGGTGTGAGCCATGGTGGCAGGGCCTCCGGCACTGAGTCTGACCCGGTGGTGCAGAAGCGTGGGACGGAGAAGAGGGGAGCTGTCGTCATTGGAGACTCTATAGTCAGGGGAGCAGACAGGAGATTTTGTGGATGTGAGAAGGACACCCGCATGGTTTGTTGCCTCCTGGGTGCTAGGGTTTGGGATGTCTCTGACCGGGTGCACGACATCCTGGTACGAGAGGGAAAGCAACCAGAAGTCATGATACATGTTGGGACCAACAACATAGGCGGGAAGAGGGATGAGGTCCTGAAGTGTGAGTTTTGGCAACTAGGCAGAAGGCTGAAGAACAGGATCTCAAGGGTGGCGTTCTCAGGATTGCTGCCAGTGCCACGTGACAGTGATGGTAAGAATTGGAGGAGATGGCAGTTGAATGAGTAGCTGAGGAGTTGGTGCAGGGAGCAGGGTTTTAGATTTTTGGATCATTGGGATCTCTTCTGGGGAAGGTGGGACCTGTACAGATTGGATGGGTTGCACCTGAACTTGAGGGGGAGCAGTATCCTTGCAGGTAGGTTTGCTAGCATGGTTCGGGAGGGTTTAAACTAATTTGAGGGGGGATGGGACCCAGAGCAATAGAGCAGTGAAAGAAGTGCATGGAGTAAAGCCAGATCTAACATACAGAGAGGCTTTGAGGAAAGAGAAGCAGAATAAACGGTGTAAAGACAGTAAGGTAGAAGGGTTGAAATGTGTGTACCTCAATGCAAGAAGCATCAGGAACAAAGGTGATGAATTGAGAGCTTGGATACATACATGGAATTATGATGTAGTGGCCATTACAGAGACTTGGCTGGCACCAGGGCAGGAATGGATTCTCAATATTCCTGGATTTCAGTGCTTTAAAAGAGATAGGGAGGGCAGAAAAAGGGGAGGAGGGATGGCATTACTGGTCAGGGATACTATTACAGCTACAGAAAGGGTGGGTAATGTAGCAGGATCCTCTTTTGAGTCAGTATGGGTGGAAGTCAGGAACAGGAAGGGAGCAGTTACTCTATTGGGGGTATTCTGTAGACCCCCTGGTAGCAGCAGAGATACAGAGGAGCAGATTGGGAGACAGATTTTGGACAGGTGCAAAAATAACAGGGTTGTTATCATGGGTGACTTTAACTTCCCTAATATTGATTGGCACCTGATCGGTTCCAAGGGTTTAGATGGGGCAGAGTTTGTTAAGTGTGTCCAGGACGGATTCCTGTCACAGTATGTGGTGAGGCTGACTAGGGGGAATGCCATACCAGATCTAGTACTAGGTAATGAACTGGGTCAGGTCACATATCTCTCAGTGTGTGAGCATCTGGGGGACAGTGACCACTGCTCCCTCGCCTTTAGCATTATCATAGAAAAGGATAGAATCAGAGAGGACAGGAAAATTTTAATTGGGGAGGGGCAAATTATGAGGCTATAAGGCTAGAATTTGCGGGTGTGAATTGGGATGATGTTTTTGCAGGGAAATGTACTATGGACATGTGGTCGATGTTTAGGGATCTCTTGCAGGATGTTAGGGATAAATTTGTCCTGGTGAGAAAGATAAAGAATGGCAGGGTGAAGGAACCATGGGTGACAAGTGAGGTGGAACATCTAGTCAGGTGGAAGAAGGCAGCATACATGAGGTTTTGGAAGCAGGGGTCAGATGGGTCTATTGAGGAATATACGGAAGCAAGAAAGGAGCTTAAGAAGGGGCTGAGAAGAGCAAGAAGGTGGCATGAGAAGGCCTTGGCGGGTAGGGTAAAGGAAAACCCCAAGGCATTCTTCAATTATGTGAAGAAAAAAAGGATGATAGGAGTGAAGGTAGGACTGATTAGAAATAAAGGTGGGAAGATGTGCCTGGAGGCTGTGGAAGTGAGCGAGGTCCTCAATGAATACTTCTCTTCAGTATTCACCAATGAGAGGGAACTTGATGATTGTGAGGACAATATGAGTGAGGTTGATGTTCTGGAGCATGTTGATATTAAGGAAGAGGAGGTGTTGGAGTTGCTAAAATACATTAGGACGGATAAGTTCCCGGGGCCTGACGGAATATTCCCCAGGCTGCTCCACGAGGCGAGGGGAGAGATTGCTGAGCCTCTGGCTAGGATCTTTATGTCCTCATTGTCCACAGGAATGGTACCGGAGGATTGGAGAGAGGCGAATGTTGTCCCCTTGTTCAAAAAAGGTAGTAGGGATAGTCCGGGTAATTATAGACCAGTGAGCCTTACGTCTGTGGTGGGAAAGCTGTTGGAAAAGATTCTTAGAGATAGGATCTCTGGGCATTCAGAGAATCATGGTCTGATCAGGGACAGTCAGCATGGCTTTGTGAAGGGCAGATCGTGCCTAACAAGCCTGATAGAGTTCTTTGAGGAGGTGACCAGGCATATAGATGAGGGTAGTGCAGTGGATATGATCTATATGGATTTTAGTAAGGCATTTGACAAGGTTCCACATGGTAGGCTTATTCAGAAAGTCAGAAGGCATGGTATCCAGGGAAGTTTGGCCAGGTGGATTCAGAATTGGCTTGCCTGCAGAAGGCAGAGGGTCGTGGTGGAGGGAGTACATTCAGATTGGAGGATTGTGACTAGTGGTGTTCCACAAGGATCTGTTCTGGGACCTCTACTTTTTGTGATTTTTATTAACGACCTGGATGTGGGGGTAGAAGGTTGGGTTGGCAAGTTTGCAGATGACACAAAGGTTGGTGGTGTTGTAGATAGTGTAGAGATTATCAAAAATTGCAGAGAGACATTGATAGGATGCAGAAGTGGGCTGAGAAGTGGCAGATGGAGTTCAACCCGGAGAAGTGTGAGGTGGTACACTTTAGAAGGACAAACTCCAAGGCAGAGTACAAAGTAAATGGCAGGATACTTGGTAGTGTGGAGGAGCAGAGGGATCTGGGGGTACATGTCCACAGATCTCTGAAAGTTGCCTCACAGGTAGATTGGGTAGCTAAGAAAGCTTATGGGGTGTTAGCTTTCATAAGTCGAGGGACAGAGTTTAAGAGTCACGATGTAATGATGCAGCTCTATAAAACTCTGGTTAGGCCACACTTGGAGTACTGTGTCCGGATCTGGTCGCCTCACTATAGGAAGGATGTGGAAACATTGGAAAGGATACAGAGGAGATTTAGCAGGATGCTGCCTGGTTTAGAGAGTATGCATTATGATCAGAGGTTAAGGGAGCTAGGGCTTTACTCTTTGGAGAGAAGGAGGATGAGAGGAGACATGATAGAGGTGTACAAGATAATAAGAGGAATAGATAGAGTGGACAGCCAGCGCCTCTTTCCCAGGACACCACTGCTCAATGCAAAAGGACATGGCTTTAAGGTAAGGGGTGGGAAGTTCAAGGGGGATATTAGAGGAAGATTTTTTACTCAGAGTGTGGTTCGTGCGTGGAATACACTGCTTGAGTCAGTGGTGGAGGCAGATACACCAGTGAAATTTAAGAGATTACTAGACAGGTATATGGAGGAATTTAAGGTGAGGGCTTATATGGGAGGCAGGGTTTGAGGGTCGGCACAACATTGTGGGCCGAAGGGCCTGTACTGTGCTGTACTGTTCTATGTTCTATGTTCATATTATGTATGTTACTCTGCATTTCCAGCATTTTGCAATCTCTTGTGTTACTGAATTCTGAAGCATGCTTTGCTTACTTGCAGTCGTGTCCTTTGGACCTTATGGAAACAGAGATTTATTTTAAAGTGCACTACAACATTGGGGATGCCTGCCTCAATGCAGGAAAGTTACAGGATGCAGAAAAGTATTTTCAAAAAGCTTTGCACTCTATTGATTTTGCATCAAAAGACATCAGGAAATGCCTTCCTGAAACTGTAAGCTGCACAGGTAATGAAAAAATTATGTTACTCATGAAAGTGTATTTTGTAACATGCCAGAGGATATGCAGTGCAATGTGAAGTGTGACACACTATTTGTGATCAGTTCTGGTTCTCAGATTGATTTCCCCTCCCCACCCAACACCCCCCCCACCCCCCCATGGCGATCTCTTCTCCACAATCTGCATTTTAATTCCGAAAATGGAATAAAAACTATGGATTTATAAAATTGCACCCCGAGCTTCTACCATGCCATAATGAGGGTGTCCATGAACCTATTTGTAAATCTGGACTATAAACCACAAGGATCACTCTCCATCAATGTTCCACAATAAATGTAACAGTTCTTTGCTGTTTAATTTTTATTCGATTGGGAAATGTAAGTTTGTTTACATTTGAGGGGTTTACACTTGAGGGGATTCGCAGCCCGTTCCTTAGCTAGAGCCTTCAGCATTTTGGGCATTGAGGGAGAGAGGAAGAGGAGAGCCATCCGCAGTACCACCGATGCGGCAGAGAGGGCCTCAAGATGGCTGTGGCTCAAAAGGGGGGAGCCATGGAGTCATAAGTAGCTAGCCGTCTGGACACAAGCTGAGGTCTGATCAGCCCCGGTTGGGTCACCTGGAGGAGGGTGTATGACGTTGAAAGACCCGAAACACCCGATGATTCCAGGGACATCACTGAAGATGTGTCCAGAGGCATCAGTAGATGTATGTACACAACAGATGTTGTACCCATTGGGGGATATCTTGAGGCATGTAAGAGGAGATTGATTCGATTTCTGTCCATGGAAAGCTCATGCAACTGTTAAAAGACTGGAAGCAATACCACTCAGCCTGCATGTTATGAAATTACATTGGTTTAGTTCATCTTAGACATGGACTGTTTGCCTGCAGTGCCTGCCCACTCTGACTTATGTTCTCCATGTGGAGGACCAAACAACTGACAGTATGCTCTCAAGGGGTACGGAAAAGTCAGAATGAGCTCTGAAATGTAACTGCACCTCAGGTATTTTATCTCGAAGCCTGATCCAGAATGCCTTATTAGCTTATGATATCTGCTAAGGGCTTTTCAGCTACTTTTTAACAATTAAAGTAAATTTTAATTTTTTTAAGCTAACAAAAAAATTGAACTTACATTAATATTTGCCTCTACTTGACTTTTAACACTTTGTGCCCCCATTTAGATGAATAGCATAAAACAGTGACCAGAGGCCAGAAAAAGCATCTGGCAAGTGTTGATTGAAACAAGTTCAAAGTTCAAAGTAAATTTATTCTCAAAGTGCATGTGTGTCACCATATACAACTCTTGAGTTTCATTTTCTTGTGGGCATCCTCAGTAAGTCCAAGAGACACAATAGAATCAGTGAAAGACTGTACCTAACAGGACGGACAAACAACCAATGTGCAAAAGACAACAAACTGCAAATATAAAAAGAAAAGAAATAATAGTAAATAAATAAATAAATAAATAAGCAATAAATGTTGAGAACATGAGGCGAAGAGTCCTTAAAAGTAAGTCTATAGGTTGTGGGAACAGTTCGCTGATAGGACAAGTATAGCTGAGTGATGTTATCCCCTCTGGTACAAGAGACTGATGGTTGAGGAGTGATACCTGCTCAGGAACCTGGTGGTGTGGGTCCTAAGGCCCCTGTACCTTTTTCCTGATGGCAGCAGTGAGAAAAGAGCATGGCCTTGATGGCGGGGTCCCTGATGATGGATGCTGCTTTCCTGCGACAGTGCTTAGTGCTGTTGGGTTCAGTGGTAGGGAGGTCTTTGCCTATGATAGACTGGGCTATGTCCACTATATTTTTAGGCATTTGTGTTCAAGGACATTGGTACTTCCATAGCAGGCCGTGATGCAGCCAGTCAGTATACTCGCCACCATACATCAATAGAAGCTTGTCAATGTTTTAGATGACATGCTTAATCTTTTCAAACTCCTAAGAAAGCAGAGGCATTGCCATGCTTTCTTTGTAATAGCACTTATGTGCTGGACCAGGACAGATCCTCTGAAATGATAACACCGAGGAATTTAAAGTTGCTGAGTCTGTTCATCTCTGATCCCCCCCCCCCCCATGAAGACTGGCTCATGGACTTCCGGCTTCCTCCCCATGAAGTCAATAATCAGCTCCTTGGTCTTGTTGACATTGAGTGAGATGTTATTGCTGTGGCACCACTCATCCAGATTTTCAAACTCCCTTGTATATGCTGATTCATCACCATCTTTGGTTCAGCCAGTGACAGCGGTGTTGTCAGCAAACTTAAATATGGCATTGGAGCTGTACTTAGCCACACAGTCATAAGTATAAAGCGGGTAGAGCAGGAAGCTAAGCACACAGCCTTGTGGTGCGCTTGTGCTGTTGGAAATTGTGGAGGAGATGTTGTTGCCAAAGCAAACTGATTATGGTCTGTAAGTGAGGAAATCAAGGATCCAATTGTACAAGGAGGTATTGCGGCTTATTGATTATTTTACAGGGGGTGATAGTATTGAATGCCAAACTGTAGTCAATGAAGAAAATCCAGATGTATGCACCTTTGCTGTCCAGATGTTCCAGGGTTGAGTGAAGAGCTAATGAAATGGCATCTGCTGTTGACCTGTTGTGCCAGTAGGCAAGTTAGAGCAGATCCAAGTCAATTCTCAGGCAGGAGTTGCTATGTTTCATCACCAACATTTCAAAGCATTTGATCACAATAGATGTAAGTCAAAGATTCCCAAGCTGGGGCCCACAGACTCCTCAGTTAATGGTAGGGACCCATGGCATAAAAAAGGTAGTGAACCCCTGATTTAAGAGCTACTGGATGATAGTTATTGAAGCAGGTTACCACTTTCTTCTAAGGCACTGGTATAATTGAAGACTGTTTGAAGCAGTTGGGTACTTCAGACTGCCAAAGCAAGGGGTTAAAGATCTCGGTGAACACTCCAGCCAGTTGATCAGCACAGGTCTTTAGTACTCAGCCAGGGATCCTGTCTGGGCTGTATACTTTCTGTGGGTTCACCTGCTTGAAGGATGCTCTCATTTCGGCCAGAGACTGAAATCATAGGGTCATTGGAGGCTGTGGGAGTTCTTGAAGGTGCGTCCACGTTTTGACAGTCAAAATGAGCATAAAATGCATTGAACACATCTGGGAATGAAAAAAGGTTGTTTTCTGGCTTCATAAGTGGGAGGCCTTCAAAAGTGAAATGTTGAGAGGAGAGTTTGTATGTTCCTGTCAGATGCAAGGTGCATTCTGACTCACTGCAGCATTACACTGGGCTCATTGGTGAATGCACCAGTGTAACAGGAAGTCAGATGTAATGAGGCCTGTCAGTTAACTCAATTTGACCTCTGTTTAAACACAATGATAGAATCAATTCCCTTAAGCTATCGCAATAAATACTTACCAAAGTGATACATTTAAAAAATGTATTGATATCCATACGAAGCAAATTTATCATCAATTTCTCTTGCAGTGCAGTTGTTGTGCAAATTGGCAAACCTAAAGATGCGTGAAGGCTCACCCAGAGTTGATGACATTTTACAGAAGACCAAGAAAGTGACTAGAAAAGTTCATAATCCATGCGGAGAAGCAAATTTAAAAATTCTTGAGGGCTTCCAGAAGTGAGTTTCTATATTGATTATTTCAGATTGTTTTTTTTCTCACCAATGGGCTGTGTTGCAGCAACTTATCAATTTGGAACTGAATACTGACTATTCATATTTATTGTCCATTCTGAATTTATATGCTATCCCCTTCAAGGACCCTTGTGAATTAACCACAATGTACAGGACTGGTAATTGAACTTGGTAAGATTTCTAGTCTTCTTTCCTTAGAATATGTTGGCAAATGCATGTTAACAACCCACTCCCATTTATGTAATCACTAAGAGCTGGGGGTGTCTTTGGGGGTTCTAACACTTAACTATCATTCATTCTTTGGGGCACTTCTCTGTTTTCGTGGATGTTTGTGAAGAGAAAGAATGTTTGGATGTATGTTGTAGATATTTCTCTGACATTAAATGTACCTATTAAAATCTATTGAAGTGCTTCTGTTTCTACTATCAACTACAGCCCAAGAAAACTGCACTTATAGTACCGTGCAAAAGTCTTACTGTGAAGATGCATTTAAAAATGATGAAATTAAAAGTTTCTAAATATCAAAAAATTACTATAAAGAGCATGAAACAGTAAAACCTAAATCAAATCAATATTTGGTGAACCACACTTTGCCTTTAAAACTGCGTCAATTTTCTTAGGTACACTGTCATGCAGTTTTATAAGAAAATCGACTGGTAGGTTGTTCCAAGCACCTTGGAGAACTTCCCATTGTTCTTCTGCAGACTTTGGCTGTCTCGCTTGCTTCTGTCTCTTGAACTAGTCCCAGACAGCCTTGATGTTGAGATTAGGTGTATGTGGAGGCCATACCATTTGTTGCAGAACTCCTTCTTTTTGCTGAAGGTTGTTCTTTATGACCTTGGCCACATATTTGGGATTATTGTCCTGCTGCAGAATGAATTTGGGACCGATCAGATATCTCCCTGATGGTATTGCATGATGGGTGAGAGTCTGCTTGTACTTCTCAGCATTGAGGACTCCATTAATTCTGACCAGATCACCAATTTCATTTGCAGAACTGTAGCTCCAAATCTGCAGGAAACACTGTGCTCCACTTTTGGCTGCAGACACTCATCCATGTTAATGCTGTCGAGCTGTTCTATGATAAACTGCTTCCTGTTTGAGCTGAAAATGCTGAATTTTGACTCATCAGTCCAGAGCACTTGCTGCCATTGCTCAACACCTCAGCCCATGTGTTTTTGTGTGCAGGCAAGTCTCTTGGCTTTGTTTCCACTTTGGAGGAATGGCTTTTTGTGGCAATTCTTCCATGAAGGCCACTTCTAGCAAGACTTCTCCAGAATGTAGAGGGATGTACTTGGGTTCCAGTGGTTTCTGTGAGTTCAGAGCTGATAGCAGTGCTGGACTTTTTCAGATTTAGAAGGGACATCAGTTTGACGTATCTCTTGTCTGTTGCACTCAGTTTACGTGGCTGACCACTATGTTTCTGGTTGCCAGCCTTGCCCGTTTCTTTGTGCTTCTTCAGAAGAGTTGGACAGCACATCTTAAAACTCTTGTCTGCCATGAAATTTCTGCTTAGGAGAGACCTTGCTGATACAGAATGATCACCTTGTGACTTGTTGCTATGCTCACTCTTGCCATGGTGTAAAAATGGATGATTTGAAGGTTAAACTGTCACATCTGACACCCTCACCTTTCAGTTGTTCTTCTTCGGCAGAACAACTAAAAAGGTGCATTACCACCACCTATCTTTTAGTTTGGTTGTCCTTCGCCATTGTTTGATTCCTTCTACATCCGTTTCTTGTTTCAGTTTACCAGTTTAGTGCATTCAACTATTTATGTCATTGATCATTAGCACCTTTTTTTTTATCTTTGTTTAATCATACACTGAACTGTATACCTACAAAGTAATCAAGTTTTTACTTCAAAAGCGGTCTATTAATTACCATGTTACTTTCTTAAATGAAATACTAAAATTTCTTTGTAACATTTTTTTTTGGAAAATGAATGTTTGGAAATCTAAACTGCTCTTTTCTACCAACACACTAATGGAGAAGTAAAAAAAAAATCTAAAACAAAATCTATATAAAGAGTTTAGGGTGTGGAAGACTTTTGCTTGGTACTGTAGATCTCCCAGCTTCCAGACTTCAGAACTGTAAGGAGTAGTCTAGCAGTGGACAGACAAGTGCTTATGCAGTGCTAGTAGCATGATCCCTCTGTTTCATTTTGTGCACAGAATAGAACCAGAACACCACAGAGTAGTGCAACCCCCTCAGCCCACAATGTTGTGCCAATTTTAAACCTACTCTAAAATCAATCTACCTCCTCTCTCCTAAAGAATCCTTCATTTTTCTGTCATCCATCTTAGGGCTTCTTAAATTCCCCTAACGTATCTGCCTCTACCACCATCCCTGCCAGGGTGTTCCATACACTCAGTACTCTCAATGTAAAAAAAAACTTTCCTCTGACATTCCCCTTATTCTTTACTGGAATCACTTCAAAATCGTGCCCAATCATGTTAGCCATATCTGCCCTTGAAAAAAGTCACTGACTATCCACTTGATCTTTGTCTCTTATCATCTTGTAGACTTCGAACAAGCCATTCTCCTTTGCTCCAAAGAGAAAAGCCCAAGCTCGTTCAACCTATCCTCATAAGACACGCTCTCTAATCTAGGCTGCCTCCTGGTAAATATCCTCTGCATTCTCTCTAAAGCTTCCACATCCTTTCTATAATGAGACAACACAACATTCCAGGATTGACAATGAAATGTTTTCTTAACCATTATATTCATCTGTCTTGCTATTTTCAAGCATTATTATTTTATTTAGAGATACAGTGTGGAACAAGCCCTTCCAGTTCACCAAGCTGTGCCGCCCAGCAGCCCATCAATTTAACCCTAGCTTAATCACAGGGCAACTTACAATGACCGATTAACTCACTAAATGATACATCTTTGGATTGTGGTAGGAAACTGAAACACTTTGAGGAAACCTATGTGCAGACAGGAAGGAACGTTTAGTCTTGCTTACGGAGGACGCTGGAAATGAACTCCGAACTCCGATGCCCCATGCTGTAATAGCATTGCACTAACCACTGCTCTACCATGGCCCTTAATCTGGACATAATACTGTATATCTCTGGACATAAATATCAAGGTTTCTCCACTAAGCTTCTCAGTATTCTTCTCTATATTTTTTCTCTTGTTTTATTTGCTTTCCTAAAGATGTTGCATTACCGGACTTAGCCGGACTAGCTCATTGACAGTTCCCTGCAGAAGAGACTTTCTTCCTCACTTTCATCACATGGCCAACTTTTATATCATCTGATACTCTATTAATCATGGCTCATATGCTGTCTAAATCATTTGTATAAAACACAAAGAGAAAGGCACTTGACACAAGGCTCTGGAAAACCTCACTATGAAAAGCCTTTAATCTCCGAAATAACTACTGGCCATCACATCCTTGCATGTTGTCACTAAGCCACTTTTGATTCAATTTCACTTTGTGTTCATGTGCTTTTACTTTTCTGGTCAGTTTAATATAGAACTTATCAAAATCCTTGATAAAATAGACATAGACCATATATAATGACTACCAATTCTCTTGTTTCTCTCGGCCCTCTGCTCTCTTGTCAAAAAATGATTGTTCACATTTTTCCCTTAACAAATACCATAAGACATTGGAGCTGAATTAGGCCATTCGGCCCATTGAGTCTGCTCCGCCATTCCATCATGGCTAATTTATTATCTCTCTCAACCCCATTCTCCTGCCTTCTCCCTGTAACCTTTGAAGCCCTTGTTAATTAAGAACCTATCAAACTCCCCTACATTTTAAATATTCCCTCCTCATTTGTCTGTGGGAATGAATTCCACAGATTTACCACCCTCTGGCTAAAGAAATCTCTTCACATTTCTTCTATTCTGAGGCTGTGTCCTCTAGTCCCAGACTCCCCCATTATAGGAAACATCCTCTCCACACCCATTCTATTTAGGCCCTTCAATGCTTGGTAGGTTTCAGTGAGATCTCCCTCATTCTTCTAAACTCCAGTGAGTTTATCTAATTTTTCGGTAACTGGAGAGCACTGGAAAATGAAGCAGACACTCTCAAAACAGTCTAAGGAAAACAATCCACCCAGTGCTGGACATTCATCCACTTTTAAAGATGCTAAACCTTTTACATTTTCTCTTTCTGTGTCTTTGTTTGATCTAGGTACCTCGTGCCATTCTCCATAACTACATCTGCATTCTTCCCTCTTTTATGAAGTCAGGTATTCATCAGTCTCTGCAACATACTACGTCTCAGAACTTTCTCCTTTCTTAGTTATCTTCCAGTTCTTTATGTAATTATATAACATTTTGATGGTTTTTGATTTTATCTGCTTTTCTTATGTACTTTCTTAGTCTTCTGAATATCCTTTAGAATTTGATTTCCACTCTCTCTACATCTCTTGCCTTTTAGTCATGCGGAGCTTTGTGTCCAATGTCTACTTCCACATTCTATATTTTTTGCTCCTTAGTCACAGGGGCTCTAGATTTGGGAATGCTATCATTTTAGTCTTGGAAATATAATCATAATCTTATTCTTGTTTTTTTAAATCATATAACCCTGTGGGAATAATCAGCACTTCCTTTTACTCTATGGAACTTGCAGAGACATGGTACTTCCAATTACTTACATATTTGCCTGATACTATTAACCTTTTAATCTTTTAAATCCCTCATTATATGGTAACATAAACCTGTTGTTCTTTTTCCTTCCTCCCTCTTTTACCAAGTCTCTTTACTTGCTTACAACCTGTCATATTTAGGGTGTCATGGTAGCCTTGCGGTTAGTGAGAAGCTATTACAGCTCAGGGCAACGGAGTTCGGCGTTCAATTCTGGCGTCAATGTGTAAGGAGTCTATACATCCTCCCCGTGGAATGTGTGGGTTCCTGCCAGGAGCTCTGCTTTCCTTCCACATAGTTTAAAGAAGTACCGGTTAGGTTAATTAGTCATTGTAAATTGTCCCATGATTAGGTTAGGGTGAAATTGGGGTTGTCAGGGGTTGCTGGGTGGCGCAGCTCGAAGGACCGGAAGAGCCTATTCTGTGCTGTATTGCTAAATAAATATACTATTTATTACATGATTACATTGTGACAAGATAGACCCATTGGGGAGATTGCCTATTTATAAAATTTTCTGTTTAGATTTCTGTTGTAGCTTGTAACTTGTCACAAGCAGACATATAAAACTGAAAGGTTACTATTTTTAGTGGTATTACTTTTCACTTGAGTTATTTTATATTTCTCTTTACATCTTTGTGGAAAATTCAGTTAAAAGGACTGTTCAGACACATTGTACACCTACTCCTCAATTCAGATTTGCTTTATTTAAATTATGTGACAACTGTTTAGCCTGAAGGTCACACTTTGATGTATAATTTACACTGCTTAATTCAAATTAGTGAGTAATTTTCGGGCCATGCTATATTAGTTATTAGTAATGATTTGTAAATGAGGCAGTAAATTCCTTTTTAATCTAGCCCTGGGACTACATTTGTCTGTAACATGCCTCAGAAGTGAATCATGACAGAACTATTATGTGCAATTACATCAAAATCTCCAATAATATTGTTTAGCATACAAATCTTGATGGGTTTTAGCATTAACATTAAAATGCATAAAAATATAAATGATAAGAGTAATTATAATACATATTCAGAAAAATGCACACAATTGTGAATAAATATTTCCTCATCACAGAAATTGATATTTAATCACGGTTCCTTAAGGTTGTCATAGCTGGGGGAGGTAGTGGGGATAAGCTCCCACTACCTATTAAATGGTCCAAATGGCGTATGTCTCAAATAGCCCCTGACTACCAAGTCCAACTCCTAGTCTTCACATGTGGCTCTTGGCCCAGCGGAACCATATCTACTGACAGGAGAAGGAGCATAGGGAGGTTACTGGTGCCTTTAGATCAGTTGTTTGGGGCAGATGTGGCTTATTAGCCGTGGTTGAAAGCTCATCTAGAGGAAGGAAAACTCTAATCTCAAACCTTTGCTGCCTTGCGGCTATACCCACTCATGGAGAAGGCTTCAAGAGTAAACCACGAGGAAAGGACCAGAGCTGGAGATCCTAAGGCAGTCCTACGTTGAGTTCAACATTTACTGGCAACTCTCGTGATGCCGCTGGTGCCAGGGTGTATCGATCTCTACTGTTCCTTTAGATTCATCAGCTGCTGAGAGGAGGAGCCTGCTGCATGGGGTTGCTCTCCATATCGTACTGCCCCGGCTTGCACATCACGTAGACAGCTGGGATGTAACATCCATGGTTGACTCTGACACCAATGGAGGGCCTCACTTGAAGAAAATTAATCATTTGACTTAATTGCCATTATCCTATTGTAAATTATTTTAATTTTAGCTTGATCTGTGAAAATTGGTTATCACATTTCCCTCACTACAGTAAAAACTCTACTTCTAAACTAACTTACTGGTTGTACTGTGCTTGAAATGTCCAATGTTTAAAGGCATTATGAAAGCTTTCTTTAAGATTATATCAATAAACCATTCAGTTTTTTCTTCTCTTTGGATCAAAGAGAGATAAAAGAATTTATTTGTCACATGTACAGTACATCAAAATGTACAGTGAAATACATAGTTTGGATCAAGTCAAATCAGTGAGGATTGTGCAGGGTAGCCTGCAAGTATCACCACACTTCTTGCACCAACATAGCATGCCTGTGTAGGTTTTCACAAATAAAATGGCAGAGGCATTTTATGTTTCAGAAAAGCGGAAGCAACTCATTTATTCAACTCAAAGAGCGCCGAAAACCCTTTATGTAATTATGTCATCACATCAGATCAGCCTCTTAAAGTAAAACTCCAACTCAATATCAGTGGTTGTGAATTATGTACGCTTCCATGAATTATGTTATCCTACACAGGTCCCCCAGAATTCACTAAAACCGGCCTTGTGAGCCTGTCCAAAGCTCGGACGAGCTGCCTGGTTTGAGTCCTATGTTCCAGGGATGGAGGAACAGCAGGTGCCTCTGCTGCCCAAAGGTGCGATGACATGCTCATGGTCATGTTGTGATGGCAGGGGCATGGTAGTGGAATCCTCCAAATCTTGGTGGGCTGGTTTAAGGCAATCTAGTGAAATACATTCAGGTTTACCTCTCTTATCTATGATAGAAGTCTTTTCTTCCTGTTCCAAAACATGGAACGGGCCATTGTACGGGGGCCTAAGGGGATGTTGGTGTGCATCATAGTGGACACACACAAACAAGGCAGAATGCAGGCTGACAGGAACCCATAAGTGCTGTACGCCATGATGGGAGGTAGGAATAGGTGAAAAGGAATTGAGTTTACTGTGGAGGGTGGAATGCTGTTGAGTAGGCGACCCAGCAGTCATGGCATCAGGAATGAAATCACCTTGCACTCGTCCGTAGACCAACTCAGCCACAGATGACTGCAGGTTCTCTTTTGGAGCTGTTCTGAGCCCCAGCAGAACCCACGAGAGACAATCATGCCAACACTCAGCAGTCAGGGAAGTCATTAGAGCAGCCTTTAAGGAGCAGTGAAACTGCTTGCATAGGTCATTGGACTGCGGGTGATACACCATGGTGTGATGTAGCCTAACACTGAGGTCCTGGTCCATCGCAGCCCAGAGGTTTGATATGAATTGGGTACTGCGGTCAGAGGAAATATCGATGGGGTACCAAACCGAGCAACTCAGGTGTTGATGAATGATTAAGCCATGATTGCGGTCTTCGTTGATGCTAGGGGGATGACTTCTGGTCACCAGATGGTGAGGTCCACCATGGTATGGAGGTGCGTGAAACCACAGGAGGGGGAAGGAGAATCATCAAGGTCCACATTGACATAGTCAAACTTTCGCTAAGGGACCTCAAAAGGAGCCAATGGTGTCTGGACATGACGGTTAATTTTTGCCTGCTAACATTCCAGACAGGCTGCAGTCTAATCACGCACCTCCTTTTGAAGGCCATGCTACCAGTGTAACCAGTTTCTGTGAGGCTTTCTGGCCCAGATGTGAGAGGCCATGGATGGTCTCAAAAACAGTCCGCCTCCAGTTTGCAGGCATGATGAGGCAAGGGCAGTTGGTTGAGACATCGCACAGGAGAGAAACCAGCTTCCCCAAGCTTAATGACAGCTAACCACAAGCCTGTGACTGTAGTTCTGTAAGCTTGGACCTCATTGTCAGTGGTTTGGTCAGCTGCCATGCAGCAAAATCAACCCCATGTGCATGGCCCCGATGGCTGGCCGTGAGAGGCAATCAGCCAAGGTATTATTTTTCCCCTTGACATTTGTATATTAGTTGTGAACTCTGATATGTAGGCCAAGTGGCGTTCCTGTCATGCAGATCAGGGGTCTGACATTTTGGCCTTCACGTGCATGAGGGATTTGTGGTCAACAGAATGGCAACCCTCTAGAAGAAAACAAAAATGACAGACAGCCAGATAGAGACCGAGAAGCTCACAGTCAAACAGACCAACTGTTCATGCACAGCACCCACAGCATAGTCTGAAGCACCAGTAGTAATGGCTATAGGTGCTTTGGGGAGTGGGTGTGCCAGTAGGGTCACATTGGAAAGAGCTCATTTAGGGTCACCAAATGTCCTGGTCATGTTCCCTGACCAGTAAAGCACTTGATTAGGTATATTGCCTTTAAGCACACTATACTGGGGAAGCATAAGTTCAGCAGCTCATGGAATGAAACCGTGATAGAAGTTCACCCTGCCTGAAAATTCCTGTAGTTTTTTAGTAGTGCTACTAAATTCATAAGAGTGGCTACTTTCGATGGGAGGGGTTTCGCACCTTCTGCGGAGATGCATTTGCCAAGAAAGTCAATGTTCAAATAAACTGGCATTTAGCAGGGTTAATAATCCACCTGTGTTGGCTTAAGCACTCAAAAAATGTGCGGAGATAGATACATGTTTGGACTTGGATGCCCTGGTAACAAGTATTCATTCAGGTAAACTAAAAGAAAATCCAAGTCTTTTAATATAAGAGTCTATCAGCTGATGGAAAGTCTGTGATGCATTTATTAGCCCAAATGCATGCGCAGAAACTCAAAGAGGCCAAATGGGGTTATCACAGCCATCTTGGGAATGTCTTCCAAGCACACAGGCACCTGATGGTAGCCCCTAATTAAACTGATTTGGGAAAAAACTGACTTTCTGGCTAAATGTGCTGAAAAGTATTGGATTCTGGGATCGGGTAGCGATCGGGGTGATGACTTCATTAAGGCCGACCACATGGACGGCAACCAGCATCAAACTTAGGAACCCTATGGAGGGGTGAGACCAAGGGATATTCGACCATCATACAATGCCAAGTCTTTGCACATTGGCAAACTCAGTCTTCACAGTTGCCAGCTTTTCTGGATCCAGTCTACACATGTGGACATGGACTGGGGGACCAGTTGTGGGAATGTGGTGCTCGACCTCGTGTTTTGTGACTGTCGTGGAGAATGTGGGCTTGATGAGGTTTGGGAATTCATCCAGCAGTCAAGTAAACTCACATGTGGTGGTGCACGCGCTTGACAGAGTCGTTGTGGGCAACTTATTGGAGGAGCAGGGTAACGACCCAAAGGCCTTGACATCCACAAGCCAGCAGTTCTTAAGATCAACTACCAGTCCTTGGGCACACAGGAAATCTGCACCAAGCAGAGGTCTAGCCATTTTAGCCAGGACAAAGTCCCATATGTAATGTTGCCCACTGAAGCAGAGTGTCACCCTTCATGTCCTGTAAGTCTGGATCTTGCTGCCATTGGCAGCCTCTAGTGAGGTTTCCTCGCTCTTTGCCTTCTCATCAATAGATGATGCTGACAGTACACTCACTTGAGCACCCGTGTCACACAAGAAACATTGCCCTGAACAGGTGTCCGTAATGAACAGTAGATGTCCCTGGTAGCTGAACCCCACAGTGTTTTCAGACTTCTGATGTACTGATGTGCTGGCACTGTCGAAGCTGCAAGGCGACTGGTACTTTCTAGTGCTCCTACCAAAACAAGCATGGTAAAAGCACAGGCCTGGCGTCCTCTGTTTCACAGGCACAGGTATCCTTATGTTGGGGGCCTTGCTGACCGAGCATATTGAGCTGGGGAAAAGAGGAGGAATGATGCCTCACTGCCCAGCTGAGTGTAGACCATCAGCCATTTTAGCAAGCTCCCTGAAGTCTTACAATGATGCATTAGCAAGGGCTACGCGATCTTGATCAGGCATTTGCTGCATGAAGAATTCTTTATAAATAAAACAAGGATGGTAATTTCCCAGTAGAGAAAACGTGGTCCATTAGCTCCGAAAGCTTACCATCACCGAGGCTGGGCAAGGAGAAAACTGTTTGACGTGCTCAGAGTCTGGCAGTCTAATATTCTGTAAAAGGTGAACTTTCAGCGATTGGTATTTATTGTGTTTAAGCAGAGTCACCACCGAACGATGCTACTACTAAGAAATATCTGGTGGTGTTGGCGGAGATTTCTTGAAGTGCAAATTGAGCCTCAGCTTGTACAAACCAAGGGATAGCATTTTGCTCCCATTACTTTGGCAGTTTGAAACTGACTGCATTGGCTGACATGTTCAATAACTGCAATCATCCTAGAGCATCAGGGTCACCAATATAGGTTTCCGCAAATAAAATGGCGGTGGCTTTTTTATGTTTCAGGAAAGCCGTAGCAACTCATTTATTGAACACCAAAAAACTGAACTCAAAGCGTGCTAAAAACCCTTGACATAATTACATCAGACCAGCCTCTTAAAGTGAAACCCCAAATCAATGTCGTTGGTTGTGAATTATGTACATTTCCATCAGTTATGTTACCATACACCTGCAATTTACTTACCTGAACCAGACCTCTTCGGAGTGTGGGAGGAAATCAGAGCAACTGGAGGAAACCCACATGGTCACGGGGATAATGTATAAATACCTTGCAGACAGCAGAGGGAATTGAACCCTGGTCTTACAGCTGGCATCGTAAAGCATTGCGCTAACCACTACGCTGCCATGCGCCCCACAAAGTCTATTTCTTAGAAAATAATTAATCTTGACCATCCTTTAAAAATTTTTGATTAAAATAATTTCTCTGTGTTCTTAGGATACATGTAGGTAAATTTTCTGTGGCTGAACAATGTTTCCAAGAAGCTTTGAATATCAGGCAGAAATGGTATGGTGAATTACATCCCCTTGTTGGTGAGATATTGGAACACTTAGGAGATCTGTTGTCCTGTTCAGAGAAATCGGAAAGGTAATCGCTGCCATTCATGTAATTCTTCTATTTTCAAGCAGGTGTTAAAATTCTTGTAGCCAAAATTCAATGTGGTATTACAGAAAGGTCTTTATTGTATAGTCCTAAACTTTCATGAAAAGTTATCATCATGAAATATTACTGTTTCTCTCTCTACTGATGCTGTCTGAATTGCTGAATATTTCTATTTTCCGTTATAATCCACATTTCCAGTATCTGCCTTTTGTTTATCAGATATTTTAAAGTAAAGCACTAGTAAGTCTCCTCCTAAGCTGTAGAATGAATTCCAGAAAACTAAGGCTCATTTGAAGGCACAATAAATAAGATTGCAGAAAAGTAATGTCAACCAACAAAATGGGAGAGCATTTTGGAGATAGTGATCACAATTCTATCTCCTTTACCACAGCATTGGAGAGGGATAGGAACAGACAAGTTAGGAAAGCATTTAACTGAAGTAAAGGGAAATATGAAGCCATCGGGCAGGAACTTGGAAGCATAAATTGGGAAAAGCTGTTCTCAGGGAAATGAATGGCAGAAATGTGGCAAATGTTCAGGGTATATTTGAGTAGCATTCTGCATAGGTACATTCTAATGAGACAGGGAAAGGATGGTAGCATACAGGAACCGTGGTGTACAAAGGCTGTTGAAAATCTAGTCAAGAAGAAAAGAAAAGCTTACGAGAGTTTCAAAAAGCTAGGTAATGATAGAGATCTAGAAGATTATAAGGCTAGCAGGAAGGAGTTTAAGAATGAACTTAGGAGAGCCAGGAGGGGCCATGAGAAGGCTTTGGTGAGCAGGATTAAAGAAAACCCAAGGCATTCTACAAGTATGTGAAGAGCAAGAGGATAAGATGTGAGGGAATAGGACCAATTAAGTGTGACAGTGGGAAAGTGTGTGCGGGACCAGAGGAGATAGCTGAGGTACTTAATGAATACTTTGTTACAGTATCCACTACAGAAAAGGATCTTGGCGATTGTAGGGATGACTTGCAGTGGATTGAAAAGCTTGACCATATAGACATTAAGAAAGAGGATGTGCTGGAGCTTTTGGAAAGCATCAAGTTGGATAAGTCTCTGGGACCGGATGAGATGTACCCCAGGCTACTGTGGGAGACGAGGGAGGAGACTGTTGAGGCTCTGGCAACGATCTTTGCATCATCAATGGGGATGGGAGTAGTTCCGGTGGATTGGAGGGTTGTAGATGTTGTTCCCTTATTCAAGAAAGGGAGTAGAGATAGCCCAGGAAATTATAGGCCAGTGAGTCTTACTTCAGTGGTTGGTAAATTGATGGAAAAGATCCTGAGAGGCAGGATTTATGAACATTTGGAGAGGCATAATATGATTAGGAATAGTCAGCATGGCTTTGTCAAAGGCAGGTTGTGCCTTACAAGCCTGATTGAATTTTTTGACGATGTGACTAAACACATTGATAAAGGTAGAGCAGTAGATGTAGTGTATATGGATTTCAGCAAGGCATTTGATAAAGTACCCTATGCAAGGCTTATTGAGAAAGTAAGGAGGCATGGGATCCAAGGGGACCGTGCTTTGTGGATCCAGAATTGGCTTGCCCACAGAAGGCAAAAAGTGGTTGTAGATGGGTCATATTCTGCATGGAGGTCGGTGGCCAGTGGTGTGATTCAAGGGTCTGTTCTGGGACCCCTTCTCTTCGTAATTTTTATAAGTGACTTTGATAAGGAAGTGGAGGGATGGGTTAGTAAATTTGCTGATGAGACAATGGTTGGGGGTGTTGTGGATAGTGTGGAGGGCTGTCAGATGTTACAGCAGGACATTGATTGAATGCAAAACTGGGCTGAGAAGTGGCAGATGGAGTTCAACCCAGATAAGTGTGAGGTGGTTCATTTTGGTAGGTCAAATATGATGGCAGAATATAGTGTTAACGGTAAGACTCTTGACAGTGTGGAGGATCAGAGGGATCTTGGGGTCCGAGTCCATAGGACACTCAAAGCTGCTGCGCAGGTTGTCTCTGTGGTTAAGAAGGGTTATGGTGCATTGGCCTTCATCAATCGTGGGATTGAGTTTAAGAGCAAAGAGGTAATTTTACGGCTATATAGGACCTTGGTCAGACCCTACTTGGAGTACTGTGCTCACTTCTGGTCATGTCACTGCAGAAAGGGTGTGGAAACTATAGAAAAGATGCAGAGGAGATTTACAAGGATGTTGCCTGGATTGGGGAGCATGCCTTACAAGAATAGGTTGAGTGAACTTGGCCTTTTCTCCTTGGAGCAATTGAGGATGAGAGGTGACCTGATAGAGGGGTACAAGATGATGAGAGGCATTGATTGTGTGGATAGTCAGAGGCTTTTTCCCAGGGCTGAAATAGCTATCATGAGAGGGCACAGTTTTAAGGTGCTTGGAAGTAGGTACAGAGGAGGTGTCAGAGGTAAGTTTTTTATGCAGAGAGTGGTGAGTGTGTGGAATGGGCTGCCAGCGGAGGTGGAAACGATAAGGTCTTTTAAAGGACTCCTGGATAGGTGTACGGAGCTTAGAAAAAATAGAGGGTTATGGGTAACCCTAGGTAATGTCGAAAGTAAGTACATGTTTGGCACAGCTTTGGTGGCCAAAGGGCCTGTATTGTGCTGTAGTTTTTCTATGTTTCATATACCTTTATTGGTAGTGGTAATTTGAAAAAAGTCAATGGGTGAAATGGTTTTCCTGGAGCAGAGGGGAACAACAGAACCAACATAAGCATCCTGTCCTTACACAGGGGCTCCATGTAAAAAGTCGAAAATTCCTTTCATCCCACAGATGCTGCTCGACCCACTGATTTCATCCAGCAGATTGTTTGTTGCTTCAGATTCCAACATCTGCAGTCTTTTTTCTCTAAGCACACTGGTTGCCAAACATTTTAATTCCAATTCCTATTTCTGTTCCAACATGTCGGTCCATTGCCTCCTCCTGTGTCAAGATGAGGCTACCTTCCCTTGGTCGAGGAGCAACATCTTATATTCCATCTGG
Organism: Mobula hypostoma; assembly: GCF_963921235.1. Lineage (NCBI taxonomy): Eukaryota > Metazoa > Chordata > Chondrichthyes > Myliobatiformes > Myliobatidae > Mobula > Mobula hypostoma. The sequence goes on along the minus strand of NC_086105.1, from coordinate 62,386,254 downwards.
GTACCCTCCAACCTGATGGCATGAATATTGATTTCTCCTTCGGTAAAACAAAATCTACCCTCCCCCCTCTATTCCCCACTCTGACTTTTTACTTTTCACCTGCCTATTACTTCATGGTGAGTCCTCCCCTCTGTCCCTTTCTCCTATGGTCCACTCTCTTCTTACCTGCCTGTTACTTCCCCCGACTCCCCTCCTCCTTCCTTTTCTCCTCTGTTCGACTCTCCTCTCCTATTAGATTTTCCCTTTTCCAGCCCTTGATCTTTCCCACCCACCTGAATTCAACTGTCCCCTCCTTCCTGGCCTCCTTCTCCTCCCCCACAGTTTTCTTCTGGCATCTTCCCTTTTCTTCTCAGTCCTGAAGAACGGTCTCAGCTGGAAACGTCCATTGTTTGTTCATTTCCATAGATGCTGCCTACCCTGCTGAGTTCCTCCAGCATTTTGTGTGTGTTGCTTTGGGTTTTCAGCATTTGCAGACTTTCTTGTGTTTATCATTATCTTACCTTGTTTTGTAGCTCTTATCGAGAAGCAGCTTTTGTTCTTCTCTAGCACTAGGAATATTCTTCAGCAGTGACTGGAGTAAGAAAGTGGGATAAGACAGAAGATCACAAGACATAGGAACACAATTAGAGCATTCAGCCCACCAACTCTGCTCTGAGATTCCACCGACTGATTTATTTTCCCTTTCAACTTAATTCTCCTGCCTTCTCTTCATAACCTTTGATGCCCTGACTAATCAAGAACCTATCGACCTTGCTTTAAGTATACCCAATGACTTGGCCTCCACAGCCATACGTGGCAATGAATTCCACAGATTCACCACCCTCTGATTAATGAAATTCCTTCTCATCCCTGTTCTAAAAGGATGTCCTTGTATTCTGATCCTATAAGTTAACCTTTAGGGAATCCTGCTCAAGAATTCCCAAATCAATTTGCACCTCTGCCCACCACTTTCCCTGCTCTTTGATAGTTGCTGAGCCCCAATACGAGCCCACCATGCTAATCAGTCCTCATGTCAATGCCGACATCTCTTTGCCACTCCTTCTCTCTATCTGGACTGGGCACCTAGAACAGCAAGAGTATGGGAGGAGGCATTAAGGCAATGTTTGTGGCATGCTATAATTCAAATGCAGATTTACTTATCATGTGTACATTGAAGCATCCAGTGAAATGTGTCATTTGTGTTAGCAACCAACAAAATCTGAGGATGTGGTGGGGGCAGCCTGTAAGTGTTGCCACACTTTCCAACATCAATATAGCATGCCCAGCATGTTTAACAGAACTACACAAGCATCAACAAAACTAATAACAACAGCAACAACAAAACAGAACAAACCAACAACAGCAAAGTAAACTCCTTTCCCACTCTCACACAAAGACAGATCTCTGCCTCTAATCCCAGGACACGCTGCTTCCAGGCCTCCAGTAATGGCCCTGGACTCTCAGATGCATAGACATCAGGCGTCCAGTCTCTAGCCCCTGGCCTGGACTTGGAGACTTGCAGACAATGGGCTTCTGACCTCTGAACAAGTTGACCAAGGGGCTTTGACCTTTGGGCTTCCACCTCCAGACTCACTACCCTCTGGACTTCAACCTTTGGCTTTGCCCTCTGGACTTCGCTGACCTCTAGGTATTGACCCCAGGGCAATAGGATGTTTAATTCATTTTATGCTTCAAGGCCACAAATATCTTCACAGTACAATTACTTGACCTCTTCGATAGTGGTTTACCTTAATTTAAATGTGCCTTTGATGCAGGTTTAGTTAATGATTAAGGTAAAAGAACTATAAACAATGAGAGGCAATGTGGTCTCTCAAATCTGTAGTGTTCAAGAAGATCAAAATATTTCTCATGAAGTTAATTTAGACCTTGCCTGAGTCATTGCAAATAACTAGTGCCAGGTGCATGGAATTTTAAGAGCCTGGGCAGTTTAGCTTGAATCAATATCACCTTTAAATGGTTTTGCTGAATGAAAATAGGAAATATTTCTCAAATAGATCATAATATCATAAAAATAGGAGCAGAATTGGACCATTTGGCCCATCGAGATCGTGGCTGTTTTATTTTCCCTCTCAACTCCGTTCTCCTGCCTTCTCCCTGTAATTTTTGATGCGCTGACCAACCAAGAACCTATCAACCTTGCTTTAAGTACAGTATACCCTATGACTTGGCCTCCACAACTGTCTATGGCAATGAATTCCGCAGATTCACCACTCTCTAGCTAATGAAACTCATGTTCAACTCTGTTCTAAACATCAAACTAGGAAAGCAGGACAAATAATACACAAAGAAGTGGAAATGCAATACTTGCTCGCCCATCAAAAATTAAACACACATACATGGAAAGACATTTTGAGAATGTTTTTTATTACTATAGTTGGTATTTGCTGGGTGCTTTGAATATACAGAGAGAAGTGTCTATATACTCACATTGTATTTTCTTTATTTATAGCTTTGACAGGAATCAAGCCGAAGGGGTTTACAGACAAGTGATCAAAATTCAAGAGGAAAATATGCGGCTGGCCACATCTCTTCTAATTAGAGATCAAATCAATCTTAACAGAGCCCTTGCAATTTTTAAACTAGGTCTGATATCTGCATATTTATTATGTCATTTTCTTTTCATGTACAAATATAATTACATCATACAGTTTGTAGTTGAAGTATAAGATGCTTCATTACAAATTCATTAATTGTCCACGTCATTTAATGGAACTGACTGATTTAAAATATATGTATACAAACTAGCAACAGAGCTGACAGATTGAAATGATCTTGAAAATGCTGGATATACTTATAAGAATTACAAGACCACGAGACGTAGGAGCAAAATTAGGCCATTCAGCCTATTTAGTGTGGGCTGCCATTCTATCGTCATTACCCACCTCAACCCCATTCTCCTGTCTTCTTCCCGTAACCTTTGACACGCTTACTAGTCATGAACCTATCAACCTCCGCTTTAAATATACCAAATAACTTTGCCAACACAGTCATCTGTGGCAATGAAGTCCTCAGGTTCACTACCTTCTGGCCAAAGAAATTCATCCTTATCTATGTCCTGAAGGTATTTCCTCAGAATACAGAGCAGATCAGTCATTTTAGCATTTTAGGTGGGTGGCCTTTCATCAAAATTGGGAAATTTTGGAAGGGAAACAAGTATTAAGCTGTAGCAAACTGGGGGAAGGCTGCATAGAGCAAAAGGGAAGGTCTGTGAGAGGGTGGAGATGAAAGATTGAGTGAATCAAGCAGTAATGATCATAAAAATCGTTCGGACAGAGATGGTGCTCAGTAATTGGTGTCGGAGAGCTGATCAAAGCTCGAAGCTTTTGGATGACTCAGAGTCGGATTGTGGTCAGCATGGCAGGGAGAGTTTTTCTTCCTTCTCCCATCTGCATGAGATGTGGGACATTTGAGAAACTTTGAACTTTACTGTGCTCATGAACTAGTTCATCAAGTTATGGTATTGTGCACTGTTGTAACTATATGTTATAATTATGTGGTTTTGTAAGTTTTTTCAGTCTTGGTCTGTCCTGTGTTTTGTGATATCACACTGGAGGAAATAATGTATCATTTCTTAATGCATGCATTACTAAATGACAATAAAAGAAGACTATGTGTCTTCATAATCTAATCTAAAAAGAATTGTTTAAAATGGAGGTCGATAAAATTATGAAAGATGTTTGAATTGAACTGGTACAGAAGAGGAGTTGAGACATAGAGATGAAGGAACTGTGAAAAAGGAATGGCATTTTTACCTGTGACAGGTGGGAAGAAGTATTAAGAAAGCTCTGAGTGTCAGTAGGTTTATAAAAGGTATTGGTCCCCAGAGATGGAGACAGTTATTGAGAAAGGGGAGAGAGGTGTTAGAAATGGATCATGTAGATTTAAGGGCAGGGTGGAAGTTGGGGACAAAGTTGATGAAATTGACAGCTCAGCGTGGGTGCACAAAGCAGCACACCAATGCAGTCGTCAATGTCACGCAGAAAGTTATGAGGAGTCTTACTCAGTGAAGGCTTGGAACATGGTCTGTTCCGTGTAACCAACAAAAAGGCAGGCACAGCTGGGACTCATGTAGGTGCCCATGGGTTTTGAGTTGTTACGTGTGAGGACTATTTCCACCAGAAGGAGGAGGGTGATGATGGAGGGTTTTGTCTGGGCCTTTCAATATTCAATAAGATCCCTCCTCATTCTTCTAAACTCCAGTGGGTGCAGGCCTGGAGTCATCAAACCCTCCTCACATGTTAACTCTTTCATTGTTTGGTATTTGGGTTATAAACTATTGAAGAGAGAGCATCCGAAGCTAATGTTCTTTTCTTTTTTGACTTCCTTTCCTGGAATTATATTCATTAACAATTTAAAGGTAATAAAACAAATTTCGCAGATATGGCTATGGAGGAGACAGGCAAATCAATTCATGCTGAATATAGAGATAAAATCTGTGTTTTGTACAAATATTCATATGCAATTACTTTTCTAATTAGGTAAACTTCTACAAAGTGATGTAAGTTATAGGGCTAAAAAGAGGGCAGTAGAATGTTTACGCCAGTCATTTGACCTTCTAACCAAGATGCTGGGTTCCAGTCATCACCTAACAATGGAAGTTCGAAGGTATGAAATATATAGATTTGGTTGGTCATTAACTGCATATAAATTCCTGACCTCACAAATTTTCTTTTTGTCATAGGTTTCTGAAAAGTGCAGAATTACAAATCCACAAGGATTTTACTTTCTTTAAGAGGCCAGCAGCCTCAACCCTTGGAAATTCCTTAAGTGTACCAACATCAGAGGAAAATGGGCTGACCAGTCCTCGTTTCACTTACAAGCAGCATCAAACACCGAAGAACAAACTTAAATCAAGATTATCAGCTGGCAAACATCAAACCAGTAGCCAGACAGTAACCAGTTTAAAGTCTGTAGAAATGATAGACAAGACACAAAGAGATGTGTGTTCTAACTTAAGGGCTGATGTCTTATGTGAGCAGGATAAAGAAGATACTATTTTGGAACAGGAGAATTTGGTCAACTGGAGATTGGCTTCAAATATACACACTTGCAAACGTGACCTTCCTCCACAGCCAAGTTCATTAATGGTACGGCAAGGAAGTAAATATCCACCTATTAACAGGATCTCATCTGCCAAAACCCGTGCCAAATCTTCCTCAGTCTGCAGGCCAATAATGACTTGCAAACAGTCTACATTTGAGCGTGACATTAACATTTTGGTACCACCTTCAAGAACCAAAGTGGTTTCAGAAAAGGTCATTTGCTTGGCATCATTCATCCTGGCTGCATCGAACTCTCCAAAACCATTGCTGCCCAAAAAACATGGGATTAGAAAGAATACTGGGATGGCTTGATGTAAAGGGCATGTTTCTCTGCTGGTGTACATTGCCATAAGGCAATAGGTCTATCCCAGATTTTTTAAATTGAGGTTTTTTGTGTACAGTATTCTGAGTAGACTATTCATGAAAGACCACATTATTGTAGTTGGAAATAGAACAGGAGATTTGGAAAGTGAGTTAGCCAACATCATTCTTAAATTCTTGTTGTTTACTAGTGAGGTTCTGTGATGTGATGGATTATCATAATTAAAGAACTGAGTAATAAAAATGTGATTAAATAAAATCTTATTTTCTTTATCATTGAAACTTAACATACCACAAGGGATACTAAAAATTGTGAAATGTCATAATATGAGAGAAATTTGGATTTGGTTGCTGTTGCTACAACTACTGTATGTGCAAAAGTTTCAGTAATTTGTGCTCATCTCCTCCACATTTGACTTTTTTAAGTCAATGGAAATAAATGTGCAAGGATGACACTTCTGGCAGCTACTACTCTTGTGCCCTGGGTGACTAAGTACAATTTTTCACCTTCTGTTGAAACTTCTAATTAGAATTATCTGCAGATTAAGATACCCACTTCCATAGGGCAGGAGGTACAGGAGCCTTGGGTCCCAGACCACCAGGTTCAGGAACGGTTATAAACCTTCAACCATCAGACTCCCGAACCAGAGTGGATAACTTCACTCACCTCAACTCTGAACTGATTCCACAACCTATAGACGACTCTTGTTCAAGAACTCTACAACTCATGTTCTCAATATTATTTATTTACTTAATCATTTATTATTATTATTTTTTGTATTTGGAATGTTTGTCTTCTTTTGCACATTGGTTGGTTGTCAGTCTTTGTGTGTAGTTTTTCATTGATTCTATTGTATTTCTTTATTCTACTGTGATGTCTGCAAGATAATGAATTTGGTATTACAGCTTGGGGCGTCAGAGTTCGGACTTCAATTCTAAAGCCCCCTGTAAGGAGTTTTTCCATCCTCCCTTTGAACATGGAAATTTCCCCCGGTGCTCTGGTTTCCTCCTACATTCCAAAGATGTACCAATCAGTAGGTTAATTGGTCATTGTAAGTTGCCCTGTGATGAGGTTAGGGTTAAATTTGTGGGCTACGCGGCGCAGCTGGTGGGCCAGAACGGTCTATTCCACACTGTATCTCTAAATAAATAAATAAAATGTAAATATAAAAGGTTAAGGGATGGTGCAACAGTTTAAAACAATTAAAGTTCAGATGAACAGATAGAGTGGAGGTAGTAATTTGTCCTTAGTTACTGTATGTTCATCTACACTGACTAAACACTGTGTAAAGCTTGCTGAAGTCAATGAGCCAGTCACTGAAATCAGGAAGGGGTTGGTGCACATTTTATTAATTGCATTTAGAGATACAGCATGGTAACAAGCTCTTCTGTCCCAACAAGCCTGTCCCACCTAATTACATCCACGTGACCAATTAATCTACTAACACATACGTCTTTAGAATGTGGGGGGGGGGTGGGAAAGCAGAACACCCAGAAGTAACCCACGCAGTCACGGGGAAAATGTACAAACTCCTTCCAGGCGGTGTCAAGAATTGAACCCGGATCCCTGGTACAGTAATGCGTTACGCTGACCACTAAGCTACCTTGTGCTCCTGCCTACATCAACCGTGCTGACATTGAGACAGTTGAGAGCTTCAAGTTCCCAGAGACAACATCACCAATAGCCTGTCCTGGTCTAATCACATACACACTACAGCCCAGAAAGCTCACCAATGTCTCTACTACCTCTGAAGGCTAAAAAAGTTCGGCACGTTCTCATCGAAACTTACCAATTTTTGTCGATGCACTATAGAAAACATCTTACCTGGAAGCAAAACGGCTAGGTATGGCAACTATTCTGCACGTGACTGCATAAACTGCAGAGAGTTGTGAACACAGCTCAACACATCACAGAAACCGGTCTCCCCTCATGGACTCTGTCTGCACTTCTCATTGCCTCAGTAAAGTAGCCAGAATATTGGTACAAACAACATAGGTAGGAAAAGGGAGGAGGTCCTGAAATATGAGGTTATCAGGCAGGTACTTGGAAGCATAAATTGTGAACAGATGTTCTCAGGGAAATATACGGTGGAAATGTGGCAAATGTTCAGGGGATATTTGCGTGGCATTCTGTATAGGTACGTTCCAATGAGACAGGGAAAGGACGGTAGGGTACAGGAACCGTGGTGTACAAAGGGTGTTGAAAATCTAGTTAAGAAGAAAAGCTTATGAAAGGTTCAAAATATAGGTAAGGATAGAGATCTAGAAGATTATAAGGCTAGCAGGAAGGAGCTTAAGAATGAAATTAGGAAAGCCAGAAGGGGCCATGAGAAGGCTTTGGTGATCAGGATTAAAGGAAAAACCCAAGGCATTCTACAAGTATGTGAAAAACAAGAGGATAAGATGTGAGGGAATAGGATCAATTAAGTGTGACAGTGGGAAAGTGTGTATGGAACCGGAGGAGACAGCAGAGATACTTAATGAATACTTTTCTTCAGTATTCACTACAGAAAACATCTTAACGATCGTAGGGATGACTTACAGCGTATGAAAAGCTTCACCATATAGACATTAAGAAAGAGGATGTGCTGGAGCTTTTGGAAAAGCATCAAGGTAGATTAGTCTCCAGGACCGGATGAGATGTACCCCAGACTACCGTGGGAGGCAAGAGAGGAGATTGCTGAACCTCTGGCAGTGATCTTTGCATCATCAATGCAGATGGGAGAGGTTCTGGAGGATCGGAGGGTTGCAAATGTTGTTCCCTTATTCAAGTAAGGGAGTAGAGATAGCCCAGGAAATTATCGACCAGTGAGTCTTACTTCAGTGGTTGGTAAGTTGATGGAAAAGATCCTGAGAGGCAGGATTTATGAACATTTGGAGAGGCATAATATAATTAGGAATAATCATCATGGCTTTGTCAAAGGCAGGTCATGCCTTACGAGCCTGATTGAATTTTTTGAGGTTGTGACTAAACACATTGATGAAAGTAGAGTAGTTGATGTAGTGTATATGGATTTCAGCAAGGCATTTTATAAGGTACCCTATGCAAGGCTTATTGAGAAAGTAAGGAGGCATGGGATCCAAGGGGACCGTGCTTTGTGGATCGAGAATTGGCTTGCCCACAGAAGACAAAGAGTGGTTGTAGGTGGGTCATATTCTGCATGGAGGTCAGTCACTAGTGGTGTGCTCCAGGGATTTGTTCTGAGACCCCTTCTCTTCGTGATTTGAGGAATGACCTGGATGAGGAAGTGGAGGGATGAGTTAGTAAATTTGCTGATGACACAAAGGTTGGGGGTGTTGTGGATAGTGTGGAGGGCTGTCAGAGGTTACAGCGGGACATTGATAGGATGTAAAACTGGGCTGAGAAGTGGCAGATAGAATTCAACCCAGATAAGTATGAGGTGGTTCATTTTGGTTGGTCAAATATGATGGCAGAATATAGTATTAACGGTAAGACTCTTGGCAGTGTGGAGGATCAGAGGGATCTTGGGGTCTGAGTCCATAGGACACTCAAAGCTGCTGCACAGGTTGTCTCTGGTTAATAAGGCATACGGCGCATTGGCCTTCATCAACCGTGGGATTGAGTTTAAGAGCTGAGAGGTAATGTTACAGCTATATAGGACCCTGGTCAGGCCCCACTTGAAGTACTGTGCTCAGTTCTTGTTACCTCACTATGGGAAGGATGTGGAAACCATAGGAAGGGCGCAGAGGAGATTTACAAGGATGTTGCCTGGATTGGGGACCATGCCTTACGAGAGTAGATTGAGTGAACTTGGCCTTTTCACCTTGGAGTGACGGAGGATGAGAGGTGACCTGATAAAGGTGTATAAGATGATGAGAGGCATTGATCGTGTGGATAGTCAGAGGCTTTTTCCCAGGGCTGAAATGGCTATCACGCTTGGAAGTAGGTACAGAGGAGATGTCAGGGATAAGTTTTTTTACGCAGAGAGTGGTGAGTGTGTGGAATGAGCTGCCGGCAATGGTGGTGAAGATGGATACAATAGGGTCTTTTAAGAGACTCCTGGATAGGTATATGGAGCTTAGAAAAATAGAGGGCTATGGGTAATCTTAGGTAATTTCTAAGTAAGTACATGTTCGGCACAGCATTGTGGGCTGAAGGGCCTGTATTGTGCTGTAGGTTTTCTATGTTTCTAATAATCAAAGACCACATCCACCCTGAACGTTCTCTCTTCTTCCCTCTCCCATCAGGCAGAAATTACAAAAGTAATTTCATTTGAACTACCAGGATAAAATGAAATAGTTCACAAGGCGCAAGAGATATATGTCTCACAGAAGAAGTTTTTCTCAAATGGCAGGGGTAGGCAACCATGGCTGACAAGGGAATTAAGGACTGCATAAAAGCCAAGGAAAGGGCATATAATGTAGCAAAAGTGAGTGGGAAGTTGGATGATTGGGAAGCTTTTAAAATCCAACAAAAGGCAACTAAAAAGGCTATAAGAAGGGAAAAGTTGAAATATGAGGGCAAACTAGCCAATAATATAAAGGAAGATACTACAAGTTTTTCCAGTTATAAGGAGAATAGAAGGGAGGTGAGAGTTGATATTGGACCACTGGAAAATAATGCTGGTGAGGTAGTAATGGGGGACAAAGAAATGGCAAATGAACTTAATAAGTACTTTGCTCAGTCTTTACTGTGGAAGACACTGTCTGTATGCCAGAGCTCCCCGAGTACCAGGGAGCAGGAGTGTGCACCATTGCTATTACAAAGGAAAAATATGCTAGGCAAACTGAAAGGTCTTAAGGTGGATAAGTCACCTGGACCAGATGGACTACATCCCAGAGTCCTGAAAGAGGTTGCTGAAGAGATAATGGATGCATTGGTCATGATCTTTCAATGATCACTTGATTCTAGCATGGTTCTGGAGGACTGGAAAATTGCAACTGTCACTCCACTCTTTAAGAAAGGAGGAAGACAAAAGAGAGGAAATTATAGGCCAGTTAGTCTAACCTCAGTGGCTGGGAAAGTGTTGGAGTCATTATTAAGGAAGAGGTTTCAGGGTACTTGGAGACTAATGATAAAATAAGTCAAAGTCTGTATGGTTTCTGTAAAGGGAAATCTTGCCTTACAAATTTGTAGAGTTCTTCGAGGAAGTAACAAGCAGGGAGGACAAAGGAGAGGCAGTGGATGTCATTTAATTAGATTTTCAGAAGGCATTTGATAAGGTTCCTCACATGAGGCTGCTTAACAAGATAAAATCCTATGGTGTTACAGGAAATATACTGGGATTAGATTAGATTAGATTAGATTATGAGGACACTCAGTCCTCGTTTATTGTCATTTAGAAATGCATGCATTAAAAAATGATACAATGTTCCTCCAGAAAGATATCACAGAAACACAGGACAAACTAAGACTAAAACAGACAAAACTACATAATTATAACATATAGTTACAACAGTGCAAAGCAATACCATAATTTGATAAAGAGCAGACCATGGGCACGGTAAAAAAAAGTCTCAAGTCCCGATAGCCCCATCATCTCACACAGATGGAAGTGCCGCAAACTTGCTGATGCATTGGAAGCACCCGACCGCAGCCGACTCTGAGTCCATCCGAAAACTTCGAGCCTCCGACCAGCCCTCTGACACCGAGCACCAAGCGCCATCCTCTGCCGAGCGCTTCGACCCCGCCCCAGCCACCGAACAATAAGCAAAGCCAAGGACTTGGGGCCTTCCCCTCCGGAGATTCTGGACCACACAGTAGCAGCAGCAGTGAAGCAGGCATTTCAGAAGTTTCACCAGATGTTCCTCCATGCTCTCACGTCTGTCTCCATCAAATCAGGATTGTGCACGGCACCCTACTTGACAGATAACAGATATCATTCACCAGAGTGACCGCTGCGAGCTGCATCGCGTCGCCATCTTCTCCTCTTAAATAGAGGAATGGCCTTGATAGGATAGATGGAGAGAACGCTCTTCCTTGGATATTGCAGTTAGGTCCATGATGAAATATTTACAGATTTTAGAGCCCTGCAAGGTCGAAACAGCTAAGTTTTTCCTTTAGGGATACAGCATGATAACAGGCCCTTCTGGCCAAACAAGCCTGCACAGCCCAATTGCACCCATTTGGCCAATTAACTAATTAACCCATAGATCTTTGGAACGAGGGAGGAAACCAGAGCATTCAGAGGAAACCCACACGGCCACGGTCAGAACATACAAACTCCTTAAAGATACGGGTGGAATTAAACCTGGGTTGCTGGTGCAGTAATAGTGTTACGCTAACCACTACACTACTGTGCTGCCCAAGTTTAATTATATGTTTTCTTATGGGGCTAAGTGAGTCAGCTGTCTATACCTAACAAAGAAAGTTGAAATCTACCTCTGGTCCAGACTCCCCTCCCAGCACTCACCCTGAATCAGAATCAGGTTTAATATCACTTGGCATGTGTCGTGAAATTTGTTGTTATGCGTCAATATGTAATATTAAAAACTAATTTACAGTAAGTAAGTGTATTTTTTAAAAGTTAAATTAAATAAGTTGTGCAAAAAAAGAAAAAATGTACTGAGGTAGTGTTCATGGGTTCAAAGTTCATTCAGAAACATGATGGTAGAGGGGAAGAAGCTGTTCCTGAATCATTGAGGGTGTATCTTCAGGCTTCTGTACTTTCTCCTTGATGGTAGCAATGAGAAGAGGGCATGCCCTGGGTGATGGGGCTCCTTAAAGATGGACACTGCCTGTTTGAGGTATTGCTCCTTGAAGGTGTCCTGGATGCTGGGGAGGCTGATGTCTATGATGGAGCTGTCTGAGTTTACAATTTTCTGTAGCTTGTTTCCGTCTTGTGCCAGTGCCCCCATCCCATACTAGATTGTGATGTAGCCAGTTAGAATGCTCTCCATGGTGTATCTGTAGAAATTTGCGGTTGTCTTTGGTGACACACCAATTCTCTTCAAACTCCTAATGAGATATAGCTGCCGTTGAGACTTCTTTGCAGCTGCATCATATGTTGGGACCAGGTCAGATCGTCAGAGATGTTGACACCCAGGGACTTGAAATTGCTCACTCTTTCCACTTCTGATCCTTTGATGAGAACTAGTGTGTGTTCTCTCATCTTACCCAGTCTGAAGTCCACAACTACTTCTTTGCTCTTACTGACGTTGAGTGGAAGGTTGTTGCTGCAGCACCACTCAACTAACTGATATACCTTGCTCCTGTACACCCTTTCATCGCCGTCTGAAATTCTGCCAACAATGGTTGTGTTGTCAGCAAATTTATAGATGACATTTGAGCTATGCACAGCCACACAAAGAAATGGCGGATGAACTTAATAAGCACTTTGCTTAGTCTTTACTGTGGAAAACACTATCTGTATGCTGGTTAATTCTTCCTTGATTGAAAGAAGGGAATACCCTGATTTTACTTGATCTTGTCCATATGTGACATCATTCCTGTGAAGGAGAAGTTGATTTTTTACTGGCCCCTGTAATAGCTTTGTTAGACCTACATCAGATCAATATAATAACGGACAATGATAATACTAATTGGACTATCTAACAACAACCTCAGCATTGTGGCCAGACAGGACAAATAATCTCCTCCCTCCCTTACGAGGATCCACCTATCACTAGTCATATTCTGCTCCACCCTTCCCCCACCCCACCTTTTTATAATGGTTGTCTTCCATTTTTCTTTCCAGTCCCAATGAAGGCTCTCGCCTCAAAAAGGCAACTGCTTACTTCCCTCCACAAATGCTAATTGATGGCTGGGTTCTTCCAGCCCCTTTGTGTGTTGTTCCAGACTTACAGCATGGGCAGTCTCTTGTGTCTCCACAACCCGAAGTTGTTGTTTTTTCAATCAAAAAAATGGGGAGAAGTATCTTGCAGAAAGATAAACTAGTATATCATGGTTAAAAAAAACACAAACATCTATAAAACTGCAGAAGCTGGAAACCTATCATAAACAGAACCTGCTGGAAGTACTCAACAGGTCAGGCCATGAAATTTGAAATCTATAACTTTAAACAAAGTTCCATTGACAGAAGGGAACACACACCTGTCCTCATTGAGATATCAGGAGTGGAGAGGGTGAGAAGTTTCAAGTTCCTAGGTGTCAACATCGCTGAAGATCAATCCTGGGCCACTGATGCAATTACAAAGAGGCTATATTTCATTTGGTGTCTGAGGAGATTTGATATGTCATGAAAGACTAGCGAATTTCAACAGATGTACTGTGGAGAGCATTCTAACTGGTTGCATCACTGTCTGGTATGAAGGGGCCACAGCACAAGACTGGAAAAAGCTGTAGGGGGCTGCAAACACATCCAGCTCAATCATGGGCACCAGCCTCCTCCCCACCATCGAGGACATCTTTATAGGCGATGTCTCAAAAAGGCAGCATCCATCATTAGGGATACTCACCACCCAGAGCATGCCCTCTTATCATTAACTACCATCTGGGAGGAGGTACCAGGAGTCTGAAGACACACACACTCAGCAATTCAAGAACAGCCTCTTCCCCTCTGCCATCAGATTTCTGAATGGACATTGAACCCAGGAACACTACCTCACTATTTTTTGCTCTCTTCTTGCTCTATTTATTTAGTTTTTATATATATTTCTTATTTTAATTTATAGTATATTTTATTCCACTGTATTGTTGCTACAAAACAAATTTCACAACACGTCCATGACAATAAACCTTATTCTGATTCTTTTTTTATATGTATATCCCATCACACAAGCAGGTCAGATCTACCCAAGGTCGCCATAGAATTATTAGTGATTATCATAAGATATGGACAGAATAAGTTATGCTTTAATCCTTTAATTAACAGTGCAAAATACAAGCAGTCCACCCAGCTGAAAATAGGTACCGGCAAAAGCTGGGGGTTAACCTCGCGATAGACTGGCATCCTATCCGGCGGGGGGGGGGGGTGGTTCTCGTACTCTCAGTAGCTTCATGCCACAGAAACCGGCATAAGCACCAGCCTGATGGGCCACAAGGCTTGGGACAGACTTTGACTGACAAAATACAAGACAGAACACCACTCTGGTTTTGAAATCTGTTACTTACCAGCACATCACCTTCCCAGTGGTGTAGGAGACGTGGAGTAATGAGCCATTCTTCTCTTCCTTGCTCGACTTTAAAGTGAACAGTGATCTTTGCAGATATGGTTTATATTCCTTTTTCTTCATATTCAGTTGAAATAGCTCCTCGTTTCCCTATCTCTGGAACATAAAATGTCTGTGGATAGTACAGCTAAATTGGTTGCACAGTAACTGAATCTTGCAGAAAATTTGTTTTGAGAGGTAAGGAATCAGAAACTGTTTATTATTACTGACACATGTCATGATATTTGTTGTTTAGTGGTAGCAGTACAATCCAATACATAAAATAAGAAATTATGAATATATGTATATAAATAAATTATTGCAAAAAGAGAGTGAAATTAGTGAGGTAGTGTTTATGGATTCATTACCCACTCAGAAATTTGATGGCAGAGGGGAAGAAACTGTTTCTAAAATATTGACTGTATGTCTTCAGACTTCTGTACTTCTTCCCTGATGGTAGTAATGAGAAGAGGGCATGTCCTGGGTGGTGGGGGCCCATTCTGATGGGTGCTGCTTTTCTGAGCATCGCCTTTGGAAGGTGTCCTCGATGGTGGGGAGGCGAGTGCCTGTGATGGAGCTGGCTATATTTACAACTTTCTGCAGCTTTTTCCAATCCTGTGCGGTGGCCCCTCCATACCAGAAAGTGATGCAACCAGACAGAATGCTCTCCATGGTATATCTGCAGAATTTTGCTAGAGGTTTTGGTGAGATACTAAATCTCCTTGGACCCCTTGACACATAACATGTTGTTTTATTTGTGGAACCACCTTTAGTGTCTCAGCAAATTATTTTCTGATCACATACTCTGTTCCTGTTGTCCCTGATTCTCATCAGCAGATAGCCAGGGATTACTGTGTTGTATGGCTGTGTCGCTGTGACTCACAGTCCTGATGAAAAATGCTCTTTTTAGAAGCTTTAATTAAGTTTGTGTTGAAAGTCCCATAGGAGTAAAGCAGAAGGATCTTGGCTCAAAAAAGTTAAGAAATAGAATTGGTTTTGGATGAAACAACAAGAGGCAGATGGGGATTGTATATAACCCTCCAATAGTAATGGTAATGTAAGTCAAGATGGCACTGGAAATGGTCAAGATGGCACTGCATCATATGATGACACTTTGCAGGCATTTGTCAGTGTTTGTTGTTTATTGTTTTTTCATTAATTCTTTTGAATTTCTTAATTTGAATGTCGGCAAGAAAATGAATCTCTAAGTAGTATATGATGACAATACATACTTTGATAACAATTTGAACTAA
Source organism: Mobula hypostoma (assembly GCF_963921235.1). Classification (NCBI taxonomy): domain Eukaryota; kingdom Metazoa; phylum Chordata; class Chondrichthyes; order Myliobatiformes; family Myliobatidae; genus Mobula; species Mobula hypostoma. The sequence goes on along the minus strand of NC_086105.1, from coordinate 62,370,566 downwards.
TAAATTAAGAAATTTGGGGAGTTGTTGCTGAATAATATTGTAATCATAGTGGAACTAAATCTACATATTGACTCTGTACATCTAAACTAGCACAAAAATGGTGCAAAGGACAATAAGAGATAGTTATTATGTTCAGGAACCAAGAGGGGACAGTCTATTCGTGATCTGGTGTTGTGTAATGAGAATGAATTAATTGATAATCTGGAGCCTTTATGGGATTACAGATAATAAGAGAAATTTTATATAAAAATATAAAATGATTTTGTTCATCTTGTGAACCTTTGTTTCCAGTATATCATTCTATGTAACTTCTGCCATCTCCAATGAGATCCTACCACTAAGCACATCTTCTCTCATACAAACCTCCCTCCCCCCAACATCTGCTACCCCGCTTTCCATAGGGATTGCTCTCCATATGACTGCTTTGTCCACACATCCCTCCCCACTGATCCCCCTGCTGGCACTTATCCCTACAAGTGTGACAAATGCTACACCTGTTCTCACCACCATTCAGGGCTCCAGATGAGGCAACATATCAACTGTGAGTCTTTCAGGGTCACCTATTGTATCATATGCTCCTCTACGTTGGCGAAAGATGACACAAACTGAGGGAATGCTTTGTTGAACACTTTTACTCTGTCTGCTGCAAAAGGCAGGATGTGCCAGTGACCACTCATGTCAACTCAACTTCCCATTTCCATTCTGACATGTCTGTGCATGGCCTCCTTTCCTGCCACGGTGAGGCTAAGTCAGGTTGGAGGAGCAACATCTCATATTCCATTTGGGTAGCCTCCAACATGTTGGTAAAAACATCTATTTCCCCAACTTCTGGTAATTTCTCTCCTATTCCTCCTTCTCTCTTTTTCCATTCTCCATGCTGGCTACCCTCTCACTCCTTCTCTTCACACCTGCCCATTACCTCCCTCTGGTTCCTCTCTTGCTTTTTTTTCTGCTATGATCCATTGTCCTCGTCTATCAGATTTTGTTTCTTCTTCTGCCTTTATCTCTTCAACCTATCCTCTCCCATGTTCTCACTTCATCTCCCCTCACCTGATCTCAACTATCATCTGCCTTTTTGTACTCCTTCCCCTCCCTCACCTTTTTATTCCAGCTTCTTCCCCCTTCCTTTCCAGTCTTGATAAAGGGTCTCAGCCCAAAATGTTGACTTTTTATGCTCCGCATAGATGCTGCCTAACTTGCGGAGTTGCTCCAGCGTTTTGTGTGTGTTGCTCTTAAATCTGTATAAAGCAAGCTGTGAGCGAAAGAGGTGTGATATTTCTGGTAGATATAAAACTATACTAAAGGTTGGAGACACAAGAGATGGCAGATGCTGGATGCTGGAGCAACAAACAATCTGGTGGAGGAATTCACAAGTTGAGCGGCATCTGTTGGGGAAATGGAATTATTGATTTTCAGGTTGAGATCCTGCATCAGGTCCTATTGACCTGCTGAATCCCTCCAGCAGATTGTTTATATTAAAACTAAGCAATTGCTAACTTTTAGTGAATTAATACAGATCTTACAAGTAATATAAGTGCATCTAACAGAGAAAAACTTACAAAATGCTGGAGAAACTGAGCAAATCAGGCAGCATCTACAGTGGCATGCAAAAGTTTGGGCACCCCTGGTCAAAATTTCTGTTACTATGAATAGCTAAGCAAGTAAAAGGTGATCTGATTTCCAAAAGGCTTAAAGTTAAAGATGACACATTTTTTTAATATTTTAAACAAGGTTACTTTTTTATTTCCATCTTTTACAGTTTCAAAATAACAAAAAAGGAAAAGGGCCCAAAGCAAAATTTTGGGCACCCTGCATGGTCAGTACTTAGTAACACCCCCTTTGGCAAGTATCACAGCTTGTAAACACTTTCTGTAGCCAGCTAAGAGTCTTTCAATTCTTGTTTGGGGGATTTTTGCCTATTCTTCCTTGCAAAAGGCTTCTAGTTCTGTGAGATTCTTGGGCCATCTTGCATGCACTGCTCTTTTGAGGTCTATCCACAGATTTTCAATGATGTTTAGGTCAGGGGACTGTGAGGTCCAAGGCAAAACCTTCAGCTTGCACCTCTTGAGGTAGTCCATTGTGGATTTTGAGGTGTGTTTAGGATCATTATCCTGTTGTAGAAGCCATCCTCTTTTCATCTTCAGCTTTTTTACAGACGGTGTGATGTTTGCTTCCAGAATTTGCTGGTATTTAATTGAATTCATTCTCCCCCCACCAGTGAAATGTTGCCCCTGCCACTGGCTGCAACACAAGCCCAAAGCATGATCGATCCACCCCCATGCTTAACAGTTGGAGAGGGGTTCTTTTCATGAAATTCTGCACCCTTTTTTCTCCAAATATACCTTTGCTCATTGCAGGCAAAAAGTTCTATTTTAACTTCATCAGTCTTGTTTCCAAAATGCTTCAGGCTTGTTTGGATGTTCCTTTGCAAACTTCTGACGCTGAATTTTGTGGTGAAGACACAGGAAAGGTTTTCCTCTGATGACTCTTCCATGAAGGTCATATTTGTGCAGGTGTCGCTGCACAGTAGAACAGTGCACCACCACTCCAGAGTCTGCTAAATCTTCCTGAAGGTCTTTTGCAGTCAAACGGGGGTTTTGATTTGCCTTTTTAGCAATCCTACGAGCAGTTCTCTTGGAAAGTTTTCTTGCTCTTCCAGACCTCAGCTTGACCTCCACCGTTCCTGTCAACTGCCTTTCTTAATTACGTGACAAAATGAGGAAACGGCTACCTGAAAATGCTTTGCTATCTTCTTATAGCCTTCTCCTGCTTTGTGGGCATCATTTATTTTAATCTTCAGAGAGCTAGGCAGCTGCTTAGAGGAGCCCAAGGCTGCTGATTGTTGGGACAAGGTTTGAGGAGTCAGGGTATTTATAAAGCTTTGAAATTTGCATCACCGGGTCTTTCCTAATGATGACTGTGAACAAGCCATAGCCCTAACAAGCTAATGAAGGTCTGAGATTTTGGTAAAAGTTATCTGAGAGCTCAAATCTCTTGGGGTGCCCAAACTTTTGCATAGTGCTCCTTTCCTTTTCTCACTCTAAAATTGTACAAAACAAAAATAATACACTAATCTTGCTTAAAATGTTGAAAAGAATGTTTCATTTTTAACTTTATGACTTTTGGAGATCAGTTCATCTTCTACTCACTGAACTAATTGCAGTAACAGAAATTTTGACCGGGATGCCCAGATTTTTGCATGCCACTGTATGGGGATGAATAAACATTCGACATTCCACTCATCAGGACTGGAAAGGAAGGGGGCAGAAACCTGAATAAGAACGTGAGGGGAGGGGAAGGCTGACAGATGATTGGTGAGATCAAGTGAGGGATAAGACAGCTGGGTGGGGGGGGGGGAGGTGTATGAAATAAGAAGCCAGGAGGTGATTGGCAGAAAAAGAAAAGGACTGATGAAGGAATTTCATAGGAGAGGAGGTTGGACCATGGGAGAAGAGGAAGGAGGACAGGCACCAGAGGGTGGTGATAGGCAGGTGAGGAGAACAGAAGAGGTGAGAGAGGAGCAAGAATGGGGAATGGTAAAAGAAAGAAGGGGGAATGGGGAGAAATTACTGGAAGTTAGAGTAATCAATGTTCATGCCATCAGGTTGGAGGCTACCCAGAAGGAAGATGAGATGTTTATCCTCCGACTTGAGAATGACCCCATCATGGAAGTAGAGGAGGCTATGGACCGATATATTGGAATGGGGAGTGGAATTAAAATGGTTGGTCACCAGGAAATCATGCCTATTAAAGGTGCTCAATGAAGCGGTCCTTCAATCTGTGTCAGGTCTCACCGATGTAGAGGAGGGAGCACTAAATACGGTAGATGATGCCAACAGACTTGAAGGTGAAGTGCTGTCTCACCTGAAAGGACTACATGGTGGTGAGAGAGGAGGTGAATGGACAGGTGTAGCACTTGTGCCACTAGCAGAGAAGGGAGATCAGTGAGGAGGGACAAATGGACAAGGGAGTCACGAAGATAGTGATTGCTGCAGAAAGCGGAGTGTGGGTGGGGGGGGGGAGTGGAGGTAAAGATGTGTTTGGTGGTAGAATCCCTTTAAAGTTAGTGGAAATTCTGAAGAGTGATGTGCTGGATGTGGAAAAGTTATACCGTCCCACAGCCATCCAGAAAATTTAAAGATATAATTGCATTGGATAAAGGAAAAGTAGTATAACGTTTCCATAGAAAAACTAATCCTAAGGATTGGAAACATTTCAGAATTCAGCAGAAACCAAACCTTGTTGTTGAGGAAAAGTAGAAACATAAAAATAGATTATAGAAAGTTTCATAGATGTATAAAATCAAGGTTCAATGTGTTGTGCGTTCAGAGAAGCTCTTCTGCACACCACTGTTGTAATGTATGGTTACTTGAGTTACTGTTCCCTTCCTGTCAGCTTGAACTAGACTGACCATTCTCCTCCGACCTCCCTTATTAACAAGCCATTTTTGTCCACTGAATTGCCCACTCACTGGATGTTTTTTGAGATAGTTAAACCACTCTGTCTGCCACCAACAAATATTCCATGGTCAAAGCCACTTAGATCACATTTCTTCCCCATTCTGATGTTTGGTGTGAACAACAACTGAACCTCTTGACCATGTCTGCATGCTTTTATGTCTTGAGTTGCTGCCACATGATTGGCTGATTAGCATTGACAAGCAGGTGTGCGGGAGTACATAATAAAGTGGCTACAGCGTGTAGTCCAATGGGTGTGCTGACTCAAAGCCCGAAATCAGAACATCTTTCCTGAGGATGAACCCTTGCAAAGCATCTCGCTCTGATGGTGTACCTGGTAGGGCACTGAAAACCTGTGCTGAACCTGGCAGGAATGTTCAAGGTCATATTGAACGTCTCACTGATGCAGTCAGAGGCACCCAACTGCTTTGAAAGAGTGACAATCATACCAGTGCCCAAGAAGAGCAGGGAGAGCTGCCTCAGTGACTATTGCCCAGTTGTACTCACATCTACTGAGGTTGGTCATGAACTCCTGCCTAAATATCACCACAGTACGTCTCCAGTGGCTACAATCTCACTGGCTCTCCACTTGGCCTTGCATCACCTGGACAACAGCAATACCTATATCAGGCTCCTGTTTATTCACCACAGCTTAGCTTTCAAAACCATCATACCTTCAGTAATAATCAACAAGCTCCAAAACCTGGGCCTCTGTACTTCTTTCTTCAATGACATCCTTGGTTTCCTCACCAGAAGACCACAGTCTGTGCAGATCAGAAATAACATCCCCTCCTCTTTGATGATCAACACTGGTACACCTTAAGGATGTGTGCTTAACCTACTGCTCTACTCTCTCTACACCCATGACTGTGTAGCCAGGCACAGCTTGAACTTGAGCTATGAATTTGCTAATGATTCAACTATTGTGGGCAGAATTTCAGATGGTGATGAGGTGGTGTGAGGGAGTGAGACATATCAGCTGGTTGAGTGGTGTCACAGCAGTAACATTGCACTCAGTGTCAGCAAGATCAAGACATTGATTGTGGACTTCAGGAAGTTAGTTAAGGAAACATACACCAGTCCTCGTTGAGGGAACAGCAGTGGAAAGGGTGAGCAGTTTCAAATTCTTGGGTGTCAGCATCTCTGAAGATTAATCCAATGCCAGACACATTAATACAATTACAAAGAAGGCACGATTGCAGCTATATTTCATTCGGACTTTGAGAGACTTGGTATGTCACCAAATACTCTTGCAAAATTCTACAGATGTACCATAGAGAGCATTCGAACTGATTGCATGACTGTCAGATATGGAGGGGCCACTCCACAGGATCAGAAAAAAACTGCAAAATGTTGTAAACATAGCCAGCTCCATCATGAGCACTTGCTTCCCCAGCACCAAGAATATTTTCAAAAGGCGACGTCTCAAAAAGGCGGCATCTGTCTTTATGGACCCCCATCACCCAAGACATACTCTCTTTGTTCTTTAAGAGTTGTCCCCAATAAGTGGCTCATTGATCATCTTTGATGATTACTACCATCAAAGAGGAGGTACAGGAGCCTGAAGACACACACTCAATGTTTCTGGAACAGCTTTTTGCCCTCCATCATCAGATTTCTGAATGGACAATGAACCCATGTACACTACCTCACTATTTTTTCTTTTCTTTTGCTGTACTTATTTAAATTACTTTTTATATATACAGTGGATTCCAGTTAATTAGGATTATTGGGACCAGTACATTCTGGCCCAATTAAGCGGTTGCCTGCCCCAATTATTTGAAGTTTCATGGAAATAGTTAAAAAGGCAAACTACTGTTTAACTGAGTAACAAATTATGTATTTACATGAAATACAGAACAAACGAACACTACCAATATTTACCAACGGAGGAATTCATTAAATGTACTTGATTGGTAAACTATCCATTCTTAGCCCCGTAAAGCATTGAGGTTTTCCCAATAAACAACAATTGCTTTTTATCAGCTCCTGACATTTTTGAACACCACAGCACAGTTATGCAATCCATTGGTTCCTGTGAACCTGATAGTGGTGTGTGTTTGTAGCTAAGGGAACCGTCCGGTGTGGCTCAGTAAAAAAAAGGCCTGTTTCATCAGAGTTGTAGATATCATCTGAACAAAATGTTTGAAGCAAGTTGCGGTTTTTGTAGACCTCCATGTTCCTGCACTTACAGCATCAGCACGACCTTTCCCGCCATGAGCTTGCTTGAATTTAATGTGGTGCCTACATTCCCATCAAGACAACCAACTGTTGCTTTAAAATCTTCATGACCCTGTTTCTTTGCTAGCTCCTCTGACTTGCTTTCTGACATTGGTCCACTGAGATGCACATCTGGTTCAGTTACAATGGAAACTCCTTGACTGAGGGACTCTTCAACATCTGGATCCTTATCTTCATGTTTTCGTTTTTGGGATGTTCCGTGCTTCTCCTCGTGCAATGCCCATTCTTCTCGCAATTTATCTTGCTGATGTATCAAGCGTATAATTGTAGATTTTGGCACTCCAGTTATCTCTGCCAGTTGACGACGATTGGTGTTAGGCAGATGGCTTTTAATTTGGTCCAGTTGGGTAATTTTTTAGATCTTTTCATGGCAAGGGTCTCAAAAAAAGTAAAAAAAACACACACAAAATTATTGAAAATCACTGCTCTTTGAATCTGTGTCCTTTGGCCCAAACGGATAACATATCACAAGCACATGCAACTGATACAACTGTTCACTCTAAACACGTTGTAGTCTCTAACAGTAACACAAATCCACGTGACTGACCGTCTCCTGCCACAGTTAAGCAGCATAATGTCCCAAATAAGTGAAGGGAATCCCAGCTATCTTCTTGATTTGTTTTTGTTCTTTAAGAGTTGTCCCCAATAAGTGGCTACCCTGATTAACCAATGGCCCAATTAACCAGAACCCACAGTATATATTTTGTGCTGTAATTTTTAGATTTTAAAATTATTATTATGTACCACTATGTATCACTGCCACAAAACAACAAATTTCACAACACATGCCGGTGATATTAAACCTGATTCTGAATCTGACCTGCATCCTAGGGCTGTAAAGGAGATAGCTATACAAACATAATGAGAGCACCGCTCTATCCTTCTATTTCTGTATTGATCCTGACATTACACCCTTTGAGTTTTTGAGAACAACAGATTCCTGGGAACACCAGCTCTTGGAAATGCCCTTCCCAGTCACTCACCACCCTGACTTGAAAGCATATCGCCGTTCCTTCATTGTCGCTGAGTCAAAATCATGGAATTCCCTTCCTAACAGCACTGTGGGTGTACCTACACCTCAGGGACTGCAGCGGTTCAAGAAGGCAGCTCATCACCACCTCCTCAAGGACAACTAGGTTTGGGCGACAAATGCTGGCTTAGCTGGTGACGCCCACATCCCATAAATGAATAAATAGATAAATAAATAAATATTCAACTTCTTTCTCAGCTCCTCATTTTCTACTGGTGTCATCTGTACTAATGTAAACCAGGACCTCTGACTGCTCACCCTACCCATTGAGTGATGATCCTTCATCTTGCCTCAGTGAGGGAACAACGAGAGCGACATGGTCACATAGCAGCGTAACACTATTATAGCACCAGCAACCTGGGTTCAAATCCCCCGCTGTCCATAAGGAGTTTGTACATTCTCCCTGTGACCATGTGGGTTTCCTCTAGATGCTCCAGTTTCCTCCCACATTCCAAAGATGTTCGGGGCAGTAGCCTAATTGGTCACATGGTTGTAATTGGGCCAGAAGGGCTTGTTACCGTTTTGTATCTCTAAAGTAAAAAAAAAACCATCCTGGAGTTACAGTTGCCCATCCCCGCTAACTATTGAAACCCCCATCATTATTGACCTTTCAGTTTCCTGTGTGAGGCTGTAGGCTGTGGTTGCATTCTGTTGAAGATCCATGGTCCCCAGCAATATCTGTTAGAAGATCGAAGCCTTGAGTCTCCGAGCTCACTGGGCAAGTTGAAGGTCCAATGTCTGCGAGTCTGCTGAAGGCTGGAGGCCTGGGGATGGCCTGCCCTGTGCCTAGAGGACTGTCTGTGTCTGTGCTTGGGAGGGTGGATGGATGTGATGGAGATAAGGGGTTTGTTTTGTTTTTTGTTGTTATTGTTTTTGTGTCCTGCGAACATGGTGGGCCTGCTATGTTAGCACTGGAACGTGTGGTGATACTTGCAGGCTGCCCTCCGCACGTCCTTAGAATCAAGATTGAAGATAGTTTATTGTCATTCATCAATACACAAATGTAAAGGAGAAGAGAACAAAATGATTGTTGCTTTGGATCTGATGCAACATAAAAAACACAATAAATATCAACTCTCCTACTAAATGTCCATTTGAATTTTCAGAACGTGTGGAACAGATTGGGAAAATCACAGAATGCTGGAGGAACTCAGCAGGTCAGGCAGTACCCATGGAGAGGAATAATCAGCTGACATTTCATACTGAAATGCCTTGTCAGGATTCATAGGGAAACTTGATAATGAAATGAAACTTGCCAGAGCTAACAATCACGCAAGCAAAATCAATGATCCAATTTGGCCAGAGCACCTCCCACTGAATTGGCATTACTTTATCAGAAATCATGTCACAGTGGAAGCCAAGCTCAGATGGAATGTTGTAATGAATTTTTAAAATCAATGATCCCCGTAAATAAAGTTCACTGCTGTGAGAGTGCAGTTCAATGTCCAGTACATACTCCTTCTGAGACAACCTTCTCTTTGGAGTTATGGGTTCGTAGGCAAGTTCCTTTCTCCAGGACACCAAATCTTTCCAAACTCAATCCTTCTTTTCCATTAGCTAGAGACATTTTCCTTAGGGCAGAAATGATTAATAGAAGGAGGCATAATTTTAAAGTGATTGGTGGAAACTATAGGGAGGGGGTATTTCTTTTAAAATTTTAGTTTATTTAGAGGTACAGCACAGAAACAGGCCCTTCCAACCCAACAAGCCGTCACTGCCCAATTACACTCATGTAACTAATTAATTTATTGGCCTATATGTCTTTGGAATGCGGGAGAAACCGGAGCACTCGGAGGAAACCCACACAGTCACGGGGAGAACGTACAAATTGCTTACAGAGAGAGGCAGGAATTGAACCTGGGTCACTGGCATTGTAATGGCGTTATGCTAACTGTACTGTCAGAGAGTGGTGGGTGCATGGAACGCCCTGCCAGGGGTGGTGGTAGAGGCAGATACATTAGGGGCATTTAAGAAACTCTTAGATAGACATGTGGATGATAGAAAACTGAAGGGCTATGTAGGAGGGAAGGGTTAGACTGATTTTGGAATAGGTTAAAAGGCCAGCACAACATCATGTGCAAAAGGGCCTGTACTGTGCTGTAATATTCTATGTTCAACTAGAATCAATAAGCTTTAACAAAAAATAAAAATAGATTCATAAATACAAGAGATCCTGCAAATGTTGGAAATCCAGAGTAACACACAAAATGCTGGAGGAAGTCAGGAAGTCAGGTAACATCTATGGAAAGCAATAACAAGTTGATGTTTCAGGCTGAGACCCTTCATCAGCTCTCTGCCAAAGGGTCTCGGCCCAAAACATTGACTCTATATTAAAATAGATTCAATCTGGTTTTGTTTTCATCTCTAAGCTGTTCAGTCTAAATAATAGGCAAGTTGAAATCCCACATTAATATTACCTAATTAGTTTTAGTTTCTCTGTTCTCTACAGTTCTCTTACAGTTTCTACAGTTCTCTGTGTATTGCCTCCATACCTTCTGTATTTATCTGTTCTTTATTTCATTATGTTTCCATTCCCCTGTCAAATTAGTTGAAACCCTCCCCACATATCTCTAAATGTCAACTTGTATATCTACAGAATATTTTTTTATCTGTTAATATTATTTTATGCACTGTATGTGATATATGTTGCTGTGTTTTGCACGTTGGTCCCAGAGGAACATTGTTTTGTTTAGCTGTATATATGTGTACAGTTGAGTGATAATGAACTTGAACATGAAAAGCTTTAACAAACTTCCAGCCCCCACCCCTGCGAGGATGCCGGATCTATTCTGGTTCCATGTAACCACTCCAGTTTATACAAGTCTCACCTTTCCCAGAAATAATACCAGTAACCCAGAACTCTAAAGCAATCCTCCTCTGCACCATCTCATTGGCAAGTGTTCAACTCACTTAACTTCCTATTTCCACTAGTACAAGGCACCGGAAGTAATCAAGAGGTTATAACTTTTAAGGTTTTTTTTTGATCTTCTGCTTAGTTCTCAAAATTCAAATTGCAGGGCTCTGCCATCACTTTATTCTTTCACTGGTGCCTATATGAACTCTGACTTCCAACTACTTACATTCTCCCTTTAGAATGCCTTGCAACCTGTCTGTGATAGACTTGTCCTGAGCACCAGGGAGCCCATACACTATCCTGGATTCATGCCTACAGACACAGAGGCTGCTGTTTGTTCCCCTCGCTATTGAGCCATCCACCACTGAGCTCCTCACCCCTCGTGCAGCTGGCTATAGCCCATGCATTAACATTCACCACCAGTGTATTTCTGTAATACCAGCTTTGGTTATTTCCAAACTTCCGCTTGCATGTTTCTAAATCAAAAACATTTTTTTTAAAGAAATGCACATATTGGAGACATGAAATAAAAAGAAACACTTATCATCTCTGGAAGAAAAAAAATCTTTTCTACTTCTCCTACCACAGATGCTGACTGACCTGCTGAGTATTTCCAGGGTTTTCAATGACTAGTTTCTCGCTGAAAAGCAGACGCCAAAGAGGCTGCAGATGTAGAAATCTGAAGCAACAAGCAATTGGCTAGAGCAAAGGTTCCCAACCTGGGGTCCGTTTTGATGCCTAATGTTATTGGCTCATGGCATAATAAAAAGTTGGGAACCCCTGTGCTAGAGGAATTAATAAGTCAAGCAGACTCTGGTATGGTGGGGTGGAGGGAAAGGAACTATTTACATTCTGTGTTGAAACCCTGTACCAGGACTGAGAGTAGTGAAAAGGAGGTCATAGAGTAGTATATTACAGAAACAGGCCCTTCAGCCCATCTAGTCCATGCCAAACCATTAATCTGCCTAGTCCCATTGATCTCCACCTGGACCATAGTCCTCCATATCCCTCCCATCCATGTATTTATATAAATTTCTCTTGGGGAGGTGGCCAGTATAAGAGGAGAGATGGGTGGGGGGGTGGTTGGTGAGAATATTTTAGCTGTTTCATCAGGTTCAGTCCTGATGCAAGGTTTCAATCTGAAATGTCAACAATCTCTTCCCCCTCCCCATCCCCCGCAGATACTGCTCAATCCGCTAAATCAAGTCGTCAATTTTATCGTCACATGCATGTAATGTGAGGTACAGGTACAATGCAAAACTTGCTTGAAGCAACATCACAGGCACTTCTGGCAGATTGCTGCTCAATGCAAAATACCTGTTCAACTCCCTTTAAAATTTAAATGCACGTGCAATGCAGAAATGTTTGTAGCAATTTAATTTCTCAATGTACAGAGGAATTTGGGGTCCAAGTCCATAGCTCAAGGTTCTATGGTGCAATAATCTAAAGGGGGAGGGAGCGTGGCCATGCTAGTAGACAGGGTGGTAAAGGTGGCATTGGGTATGCTTTGCCTTCATTGGTTGGGTCATTTAGTATAAGAGTCAGAAAGTGATGTTGCAGCTATATAAAACTTAGGTTAGGGAGCACTTGTGTGCAATTCGGAGACAGCGTCTTCCCCTCCGCCACTATTTCATGAACACTGCCTCATTATTCCCTTTTCATACTTCCTTTATCCATCCGTCTATTGGAATTTATAGTAACTTATACATCTTCTGCTGTACTGTTGCCACAAAACAACAAATTTAATGTAAACAGTGATAATAAATTGATTCTAATTGCTAATTCTGATTGCGCCTTTCCAGGAAGGATGTGGTGACCAGTGCAGAAGCGGTTTAAACCATAAGACATAGGAGCAGAATTAGGCCAGTTGGCCCATCTCTGCCATTCCAACATGGCTGATTAGTTATCCCTCTCAATCCCACTCTCCTGCCCTCTCCCCGTATAGCCTTTGACTCCCTGACAAATCAAGAACCAATCACCCTCTGCCTTAGATATACTCAATGACTTAGGCTCCACAGCCATCTGTGGCAATGAATTACTATAAAGATGCTTTCCTTTCCAGACTTTGCGGCCGGAATGTAGATACCAATGTCCGTCCATCATGAGAGAACCAGCCCATGATAGCTCGTTTGCCACACGGTGCTGTATCCATCAGCACCACAATCCCACAGTCCACTCCACAGCAAACCTCGCCACACCTTACCTTCCTCCTACCTTGCCACACCATACCTCCCTCCTACCTCCCCATACCTTATCTCCCTCCTACCTCGCCACATCTTACCTCCCTCCTACCTCCCCATATCTTATCTCCCTCCTACCTCGCCACATCTTACCTCCCTCCTACCTCACCATACCTTACCTTCCTCCCACCTCGCCATACTTTACCTCCCTCCTACCTCGCCACACCTTATCTCCCTCCTACCTCGCCACATCTTACCTCCCTCCTACCTCCCCATATCTTATCTCCCTCCTACCTCGCCACATCTTACCTCCCTCCTACCTCACCATACCTTACCTTCCTCCCACCTCGCCATACTTTACCTCCCTCCTACCTCGCCACACCTTACCTTCCTCCCACCTCACCATACCTTACCTCCCTCCTACCTCGCCATACCTTACCTTCCTCCCACCTCGCCATACTTTACCTCCCTCCTACCTCGCCACACCTTACCTTCCTCCTACCTTGCCACACCTTACCTCCCTCCTACCTCACCATACTTTACCTCCCTCCTACCTCGCCATACCTTATCTCCCTCCTACCTCGCCATACCTTACCTCCCTCCTACCTCGCCATATCTTACCTCCCTTCTACCTCCCCGTACCTTATCTCCCTCCTACCTCGCCACACCTTACCTCCCTCCTACCTCCCCATACCTTACCTCCCTCCTACCTCGCCATATCTTACCTCCCTTCTACCTCCCCATACTTTACCTCCCTCCTACCTCACCATACTTTACCTCCCTCCTACCTCGCCATACCTTATCTCCCTCCTACCTCCCCACACCTTACCTCCCTTCTACCTCGCCATACCTTATCTCCCTCCTACCTCCCCACACCTTACCTCCCTCCTACCTCACCATACTTTACCTCCCTCCTACCTCGCCATACCTTATCTCCCTCCTACCTCGCCATACCTTACCTCCCTCCTACCTCGCCATATCTTACCTCCCTTCTACCTCCCCATACCTTATCTCCCTCCTACCTCCCCATACCTTACCTCCCTCCTACCTCGCCATATCTTACCTCCCTTCTACCTCCCCATACCTTATCTCCCTTCTACCTCGCCACATCTTACCTCCCTTCTACCTCGCCATACCTTACCTCCCTCCTACCTCACCATACTTTACCTCCCTCCTACCTCGCCATACCTTATCTCCCTCCTACCTCGCCATACCTTATCTCCCTCCTACCTCGCCATACCTTACCTCCCTCCTACCTCGCCATACCTTACCTCCCTCCTACCTCCCCATACCTTACCTCCCTCCTACCTCCCCATACCTTACCTCCCTCCTACCTCGCCATATCTTACCTCCCTTCTACCTCCCCATACCTTATCTCCCTTCTACCTCGCCACATCTTACCTCCCTTCTACCTCGCCACACCTTATCTCCCTCCTACCTCGCCACACCTTACCTTCCTCCTACCTCGCCACACCTTATCTCCCTTCTACCTCGCCACACCTTATCTCCCTCCTACCTCGCCACACCTTATCTCCCTCCTACCTCGCCACACCTTACCTTCCTCCTACCTCGCCACACCTTACCTCTCTCCTACCTCGCCACACCTTACCTTCCTCCTACCTCGCCATACCTTACCTCCCTCCTACCTCGCCATACCTTACCTCCCTCCCACCTCGCCACACCTTACCTTCCTCCTACCAGCCATCTTACCTCCAATCTTTCTGGGCGTGTGTTGACAGCTTTGACATTGAGGGGAATAGATTTGACTTTACCTGCCAGGATGCTAACTGGATCTGAGGGTATGAGCCACAAAGGGAGATTAAACAAGTCTAAAGCAACACACAGGAAACACTGGAGGAACTCAGCAGGTCAGGCAACATCTACGGAAATGAGTAGATAGTCATCCTTTCAGGCCAAGACCCTTCTTCAGGACTCATTGAGACCATAAGACAAAGGAGCAGAAGTCGGTTATTCGGCCCATCGAGTCTGCTGCGCCATTTTATCATGAGCTGATCCATTCTCCCATTTAGTCCCACTCCCCCGCCTTCTCACCAAAACATTTGATGCCCTGGTTACCGGAGACAAACTGGTTTTGTTTGTTTTCTGGAGTCTTGGAGGCTGAGAGACCTGACGGAAGTTTATAAGATTATGAGAGACGTAGTTAGGATAGGTAGAGTCTTTATCCCACGATAGAAATGTCTAAATGACATTCTAGAGGACATATATATAAAGGAAGAGGGTGAAAGTTTAAAGGAGAGGCAAGTTGTTTTCCCCCCTCAGAGTGTTGGGTGCCTGAAACGGATTGGCGGGAAGAGTGTTGGAAGTAGGTACCACAGTGGTAATTTAAGAGACTGCCAGACGTGAATGGAGAGATATCCACTGTGTACAGGCAGACGAGATTTTGTTTGTTTCAGCACAGACGTCGTTCTCAGTGCTGTATTCTGTATGCCCTTTCTCTGGCGCGGTTCTTGACAAGCAGATTAAGATCTGTACACCAGTTCGGCGGCGTGCTTCGATGCGATGAAACCCTCCCATTCTCTGGTGTGGGACTGGCTGAGGCTCTGTTACAGGGAAGTGACGACAGGCGGGTTGGGGCAGTGAGTGGGAGTTTGTTTCTGCAGCTCCCGCAAGGGCAGCGTCAAGACAGGCGAACGACGCTGCCATAACTCAGCCCCCTCCCTCAGACAAAAACCGGCGCTCGGAAGATGACCTCTCGGACCCTGGCTGTCAGGACGGCGACCAGATGCTTCCAGGAGGTGTACCTACCCCGGACTGTCACTCCTCCGCAGTTGGGCTGCAGTTTGACGCACGGTCGGCTCGGC
The DNA here is from genome assembly GCF_963921235.1 of Mobula hypostoma. Lineage (NCBI taxonomy): Eukaryota > Metazoa > Chordata > Chondrichthyes > Myliobatiformes > Myliobatidae > Mobula > Mobula hypostoma. Next base: position 62,354,982 of record NC_086105.1, on the reverse strand, counting down.
GGCTCCCGTGCGGCATGCGGTGTGGCGTGTCCCCGGAGCCTGGCCGGCCGCCGCAGCGCCGCAGTCCCGGCGCAACCGTGTGCTCCGTACACGGACAGCGCGGCTCACGACCGGAGTTACCTGTGGTCCTTGTACAACGAGACTAAGAAAGGTGAGGAAGGGAGAGGCAGGGTGCTCAATGACTTGCTATCGGACACCCCCCAATCCCCACTACAGGTAGAGGGACCGTTCGGCCCGTCGTGGCTGCCTGTACTCCTAAGTCCCAAATCCTGGTCAAAACACCCACGATCTGTTCAGCAGTCTAGTTTCCTGTAAATCGAGTCCCTGACAAGAAAGCGCCCTATTCAGAGGCGAGCCTTCCCCTGACAGTTCATTTCACTGGAATCTGCATGCTTTGCTCCTAGCTCCGGAAATCTATCGCTGCTCGGCAGCCCTGACCGCGCGTTCGGAGAGGTTCAGTCCCACTGAAGTCGTATTTCAGAGGTGAACTGCCAAGTGCCGGACTGGCTACTCAGCGCCTTCCAGCCTTGGGTGAATGCAGACACTGGAGCTGGTGTGCTAGGGTCGGGACCTGGAGGTATCCGGTCCCCGGCTCGGTCGCTGCACCCACCCGCTCTCTGCCCCCGCCGAGGAACGGTTCATTTAAGCTTCTGTAGAGAACGGGGAGCGGGAATGAGAGGCGACGAAGGATTTCTGTGTTTGAGCTCACTTGCTTGTGTGGGTGTTTAGAGAGTCATGAGAGCTATACAGCCGTGTTGACTGAGTTTTCCACCTGCACTAGTCCCGTTTCCCCACAGTTCGCTCATACCGCCCCCACCCTTCCTCATCCATGCACCTGTCACCCCCAACCCTTCCCCATCAGTGCGCCTGTCACACCCCCAAATTCTTCCCTATCCGTGCACCTGTCACACCCCCAAATCCTTCCCTATCCGTGCACCTGTCACACCCCCAAATCCTTTCCTATCGGTGCACCTGTCACACCCCCAAACCCTTCCCCATCTGTGCACCTGTCACCTCCAACCCTTCCCCATCTGTGCACCTGTCATACCCCCGACCCTTCCTCATTCGTGCACCTGTCATATCCCCCCACCCTTCCCCATCCGTGCACCTGTCACACTCCCCCACCCTTCCCCATCCTTGCACCTGTCACACCCCCAAATCCTTCCCTATCCGTGCACCTGTCACACCCCCAAATCCTTCCCTATCCGTGCACCTGTCACCCCCCAAACCCTTCCCCATCTGTGCACCTGTCATATCCCCCCACCCTTCCCCATCCGTGCACCTGTCACCCCCCCAAACCCTTCCCCATCCGTGCACCTGTCATACCCCCCCACCCTTCCCCATCCATGCACCTGTCACACCCCCAACTCCTCCCCATCTGTGCACCTGTCACACCCCCCCCCCACCCTTCTCCATCCTTGTCGTTTAAACAATGCAATTGTGGACTGGTTCCATATACCCCCTCCCCCCACCCTTCCCCATCCATGCAAATGTCACACTCCCCCACCCTTCCCCATTCGTGCATCTGTCTGCATGTCATTTAAACAATGCAATTGTGGACTGGTTCCATATTCCCACCATCTTCTGTGGGAAAACAAGCTGCTTCTTGGGTCCTTTCTACATCTTTCCCCTCTCATTTTAAACCTATTCCCTTTAGACTGAGCGAACTAGGGCTATTCTTTTTGGAGAGACGGAGGATGGGAGGTAACTTGATAGAGATGTACAAAATGATAAGAGGCGTAGATCAAGTGGACAGCCAGAGACTTTTTCCCAGGGCGGAAATGTCTAATATGTGGGGATATAAATTCAAATTGTTGGGAGGAGAGTCCCAAATCCTAGTGCCTTTACCCCCACCCCCTCTCCCTCATTCAAATCCTCTCCCTCACGCAATTCCTCTCCAAAACTCCTACAAACTGTTCAGCAAACCTAACTTCCTGTAGATGAGACCCTGATAAGCAAACACCCTATTCAGAGGGAGCCTGCCCATGATAGTTCATTTCATTGGAAGAGAATGGTGGATACATGGAACCTGCTACCAGGGGTGGTGGTAGAGGCGGACACACTAGGGACTTCTAAGGGACTCTTGGGCAGATGAATGGTAGAAAAATGGAGAGTTACATGGGAGGGAAGGGTTAGATTGATCGTGGTAGGTTAAAGCATTGACACAACATGAGAGGCCGAAGGGCCTGTACAGTTCTATGTACCAGATACCCCTATTCTGGGAGAATGAATGTGACCATTTACCTTATCTCTGCCCTCCATTATTTGATATGGCTCTATAAGGCCATCCCTTAGCCTTTTTAATATATTAGTGTATGATATGTATGTACGTGTGTGTGAGAGAGAACCTATTGTATGTGTGCATGTTGGTCCTACGCTGGTGGTCACTGATGTGCGGGCATTAAATCCTGGACTGGACTAAAGGTATCTTGGTCCGTCTTGTCACCTTCTATGTGAACCTTGAGTCAGTGCATTGGGAGCACGCTGAAATCCAGGATAAATGGTAGGAGTGCATCACCTCACAGGTTATCCACTGGTCAGATACTTCCACCCCATCTGTGGAAAGTATGTTGTTCCCACATTGGTCTTTTCAATTATCACCGGGCCCCATGGAAGCTGAATTATTATAGTGTCAAAGCACAGAAGCAGTCCCTTCAGCCCATCTAGCCCATGCTGAGCTATTATTCTACCTAGTCCTATTGAACTGCACCTGGATCATAGTCCTCCATACCTCTCCTTATAAAGTACTTGTCCAAACTTCTCTTAAATGTTGAAATCGAACCCACATCCACCACTTCCCTTGACAGCTCATTCCACACTCTCACCACTCTGAGTGAAGAAGTTTCCCTTAAATATTTCACCTTTCACCTTTAACCTATGACTTCTAGTTGTAGTCTTACCCAACCTCAGTAGAAAATGCCTGTTTGCATTTACTCGATCTATACCCCTCATATATTTGTATACCCCTATCAAATCTCCTCTCATTCTCCTACACTCCAGGGGATAAAGTGCTAACCTATTCAACCATTCCCTAAAACTCAGGTCCTCGCGTCTCGGCAACATCCTTGTGAATTTTCTCTCTGCTCTTTCAAACATATTGCTATCTTTCCTGTAGACAGGTGACCAGAATTGCTCACAATACTCCAAATTAGGCTGCACCAATGTCTTATACAATTTCTGTGGTAGTCTCCTTTCCACAGAAAATAGTTGATGCTTCAAGGTTTTGTTTTAATTTCAAAAAGAAATTGGAAAGAAAAGCTAATTAGAAAACACATCCCACCTCATCAATATTGAGTTCTGTACAGTAGTATTTTTCTTTTTTGGTACATACTGCCTGTTACACTGCTGGTGTTTAGGACAACAATGAAGGTCCTCCCATCTCTGGCAGTGTTCAGGGCTTCCGTTATTATGTCTGTAGCTTCCTCTTAATCTTCACTATTTCAGTCCTGCAAGTCCTGGGTGGAGACTCAAGAATACTGTCGCACTCAGATGTAGAAGGATTCTTCATTGCTGTGTCCGTAACCATTTTGTTTTACCGGTTAGGGTTGTTAGCTTTGACCTGAAGCCCTGAACCTGGAGAATTGGAGCCAAAGCATAAAGCCCTGACTCCAGCCAATACAGCTCTCTGGGTCAATGAGGCACGCGAGCCTCCAAACCACAACAAGGTTGGAGGTGTTTTTTGGAAATTGGTTTATTATTGTCACAGGTAGTGTAAAAGGAAAAAAAAACAGTGCAGAATATATTGTTAGAGTTATAGAGAGAGTAAAGAAACAGTTAGTGTTATTTATCACATGTTCGTTAAAACATACAGTGAAATGTGTTGTTTAAGTTTGTGACTGACACAGTCTGAGGATGTGCTGGGCAGCCTGCAAGTGTCACCATACTTCAGGCACCAACGTAGCATGCCCACAAATTACTAACCTAACCGTACGTCTTTGGAGGAACCCACACAATCACAGGGAGAACATATAAACTCCTTACAGACAGTGGTGGGAATTGAACCCCAATCACTGACGCTTTAATGTGTGACACTGGTCACTATTCTACCCTGCTGGCCCAGGAAAGTGTAGTGCAGGCAGACAAATGAAGATCAAAGGCCATGGCGAAGTAGATCGAGAGATCAGGTGTTCATCTTGATTATTTGAGGTATGTTCTAGAGTCTGATAACTTGTAGCAGTGGTCCTCAGCTTTTAAATTGTCTGCCTGATGGGACGGGGCGAAGAGAAAATGACTCGGGTGAGAGGGGTCCTTGATTATGCTGGCTGCTTTTCCTGAGGCAGTGGGACATTTCGACAAACTTAGTGGAGGGGAGGCTGGTTTGTGTAATGGACTGGAGCAGGTTTGCAGCTCTGCAATTTCATCAAGGCGTTGGACAGAGCATACCAAGTTGCGATGCATCTGGTTAGCATGCTCCCTGTGCGTTTTAGGAAGGTCATTCCAATCCCAACAAATCCCAATAATCTGGCACCTTTTGTCATCTGTGGATCTTCCAGATTTTTGGATATTACTTCAGCACACTTTTAATTCACTTGCTTGTGAAGACATTACACTAGTACAGTAAATCTTACAGTGAATCAGGTGAGTTCAAAAGGAGAATGTGAACAGGGCTTCAGTTAGATTAAAGGAAGTTCAGGAAATGGAAGCCGACGATCCAGATACTAAACCATTGGGAATTCCAAAGACAGGCAGTGGACTATCGGAGTTTAATTGTACTGAGAATGTTGTGTGGAAAGCAAACTTTGTTTTGTGGATGGTTGTCTTGTAGCGATTATCGTCCTCAGATGCTTATGAAGATGTAACTCTGCCTTGACTTTCTTGCCTATCATTAAAGTTCATCCCTGTCCTGTAGTTCTAAGTATATTGCACAGTAGCAATTACACATTCCACTCTGCAGCAGAAATACGGTTCCATTGTAGTCAACGCAACGGAATTTCAGAACTGGAATGCAGGGTACTTTTTCTGCTACACAGAACAATTACTGAATGTAGAGGAGTTTGAACAATGACAGTTTTATCATGATTAATTTTACAGTATTTTATCTTATTTCCTTGTCATGCAGATGGGGGCTATTCGGCCTATTGAGTCTGTGCTAGCTCAGTGCAATCCTATTTCAGCATGCATTTCCCAGTAATTTGTCCTGCCTTCCCCTCTCCCTGTGTCGCCCCCCCGCCCCCCCCCGCCAAACGACTTGTGTTCTCTGATGTGTCCTAATGGATAGGAAGTTCAGCATGAAAGTTACAGGATGCCAGATTCCCAGTGCTTGGTAGCAAGAAGCATGATTCTGATCTATGGGTACAGATTAGGGAGGGGGACTCTATCTGCAATGGGAAGAAGTAGGAAAAGAGATGGGTGTTGGTCACTTGTCTGTAAAGACACTGCCCAGAAGAAGTTGATGGCAAACCAGTTCTGTACAGACATTTGCCAGAAACAATCATGGTCATGGGACCGTGATCGCCCGTGTCATATGACACGGGACATAATGATGATGATGTTGGGTTTCAAACAATTTCATTCACTGGACAGAAAAATGTAAAGCAGTAATACTAGGTGCTTACCAGCAATGATCCAAAGTTCATGGCCAAGTTTACCACAACTCTGCTAACTTTCTTAAGCTACCTGTGATTCCAGGAAAAATCCAACTTATTCTGGGGTGCATTTTTCTAGCTAGTCTAGAGCTTTCTCAGTGTGCTCTGATAGTTTTAGAGTGACTGAGATTAAATATTTGTGGAGAACCATCATCATCTATAAAGTTCTAGTGCAGTAGAGTCGGTCCTCTACCCAGAGGCTCGTGACAGATGACTTTCCATTTATAGAGAGGATGTCGACTGAAGCACAAGGTATTTGATCCTTGGAGTGACTGATCTCAGATCAGGTTTCTCATTAGGTAATATGTCTCTTTTAAGGTTTTGTGCCTCCGCTCTACACTGTGCTACTAAGGAAGAATGTGGTTCTATTTTTAAACTGGGATCGACGGATTAACAGTGGGCAAAAAAAGCGTGGGTTAAAATGCAACTAAAGATTTGCTTCGTTTGTCACGTGTACATCAAAACATACAGTGAGATGCGATATTTGCGTCAAATCAAATTGACTGTATTGTTCGGGGGCACGCAAGTGTCATCACATTTCCAGCGCCAATATAGCACACACGGCAATTTACTTACCCTAACCGCTTTTTGCTTGAATGGGAGAGAAACCCAAGGAAACCCACGCGGTCACTGGGAGAACGTACAAGCTCCTCGCAGACAGTGGCAGAAACTGAACCCCAATTCTACAGCTGGTGGTGTAAAGTGTTGTGCTAACTGCTACCCTACTTCTGCCGACCGGCTGAGGTCTTTTTTATGAAATAGAATTGCAATTGGAGTGCTTGTGATTTTGGAAGGACAGTATTTGTATTGTGTTGCGTGTTGTTGCTGGGCCACATGCAGGTGTATGAACCCAACAATACATGTGATATAAAGAAACAGGATGGAGTTTAGTTTATATAAATATATTTTCAACACAGGTAATTCTACGTACAGAAGTACACTGTTCAGCTGTTTCACTTGTGTTTGTGGTGCACGTAAGTTTCCTTCCTCTCTGCATTTCTCCCCCATCAATTGGGTGAGAGGACGTGGATGTTGTTGGCTAGACCCATATTTATTGCTAACACAGGAGCCTCTGCAGGTGCTGAAAATCTAGAGCACCACACACAAAATGCTGGAGGAACTCAGCAAGTCAGGCAGCATCTATGGAGAGGAATAGTCAGTCAACGTTTTGGACCAAGACCTTTCATTAGGACTGAGAAGGAAGGAGGAAAAATCCAGATAAGAAGGGGAAGGGGGCAGAAGGAAAGGAGTACAACTTGGCAGGTAATGGCAAGGGGAATGGTACAGGGAGAAGAAATGAAGTAAGAAGCTGGGAGGTGATAAGTGGAAGAGGCAAAGAGCTGAAGAAGAAGGAATCTGATAGGAGAGCATAATGGGAGAAAGGGAAGGAGGAGGGACACCAGAGGGAGGTGATGGGCAGGCGAGGAGAAGGGGCTTGAGGGGAGCCAGAATGGTGAATGGAAGAAGAGAGTAGGGTGAGGAGGCAGAAATAAATGGAAGTTAGAGAAATCAATTTTCATGCCATCAGGTTGGAGGCTACCCAGATGGAACATGAGGTGTTGCTCCTCCAATCTGAGAGTGGCCTCATCATGACATTAGAGGAGGCCATGGAGCTACATGTCAGAATGGGAAAGGGTGGACAAATTGGAATGGGTGGTTAGTGGGAGATCCCGGCATTTGTGGCAGACAGAGCAAAGGTGCTCCACAAAGTGGTCCCTCAATTTATGTCAGGTCTCCATAATGTAGAGGAGACTGCATTGGGAGCACCTGTCTCTGTAAAGTGAAACTCTCATAGAGTTTAATCCCCTCCATAGATGCTTCCCTGGAGCATAGGAGAGTGATCTTACTGAGGTGTACACAATTATGAGGGGTATAGATAGGGTAAATGCATGCAGTTTTTCGCCCCTGAGGTTGTGTGATTCTAGAACGAGAAGTCATACAATAGGTTTAATGTGAAAGGGGAAATTCTCAAGGGGAACCTGAGGGGGAGTTTCTTCACTCAGAGGGTGGTGCGAGTGAGAGAGGGTGGTTCAGGGGTAGTTGTTGCCCTACGACCATCAGGCTCCTGAACCAGTGTGGATAACTCACCTCAACTCTGAACTGATTCCACAACCCATGGACTTGCTTTCAAGGCCTCTCCAACTTGTGTTCTCAATACTCTCTATCTATCTTCTTTTGCACATTAGCTGTTTGTCTGATTCTGTAGACTTTTCATTGATTCTATTGTGTTTCTTTGTGTCAACTGTGAATGCGTGCAAGAAAAAGAATCTGAGTAGTATATGGTGACACGTAGGTACTTTGATAATAAATTTACTCTGAACTTTGAAGTGGGATTATTTGTAAAGGTTAAATATTTACTGAGAACCTGGGTCTGGTAACTGACCTTTACCCTCGCTTTCCCAGATCTGAGCTTCCCAGGAAGATCCATTTACCTTAATCCGGATGGGATATTTGCCAACAATGAAGTCTGCCTCTCGGACATTGAGGTTTATGGCTTCGACTACGACTATACCCTGGCTTTTTACTCCAGCAACTTGCACACTTTAATCTTCAATGCTGCACGAGAAATCCTCATTCAACAACATAAAGTGAGTACCTGCTTCTTGAGCACATTCTTCGGCATGTGATTGGGATCAGTTTGGATATCGTGAAGTCAGTAGGCTCTGTTTAGAATCCAGGCTGGTGCTCGCAGTGTAGCCCTGCCAGAGCTGCTGTCTTGTGGATGAGTAGAGACTCCAACTACACTTACAGATGAACACAAAGGACAGCACGCCTTAGTTGTGGATTGGAGTATCGTGTTCAGTTCTGGTCGCCTTATTATAGGGAAGATGTGAAAGCTTTGGGAGGGTACAGAGGAGATTTACCAGGATACTGCCTGGATTAGAGAGCGTGTCTTATGAGGATAGATTATGCCATGGTGGGTGGTGGGGGTTGATGCTTTTTGTTGGTGCAGGTGAGGTGGGGGTTGATGCTTTTTACTGCTGCCTGTGCGTGGGAGGGGGAGGGTGATCTGGTGTTTTCTCTCATTCGTTCTCTGTGGTTTTTCTTCTGTTTCATGGGTGTCTGCGAAGAGTAAGAATTCTAGGTTGTATACTGTATACATTCTCTGATATTAAGTTGAACCATTGGTAGATTAAGTGAGCTTGGGCTTTTCTCTTTGGAGTGAAGGAGGATGAGAGGTGACTTGATAGAAGTGTACAAGGTGATGTAGTGGGCAGGCAGAGACTTTTTCCCAGGGTGGAAATGACTGATACGAGGGGAGCATGATCTTAAGGGGATTGGAGGAAAGTATGGTGGGGGAGTAGATGTCAGAGGTAATTTTTTTACACAGAGAGTGGAATGCACTGCCGGGGTGGTGATAGTGGCAGGTGCATTAGGGACATTTAAGACACTCTTAGATAGGGAGGACTATGTAGGAGGGAAGATTTAGAATGATTTTAGAGTAGGTTAAAGGGTCAGCACAATTTTGTGGTCCAAAGGGTCTGTACTGTGCTGGAGTGTTCTGTGTTCTATGTTCTGTTATTCTCTTTAGTATCCTAGCCATGATTTATTCCTGGACAAAGTCCAATCCAAATGAATAGGCTGGACGATTAATTTTTTGCTTTTCTCCTTCCCTCGTCCCAGTCACTTTCCTTCATTGATCGTGAAGGCCATTGTGAGTTTCTGTACTTGTGGGAGGTGCTACCACACTGCAAGTTTTTGATGTAATAGTCTTAATTTAAACACCAAACCATGAACCAAATCAGTTTTTCTTCTTATTTATTGGGATTTGTTTTTGTGTGTTGGACTTTAACTATAGTTATGAACTGTTTTGATACTAAAGTAGAGTTCGGGCCAGAATCGGTTCTGCCACCAGAGGTTAGTTGCATCAGAAGGTTGTCCACTGGAGCTAGGACATTGAGTTTGGATTTTGTAGCGCGAACTCCATTTCTTTCCAGAGAAATGGGTGCCCAGCTGTTACTAATACGAGTGTGGAGCTGGGGCTAGGCTGGCATCTGGTCTCCTTGTGCTGACTGGTTACAGTTTTATCCTGTCTCCAAGCGGGTGTTTGGAGTCCAAGTCAAATTGAGTCTGGAATCATTGATGCAAGTACGGTGAGGTACCGGTACAATGAAAACCTTGCTAGCAGCATTGTCTAGCAGTCAGAGGCCCAGGGTCTGCGCATCTGGAACTGCGGTCTGGTAGTCGGAGGCCTGGCATCTGCGCAAAGAGGACCGTGGTCAGGTAGTCAGGTGTGTGTGTGTGTGTGTGTGTGTTGGTGTTCGTGTGTGCCTGTGGGTGACGGTTGTGGTGGGAACAGGATTTGTTTTGCTGTGGTTGTATGTTGGCAGTGCTGGCTCATTGGGCTAGAAAGGCCAGTCACTGTGCTGTATCACTCCCACATCTTCGTCCCTCAGAACTGTACCTTCACACCAGCCTGGAGAGGATGGAGATCTTTCTCCTGCCTTTCATACCCTGTGGCCAACTGCATAACTACAGCAGAGGTGTGGTAGTCAGCTGCCACATTCAAATGGGAATTCAGAGTTTATGACGGTAGCCTCTTTATCCTTGGCTCAACAAAGACTTTAAGGTGCCAGTTTTTTTTTTATTATTGCCAAAACATGGCACTTCCAGAAATTCGTACAGCATTTTTTCGAAATACAACTTGGAATCAAATCTTTTGCAGGAGATGGAGATGTGTGATATGTCCTCCTGCCTTGTACTTTTCTACAGACTCACTTTCATGGACTCTTTACAACTCGTGTTCTCAGCATTAGTTATTAATTTGTACAGTTTGTCTTTTTTTGCACATTGGGTGTCACTGCTCGTGTATAAAGAATTTCAAAGATTAGCTTTATTAGTCACATGTACATCAAAGCATACAGTGGAATGTGTCATTTGTGTTAAAACAAATCAGTGAGGATTGGGCTGGGAAGCCCACAAGTGTCGCCACATTTCTGGCATAAACATAGCATGACCGCAACTCTCTAACCTTAACCTGTACGTCTTTGGAATGTGGGAGGAAACCGGAGCACCTGGAGGAAACCCACACGGTCATGTGGAGAGCGTACAAACTCCTTACAGACAGAGGCAGGAACTGAATGCCAATCTTACAGCTTGGCTGTAATGTTGTTATGCTAACCACCAAGCTGTCCTTTATATAGTTTTTCATAAATTCTATTGTCTTTCTTTTTCTTTTCCTATAAATGCCTAGAAGAAAATGAGTCTTGAGGTAGTGTATGACAATGTATACGTATTTTGATAATAAATTTATTTTGAACTTTCCTATCATTTTAGAATAGCTCCTGTTAAACCATTCTTGCTGCAAATACAGTACAGTAATCTTCCTCTGTCCATCATTCCCCTCACCTTATCTGGTTCCTCCTTCCAGTCCCTGCTTAACTCCCTTCCCCTGTCTCTCTCTCTGGGCACCGGCTACCCTCACTCTACACTCTGTCCTGATGCAGCATCTGCACCACCTCCCCCCAACTCGCTGCATCCCTTTTCCTCCACAGATGGATTGACGCACTGATCACAAAGTTCAAAGTAAATTTGTTATCCATATATGTGCATGTCACCATATACCTGAGATTCATTATCTTGCAGACGTTCACAGTAGAGCAAGGAAATACAATAGAATCAATGGAAAAACTACACACAGAGACTGACAAGGACCCAATGTGCAAAAGAAGGCAAGTACAAAAAAAAACCCGCTAATAATATTAAAGAAATAAGTCAATAAGTACTACTGAGATCATGAGTTGTCGAGTCCTTGAAAGTGAGTTGTGGAATCAGTTTTGAGTTATGGTGAATGAAGTTATCCCCACCGGTTCAGGAGCCTGATGGTTGTAGAATCATAACTGTCCCTGAAGCTCGTGGTGCAGGTCCTGAGGCTCCTGTACCACCTTCCTGATGACAGCAGTGAGGGGAGAGCATGGTCTGGATGGTGGGGATCCTTGATGATAGATGCTGCTTTCTTGTCACAGCGCTCTTTGTAGGTGTGCTCAGTGACGGGGAGGGCTTTGCTTTGTCTGTTTCCACCTCTTCTTGTAAGCTTTTCTGTACTTGGGCATTGTGTTTCCATACCAGGCCATGATATTACCAGTCAGGATACTCTCCACTAGCTAGAGACATTTGGACTTACTCCAGTGCTTCGTTTTTGTTTCGTCTCCTATTCCACCAGTTGCTTGCGTCTCCAGTAACTTTCCTCTCGTGCTTTCCCATGGTTTGTTGCCAGAGCCCTGTCCAGTGTTTGAGGTTTCCCTGGACACAAGCTGCTGGAGGGTGACGGTGACTGTCCACTGCCCACACACGAGCTCTTGTTGGATATGAGCAATCCCTCCACTTACAACCTCTCCACAAACCATGTTCCCACACAGCCTCCTTGCTTCTAGTTGTTACTAAATTGCACATCACAAAACAATTCTTGTCCTTTCTTAACTTTAGGTTTATTCTGTGTCATTTTGGATGAAGGAGTTTTGTAATGGTGCCCTGCTGTTGTACAGGATCTGTTTTATCATAATATTGTACGGTTTTGTTGCACAGCCTTTGATTCATTTGTTGTCTGCCACAGCACTGTGGGTATAACTTTCACACTAAACCAGCTTATGGGCTCAAGAAACAAAAGGTAGTTACTTGTTTCAGAACCTTGATTGGCACAAATCCTGAAACTTCAATCTAGTCACAGTAAAACTGCTTTTCGCTGAATGGATTTCACAAACGTAAAAAAAAACAGTGCAAAGTGGATGTATGCTGGCACCACTCAAAACACTTTTTTTGCTTCTGTCTGAGTTTTTTATAGATACCGACTGTAAGACACAGGAGCAGAGCTAAGCCATTTGGCCCAAAGAGTCATGCTGATTTATTAACACAAACACGAGGAAATCTGCAGATGCTGGAATTTCAAGCAACACACATCAAAGTTGCTGGTGAACGCAGCAGGTCAGGCAGCATCTCTAGGAAGAGGCACAGTCGACGTTTCGGGCCGAGACCCTTCGTCAGGACTAACTGAAGGAAGAGTGAGTAAGAGATTTGAAAGTGGGAGGGGGAGGGGGAGATCCAAAATGATAGGAGAAGACAGGACGGGGAGGGATGGAGCTAAGAGCTGGACAGTTGATTGGCAAAAGGGATATGAGAGGATCATGGGACAGGAGGCCCAGGGAAAAGGAAAAGGGGGGGGAAACAGAGGATGGGCAAGGGGTATAGTGAGAGGGACAGAGGGAGAAAAAGGAGAGAGAGAAAAAGAATGTGTGTAATTCCACATCCCATTCCCATTCTGACATGTCTATCCACGGCCTCCTCTACGATAAAGATGAAGCCACACTTAGGTTGGAGGAACAACACCTTATATTCCGTGTGTGTAGCCTCCAATCTGATGGTATGAACATTGACTTCTCAAACTTCCGCTAATGCCCCACCTCCCCCTCATACCCCATCCGTTATTTATTTTTATACACACATTCTTTCTCTCTCTCTCCTTTTTCTCCCTCTGTCCCTCTCACTATACCCCTTGCCCATCCTCTGTTTTTTTTCCCCCTCCCCCTTTTCTTTCTCCCTAGGCCTCCTGTCCTATGATCCTCTCATATCCCTTTTGCTAATCAACTGTCCAGCTCTTGGCTCCATCCCTCCCTCTCCTGTCTTCTCCTATCATTTTGGATCTCCCCCTCCCCCTCCCACTTTCAAATCTCTTACTAGCTCTTCTTTCAGTTACTCCCGACGAAGGGTCTCGGCCCAAAGCATCGACTGTACCTCTTCCTAGAAATGCTGCCTGGCCTGCTGCGTTCACCAGCAACTTTTATGTGTGATGCTGATTTATTATCCCTGTTAATCCCATGCTTCTGCCTTCTCCCCGTAACCCTTAATGCTCTTACTAATCAAGAACCTATCTACCTCCGCTATAAATACTGTATACCCAATGGCTTGGCCTCCACAGTAATAGTAACAGGCCCTACTGGCCCAGTGAGCCTGTGCAGCCCAATTACACCCATGTGATGATTTAACCTGCTGACCTGTACGCCTTAGGAATGTGGGAGGAAACCGGAGCATCTGGAGGAAACCCACACAATTATGAGGAGAACGTACAAACTCCTTACGGGCAGCAGCGGGAATTGAACCCGGGTCACTGGCGCCATAATAGTGTTGTGTCGTCCCCAAGAGTTGGCAATCTTTCTTCAGGGTCGGTTGCACCCGACATTTCTCTCTCTACCATTATCTTTTAGCCCTTTTCATGTGCATGGGATGAGGGTTTTGTTTATGATCCATCCCAAATTGTTCTATGGTGGGGAGTTGTCTTGCATAGAAGTAGCAGTTGAATTGAGGATATGAGTATGCAGCTCAGGAATTGGTGCAGGCAGCAGGATTTCAGATTTCTGGATCGTTGGGATCTCTTCTGAGGAAGGTATGACCTCTACAAAAAAAATGGGTTACACCTGAACCCGAGGTGGACTAATATCCTTGTAGGCAGGTTTGCTGGAACTGTTGGGGAGGGTTATTTGGCAGGGGGTGGGAGTCGGAGTGATAGGGCTGAGGATGGGGCAGTGTGTAAGTGAGACCATGTGAGGAAGGACAAGCAGATGAAAGGGCAGAATTGCAGTCAGTGGAATAAGGTGAAGTGTAACATGGGGGCAAAATGAAAAAGTGATGAACACAGCACTGAAGGTATTATATAGGGCTGAGGGTAGATGATCTTGTTGTACAGTTAGAGATTGGAAGGAATGACATTGAGGCTGAACGTGGCTGAAAGAAGTTCCTAGTTGGGAATTTAATATCAAAGGTACCCATTGTATCGAAAGGATAGGCAGGTAGGCAGAGGGGGTGGGGTGTCTCTGGTAAAAAAAAATTAAATCATATCCTTAGAAAGAGGTGACATATGATGGGAAGATGTAGAATTCTTGTGGGTAGAGTTAAGAAACTGCAAGGGTAAAAAGACCCTGATAGGAGTTATATACAGGCCTCTAAATAGTAACCAGGATGTGGGATATAAATTACAATGGCAGACAGAAAAAGCATGTCAAAAGGGCAATGTTACGATAGTAATGAGGGATTTCTATATGCAGGTACATTAGGATTGGGTTACATCTGAGCTCATTATATCATTTTATCAGCTTGTACCCTATCCTCAGTCCATTTACTGTGACTTCAGTGGAATGGTCTTCCAGCGCAGATTCAGCGTATCACTGTGATTATACACTCAGTGGAATGGTCTTCCAGCGCAGGTTCAGCGCATCACTGTGATTATACACTCAGTGGAATGGTCTTCCAGCGCAGGTTCAGCGCATCACTGTGATTATACACTCAGTGGAATGGTCTTCCAGCGCAGGTTCAGCGCATCACTGTGATTATACACTCAGTGGAATGGTCTTCCAGCGCAGGTTCAGCGCATCACTGTGATTATACACTCAGTGGAATGGTCTTCCAGCGCAGGTTCAGCGCATCACTGTGATTATACACTCAGTGGAATGGTCTTCCAGCGCAGGTTCAGCGCATCACTGTGATTATACACTCAGTGGAATGGTCTTCCAGCGCAGGTTCAGCGCATCACTGTGATTATACACTCAGTGGAATGGTCTTCCAGCGCAGGTTCAGCGCATCACTGTGATTATACACTCAGTGGAATGGTCTTCCAGCGCAGGTTCAGCGCATCACTGTGATTATACACTCAGTGGAATGGTCTTCCAGCGCAGGTTCAGCGCATCACTGTGATTATACACTCAGTGGAATGGTCTTCCAGCGCAGGTTCAGCGCATCACTGTGATTATACACTCAGTGGAATGGTCTTCCAGCGCAGGTTCAGCGCATCACTGTGATTATACACTCAGTGGAATGGTCTTCCAGCGCAGGTTCAGCGCATCACTGTGATTATACACTCAGTGGAATGGTCTTCCAGCGCAGGTTCAGCGCATCACTGTGATTATACACTCAGTGGAATGGTCTTCCAGCGCAGGTTCAGCGCATCACTGTGATTATACACTCAGTGGAATGGTCTTCCAGCGCAGGTTCAGCGCATCACTGTGATTATACACTCAGTGGAATGGTCTTCCAGCGCAGGTTCAGCGCATCACTGTGATTATACACTCAGTGGAATGGTCTTCCAGCGCAGGTTCAGCGCATCACTGTGATTATACACTCAGTGGAATGGTCTTCCAGCGCAGGTTCAGCGCATCACTGTGATTATACACTCAGTGGAATGGTCTTCCAGCGCAGGTTCAGCGCATCACTGTGATTATACACTCAGTGGAATGGTCTTCCAGCGCAGTTTCAGCGCATCACTGTGATTATACACTCAGTGGAATGGTCTTCCAGCGCAGATTCAGCGCATCACTGTGATTATACACTCAGTGGAATGGTCTTCCAGAGCAGTTTCAGCGTATCACTGTGATTATACACTCAGTGGAATGGTCTTCCAGCGCAGATTCAGCGTATCACTGTGATTATACACTCAGTGGAATGGTCTTCCAGAGCAGTTTCAGCGTATGACGACGATTATACACTCAGTGGAATGGTCTTCCAGCGCAGATTCAGCTTATCACTGTGATTATACACTCAGTGGAATGGTCTTCCAGCGCAGATTCAGCGTATCACTGTGATTACACTCAGTGGAATGGTCTTCCAGTGCAGTTTCAGCGTATGACGACGATTATACACTAGACCTGTTCACCTCATTAATGCAAATATCTCATCAGCCAATCACGTGGCAGCAACTCAGTGCATAAGAGCATGTAGACATGGTCAAGAGGTTCAGTTGTTGTTCAGACCAAACACCAGAATGGGGAAGAAATGTGATCTAAGTGACTTTGACCGTGGAATGAATGTTGGTGCCAGACAGGGTGGTTTGAGTACCTCAGAAGCTGCTGATCTGGGATTTTCACACACAACAGTTTCTAGAGTTTACAGAGAATGGTATGAAAAACAAAAAAAAACATCCAGTGAACGGCAGTTCTGTGGATAAAAATGCCTTATTAATGAGAGAAGTCAGAGGAGAATGGACAGGCTGGTTCAAGCTGACAGGAAGGTGACAGTAACTCAAATGGGCAGAAGTTACTCTGATATGCAGAAGAGCATCTCTGAATGCACAACACGTCGAACGAAGTGGACGGGCTACAGCAGCAGAAGACCATGAACACACTCAGTGGCCACTTTATTATGTACAGGAGGTATCCAATAAAGTCGCCTGAGTGTATTGTTATGTTTAGTTCTACAGATTAGGGATGACTTTCTAAACAACAGTTGCAAGACCTTTCAGACTTGGTTAGAAAGCATCCAAACACATAAAGTGTGATTAAAATTCTGGAACACAATTGGTTGTTGATTTGAAATCTGGAATTGATCAACTTTTCAGGCACAGCATTCAGCAGTTATCCGAATCTGGAGCAGCAAATAAGAACCTCCAGCCACCCAGGTTCAGTTCTCGCTGCTGCCTTAAGAGATTGTATGTTCTGCCCATGACTGCATGGGTTTCCTCCAGGTGCTCTGGTTTCCTCCCACGTGCCCAAGACATATGGGTTAGTGAGCATGCTTGTTGGGCTGCAACAATGCTGTATCTCCAAATAAATTAAAATACATCCTCATCATCATCAGGTGCCGTGCCCAGTTTGAGCTTTAACTGCCACGGCCCACACACTCCTGTTTTGGGTCAAGTGGATCAATTCATTGGTATTCATTTTCAGTTCTCTGGCTGCTGTCTCCATCATCATTTGTCTTTGTCTTCCTCTTGCTTTCTTCCCTTCAATCTTTCCCATAATTACTGTGCATTCTAACTCCTCTTTCCTAATCACAAGTCCAATGAAGTTACGTTGCCTTTTCATGATCTCATACATTATTTCTCTTTTTGTGTTTGCTCTGTTCATGACATCCTCATTAGATAATTGTTTCGTCCATGATATTTTTTGCATCCTCCTCAAAAACCACATCTCTGCTGCTTCAATTCATTTCCTCATGTTACTAGATATTGTCCAACATTCTGGGCCGTATAACATAACTGGATAAACGTAACATTTCAGTACTCTGAGGCGGGTTGTCATGTCCAGTTTAGTATTGGTCAGTATACTCTTGATTCTTGTAAAGGTGTCTTTTGCCATCCCTATTCTTCTTTTGATGTCCATGTTGCACCTGCCATCTGATGTCACCCAGCTTCTTAAGTAGCAAAAGTTCAGTACTTCCTTTATGTCTTCTTCGTTAATTCTCAGCCTGCAGATAGGATTCTCCTTCTTTTTGGATATCACCATACGTTCTGTCTTTTTGCGATTGATAGATAGACCCATTTTTGCACTTTCTTCAACAATTATATCAATTAAGTTTTGTAGTTCTTCCTCCATACTTGCAATTAACACAGTGTCATCTGCATATCTGAAATTGTTGAAATTATTTCATATCTGAAATTAGAGTACAGGGAATGATAAGCACAGCCGATTCTGTAGATGCTGGAGATCTTGAGCAGCCCAATAAATGCTGGAGGAACTCAGTGGGTCAGGCAGCATCTGTGGCTGGAAATGAACAGTTAATGTTTTGGTTCAAGACTCTTCGTCTGGACTGGTTTCTTAAACATTCTTTAAGATTTATCCGGAATTCCTACCACTTTATCCAGATGTAGCGTAGTAACTTGAAACATCGACTGTCCATTTCCTTCCACTGATGCTGCCAGACCTACTGGGTTCTTCCAGCATTTTGATCAGGTTTTCCCAGCTATGGTGCAGAAGCAGATATACAGAATTAAGCCTTGGATTGGCCATGATCTCACAGAGTTAGTGAGTAGGCTTTGGGGAGACTGAATGACTTGCTGCTGTTTCTAGGTCACTGCTCTGGTTATTGTTGACTTAATCTGGTTGGACCTAGTGTGTGTACAGCACAGTGACTTGGCTAGTTCAATCCACCACACAGGGGTAAGAACTGACCTGAATGGTGAATATGATGTCATTGGAAAGTTGCTGGGCAAGTCTCCTGGGTTGGGACTTTATATTTTTGACAAAACCTCTCTTCCCACCACAATACATTACAGACGTCAAGTTCAAGATTATTGCCATGCACATATATACAGGACTGTGTAAAAGGCATAGGCACATACATATAGCCAGGTGCTTAAGACTTTTGCACTATACTTTACTTGTCAATGTGGAGAGTGAGTTTGTAAATCTGGCAAGAGCAAAGGATGTTAGGAATGCCGAGGGTGAAGTGTCGTGCGAGGAGTGTGAGACAGGTGGCAGAGAAGGAGTGCCGGTGGGGGGGGGGGGGGGTGGGCTTGCAGACACACCCAGCCTGAGACACCAGGTAAGGTCATTTGATTCCAAACAATTGATTCATTGACCACTACAGAATGTCTCTCTGGTGCTTCCCACTCCCTCCCCTCGCTCTTCCTCTTTTCTCAACCATGATTCCCCTCTCCCTGCCCCCTCCCCACTCTCAGTCCACAATAGGGACCCACATCAGAATCAGGTTTGTCATCACTCCCAAATGCCATGAAATTTGTTTCTTTTTGTAGCAGCAGTACAGTGCAACACATAAAATTACTACCATACTGTGTAAAAGCCTTATTCACCCTAGCTGTATATGTGTACCTAAGACTTTGCATAGTTTTGTACAAGGGGTATAAATGGATGTGGATGTGGTGAGGACCTACAAGTACCTGGGGATGCACCTGAATGACAGACTTGAGTGGGGCACCAACACAGAGGCTGTGTACAAGAAGGGCCAGAGTCACCTCTACTTCCTGAGGAGACTGAGGTCCTTTGGAGTATGCAGGCCTCTCCTTCACATCTTCTACCAGTCTGTTGTTGTCAGTACAATCTTCTACATGGTGGTGTGCTGGGGCAATGGCATCAACACGGGTGACGCCAACAGGCTCAATAAACTGATTAGAAAGGCTTTCTCTTTTATAAGAATCAAACTGGGCACACTGGAGTCTGTAGCAGAACAAAGGACCCTACAGAAAATCCTGGCAATGCTGGACAATGTTTCTCACCCTCTGCATGCCACCTTGGCTGAACAGGGGAGCACTTTCAGTAATAGACTAAGACAACTCTGCTGCCCCAAAGAGTGCTATATGAGGTCGTTCTTACACTCGCCATTAGGCTCTATAATGAGTCAACCTATAGTCAGGGAAGTGATGACCCTTCCTGTTAGACTGTTTCTGGTAACTTATCTTTTACTTTTTCTACTTCTGATGTTTGTATATCTCTGCACTTGTAATGCTACAGTGACACTGTAATTTCCTTTGCAATCAATAGAGTATCCATCTATCTAAATGCCAATAAAATGATCTTTTTGCAGCATTAGCACCATACATTACAAATGTAAAGTACATAAACTTAAATTAACATACATTATTTATGACTTGCATGACAAAACTAAGCATAACACCATTGGGGCAGATTGAGGGAAATGTAGTCCAAGGTTTTTTAAAAATTTTAATTCTACATCCCATTCCCATTCCCATTCTGAGATGTCTATCCATGGCCTCCTCTACTGTAAAGATGAAGCCACACTCAGGTTGAAGGAATACCATCTTATATTCCGTCTGGGTAGCCTCCAACCTGATGGCATGAATATTGACTTCTCAAACTTCCGCTAATGCCCCACCTCTCCCTCGTACCCCATCCGTTATTTATTTATATACACACATTCTTTCTCTCACTCTCCTTTTTCTCCCTCTGTCCCTCTGATTATACCCCTTGCCCATCCTCTGGGCTTTTCCCCCCTCCCCCTTTTCCTTCTCCCTGGGCCTCCTGTCCCATGATCCTCTCATATCCCCTTTGCCAATCACCTGTCCAGCTCTTGGCTCCATCCCTCCCCCTCCTGTCTTCTCCTATCATTTCAGATCTCCCCCTCCCCCTCCAACTTTCAAATCTCTTACTAGCTCTTCCTTCAGTTAGTCCTGACGAAGGGTCTCGGCCCGAAACGTCAACTGTACCTCTTCCTAGAGATGCTGCCTGGCCTGCTGCATTCACCAGCAACTTTGATGTGTGTTGCTTGAAATTCCAGCATCTGCAGAATTCCTTGTGTCCAAGGTTTATTTGTGGGTTTTCAGGCTAGTGAGGGAGAAGCTGCTGTTGATCCATGAAGTGTAAGTTTTTGGGCTGCTGTACCTCCTGCCTGATGGCAGCAATGCAAGGAGAGCATGGTTTGGATGGGGTTCTTTAATAACGGATTTTGCCTTCCTG
Source organism: Mobula hypostoma (assembly GCF_963921235.1). Taxonomy (NCBI): domain Eukaryota; kingdom Metazoa; phylum Chordata; class Chondrichthyes; order Myliobatiformes; family Myliobatidae; genus Mobula; species Mobula hypostoma. Next base: position 62,334,266 of record NC_086105.1, on the reverse strand, counting down.
AGATATTGCCTCTTGAAAGTGTCCTTGAAGGATAATATCAGCAGTGCTCACTACAATACTACTGGACTGTGTGAAAGCCTAGTTAATAAATACAAATGTGTCAAGGAATTGGAATTGGTTTATTATTGTCTCTTACTGAGATACAGTGAAAAACCTCGTCTACTGTTCATACAGGTCAAATCTTCACTCAGTGCGTTGGACAAGGTAAAACAGTAACAGAATACAGAATGAAGTGTAACAGCTATAGAGAAAGTGCAGTGCAGATGTACAATAAAGTACAAGCTCGGAAAAATGAGGTAGTTTGTGAAGTCAGAGCTCCATCTTGTACTAGTGAACCAAGTGTAGTCTTATGCCAGCGAGGTGGAAACTGTCCTTGAGCCTGGTAGTGTGTCTTCAGGGTTTTGTGTCTTTTGCCTGATGGAAGAAGGTTGAGTAGGGTGGCTGTGGTCTTTGGTTATTCTGGCTGCTTTACTGAGGCAATGAGAAGTGCAGACAGAGTCCATGAGGGGAGACCGGTTTCTGTGATGTGTTGAGCTGTGTTCACAGCTCTCTGCAGTTTATGCAGTCACGTGCAGAATAGTTGCCATACCTAGCCGTTTTGCTTCCAGGTAAGATGTTTTCTATGGTGCATCGACAAAAATTGGTAAGTTTCGATGAGAACGTGCCAAACTTTTTTAGCTTTCAGAGGTAGTAGAGACATTGGTGAGCTTTCTGGGCCGTAGTGTCTATATGTGATTAGACCAGGACAGGCTATTGGTGATGTTGTCTCTGGGAAGCTGAAGCTCTCAACTGTCTCAGTGTCAGCACGGTTGATGTAGGCAGGAGCACAAGGTAGCTTAGTGGTCAGCGTAACGCATTACTGTACCAGTGATCCGGGTTCAATTCTTGACACCGCCTGGAAGGAGTTTGTACATTTTCCCTGTGACTGCGCGGGTTACTTCTGGGCGTTCTGCTTTCCCCCATATTCTAAAAATGTATGTGTTAGTAGATTAATTGGTCACGTGGATGTAATTAGGTGGGGCAGGCTTGTTGGGACAGAAGAGCTTGTTATCGTGCTGTATCTCTAAATGCAATTAATAAAATGTGTACCCACTCCTTCCTGATGTCAGTGACTGGCTCATTGACTTCAGCAAGCTTTACACAGTGTTTAGTCAGTGTAGATGAACATACAGTAACTAAGGACAAATTACTACCTCCACTCTATCTGTTCATCTGAACTTTAATTGTTTTAAACTGTTGCACCATCCCTTAACCTTTAATACTTACTAGGTTTGTTAATGTAAACTGTTTAATCCTATGTATTGTCCATAGTACAGCATTGCAACCATAGAACTATAGAACACTACAGCACAGAAAACAGGCCATTCGGCCCTTCCAGTCTGTGCTGAAACATTATTCCGCCAATCCCAAAGACCTGCACCCAATCCATAACCTTCCAGATCTCTCCCATCCATGTACCTATCCAATTTATTCTTATAACTTAAGAGTGAGCCTGCATTTACCACGTCAGATGGCAGCTCATTCCATACTCTCACCACTCTCTGAGTGAAGAAGTTCCCCCTAGTGTTCCCTCTAAACCTTTCCCCTTTCACCCTAAAGCCATGTCCTCTCGTATTTATCTCTCCTAATCTAAGTGGAAAGAGCCTATTCACATTTATACCCCTCATAATTTTGTAAATCTCTGTCAAATCTCCCTTCATTCTTCGCCCTTCGGCCCACAATGTTGTGCAGAAATAATCAAATGGTCAAATAAACTAATGCCTTCTGGCTACACTGTGTCCGTATCTTCCATTTCCCTGACATTCATGTGTCTATCTGAACATCTCTCCAAAATCCCTAATGTGTCTGCTGGCAGACCACAATCTGTGCGGGTTGGTGGTAACATCTCCTCCTCTTTGTAATCAACACTGGCGCACCTCCAGGATGTGAGCTTAACCCACCCCCTCCACACCCATGACTCAACTGCCATCTATAAATTTGTTGATGATACAACCATTGTTGGCAGAATTTCAGATGGTGACGAAAGGAGCGAGATAAACTGGTTAGTTGAGTAGTGTCACAGCAACAACCTTGCAAATCTGTAAATATATATATTTACTGTAATTCATTTTTTTTCTATATTATGTATTGCATTGTACTGCTACTGCAAAGTTATCAAAAATCACGACATATGCCGGTGATAATTCCGATTCTACCACCACCCCAGGCAGTGCATTCCAGCCATCCATCACTCTGTGGGTATATAAAAAAAAACTTGCCCTCTCTCACCTTTAAATGTATACTCCCTTCATGATCTGCTCTGTATCCACTGTCAGAACCACTATGTCCTTTGCAAAGCATGGTGCCTGGAACTGAATATAACTCTGACCTAAATGCAATCTGACCCCCTGCCCTAACTTCTTAACAGATGAGAAGCTTTTGATGGCTCTGGGCCTGTACTCAGTGATTCAAAAGGATGAAGGGGGAATCTCATTGAAATTTACCAAATATTAAAAGGCCTAGATATAGTGGACGTGAAGAGGATATTTTCAATAGTGGGAGGGTGTAGGATCCAAGGGCACAGCCTCAGAATAAAGGGACATTCTTTTAGATCAGAGATGACCTGGAATTTCTTCAGCCTGAAGGTGGTAAATCTGTGGAATTTGTTGCCACAGACGGCTGTAGAGGCTAAGTTATTGAGTGTATATAAGGCAGAGATTGATAGGGTACTGACGAAAGGTTCTGGACGGAAACGTTGACTGATCGTTTCCATGGATGCTGCCTGACCTGCTGAGTTCCTCCAGCGTGTTGTGAGTGTTGCTTTTATCCCAGCATCTGCAGAGTATTTTGTGTTAGAGATTGATAGGTTCTTGATTTATAATGGGGTTAATGTTTATGGGGTGAAGGAGGGAGAATGGGTTTTAAAAAATCAGCCAATATTGAAAGTCTAGTTCTGCTCCTGTATCTTATGGTTTATCTAAGATGACCCATATACTTCATACAATGCACACTATGGAACTCTAGTGAAAGAATGGGTCAAAAGATGATTCTTCTCCAGGCTGTCACTGCCTAGTTCCCATGGCTGGAACTCATTTTCATTTATCGATCCCAAGTGGGAAATTCTTTCATTACAGCAGCAACATTTAAAAACACACTTTAATAGTGTTCAGACTTAACTAATAATAAAATACAGAATAATAATACATCCAATAATAATTTACCAATGTGCAATAATAATGTATGAAATAAAGCAGAGACTACTGTACTGTGATGTGTGTTCTGCCACAGAGAGATGAATTGTTGTATATGCTTATTGCATTTGGTAGGAGTTGACCTTTAGGGTGTTCTGCACAAGGACTCCCAAGCCCCTTTGCATCTCAGATTTTTGGATTTTCTCCCCATTTAGAAAATAGTCTAGAAATTTTTTTCTACCAACGTGTTTGACTGTGCACTTTCCAACATTGTATTTCATTTGCCACTTTCTTGTCCATTCTCCTAATCTGTCTGAGTCCTTCTGCAGCCTACCTGTTTCCTCAACACTACCTGCCCCTCCTCCAATCTTTGTATCATCTGCAAACTTGGCAACAAAGCCACCTATTTCATCATCTAAGTCAGGGGTCCCCAACCTTTTTGCACTGGATTCTTGCGGACCGGCCGAGCGGGGGTGGGGGGTGGGGTAGGGTTGCCAACGGACAAGAGTGGCAGTCAAATATGTTGTGTTTACCCCGAGAAAGACTACCATGACCATGAAGCCTTGCGCGGGCACCTGTGTGCGCATGCGTGTACATGCCGACTTTTTTCTACAAATCATTTTTGGTGATTCTGTACCGGGGGGAGTGTTAATCACGACCGAAATATAGGTGATAAGTGGCTAATACACTCAATTTCGTTTCTAAAAGGGTTTATCTAACGAATTTAATATTAAACACAGAGCGCATATTTTCCTCGCATGAATATAGTGATAAGTCAATTATCGGGGAGGACAGGGGAGCTTGAAGTAAGTGTTGAACAAACTTCCAGTAGAAGTGGTAGAGGCAGGTTCGATATTATCATTTAAAGAAAAATTGGATAGGTATATGGACAGGAAAGGAATGGAGGGTTATGGGCTGAGCGCAGGTCGGTGGGACTTGGTGAGAGTAGCGTTCGGCACGGACTAGAAGGGCAGAGATGGCTTGTTTCCGTGCTGTAATTGTTATATGGTTATAAGAGTCACTTATAAGTCAATAGCATCATAACATTTTAAATAACGTTTGGATATTAAACACACAGCACATATTTTGCCCGTATGAACATATAAAATCATTGCAACACACCAATATTGCTGAATCAGTGGGAGCCCTGGGCTTGTTTCCCTGCAACAAGACGGTCCTATCGAGGGGTGATGGGAGACAGCAATACTCGAAGGGGGTTTCCTTATGTCCAGTCTATTCCGCAATTTCGTTTTTGTTGCATTCACTGCAGAGATATGTTGGAAATGGAAGCAACGTTTTCAGTGCTTTCGTGGCTATCTCAGGATATTTAGCCTTGACTTTGATCCAGAATGCCGGCAGAGATGTTATGTCAAACATACTTTTCAGCCCGCCGTAATTTGCAAGCTCGAGGAGTTGATCTCCTTCCCGCGCTGACATGGATGACGTACGCGTAATGACCTCGCGTGCGTTCAAGTTCCAAAAGTGGACGTGACAGGGAATGAGGAAAGGTGCAGCTGACTCATATCGCTGAATCATATCGTTTCCTCGCGGCCCGGTAGCACATGCTTTGCGGCCCAGTGGTTGGGGACCACTGATCTAAGTCATTGATATACAGCATAAGAAGAAGTGGTCTCAACACCGACCCCTGTGGAACACCACCAGTCACTGGCAGCCAACCAGAGAAGGATCCTTTTATTCCCAATTGCTGCCTCCTACCAATCATCCAATGCTTTAACCATGCCAGTAACTTTCTTGTAATACTATAGACTCTTAACTTAGTTAGCAGCCTCATGTGTGGCACCTTGTCAAAGGCCTTCTGAAAGTCCAAATATACAGCATCCACTGCATTCCCTTTATCTATCCTACTTGTAATCTCCTCAAAGAACTCCAACAGGTACATCGGGCAAGTTCTTCCCATAAGGAAACCATGATGACTTTGTCCTATCTTGTCCTGTGTCTCCAAGTACTCCCTAACCTCATCCTTAACAATTGATTCCAACATCTTCCCAGCCACTGAGGTCAGGATAACTGATGTATAACTTCCTTTCTGCTGCCTCTCTCCCATCTTGAAGAATGGAGTGACATTTGCAATTTTCTAGTCCTCTGGAACAGTGCCAGAGTCCAATGATTCTTGAAAGTTCATTACTAATGCCTCCACAGTCTCTACTGCTATCTCTTTCAGAACAATAGGATGCAGTTCATTTGCTCTGGGTGACTTATAGAAAATCTACCGCACAATACAGGCCCTTTGGCCCACAAAGTTGTACTGAACATGTCCCTACCTTAGAAATTACTGGGGTTACCCATAGCCCTTATTTTTCGAAGCTCCATGTACCTATCCAAAAGTCTCTTAAAAGACCCTATCGTATCCGCCTCCACCACCGTTGCCGGCAGCCCATTCCACACATTCACCACTCTCTGCGTTTAAAAAAAACTTACCCGACATCTCCTCTGTACCTACTTCCCAGCACCTTAAACCTGTGTCCTCTTGTGGCAACCATTTCAGCCCTGGGAAAAAGCCTCTGACAGCACATTTGGAAAGCGGTGAAACGATCGGACAAAGTCAGCATGGATTTGTGAAAGGAAAATCATGTCTGACGAATCTCATAGAATTTTTTGAGGATGTAACTAGTAGAGTGGATGGGGGAGAACCAGTGGATGTGGTATATTTGGATTTTCAAAAGGCTTTTGACAAGGTCCCACACAGGAGATTAGTGTGCAAACTTAAAGCACACGGTATTGGGGGTAAGGTATTGGTGTGGGTGGAGAATTGGTTAGCAGACAGGAAGCAAAGAGTGGGAATAAACGGGACCTTTTCAGAATGGCAGGTGGTGACTAGTGGGGTACCGCAAGGCTCAGTGCTGGGACCCCAGTTGTTTACAATATATATTAATGACTTGGATGAGGGAATTAAATGCAGCATCTCCAAGTTTGCAGATGACACGAAGCTGGGTGGCAGTGTTAGCTGTGAGGAGGATGCTGAGAGGATGCAGGGTGACTTGGCTAGGTTGGGTGAGTGGGCAAATTCATGGCAGATGCAATTTAATGTGGATAAATGTGAAGTTATCCACTTTGGTGGCAAAAATAGGAAAACAGATTATTATCTGAATGGTGGCCGATTAGGAAAAGGGGAGGCGCAACGAGACCTGAATGTCATTATACACCAGTCATTGAAAGTGGGCATGCAGGTACAGCAGGCGGTGAAAAAGGCGAATGGTATGCTGGCATTTATAGCGAGAGGATTCGAGTACAGGAGCAGGGAGGTACTATTGCAGTTGTACAAGGCCTTGGTGAGACCACACCTGGAGTATTGTGTGCAGTTTTGGTCCCCTAATCTGAGGAAAGACATCCTTGCCATAAAGGGAGTACAAAGAAGGTTCACCAGATTGATTCCTGGGATGGCAGGACTTTCATATGAAGAAAGACTGGATGAACTGGGCTTGTACTCGTTGGAATTTAGAAGATTGAGGGGGGATCTGATTGAAACGTATAAGATCCTAAAGGGATTGGACAGGCTAGATGCAGGAAGATTGTTCCCGATGTTGGGGAAGTCCAGAACGAGGGGCCACAGTTTGAGGATAGAAGGGAAGCCTTTTAGGACCGAGATTAGGAAAAACTTCTTCACACAGAGAGTGGTGAATCTGTGGAATTCTCTACCACAGGAAACAGTTGAGGCCAGTTCATTGGCTATATTTAAGAGGGAGTTAGATATGGCCCTTGTGGCTACGGGGGTCAGGGGGTATGGAGGGAAGGCTGGGGCGGGGTTCTGAGTTGGATGATCAGCCATGATCATAATAAATGGCGGTGCAGGCTCGAAGGGCCGAATGGCCTACTCCTGCACCTATTTTCTATGTTTCTATGTTTCTATTCACACGATCAATGCCTCTCATCATCTTATACACCTCTATCAGGTCACCTCTCATCCTCCGTCGCTCCAAGGAAAAAAAGGCTGAGTTCACTCAACCTGTTTTCATAAGGCATGCTCCCCAATCCAGGCAACATCCTTGTAAATCTCCTCTGCACCCTTTCTATGGTTTCCACATCCTTCCTGTAGTGAGGCGACCAGAGTTGAGCACAGTACTCCAAGTGGGGTCTGACCAGGTCCTATATAGCTGCAACATTACCTCTTGGCTCCTAAATTCAATTCCATGATTGATGAAGGCCAATACACTGTATGCCTTCTTAACTACAGAGTCAACCTGCGCAGCTGCTTTGAGCGTCCTATGGACTCGGACCCCAAGATCCCTCTGATCCTCCACACTGCCAAGAGTCTTATCATTAATACTATATTCTGCTATCATATTTGACCTACCAAAATGAACCACTTCACACTTATCTGGGTTGAACTCCATCTGCCACTTCTCAGCCCACTTTTGCATCCTATCAATGTCCCCTTACCCTTATGTACCCTTACATCTTTCAGCTTTTTGAGCACTTTCTCCTTTGTAACAATAACTTCACTCACTTCTCTTCCCGCACACCCTTCAACATCTGACACACTGCTAGTGTCTTCCACAGTGAAGACTGATGCAAAATACTCATTTAGCTCATCTGCCATCTCCTTGTTCCCAGTTATTATTTCTCCAGCCTCATTTTCTAGCAGTCCTATATCCACCCTCATCTCTTTTATTTTTTATATTACTTGAAAAAACTTTTTCTATCCACCTTGATATTGTTTGCTAGCTTGCTTTCATATTTAATCTTCTCCCCAATGTAGTTTTTTTAAAAGCTTTCAAATCCTCTATCTACCTGCTAATTTTTGCTTTGTTGTATTTATTCTCTTTTGTTTTTACATTTGCTTTGACTTCCTTTGTCAGCCACAGTTGTACTATTTTGCCATTTGAGTATTTCTTTGTCTTTAGAATGGATTTATCCTGCATCTTACTCATTTTCCCCTGAAACTCAACCCATTGCTGTTCTGCTGTCGTCCCCGCCAGCATCTCCTTCCAATTTACTTTGGACAACTCCTCTCTCATACCACAGTAATTTCCTTTACTCCACTAAAATATTGCTATGACAGACTTTAATTTCTGCCTATGAAATTTCAAGTTGAACTCAATCATATTGTGTTAAACTTTCACCTAAAGAATCTTTTACCTTAAGCTCCCAAATCACCGCTGGTTCATTACAGAAGACCTGATCCAGTATAGTTGATCCCCGACTAGAATGATTGACAAACTGCTCTAAAAAGCCATCTCATAGGTATTCAACAAATTCACCCTCTTGAGATCCATTACCAACCTGTTAAAATCTCCCATGACTATCCTAACATTGCCCTTTTGACATTTGAGGTATTTCTTTGTTTTTTTAAGATAAGATCAAACTTTATTTATCCTGAAGCAAATTATTGTTGCAAGTTTGCTCAGTCAGAAATACAGTATATACTTTAGAATACAAGGTGTAAGCATTGAGGTGTGAAAAAGTTTACAAAATGTGCATTAAAGTGTAATAGTGCAAAATACAGGTGTGCAATGAAACCATATACTAGTATGCTTAAGGAGGAGGAGTTGTGGAGTGCTAGAGCCACAGGGAGAAAGGATCTCCTGTGGAGTTCAGTGGTGCACCTCGGAGGAATCCGTCTGTTACTAAAGGTGCCCCTCTGTTTGTCCATGGAGGGGCTGAGAGGGATTGTCCATAATGTAGTTTCTGCAGAATCCTCCTCTCAGACACATACACCAGTGGATCCAGTTCCACCCCCAGAACAGAACCAGACTTCCTGACAAGCTTATTCATCTTCTTGGCATCAGCTGCTCTCACCCTGCTGTCCCAGCAGACTACAGCGAAGGACAGAATGCTGGTCACCACTGAGCCGTAGAACATCTGCACCGTAGTAATGCAGACATTGAATGACTGGAATCTCCTCACGAAGTACAGTCAGCTCTGTCCCTTCTTGTACAGAGCCCCTGTATTTTTAGTCCAGTCCATTTTATTGTCCAGGTGAGTTCCCAGGTATTTGTAGTCCTGCATAATTTCCACATCCGTTCCCTTGATGGAGATGGGAATGTAGGGTGTTTTCACCTTCCTGAAGTCCACCACCAACTCCTTTGTCTTAGTGATGTTGATCTGCAGGTGATTCAGTCCACATCACTCAACAAAGTTGTCCATCACTCTTCTGTACTCAGCCTCTTGACCCCGGCTGATACAGCTCACAACCGCCGAATCGTCCAAACACTTCTGCAGGTGGCAGGACTCTGACTTGTATCTGAAGTCCGAGGTGTAGATGGTGAACAGGACAGTCGGATGAGGTGCCCCCGTGCTGCTAACCACGGTATCTGATACACTGTTCTGCAATCTCGCATACTGTGGCTGTCTGAACAGGTAGTCTGTAACCCAGGACGCTAGTGGAGCATCCACCTGCATCTCCGTGAGCTTACTCCCTAGTAAAGTAGGTCGTATACTGTTAAAAGCACCAGGGAAATCAAAGAACATGACTCTCACAGTGCTGCCTGGCTCATCCAGATGGGTGTAAGCCCGTTGAAGCAGGAAGATAATGGTGTCCTTGACTCCAATATGTGGTTGGTGATCAAATGGCAGTGGGTCCAGTGAGGGATTTACGATGGTCTGGAGGTGTGTCAGGGCCAGTATTTCTAATGATTTCATAACGTGTGAGGTCAGTGTCACTGGTCTGTAGTCACTGGGTGTGGTGGGACATGTCTTCTAGGGTAGTGGAACTCGGTAGGATGTTTTCCACCCTCTCCAGGCTCAGGCTCAGATTAAAGATGTATTGAAATACTGCACCCAGCTGAATAACACACACCTTGAGTACCCCTGGGCTGGTGCCGTCCGGGCCCACAGCCTTGCCTGGGTGAAGTCTGCTGAGCTCTCTCGTCACTGCTCAGCAGTGACAGTCCATGTGTCTGTGGTGGGCGGCTCCCTAGCGTCCTTTGAGAGAGACGAGGGGTGAGAGGGGAGGAACTGGGGTGAATGGGTTGTAGAGGGGTAAATAAACAAATCTATCCTGCACCTTCTTGGTGAGAGGTTTACCAAGACCTCTTGTCATACACCATTGTTCAGCTTTTAATTCTTCACCCTGACCAGCTTAAAACCAGTTGCAAAGAACTTAAGTAAAGTGGAAACATAAGTTTAATAAATTTTAATACATTTAAGTGACAGAAATCAATTCAAAGACAATAAAAAAAAGGTTTACCTGTACCTCTCTTTTCAATTCAAGTGGAGACCCCATACAAATGATTGAGCTGAGACTAAATTCACCCCACCCCTGTAAAGTTGAAGGGTCAAATAGTAATGGTTTATTATTGTCACTTGCATCAAGATAGTGAAAAGTCTGTCTTGCATACTGTTTATGCAGATCAGATCATTACATAGTGAATCGGGGTAGCACAAGATGATGCATTAACAATGCCAAAGAAAGTGTAATAACTGCAGAGAAAGTGCAGTGCAGGTAAACAATAAGGTGCAAGTTCATAACAAGGTAGATTGTGAGGTCAAGAGTCCATCTTATCGTACAAGAGGTGCTTTCAAGGGTCTGATAACAGTGGAATCAATGCTGTCCTTCAGCCTGATGGTACAAGACCAGATTTGAAGTGCACATGCAAAGAAGGTCAGGCAGCATCTGTGGGGAGGAATAAACAGTTGACGCTTTGGGCCTAGACCCTTCATCAGGACTGGGGAGGAGGGAGGAAGAAGCCAAAATAAGAAAGTGTGGGCAGGGGAGGGAGTACAAGCTGGCAGATGATAGGTGAAAGCAGGTGAGGGGGAAGGGTGGGGTGGGGGACGGGCGATGAAGGAAGAAGCTGGAAGGTGATAGGTGGATGAGGTAAAGAGCTGAAGAAGGAGGAATCTGATGGGAAAGGATAGTGGACCAAGGGAGAAGGGGAAGGAGGAGGGAAACTAGAGGGAGGTGAGGAGAGAAAGGGTGAGAGGGAAGACAGAAAGGGGAATGGAAAAAGAGAGAAGGGAAAGAGAGCAAAATTACGAGAAATTAGAGAAAATGATGTTCATGCCATCAGTTTGGAGGCTACCCAGACAGAATAAGAGGTGTTACTCTTCTGTGTGGCCTCATCATTGCAGTAGAGGGAACTATGGACCAAGGGCATATATTTCCCTTGGCTCAGTACGTTTGTGATTTGTACCCACACTGTGCACGAAGTCCAGTGGCTGAGAGACCAGGATCTGTTCTCCAACTCGTTTTGGACTTGCGTGTTGCTACGATGGGTGAGCTGGCCTCTGAGCACCTCGACAGCAGTTTTTTATTGAACTGTGGGCACAAGATTAAACCCCACGTCAGTGGCTGCACGAGGATGATAAACCTGTTTCAGGTTAAAGTCCACCTGTATCCAAATTATTGGCTGTGGAGAGCTGTTGTTTAGGTGGGGCAACATTTCTAATGTGGTCACGTGATGACATGAGAGTTCTGGGTTCATATTTGCCAACAAAATTCACTTATTACTGATTCGTGTGTTTGTAATAACAGAGAGGTGAGCAGGTTAGATTGCAATAGGCAGGTGAGCAGGTTGGATTACTACAGACAGGTGAGCAGGTTAGATTACTACAGAGAGGTGAGCAGGTTAGATTGCAATGGACAGGTGAGCAGGTTAGATTACTACAGACAGGTGAGCAGGTTAGATTACTACAGAGAGGTCTGTCTGTCTGTATCTTGTTTTATGGTGGTTGGCATCCAGCTTAATGGTGCATTACCACCACCCTCTGCTCCAGAATGTGCACTAGACATACATTCTAAATCCCTTCACCCAATCACACACACACACACACACACACACACACTCTACAGAGAGGTGAGTAGGTTAGATTACTACAGACAGGTGAGCAGGTTAGATTGCAATGGACAGGTGAGCAGGTTAGATTACTACAGACAGGTGAGCAGGTTAGATTGCAATGGACAGGTGAGCAGGTTAGATTACTACAGACAGGTGAGCAGGTTAGATTGCAAAAGGCAGGTGAGCAGGTTAGATTACTCCAGACAGGTGAGCAGGTTAGATTGCAATGGACAGGTGAGCAGGTTATCTGCTAAAGATATCAAAGCATCAATGTTTAATGTTAAAGACCTAGAACAAACTTTAACTTAATTATCTGTGCAGCTTAGAGGTGGCTGGGCTTGGGTGGAAATGCCAGCAGTGGTAAAGACCATAAGATATAGGAGAAGAACTATCCATTTGACTCATCATGTCTGCTCTGCCATGCAGTCATGGCTAACTATATAACGCCATTCTGCTGCCTTCTCCCCATAACACTTACATCCTTACCAATCAAAAACTTATCAATCTCTGCCTTAAATACACCAGACTACAATTCAAAGTTGCTGGTGAACGCAGCAGGCCAAGCAGCATCTATAGGAAGAGGCGCAGTCGACGTTTCAGGCCGAGACCCTTCGTCCTGACGAAGGGTCTCGGCCTGAAACGTCGACTGCGCCTCTTCCTATAGATGCTGCTTGGCCTGCTGCGTTCACCAGCAACTTTGATGTGTGTTGCTTGAATTTCCAGCATCTGCAGAATTCCTGTTGTTTGCAGACTACAATTCGGCAGATTTGCCCTCTCCAGCTGAAGAAACTCCTCCTCATCTCTGTTGTGAAAAGGTGTTCCTTTATTAAAGATTAGCTTTATTTGTTACATGTACATTGCATTTCACTGTACATGTCATCGCTTGCGAAAAATCAAATCAGAAACGTTTGTGTCACCATGCTTCAACTCACTATCCCTAAAGGGTGCATCTGTGGAATGTGTGAGGAAACCAGAGCAAACCCATTTGATCACAGAAAGAATGTACTAAACTCCTTTTGGGCAGCGGTGGGATTGAAACCTGATCATTGATCGGTGGCACTGTAAAGCGAAGTCCTCACCGCTGCTTTACTGTGCCACCAGACCCTTACTCTGAGGTGTGTTCTTGCAATAGCTCCTTCTGTTAACAAAGCGTCACACAACAGTGAACTCCATTAAAGGTCCTCCAATGGAATTTGGAATGCAAGATCTTCATGCTCTAAATTGGCACATCAGTGTACTTTACAGTGAATTGGAAATCTGTGCGTTGTTCCCTTTTAGAGAAATAGAACACTACAGCACAGACACAGACCATTTGGCCCATCTAGTCCATGCTAAACTGCCTACTCTCATCAACCTGTGCCCAGACCATAGCCCTCCATACCCGTCTCATCCATGTACCTATCCAAATTTCTCTCAGATGTTGAAATTGACCCCACGTCCACCACTTGCGCTGGTGGCTCAGTCCACACTCTGTACCATCTTCTGAGTGAAGACGTTCCCCCCCACGTTAAACATTTCACACCAAACCCATGACCTCTTATTGTAGTCTCACCCAACCGCAGTGGAAAAAGCCTGTTTGCAATATACCCCTCATAATTTTGTATACCTCTATCAAATCTCCCCCAGTCTTCTATGTTCTAGGGAATAAAAGTCCTACCCCATTCAACTTTTCCCTATAATTCAGTTCCTCAAGTCCCAGCAACATCCTTGTAAATTTTCTCTGCACTCTTTCAATCCTGTAGGTATTTTTCCTGTAGGCAGATGACCAAAACTGCACAGATCCTCCAAATTAGACATCACCAATATCTTATACAATTTCAACATAGCATCCCAACTCCTGGTACTCAATACATTGGCACATTGGCCTTCATGGGATCCGGGGAAGTTTGGCCAGGTGGATTCAGAATCGGCTTGCCTGCAGAAGGCAGAGGGTTGTGGTGGAGGGAGTACATTCAAATTGGAGGATTGTGACTAGTGGTGTCCCACAAGGATCTGTTCTGGGACCTCTACTTTTTGCAATTTTTATTAACGGCCTGGATGTGGGGGTAGAAGGCTGGGTTGGCAAGATTGCAGACGACGCAAAGGTTGGTGGTGTTGTAGATAGTGTAGAGGATTGTCGAAGATTGCAGAGAAACATTGATAGGATGCAGAAGTGGGCTGAGAAGTGGCAGATGGAGTTCAATCTGGAGAAGTGTGAGGTGGTACACTTTGGAAGGACAAAATCCAAGGCAGAGTACTAAGTAAATGGCAGGATACTTGGTAGGGAGGAGCAGAGGGATCTCGGGGTACATGTCCACAGATCCCTGAAAGTTGCCTCACAGGTGGATAGGGTAATTAAGAAAGCTTATGGGGTGTTAGCTTTCATAAGTCGAAGGATGGAGTTTAAGAGTCACGATGTAATGATGCAGCTCTATAAAACTCTGGTTAGGCCACACTTGGAGTTTTTAGCCCATTTTCTCAGCTGGATCAGAGCCTGTTGCAAGCTTCCTTGCTGTCCACTGCACCCTAGTATTAGTATTATCTGCAAGTTTGCTGATTCAGTATACCACATGGTCATTCAGATCGTTGATATGGGTGACAAACAGGCATAGCACCAAAACCTGCGGCACAACACTAGTCACAGGCCTTCAGTCAGAGAGGCAATTATCTACATCCACTCTGGCTTCTTCCGTGAGCCAAATGTCGAAACAAATTTACTACCTTATCTTGAATGCCGAGCGAATGAACCTTCTTGACCAACCTCCCATGCAGGACCTTGTCAAAGGCCTTGCTAAAGTCCGAGCCTTCATCAACTTTCCTGGGAACTTACTCGAAAAACTCTTAAGATTGCACGGTAGCTCGTGTCTAACCAGAAAGCCATGTTGACTATCCCTAATGAGTCTCAATCTATCCAAATACTTAGATATTTGGTCCCTGAGAACACCTTCCAATAAATTTCCCACAACTGATGTTAGGCTCATCAGTCTATTATTTCTTGGCTTATTCTTAGAGCATTTCTTAATCAATGAAGCAACATTACTTATTTTGGCACCTCTCCTGTGGCTAAGAATGTTTTAAATGTTTCTTCCAAGGTCCCTGCAATTTTTGCACTAGTCCCCACAGGATCCAAGGGAACGCCTTGTCAGGCCCAGGGGATTTATCCACCCTAATTCATCTCAAGGCTGGGGACACCTCCTCCTCTGCAATCCGACAGACCTCGCTGCTGCTTTGCCTCACTTCTATAGACTCTGTGTCCATCTCCCAGGTAAATACAAATGCAGAAAATACACTTAAGATCTCTCCCACCTCTTTCGGCTCCATGCATAATTACCACTCTGATCTTCCAGAGGACCTATTTTGTCCCTCGCATTTCTTACACTCCATCAAAACCTCATTTGTTCCGACCTGCTATGCACCTCATTTCTTTCCTTAACCAGGGCCTCAATATCCCTTGAAAACCAAGGTTCCCTAAACTTGTCATCCTTGCCCTTTACTTTGACAGGAACATACAAATTCTGTACTCTCAAAATTTTACTTTTGAAGGCCTCCCATTTACAAAGTACACCTTTGCTGGAAAGGAACCTGTCCTAATCCACACTTAGCAGGTCCTTTCTGAAAGCATTAAAATTAGCCTTTCTCCAATTTAGAATCTCAACCCATGGACCAGACCTGGCCCTTCTCATAATTACCTTGAAACTAATAGCATTACGATCACTAGATGCAAAGTGTTCCCCTACGCAAACTTCTGTCACCTGCCCTGTTTCCTTCCCTAATAGGGAGTCGAGCATTGTACACTCTTTCACTGGGACTTCTATATACCAATTTAAGGAAATTTTCCTGAACACATTTGACAAACTCTTTTCCATCCAGCCCTGCTATGCTATGGGAGTCCACTCAATGTGTGGAAAGATGTAATCACCTATCACAACCTTATGTCTGTGATCTCTACAGATTTGCTCCTCTAAATCCTGTGGACTGTTGGGTAGTCTATAATATAGCCCCATTAATGTGGTTGTTATGATTTTCTACTTCAAAGCATTAAACTAATTCAAATAAAGATGGGAGTCTGGGAATGCAGTTTAACTTTAACTTTGCTTTAATCGAGACCTGCACGTATTGTGCCTGCATGTTGTGTGCTGGGGCAGCAGGCTGAGGGTAGCAGACACCAACAGAATCAACAAACTCATTCGTAAGGCCAGTGATGTTGTGGGGATGGAACTAGACTCTCTGACGGTGGTGTCTGAAAAGAGGACGCTGTCCAAGTTGCATGCCATCTTGGACAATGTCTCCCATCCACTACATAATGTACTGGTTGGGCACAGGAGTACATACTGCCAGAGACTCATTCCACCAAGATGCAACACAGAGCATCATAGGAAGTCATTCTTGCCTGTGGCCATCAAACTTTACAACTCCTCCCTTGGAGGGTCAGACACCCTGAGCCAATAAGCTGGTCCTGGACTTATTTCCTTGCATAATTTTACATATTACTATTTAACTATTTATGGTTTTATTATTATTTATTATTTATGGTGCAACTAACGAAAACCAATTTCCCCCAGGATCAATAAAGTATGACTATGACTATGTATCACATGGTAGTCTGATGATGTATGCAATTAACTAATTTATACATGTAACCTGTAATTAATTAAACAAGAATCACACATCACAAAATTACTCATATTATTGAAATAATAAATACATTCACTCCTCCCTGCTTAGCTATAAAATCCAACTCAATGCATCAAACTATATGCACAATATAAGATAAAATGTAACTACCATATACAGACATCCACAGCATAGCATATTTTAAATTGTCTCATTCAGGTTTAAAGATTTGATCGCTGTGGAGGATTTCTTACTCATGGGATAACTTCCTTCCTGACAAAGAAAGTTACTAGGCTTGGCAGGTGAAACTCGTGGCTGTGAAAGATTCTTGGGGTCTGAGACCTCCTCTATGGTCACTGAAGGAGTTGTCACTGAAACTTCAGCAAATGGTTCTGAAAGTGGTAGCCAAGTGCTTCCTACCAAGGGGTAAGCTGTGCTTCCTTTTTCTAGTTTGTGCACCTTGATCTTGGGAAGTTCACTGGAGTATTCTCTTATTAATCCTTTTGTTGCTCCCTTTATGATCTGATCTCTCCTCTTTGTTTCCTCATCCACAATATCCTCTGATGAATCCTTAGTTTTTATATTTCCATTGACTCCTTTCTTTTTGGTCTCCCATTCATCCAGTTGGGCTTTGGTGTTTGCATCTACTTTTATGAGCAGATTTTTGTCTCCCACATGAAGTTCATGCAGTAAACTTACTGCACGTAGAGTAGATTCTGGTTCTTTATACTCACAAAAGCTGAATGCTTGCAGCTCCCCTGAAGCTCCTTGAACTCTCTTCCAGCTTAAAGCCAACCTACGTTTCATAAGTAACTGCCTGATTAACACATCAGAAGCTTTCTCAGATTTGTTGCCTACAAATACTGTTTGACCAGTGCTTTCGTCACTTTCACGTTTCCTCTGAGTAGCATGGTTGATTTTTGATCCAATATCCTTTCCAACCAGAGGTGCAGACCTGTTTGTCCTCTGTTGGGCAATAGTTCATGGTGTACAGCATGGAGACAGTAGTGGCATCATCCAGTACCCTTCTTAATTTGTTTTCAGTTAGCTTCATGGCATGCAATGATGTGGCATGTAAATAGTGGCTGGATTTCCAATCAAGTTGTATTTGTTTCAGCCAATCATGCCCCACAATGCTGACCCTCCTGTATTTACCACAGACAAGCTCGATGTGGCTTGTTGGTTGGATTTCACTTTAACGAATGTCATTCCCACAGGAGGTATCATTTCTCCAGTATAACACCTTCCGACCCTATGTCACCTCTTTCCAAATATTTGATTTCATTTTTTACCAACAGAACCACACCACCCCTCTGCCTTCCTGCCTTTCCTTTCGATACAATGTGTATCCTTGAATATTAAGCTCCCAGCTATAACCTAACGCTCACACAACCTCTTCAATTCAACCACATATGTTGTATCCAGGCTAGCTTTGGCAGAAAATAATTATAACTAACCAATGATGATTTTAATCTAATAGTATATTAGCATATGATCGAAACTATTAACATGTGATCGAAACTATTCTAAAACTGTCCTAACTCGCGTAATTGTAAGATTTCCTACGTACGTGATGATCAATGTTATAAATTGTGAAGAATTGTGATTTGGGGGAGGGTAGTGTCTGGATTGGCTCTTTGGGAGATCAATCTGTAACTTCCCCCATAGCATGCTATGAATAAAGAGTAAAGTTTGATAAAGCATTGCTTGTTTTATTGTGTTCGTGGTATTTGCGCTCTTGCATCGGGTCGATCCACCTTGACAGTAGTCCTGGCATGGATGCTACATAGCCTCCTCCATGATGGGAGTGGGACAAACAGACCATAAGCAGGGTGGGTGGGATCCTTCATGATGCTACTGGCCCTTTTTCTGGCACCTTTCTGTGTACATGTCCTTGATGGCAGGTGCACGGGTGTTGGTGGTGCATTGGCCAGTTTTGACGACCCGTTGTAGAGCCTTGCTGTCAGTCGCAGTGCAGTTTCTGTACCACACGGTCACACAGCATTTAGGATGCTCTCCACTGCACATCTGTAGCAAGACATGAGTATTGATGCACATAGGCCAGCTCTCTTTGGCCTCCTCAGAAAGCAGAGGCATTGGTGAGCTTTCTTGACTGTGTAGAATGTGTTCTGGGACCATGAGAGGTTGTGCAAGATGTGCACTCCCAAGAGTATGAAACTGCTCACAGCTTCCACTGCTGTGCCGCTGATCCAGATTTGAACACCGCCGTGGCAGTCTGAGCATTCGAATTTGGCGTTAAAGGAAAAAGTTTCTAACAAAAGAAGCTCAGGATGCTTCAGAGTACTTCATAGTCGATGAAATTCCTTTGAATTATCATGTTGTAATGCGCGAAGTGAGTAACTAGTTCGTGCATTGCAAGCTCCTTCCCTGCCTTTGCATTTCAGATTGCTCTTCACCCCGTGTGGAACTACTGTGATAGAAGAAAGAATTGAGTTTGAAATTAAATACAAAGAAAGTATTGCAGTTGCTGGAAATCTGCACCAAGAAGAGATAATGCTGGAAAATCTCAGCAGGTCAGCCAGCATCTGTGGAAAGAGAAACAACGTTGTCTGAAAGAAGGGATGCAGATGGGTAGATTTTGGAGTTACATAGAGGCCAGACCAGCTGAGATGGAGGTAAGGTAAATGGATGGAGCCTAGGTAGAAGATTGGATGTGATCTTAACAAACGATGGAACAGGTTTGATGGCTTGCCAACGACCTGGGTTCAATTCCCACCACTGCCTGTAAGGAGTTTGTATGTTCTGGCTATGACCCTGTGGGTTTCCTCTGGGTGCCCTGGTTTCCTCCCACAGTCCAAAGATGTACTGGTTAGTTGGTTAATTAGCTACATGGGTGTAATTGGGTGGGTGGCGTGGACATGATGGAGGAAAAGGACCTGTTGCCATGCTGTATTTTAAATAAAAACAAATAAAATTAAATTCTGCTGGAATCTGAAGTTGAATAGTCCATAGGGCCAGAAGACAAAGGAGCAGAATTAGGCCATTCAGCCCATCTGAAGGGTTGGATTCCCTCTGCAGGCTTCCCCCATCCTGCAACCCCCTCTGCTTGTCCAAAGCCCTCCCCACCATTGAGCACATCTAAAAGGAGTGCTGCCCCAAGAAGTAGCATCTATCATCAATGACCCACCAAGCATGTTCTCTTCTTGCTCCTACCATTGGCTACAGAAGCATAGTTCCCACACCACCAGGTTCAGGAACAGTTAGTACCCTTCAGCCATCAGGCACCTGAGCCAGTGTGGATAACTTAGCTCACCTCAACTCTGAACTGGTTCCACGACCTACAGGCTCACTTCCAAGGATGCTACGACTCAGATGAGTCGAGTAAGTATTTTGTGTCAGTCTTTACTTTGGAAGACACTAGCATCATGCCAGAAATTCGGGAATGTTGGACGGGGGGTGGGGGGCGCAGGAATGTAGTCATTATTACTAAAGCTGAAGATAGACAAGTCACCTGGACCAGATGGACTACATCCTGGGTTCTGAAAGAGGTAGCTGAAGAGATTGTGGAGGCATTAATAAAATAGGCCGATTCATCAGATTGATCATATTGGCAATGAATATGAATAATTGCCATCACAGACAAAGCCTACTATTGAGTACATTTACAAGGAGCACTGCCACAAGAAAGCAGCATCCATTATCAAAGGCCCCCACCATCCAGGCCATGGACTCTTCTCACTACTACCATTGGGCAGGAGGTGGAGGAGATTGGGTTCCTCACTACCGGGCTCTTATTCTCAGTACTTCTTTTATTTGTTGTCTTTTGCATGTTGGTTTTGTCAGTCTTTGTTAATGTGCAGATTTTGTAAATTTGATTGTATTTCTATATTTTTCCTGTAAATGCCTGCAAGAAAATGAATCTTAAGGTAGCATATGGTAACATATTTGTACTGAGCAGGTGAGAAGGGCTCTGGGGAAACTCAGACACGGCAGAGCATTGGGACCGGATGGTGTGAACCCCAGGGTCCTGAAGGAGTGTGCTGAGCAGCTGTGTGGAGTTCTCCAGAGCATTTTCAATGAGAGTCTCAGCCTGGAAAGGGCCCCGACTGTGTGAAAACATCATGTGTGGTCCCAGTATCCAAGAAAGGCCAACTGAAAATCTTGAATGACTACCATCCAGTGGCCCTGACCTCACACATCATGAAGACCCTGGAGAGGCTGGTCCTGGCTCACCTCTGACCCCTGGTCAGATCAGCCCTCGATCCCCTGCAGATTGCCTACCAGGAGCACATTGGAGTTGATGATGCTGTCATCTACCTGCTGAACAGAGCCTTCTCCCATTTGCATAAGCTGGGCAGCACTGTGAGGTTCATGTTTTATTGATTTTTCTTGTGCCTTCAATACCTACAGCCCTCACTGCTGGGGGAGAATTTCCATTCCATGCAGGCTGGCACTTCCATTGTATCCTGGATAATGGACTACCTGACTGACAGACCACAGATTGTGCGGCTTCACAGCTGTGTGTCAGACATGGTTATAAGCAGCACTGGGGCCCCACAGGGGACTGTATTGGCTCCCTTCCTGTTTACCCTGTATACCTCAGACTTTAGATACAACACAGAGTCATGTCACCTGCAGAAATTCTCTGATGACTCAGCAATAGTTGGGTGTATAAAGGGAGGACGGGAGGATGACTACAGGGCCCTGGTGGAGGACTTTGTCGAATGGCGCAAGCTGAATCATCTGCAGCGCAATGTCAGTAAGATAAAGGAGATGGTGATGGACATTAGGAAGACTAAGCCTGCATTGCTCCCTGTTACTATCGATGGTGAGGATGTGGATGTGATGAGGACCTGGGGGCACATCTGAATGACAGACTTGAGTGGAGCGCCAACACAGAGACTGTGTACAAGAAGGGGCAGAGTCACCTCTACTTCCTGAGGAGACTGAGGTCCTTTGGAGAATGCAGGCCTCTCCTTCACATGTTCTACCAGTCTGTTGTCACTATTACAATCTTCTGCTGGGGCAATGGCATCAACACGGGTGATGCCAACAGGCTCAATAAACTGATTAGAAAGGCTGGCATGTTATAGGAATCAAACTGGACACACTGGAGGCTGTGATAGAACAAAGGACCCTCCGGAAAATTCTGATAATTCTGGACAATGTTTCTGACCCTCTGCATGTCACCTTGGCTGCACAGAGGAGCACTTACAGTAATAGACTGAGACAACTGCATTGCTCCAAAGAGCACTATATGAGGTCATTCTTGCCCTCGGCTACTAGGCTCTATGAGTCAACCTATAGTTGGAGAAATGATGACCTCCTCCTGTTAGACTGTTATTTGTTTAAGCTCTGTTTACCACACCCTGCTATCGCAGACCCCCTGTGCAATGCTGTGCAATCCACCGTCACTTCTTATCTGGACGGTGTGAATGTGCACCCATTACTGTATAATATTAAGGTAGTTAGTTCTTGCGCTACCATCTTATCAGTGTAAACTTGTGAATCTTGTACATCTTGTTTTTAAGGTAACTTATTTTTTATTCTTTCTTATTTCACATCTAATATTTGTATATCTGTGCACTTGTAATGCTACTGTGACATTGTAATTTTTGGGGATCAATAAAGTATCTAACTATCTTTGATAATAAATGTAACTTTGATCCTTACTCTGTACTGTTTGACAGACAACACAGCTTTTAAGTTGGCAGGGGAGATGTTGGTGAGGTTGAGCTGGGTTTAGTCATCATGTATAGAATGCTAACGGCACAGAAGGAAGCCATTCGGCCCATCAGTCCGTGTTGGCTCTTTTCCTGGAGCAATCTCAGTGCAGGGTGAGATATTCCATGCTCTAATGGAATTGTCTCCTTTATCCCTAGTATCCAGAAGATCTGCGGAGCTATGATTACAATCCAAACTTTGTGATACGTGGACTTCACTATGACGTGCAAAAGGTTAGTGATTTGACTTTTTTTAAAACTTCTTTAAATTTTGTTCAGAGATGCAGCACAGTAACAGGCCTCTCTGGCCCAATGAGCCCACACTGTCCAATTACCCCCACGTGACTCATTCACCTACCAACTCGTACATCTTTGGAATGTGGGAGGGAACGGGAGCATCCGGCGGAAACCCACACAGTCCTGGGGAGAAGGTACAGACAGCGGTGGAATTGAACCCAAATCACTGGTGTTGTAAAAGCATTACGCTAACTACTGTGCTGCCCTGCTATCCAAATTGTGTGGCTGACCGTTATCCACCTGTGTGACTGCTTCAGTACAGGACTAATTGGCAACCATGGCTTCTCCTTATAAAAGAATGACTTTAAAAGGTATAATGACTTTCAGTCACAAACGCAAGAGTATCTTCAGATGCTGGAAATCTTGAGCAATACACTCAAAATGCTGGAGGAACTCAGCAAGCCCAAAATGTTGTCACTTATCCCCCCCTCTCCCACCCACCCACCCACCTTCCTCCTCAACTGACTTCACCTATCACCTGCCAGCTTGTACTCTTCCTCCTCCCCACAGCTACTTGTACTGACATTTACCTCCTTCCTTTCCAGCCCTGATGAAGGGTTTTGGCTTATTTTACTGTTTATTTTACCTGCCTTGGTGAAACACGTCAGAAACTGGGGGTGGAAGGGCACTTTATCAAATATCTGCACTCCATCCACCCAAAATGCAACTTTCCTGTGGCCAAGCATTTTAATTCCAATTCCCATTCCCATTCTGCCATGTCGATTCATGCCTCCTCCTGTGCCACAATGAGGCCACCGTCAAGATGGAGGAGCAACACTTTATATTCTGTCTGTGTAGCCTCCAACCTAATGGCATGAATAGCAATGTCTCCTTCCAGTTTAAATAAAATTCCCTCCCCTTCCACTCTTCTATTCCCCACTCTGGCCTCTTACCTCATCCCCCCTGCCTGTCACCTCCCCCTGGTGCCCTTCCTCCTTCCCTTTCTCCTATGTTCCACTCTCCTCTCCCATCAGATTCCTTCCTCTCCAGTCCTTTACCTTTCCCACCCACCTGGCTCCACCTATCACCTTCTAGCTCTCCTCCCTCCCCTCCACCCACTTTTTTACATCTTCCCCCTTCCTTTCCAGTCCCGAAGAAGAGTCTCGGCCTGAAATGTCAACTGTTCATTCCCCTTCATAGATGCTGCCTGACTTGCTGAGTATTTTGTTGCTTTGGATTTCCGGCATCTGCAGTATTTCTTGTACTTATTTCTCTCCCTGATCCTACTGGCCTGTCAACTAGCAGGCATGTTGTTGCGAAAGGGAACTTTGGATGATCAGCTCTGTGTTAATTTTTCAGCACTATTATTTTTCTCAGTCCCGTTGTATGATCTTTGAAAGCTTTTTGTAGTCTGTCTATTGAGTCACTCTATGAAACTTAATCTTGATTTCCCCTGCTTTGGCTCCATTCACTGTCAGTGACATTGTGCAGATAAGCTTTTCACCAGATTTCTGCCACTCCCTGCATGTGTTCAAGGCTAAAAATAACTTGTGGGGGGGCGGGTGGTGAGCTGCTGTTAGTGACTGAACGCTGAAGAGGGTAAAGTGGGAGTCCGTCTTGATAGAGGATAGGACGGATGAGAGAAATTCCTTTACTCAGAGCTGTGATTCGTTGGAATCTTTATGCCTCAGAGATCTGCAGATATTTATGTGGCTTTTAAAATATAGGAGCAGAATTAGGCTATTCGGCCTACCAAATCTGCTCTGCTATTCGATGATGGCTGATTTATTTTCCCTCTCAACTCAATCCTGCTGCCTTCTTGTTGTAACCTTTGATGACCTTTCTAATCAAGAACCTGCCAGCATTTAGGTTTCCTTGTAACTGGTTCACACACCCTCCCCCAACCCTCTCTTTCCACTGCTCGACCCTCTGTTCTCCTGCTCTCCACTCTCTCCTCCATATCTTCTCTCAGCCCAATGCTTCGCATCTCCCCTCCCTACCTCCTCAACCACCTTTCTGTATCCCCCCTCAGGCTATCTCTCTATACTCCCCTGCCCACCTTTCTCACGGACCACCTCTGTTCTTCCCCCACTGACCTTTGACCCCGGTCCACCCCTACATACAGTATTTCTCACCACCAATGTCACAACCTTGGTAGTGAATATTAAATGAATCAACGCATAAGGATACTAAGAGAAGAAATCAACTATAATCTTGTTGGAATGGGTTTATTATTGTCACATGTACTGAGATACAGTGAAAAGCTGGTCTTGCATACTGTTCATACAGATCAGATCATTACACAGTGCATTGAGGTCGAGCAAGGTAAATCAATAACATTGCAGAATAAAGTGTAACAGCTACAGAGGAAGTGCAGTGCAGATAAAATGAAAGATCAATAAAATGAAACAATAAAATGAAAGATCTTAACAAATAGATTGTGAGGTTAGGAATCCAACGTATCGTACTAGACAGCTATTTAGTAGTCTTATAACAGTGGCATATTAAATACTAGGGGTTCTTCAGATGCTGGAAATCCAGAGCAACACACACAAAATCTTGCATTTATGAACAGTCGACATTTCGGGCCAGGACTGGGAAGTGGGAGGGAGGGAGAGGGGTATATGAGAAACCAGGTGACGGGGGGGGGAGTTGGGCGGGTGGGCTTGGGAGAATGAAGTAAGAAGCTGGGAGGTGATAAGTGGAAAAGGTGAGGGGCTGAAGGAGGAGAATGGTGGACCATGTGAGAAAGAAAAGGAGGGGTATCAGGGGGAGGTGATGGGCATAGTTTACTGAAAGGTGCACACTGAGGCAGGAGACTCTGCAGATGTTGGATAGCCAGAGCAACGCGCACAAACTGCTGGAGCATCTATGGAGAGGAAGAAAGAGTCAATGTTTTGGGTCGAGACCCTTCGTCAGATTAGGCATATTAAATATTTCACTAGTATGAATGGTGTAGCAAGTGGAAGAGGCTAAATAACTGACTTCATGCTTCTGTTTTTTATATTGTCGTGTTCCTTCTGTTTTGGCTTCAGGGAATTGTGATGAAGATTGACGCCTTTCACTACATGCAGCTGGGAACCGTGTACAGGTGCTACTTTATAGAATGGTTATCTTGCTTAATCTCTCTGCCCAAGTGTGTCTGTGTCTCAAATTTTGTGAATATAAGTATCAAATTCAAGTTGGGTATTACAACGCTAAGGGTGGCCTGTAGCATTGTGGTTAGTGTAATGCTTTACAGTGCCAGCAATCGAGGTTTGATTCCCGCTGCTCTCTGTAAGCAGTTTGTACGTTCTCCCCATGACTGTATGGATTTCCTCCAGGTGACCAGGTTTCCTCCACATTCCAGAGAATTACAGGTAAGGGTTAGTAAGTTGTGGGTGTGCAATGTTGGCATGGGAAGCGTGGCAACTCTTGCCCCTAGCACATCCTCGGACTGTTGACACAAAATTGTTCCGATGTGCGTTGACAAACTTCAAAGAACATTTATTATTGAAGTATATATACCATATACAACCTGAGATTCATCTTCTTGCAGACAGCCACAAAGGAAAGAAACACAATAAAATCCATGAAAAATCCCACACCACAAAGACGGCCAAACACCCAATGTGCGAGAAAAGAACAGATCATGCAAACAGAATAACTAATACACACAGCATGGACCACAGAGTTCCCAAAAGTGAGTGCCTAGGCAGAGGCCAGTTCAGCGCTGAGGCAAGTGAGACTTCACGTCCTTGACTCTCAGCCTCATCGTCTTAATCTTAAATCTGGCTCGGTGCTTAACTTTCTTTAATTTCTTCCTCTTTGGCCTGGGTCCCTCAGCTTCAATCCGGCCCGCTGTTTAAATCCAGCTCACGGTTTCGATCCGGCCCCAAGCCTGCTCCAGCAATGGCCACCGTGGCTGCATCTGCATTGTTGAGAGTCCAGTTTGTTGAACGCTTCAGACTACTGCAAAAACGTCAAGTTGTATGAACGGTTCAAAAACCAAAGGGAAATTACATGCTGCAGTTTGCAGTGATCGTACTCCAGAAAAAATTATACTTAATAGAATAATTAATAGTTTGGCCTTAAAAATATTGCCATGTCTCAGGAGTGTGTGACCTGGTGGCCCAGGGGCCTGGACACAAGGTGCGAGCCGACGATCGACTGCAGTGCTTCTGTCCGATTGAGGCAAGGTTGAAGTCGATGGAGGCAAGAGTGGAGTGTGGCCGTCTGCCTGTGTTTGACCGGCCTTCCTCTCCCTCTTGCTAGCTGCTGTCGGAGGAAAGTGCAGGAGTCTTGTGTTCCATGTTGCGAGGATTGATTGGCAAAGCTCGTGTCTGTGGACTTGTTCTGGGGGGCTTTAAGGTTCATGTTGCTTGTCTTTCTGGGTTCAGGTTACTCTATTATTGCTGGTTTTGAGTTGTTTGATTGGGGCAATCGGTGTGGACTGAGGTGCCTCCGTGATTATTGACTCTGCGGCCTGCCGTTGGCCATCGGCGTGGAGCTGAGCTGAATAAACTGAATACTCTTGGTTTGATGTTTGGTTCACTTGCTTTTTGCCATTTGCACAATTTGTTATTTTCTCATGCCTTGGGTGTTTGATGTTTTCTTCGAATGGGTTCTGTGCTGTTTCTGTGTTTCGTAGCTGCCTGTGGGAGGTCGAATCTCAGAGTTGTGTTCTGTAGACATACTTTGATAATAAATGTACTCTAAATCATTGAATCTGCAGTGTTTAACATAGACAAAGGGCAGATTTTGAGTATTACTTAGCTAGGTGGAAATATGGGTGAATTGAGTCATATAACATGGAAGCAGACCTCTTGGCCCAACTTATCCATACCGACTGTTTCTCAGCGAGCTGGTCCCATCTGCCCACGTGGGTGATAGAAGGCCCTTTGCCTTCTAAAGGAATGTAGATAGATTTGACAGCCAGAGGGCAGCTAGCTACCTAGTGGAGTTCTAGCCCTCTGCCTTGGTCCAGTCAAAGACATTCCACACTAATGGTGCTAACTTTCATTTTAACTACAGGGGGTTAAGACCAGTTCCAGATGAGCAAGTCATCGAGATCTATGAAGGGACTCACGTTCCTTTGGAGCATATGAGTGACTTTTACGGCAAGGTAAATTTTATTGATTTTTTTACTTGGAGATACAACGTGGTAGAAGGCCCTTTCAGCCCAATGGGCCTGCTCTACTCGGTTGCACCCATGTGACCATCTAACCTACTAACCCATGTTTCTTGCGTGGGTGGCAAACAGAGCTCCCGGAGGGAACCCATGTAGTCACAGGGAGAACGTACAAATTCCTTACAGGCACAGGCGGGAATTGAACCTGGGTCGCTGGCAGCCCTTCAGACCTATTCCACCATAGAGCAAGATCATGTTTAATCTTCTACCATAGCTCCATCCACTACCTTACCTCCATCTCGGGTGGTCTGGCCCTTACACAACACTAGACCCTACCCATCTGTGACCCTTCATTCTGACATGTGGCAGCGGTCCATGTAAATGTGGGGACGGACTGGGTTGCGTTCGCCACTTCTGTAGCCTTTCCCATGTGTGAATATCAGAGGCTGAATGCCATCAAAAGTGTAGCAACAAACGTTGGGTTACTGATCTATCAGAGGGGGTGGGGAGCCTGGATTCACTCAATTCAAATCCCAGCAGAACTTTATTTTATTTAGACGTACAGCATGATACCATGTCTATACAGCCCAATGAGTTTGTTCCGTCCAGTTGAAATGGACCTGGGTCACTGGCGCTATAAAGCGTTACACAGGCCACCACCTTGAATATGTTGAAGCATCTTGCTACAGATGTGTGTCTGCACTTCTGAAGCCGGGTGATTACAAGTGAAGATTGATTTGGACTGTTAACAAGTTAATTTTGTTGTTCCCCTTCGCGCCTTGTGGTGCATCAGGCGGCATTTTTGCTGCTTCTGTAGTACTTGACCTTTTTTTACGAGGCTGAGCCTCTAGCTCGATGCTCAATCCGGCATGGATGGAAGGTGTACAAGGAGCCGGCTGGAATTGACCCGGGACCATCCGCCTCGAAGTCCAGTGCTGACGCCACTATACCACTGGCCGGCATTTTCATTTTGTGACCCTTTCAAAATAAAGTTTGTTTCGTTCGTTCGTTACGTGCCATGTCATATGACATGGGTGATCATGGTCTTTCCATGACCATGATTGTTCTTTGCAAATTTTTCAACAGAACCGGTTTGCCATCGTCTTTTTCTGGGCAGTGTCTTTACAAGCTGGGTGAACTCAGCTATTATCAATACTCTTCCGAGATTGTCTGCCTGGCATCCGTGGTCACATAAGCAGGACTTGTGATGTACACTAGCTGCTCATACGACCATCCACTACCTGCTCCCATGGCTTCACATGACCCTGACTGGGGGGCTAAGCAGGTGCTACACATTGTCCAAGGGTGACCTGCAGGCTAATGGAGGGAAGGAGCGGTTTACTTCTCCTTTGGTAGAGACATATCGTCACCTCACTCACCCCCCCCCACCAAATTTTTTTAGCTGTGTTGTCTAATGCAAGTCATTCTCTTTGAATAAATTTAAGCGATTTTATTTAACTAGAGCTCGCATGGATTTACGATGAAGCAATTTATGGACATATTCTCGCTGCCAGAGTTAACGTTGCTCTCTTGTGTCAATGACTATTTTATCAAGCAGAATATTGACTTTGAGCCAGTTTATGTTTACAAGGATGTCAAGGTAAGATTTCATAATACCTGCCCTTGCTCTTTCACTTCTCTAGCATGTCATTATTGTCTCAATTTATTAGCTATTTTTGTATTTTGTTATGAGGCCATTCAGCCCATTGTAGGTCCTGCTATGCTGGCTGTCCAATCAATGGCATCAGTCCCATTCTCTTAGATCCCTGTAGTTAATCATCACCAATAAGCCCTTCATCTGGGTTCTACTATACACCTACACCAGGGTCAATGTATAGAGGACAAATAATACGCAACCTATATGATGTGGGTGGAAAACAGAGCATATGAAGGAAGCCCATATGGTCATAAGGAGAACATGCAAACTCAAGTTCAAATTTAATTGTCATTCAATCATACACGAATCCCCATGAATACATCCAAATGAGATAACATTCCTTCAGGGCCAAAGTACAAAACGGAGTACCTGCAGTCACACACGGCACAAGGCACATGTAGCACATACAAGACAGCAGTAAAAAGCAGTTACACAAAAAATATATAGTCCAAGTCCCTGAGTCCACGAGTGTTGCAGCAGTCTGCAGTCAAATGCAATGCCTCTTGTCTTCTGCCAAGCAAACACTATCCACACCACCTCCTGCACTCTGGGGGAGTGCACTGACTCCGATGCCAGTCTCCTGGGAGGCTGCAAGTGGGTGACACCACAGCTTGAGATCTAGTCCTCGCTACAACCAAGACCACACAGCCCTCCCACCATCAGCCTCTTCCGTCCGCCAACAAACCAGTGAATTGGACTTGCAGCATTCCACATTGACAATGTCCAAAAGGGTCTTGCAATCACAAGAAAAGCGACTGAAATGATCACTTGCTATAAGACTGTACACCTCCTTCATACACCCCACAGCGACATCTCTCTGACGCAGGCAACAGCATGACCACACCAAATCCAACTCTTTCAGTTTCTCCACCAACGAGCAACTTGCCAATGCAATAGACCTGCAGTACTCTTAAGTTCTTAATGTCCAGCAGGGTCTTGCGATCATAAAAAGACTATAACACCTTTGGTTGGCCCCGTAGAAGACACTGTGTCCGAGTGCGCTGCCATCTTACCGGAAACCAAACTCCATGCAGCGAACGCCTCACGTCAGGATCAAACAGGGTCACTGGAGCTATTAAGCAACAACGTAACCTGTTTCCATTGCTGGTCCACTTAAGATGCAAGCTATAGAAATGGGTTGATAGAGTCAGAGGGAGAGAAACAGCATAGAAACAGGTCCTTCAGCCAGTTAAATCTGCACCAAAAATAAACCAAATGTTTATTTGTCACGTGTACATTGAAACTTATGGTGAAACGTATCGTTCTTGTCAAATCCGCAAGGATTGTGCTGTGAGCATTCCGCAAGTGTTGCCACGCTTCTGATGCCAACATAGCATGCCCACAAGTCCCCTAAATGTATGCCTTTGGAATGTGGAAGGAAACCAGAGAACTCAGAGGAAATCCGTACGGTCACAGGGAGAACATACTGTATAAGCACCTTATAGACAGCGGTGGGAAATGTACTCTGATCAGTCATCGCCGGCACCGTAAAATGATTGCACTAAGCACT
This sequence comes from Mobula hypostoma, assembly GCF_963921235.1. Classification (NCBI taxonomy): domain Eukaryota; kingdom Metazoa; phylum Chordata; class Chondrichthyes; order Myliobatiformes; family Myliobatidae; genus Mobula; species Mobula hypostoma. The sequence continues at coordinate 62,303,567 of NC_086105.1, read as the reverse complement.
ACGCTGCTGTGCCCTTCTCTAGCAATGAACACAGTGATAATGGGGTAAAAACTGTCAGCCACCCATTTGCGCTAATTCTACATTAACCTCAATGTTTATTTTATTGGAGTCACTTACAGCACAGAAACAGGCCCTTCAGCCCAGCACATTCATGCTGACCAAGTTGCCCACCTGAGCTCATCTCATTTCCCTATTTTTGGCCCATAGGCCCATATCCCTGTGAACCTTTCCTATCCATATACCTTCCTAGATGTCTTTTTAACTGATGTAATTGTATCAGTTCTTTCAATCTTCTCATGAACTCCATCCAAACTCTCCCAGATGCCTAGACCAGCTTACAGTGCTGCTCAGTACCATACAGTACCTCCCAGCTCTCATGTCTTTGGGATGTGGGAGAGAATGGGAGTAATTGGAGAACTCAGTGTGGTCCCAGCTCTCATGTCTTTGGGATGTGGGAGAGAACAGGAGTAATTGGAGCAAGTCTGTGTGATCCCAGCTCTCATGTCTTTGGGATGTGGGAGAGAACGGGAGTAATTGGAGAACTCAGTGTGGTCCCAGCTCTCATGTCTTTGGGATGTGGGAGAGAACGGGAGTAATTGGAGCAAGTCAGTGTGGTCCCAGCTCTCATGTCTTTGGGATGTGGGAGAGAACGGGAGTAATTGGAGAACTCAGTGTGGTCCCAGCTCTCATGTCTTTGGGATGTGGGAGAGAACGGGAGTAATTGGAGAACTCAGTGTGGTCCCAGCTCTCATGTCTTTGGGATGTGGGAGAGAACGGGAGTAATTGGAGAACTCAGTGTGGTCCCAGCTCTCATGTCTTTGGGATGTGGGAGAGAACAGGAGTAATTGGAGAACTCAGTGTGGTCCCAGCTCTCATGTCTTTGGGATGTGGGAGAGAACGGGAGTAATTGGAGAACTCAGTGTGGTCCCAGCTCTCATGTCTTTGGGATGTGGAAGAGAATGGGAGTAATTGGAGCAAGTCTGTGTGGTCCCAGCTCTCATGTCTTTGGGATGTGGGAGAGAACGGGAGTAATTGGAGAACTCAGTGTGGTCTCAGCTCTCATGTCTTTGGGATGTGGGAGAGAACGGGAGTAATTGGAGCAAGTCAGTGTGGTCACAGGGAGAATGTGTAAACTCCACACGGAGACAGCACCTGCCATCAGGATTGAACCCTGGTTGGTTCTGCTTCGAGACGGCTGTGCCCCTGTGCCTTGCTATAGATAGGAACTTGCTTGATTATGTATTGAGCTAGTGGGACAGCTAGTTGCGAAGATTTGGTATGTCATCAAAGACTCTAGCAAAGGTCTACAGATGTACCTTGGAGAGTGTTTTGAGTGGTTGCATCATCATGTGGTATGGAGGGGGCCACAGTACAAGTTTGGAAAAAGCTGCAGGCTGTTGTAAGTTCAGCCTGCTCAAAAAGTCAGCATTCATCATTAAGGACCCTCACCACCCAGGATGTGCCCTCTTCGCATTACTACCTCTGGGAGGAGGCACATACTGAATAATTCAGGAACAGCTTCCTCTCCTCTGCCATCAAATTTCTGAATGGACAATGAACCAATGAATGCTCACGATTTTACTCTCCTCTTGCACCTCATTTTATATATGTGGATAAATATATAAAACATTTCATAACATATGGCAGTGATAATAAACCTGATGTGATTCTGATTCTTATCGTGCAAAGTTCAGGGTTTTGTTCATTCTATCTTTGAACTTGGCTTCAAGTTAGTTTCGTTCAATAATTAATTGATGCATTTTGGAGCTGCAGGTGAGTCCAACCTTGGATCTTAATATTTATACTTGATAGCATTTTCATGAAGATTGACAAGCTTCTTAATTTATGATTGGCAGGAGGTAATTCGAGATGTCCATGTGAAGGGAATTTTGTATCAGGCAGTTGAGCAGGACATTGGTATGTATACAACTGTGATAGTGTTGCTTCTATCAGATTGAGTTTCATGATTCTTTAAGGTGAATTGGAGGAAAGTATATGGGGGGTGGGGGGAGAAATGTCAGGTAAGTTTTTTTTTTATGCAAAGTGATGAATGCCCCTAACGTAGCATTGAATGCTCTCCCAAGGTTGGTGGTAGGGGCAAACAGGCAAATACATTAGGGACTTAACAGAGTCAAAGGCACATGGATGAAAGAAAAATGGTGGGCTAAGTGGGAGTGAAGGGGTGGATTGATCTTGGAGAAGGCTAGAAGGGTGGCCCAACATTTTGGGCCAAAAGATCTGTCCTGTGCTGAACTGTTCCATAACCATCTGCAATTCCAAAACTCCAGAATAATCCCAAACACCTTGCAACACAGTTGATTCAGGATGTCTGACTGGTCTTAATTTGAATACGCTTGTTATACCACAAAGAAGGGCGTGCAAGGCAGGGTCTGTGCCTGACGGCAATATGCAAGTTGCGTGCAGGCTAACCACATGGTGTCTTCCTTTACAAACCAGAAAAGTACATATCTCACGAGGAGAAGACAGGCGCTGTGCTGGGAAGGTTGATCAACAATGGCAAGAAACTGTTCCTTATTACCAACAGCCCTTATAGTTTTGTGTGAGTAGGATTTTTGATTTATTGATAAGTGAAAGGCTATGTTGCAGATTTTTTAAAAAAATTGCTTTGACCAGAGTTGGAAGTTCTTAGGCATAGCTGATTTTTCCAGTATTTTATGGTGAGATGTTTCTGATGCATTTGCTCTATATGTTTACTGTGCAACAGCAATAAAGGAATGCAGTACATTGTTGGCAAAGATTGGCGTGATCTATTCGATATCATCATTGTTCAAGCAGAGAAGCCAGAGTTCTTCAATGACAGGCGAAGGTCAGTGCAATAAGGTTGTTGAGGAGCAACTCCACAGCTGCATGCACTTCTGTTTTTGTGTGGTGGATTAAATACACCCTCTTTAGTGAAGTGCCTTATAGCTTAGACCATAAGACCCATCGGAGTAGAATTAGGTCATTCAGCCCATCAAGTCTGCTTCACCATTCCATCATGGCTGATTTATTTTCCTTCACAACCCGATTCCCTGTCATCTCCCCACAACCTTTGACACTGTCAATAATCAAGAGCCTGTCAAGCTCTGCATTAAGTAAACCCAATGACCTCCACACCCGTCTGTGGCAATGAATTCCACAGATTCACCACCCTCTGGCTGAACACGTTTCTCCTCATCTCTGTCCTAAACTGACGTCCTTCTATTCTGAAACCGTGCCCTCTGGTCCTAGACTCACCTGCTATAGGAAACATACTTTCCACGTCTACTCTATGTATGCCTTTCAATTTTCAATAGGTTTCAATGTGATTCCTCTTCATTCTTCTGAACTCCAGTCAGTACAGGCCCAGAGCCATCAAATACTCCTCATACATTGACACTTTTATTTCTAGCGTCATTCTCATGAACCTCCTCTGGACCCTCTCCAATGCCAGCACATCCTTCCTTTGGATAAGGGGGCCAAAACTGCTCACCATATTGGGAGTGCAGTCTAACCAATGCCGCACAAAGCTTCAGCATTATATCCTTGCTTTAACTAGCATTGAAAATTAAATTGTTCTATTTTTCTTTAGGCCCTTCAGGAGAGCAAACCCAAAAGATAAACTGCACTGGGATAAAATCACCAAACTGGAGAAAGGGAAAATCTACAAACAGGTAATATTTTGCTATCCATTATTGTTACATTTTAACTGCACTTAGTACACATGCTATTCTATTTTATTAGGATGATGATGTAATTTATTATGATAACGGGATCAATTCAGTTTTAATCCAGGTCTTTTTTATGATAAGTTATGGAAAGTGGTTCATAAAAATTTACTCAAATGATTCATTTGACTTGGTGTCTCAAATAATTGAAAACTCTGTACTGTTCGTCAAAATTGACGACAAAACCATTAATTTCTCTGTCAAAATGAAATGGCTTACTGTGTGTATGCTGCCAAGCATTTGACAGTCTGGTTCTGATCAGTCCATGATATACACTCAGTGCCTTTTTATTAGGTACAACTGTACACCTCGTTAATGCAAAAATCTAATCAGCCAATCATGTGGCAGCTTCTTAGTGCATACAAGCATGCAGACATGGTCAAGTTGTTGTTCAGATCAAACATCAAAATGAGGAAGAAATGTGATCTAAGTGACTTTGACCGTGGAATGATTGTTGGCACCAGATGGGGTGGCTTGAGTTTCTCAGAAACTACTGATCTCCTATTTTCATGCACAACAGTCTCTAGAGTTTCCAGGGAATGGTGTGAAAAACCAAAAAAAATCCAGTGAGCAGCAGTTCTGTGGCGAAAATGCCTTGTTAATGAGAGAGGTCAGACTGACAGGAAGGCGACATTAATTCAAATAACTACATGATACCACAACAGTGTTGTGCAGAAGAGCATGTCTGAACCCGCAACATGTTGAACCTTGAGTTAGATGGTTGTAGCAGCAGAAGACCATTAGATGCCGAATAAAGTGGACACTGAGTGTAACTGCTGGGGATAAAACTGGCCATCCGTAAGAAGCATGAAATTTATTCCATTGAAAGGAAGCTCAGATTTTTCAATGCCCATTAGTTCAAATTAGGGTTTTGTTTCTGGGGTTAAAAATGTAATAATTAAATAAATCAAGTTAACAAAGTAGATGATGCAGCAAATTGAGAATTCATTGTGTGAGTATGTATTGAATAATTGTGTTATTTCAACGAGATTTAGACTTAAATATAGATTTTGTTTCATTATTAGAATTTCATAATCCATTTTATTAAATGATGGAAGTTTACTTATTTCTATGGACTGATATTTTCTTATGTGTGTTTCACTGTGTATAAAACACTGTATATAATTCCCCCCATCCAGCTCCCCTCCCACCTGTGCGTAAGTGGCAGAAAGCTTTATTGATTTTTTGAGATATGGCACGGAATAGGCCCTTCGAGCTACACCACTCAGCAATCACCTTATTTAACCCCAGCCTAATCATGGGACAATTTACAATGACCGATTAACCTACCAACCGCTACATCTTTGGACTGCGGGAGAAAACTGGAGGAAACCCATTTGGTCACGGGGAGAATGGACAAACTTTTTACAGGCAGTGATGAGAATTGAACCTGGGTCACTGGTACTGTAAAGTGTTGTGATAGCCACTACATTACCTGGCCATTTCATTGAGTGTTACAAGAACAAAGAATGATCAAAGAAAGAAGAAAAGAACAAAGAAGTTGTGGTTATCTTATACAAAAGCTAGCTCAGACTAAAATGATAACATTTCAATGATAACAATGAGCCTATATAAAAGTAAGGTTCGAGTTGCATGAAACCTGCTACAGAAAAACTAAGAAGCTTCTAGAGAAGTACAAAAGCAGCTGTGCAAGGGATTATATTAAAATAGAGAAGTTAAACTACAAGGAAAACAACAATTCTGCACCCTAAATTAACACCAATATGCTCTCAGCAAACTCCCACAAACAGATGTGAAGTAAATAGAATTGAACAAGTTTGAACATAGAGCTAAGTTACTGGGGAGATGATCTGAAAATCAAAATTTCGCAATTGCTGGAAATCTGAGGTAAAAGCAGAAAATGCTGGAAACACTCTACAGGTCAGGCAGCATCTGTGGAGAGAGGAACAGTTTTACTATTTCAGGTTGAAGACTCGATTCAATGACCTGCTACAACGTTAACTCTTTCCACAGATGCTGCCTGACCTGTTGATGTTTCCGCCATTTTCTATTTCTATTTTAAATTTACACAAATGTAGTCCTTTGATTTTCTTTTCTAGTTTGCTAATTTCCTTTGATGGGGAGGCGAGGGATTTGGCAAACATGGACATTTGGATATAACCATTGCATCTCAATGAGTTGCTGGAGGAACTCGGTCGAGATGGAGGGTCTCAACCTGAAACGTTGAGTGTCCATTTCCCACCACGGATGCTGCCTGACTTGCTGAATTCCTCTAGCAGCATTATTTATGGCTTCTGTTCTAACACCTGCTGTCTCTTGTGTCTTCATAATATTCTAATCTTGGAAATGCTTTTCACCCCTAGGGCAACTTGTATGAATTTTTAAAACTCACTGGCTGGATTGGTTCAAAGGTGCTTTACTTTGGGGATCACATTTACAGTGACCTGGCTGTAAGTATGAACTTAAGATCACAGACCAAAAAATCCACATACTATGCAAGGTGTAATGTTGTTTATATCATTGCTTATTCTAACTGGATTATCATATTCTGATGAGGTTGACCTGTTACTGAAACAAGAAGTAAGGAGGAAGGTAGCGTGGGAAGACATGTTAACTGCTGTGATGAAATACTCACAAGGCAGTTAAGAACCTATGAGCACAGGTTTCAAATGATGGGCATCAGATAAAAGAGACGATGAGGAAAGACTTCCTCAAAGTTCAAAGTAGATTAATTCTCTAAGTACGTATATGTCAGCATACACTCCCTTGAGATTCATTTTCTTGCAGGCATTCATAGTAAAGAAATACAGTCAAGTAATTGAAAAACTACACACAAACAGACAGACAAATGACCAATGTACAAAAGAAGACAAACTGTGCAAATAAATAGTACTCAGAAAATCAGTTGGAGAGCTCTTGAGTTCTTCAAAGTGAGTCCATAGTTGGTGGAATCAGTTCGGAGTTGAGGTGAGTGAAATTATCCATGCTGTTTCAGGAGCCTGATGATTGAAGGGTAATAACTGTTCCTGAATGTGGCGGTGTGGGACACAGGCTCCTGGTGCACCTGGGAAGCTGTCATGAGCCTGGTGCCTTAGGGAACGGTAGAAATGAAGTAAATCAGGGAATTGGGATTGACATTAACCTGAGCGAAACCTGCAGTCCACGGGAACACATAACATAGAACAATACAGCACTGGAACGACCCCTTTGGCCCACAGTGTTGTGCTGAACCAAATAAATTAGTAATCAAGTGGCTAGCTAATCTCTTCTCTGCCTACACAATGCCTGTATCCTTCTATTTCCCTCACATTCATGTGCCTATCTAAATGTCTCTAATATTTCTGCCTCTACAACCACCCCAAGCACCCATGACTCTCTATGTTAAAAATGTCCTGCCCCTCATATCTCCTTTGAAATTGCACCCCCCCACTGGTATTCGCCATTGAAACGCTTGGGAAAAATATCTTGTCTGTCTACTCTATCTATGCCTCTCATTATCTTCTAAACCTCTATCAGATCTTCCCTCAGCCTCTGGCACTTCAGAAAAAACAACCTAAGTTTGTCCAACCTCTCACTATAGCACATACCCTCTCATCCAGGCAACATCCTGGTAAACATCTTCTGCTCCTTCTCCAACATCCTTCCTATAGTGGGACGACTGTATGCAGCCTGACTAGAGTTTTATAAAACTGCAACATAACTTCCTGACTTTTGAACTCAATGCCTCGACAGGCAGAGGGCTGACAAGTGAAGATGATTTCCACGTGCACAAGTACGGTGAGGTACAGGTACAATGAAACAACTTACTTGCAACACCATCATATGGTTGTAGATTCAGAATATATATAGGTATTATAATGCATGTATGATTTGAATTATAGAAAACACTGAAGAAAATCAAAAAGACGATGTAAAGCAAGACATTATACTTGGGGCGGCATGATAGTTTATCAGTTTGTGTAGCTTTATTAGAGCACTAGTGACTTGGATTCAATTCCTGCCGCTGTCTGTAAGGAGTTTGTACTCCTTGTGCCCATGTAGGTTTTCTCTGAGTGGAATTGGTTGATTGGTCACATGGGTGTAATTGGGTGTTGTGAGATCATGGTCCAGAAGAGCCTGTTACTAAATAAAAAGTAAAATAAAAATTAATTAATACAAAAAAAAACAGTCAAGTCCATGGTCGTGCGAGAGGTGGTCTGTAGTGTCCTGTTGCTGAGGAGGTGTTAGGGTTGTGCAGGTCGGTTCAAGAACTTCCTCACCATTGAGCACGTCTACAAGGAGCGCTACCACAAGAAAGCAGCATCTGTCATCAAGAACTCCATCATCACAGGCCATGATCTCTTCACGCTGCTGCCACTGGGAAGGAGGTACAGGAGCCTTAGGTCCCACACTGCCAGATTCAGGAACAGTTATTACCCTTCAAACAGCAGGCTCCTAAACCAGCTCTTGAGGTAGTCCATTGTGGACTTTGAGGTGTGTTTAGGATCATTATCCTGTTGTAGAAGCCATCGTCTTTTCATCTTCAGCTTTTTTTTTACAGATGGTATGATGTTTGCTTCCAGAATTTGCTGGTATTTAATTGAATTCATTCTTCCCTCTACCAGTGAAATGTTCCCTGTGCCACTGGCTGCAACACAAGCCCAAAGCATGATCGATCCACCCCCGTGCTTAACAGTTGGAGAGGTGTTTTTTTCATGAAGTTCTGCACCTTTTTTTCCTCCAAACATACCTTTGCTCATTGCGGCCAAAAAGTTATATTTTAACTTCATCAGTCCACAGGACTTGTTTCCAAAATACATCAGGCTTGTTTAGATGTTCCTTTGCAAACTTCTGACACTGAATTTTGTGGTGAAGATGCAGGAAAGGTTTTCTTCTGATGACTCTTCCATGAAGGTCATATTTGTGTAGGTGTCACTGCACAGTAGAACAGTGCACCACCACTCCAGAGTCTGTTAAATCTTCCTGAAGGTCTTTTGCAGTCAAACAGGGGTTTTGATTTGCCTTTCTAGCAATCCTACGAGCAGTTCTCTCAGAAAGTTTTCTTGCTCTTCCAGATCTCAACTTGACCTCCACCGTTCCTGTTAACTGCCATTTCTTAATTACATTATGAACTGAGGAAACGGCTACCTGAAAATGCTTTGCTACCTTCTTATAGCCTTCTCCTGCTTTGTGGGCATCATTTATTTTAATTTTCAGAGTCCTAGGCAGCTGCTTAGAGGAGCCCATGGCTGCTGGTTGTTGGGACAAGGTTTGAGGAGTCAGGGTATTTATAAAGCTTTGAAATTTGCATCACCGGGCCTTTCCTAATAATGACTGTGAACAAGCCATAGCCCTAACAAGTTAATGAAGGTCTGAGACCTTGGTAAAAGTTACCTGAGAACTCAAATCTTTTGGGGTGCCCAAACTTTTGCATGGTGCTCCTTTCCTTTTTTACACTCTGAAATTGTACAAAACAAAAATAATACACTAATCTTGCTTAAAATGTTGAAAAGAATGTGTCATCTTTAACTTTATGACTTTTGGAGATCAGTTCATCTTTTACTTGCTTAGCTATTCACAGTAACAGAAATTTTGACCGGGGTGCCCAAACTTTTGCATGCCACTGTAATTGGGAAGCTTTTAAAAAAGCAATAGAAGGTAACTTCAAAAAAACACAAGGAGAGAAAAGATGAAATATGAAGGTAAACTAACCAATAATTTCAAAGATACCAAAAGTTTATTTCAGATATGTAGAGTAAAAGGGAGGTGAGTGTAGATATTGGACCGCTGAAAGTGATGCTGGAGAGGTAGTAAATGAGGACAAAGAAATGGCGGACAAACCTAATAAGTATTTTGCATCAGTCTTCACTGTGGAAGACACTAGCAGTATAGCATAAATTTAAATGTAGATGCTAATACTGAGGAGAAGGTGGTTGGGAAGCTGAAAGGTCTGAAGGTAGATAAGTCACCTGGACCAGATGGACTACACCCCAGTGCTCTGAACCATTAGTAATGATCTTTCAAGAATCACTAGCTTCTGGAATGGTTCCAGAGGACTGGAAAATTGCAAATGTCACTCCCCTCTTTAAGGAGGGAGGGAGGCTTAAGAAAGGAAATTATAGGCTAGTTAGCTTGACTTCAGAGGTTTTGAGGTTTTTGGAGACGCATGATAAAGTAAGCCAAAGTCAGCATGGTTTTCTTAGTGTTGAGGAAGCAGGAAGTCTACAGAAGGACAGACGGATTAGGAGATGGGGCACAGTGGCAGATGGAATATGATGTAGGGAAGTGTATGCCCATGTACTTCGGTAGAAGGAATAAAGGCGTGGACTATTTTCTAAACAGGAAGAAAATTTAAAGATCAGAGGTGCAAAGGGACTTGGGAGTAATCGTGCAGGATTCCCTAAAGGTTAAATTGCAGGTTGAGTCAGTGTTAATGAAGGCAAATGCAATGTTAGCATTCATTTCAAGAGGACCAGAATATCGGAGCAGGGATGTAATGCTGAGGCTTTATAAAGCATTAGTGAGTTTGCATTTGGATTATTATGAACAGTTTTGATAACCTTATCTAAAAAAAAATGTGCTGGCATTGGAGAAGCTCCAGAGGAGGCTCGTGAAAATGATTCTGAGAATGAAATGCAGGAGAATGGGTTGAGAGGGATAGTAAATCAGCCATAGCAGAGCAGACTCGATGGGCCGAGTTGACTAATTCTGTTCCTATGCCTTACGGTCTTATGGAAAACTTCACTCACCTCAACACTGAACTGTTGAGGAGTGAGGTCACTTTGAAGGACTCTACAACTGATTTTCTCAAAAAAGTTTATTTTCTATATCATATTATTATTATTGAATTTGCAGTTTGTCTTTTGCACATTGGTTGTTAGTCTTTGTGTTTAATATTTCATTGATTCTGTTGTATTTCTTGTCTGCTGTGAATGCCCGCAAGAAAATGAATCTCAGGGTAGCATATGGTGGCATATAGTCATAGAAAATTACAGCAGAGAAATGGGCCCTTCAGCCCATCTAGTCCATGCCGAACCATTTAAACTACCTACTCCCATCGACCTGCACCCGGACCATAGCCCTCCCTACCCCTACCATCCATGTACCTATCCAAACTTCTCTGAAATGTTGAAATCAAGCTTGCATGCACCATTTGCACCGGCAGCTCTTTCCACACTCTGAGTGTAGTTTCCCTTCATGTTCCCCTTAAACTTTTCACCTTTCACCCTTAACCCATGACCTCTAGTTGTCGTCCCATCCAACCTCAGTGGAAAAGGCTTACTTGCATTTATCCTATTTATATCCTATTAATTTTGTATACTATCAATTCTCACCTCACAAGAGCAGAGAACGTAGAACAGTACAGCACAGGAACAGGCCCTTTGGCCTACAATGTTGCACTGAACCAGCTAAAGAGTAGATCAAAAACTGCTGAAAACTAATCCTTCCTACCTACACAATGTCCATATTCCTCCATCTTCCTCATCTTCATGTGCCTACCTAAACATTTCTTAAAGTATCAAATGTATTTGCCTCTACCACCATACCAGAAAGCACATTTTACTCAGCGAGGCATCCACCACTCTGAGTAAAAGAACTTGCCTCTCAGCCTCTCACATCCCCTTTGAAGCTACCCCCTCTCACCTTCAATGCATGCTCTCTGGTATTACCCTGGGAAAAAGATGCTCCCTGTCTGCTCTACTTAGGCCTCTCATAATCTTATAAACCTCTTTCAGATCTCCCCATAGCCTCCACCACTCCGGAGAAAACAACCCAAGTTTGTCCAGCCTCTCATGATAGTACATGCCCTCTAAACCAGGCAGCATCCTGGTAAACCTCTTCTGCCTCCTCTCCAAAGCCTCAATATCATACCTTTAGTGGGACCTGTATGCAATACTCCAGATGTGGCCTAACCAGAGCTCAATAAAGTAGTAAAATAACCTCTTGACTTTTGAACTCAATGCCTTGACTAATAAAAGTAAATATTCCATAAGCTGCCTTAACCACCTTTCAACCTGTGTAGTCACTTTCAAGGAGCTATGAACTTGGATCCCAAGATCCCTCTGCTCAGCAGTACTTAAGGGTCTTGCCCTTATCAGTGTATCATCTCCTTGCATTTTCCCTTCTGAGTTGCAACAGCTCACATTTATCTGGGTTAGACTCCATCTGTCATTTCTCTGCCCTTATCTGCAACTGATCTATATCGTGCTGTTTTCTTTGCCAGTCCTCTACACTATCCACATCTCCACCAATCTCGGTATCATCCACAAGCTTACTGACCCACCCTTCTACATTTTCATCCAGGTCATTTACATACATCAAAAACTCGAGGTCCCAGCAGATCCCTGTAATAATAGGCATCCATTAGTCTCATGAGACCATGGATTTGCGCCTTGGAAGGTTTCCAGGGCGTAGGCCTGGGCAAGGTGTATGGAAGATTGGCAGTTGCCCATGCTGCAAGTCTCCCCTTTCCACACCACCGATGTTGTCCAAGGGAAGGGCACTAGGGCCGATACAGCTTGGCACCAGTGTCGTCGCAGAGCAATGTGTGGTTAAGTGCCTTGCTCAAGGACACAACAGGCTGCCTCAGCTGAGGCTTGAACTAGCGACCTTCAGATCACCAGACCGACGCTTTAACCACTTGGCTACGCGCCAACACAGATCCCTGTAGAACACCGTTAATTACAGACGTCCAGCTCAAATAAGTCCCTTCAACCACTACCTCTGGATTCAGAGCTGGCTTCTGCATAGAAGACAAACAGCCAACTTAGTGCAGACCCCATGCATCTTAATCTTCTGGATTGGCCTCCCATGAGGGACTTTGTCAAATACCTTACTAAAATCTATATGGCCAAATTCCACCACTTTACCTTCATCAATCTCTCTCATTACCTTGTCAAAGAACTCAAATCAAGTTGGTAAGACATGACCTGCCCTGCATAAAACCATGCTGGCTCTCCCTAATTAGGCCATAAGTTTCCAAATGCTCATATATCCTATCCCTAAGAATTTTCTGCAGCATTTTCCCTACAGCTGATGTGAGACTCACTGGTCTATAGTTTCCAGGATTTTCCCTTGTTCCCTTTTTAAATAGAGGTTCAACATTAGCCGCTCACCAGTCCTCTGGGACATTGCCTGTGCCTAAGCAGGACATGAAGACACGGATCAAGGCCCCAGCTATTTTGTCTCTTGCCTCCTTCAATAACCTGGGGTAAATCCCATCAGGCCCTGGGGACTTATCCACCATAATACTTATTGGGAGACCCAACACTTCCTCCTCCTTGACCTCTAAACTCCCTAACATATTTATATGCTCAGCACTGATCTCCTGGCCCACCATGTCCTTTTCCTTGGTAAGTACTGAAGCAAAGTACTCATGAAGACTCACTCACATTCTCTGCATCCAAGTAAACGTTCCCCCCTTTATTCTTGAGTGGTTCCACCCTCTCTTAGTTATCCTCTTGATGTATGTATAGAATGTCGTGGGATTCTCCTTAATCCTACTTGACAAGGACTTTTTGTGACCCCTCTTGGCTTTCCTAATTCCCTTCATTTGTACTTTTCTGGTTTCTTTACACTCCTCAGGTGCTCTGTTTGATCCTAACTTCAGAAGCTTTACATACTTCTCCTCTTTCTTGACTAAATTAATCACCTTTCAGGACATCCAAGGTTCTCTTATCTTTCCATCCCTGTCCTTCCTTGTAACAGGAACATACCTTTCCTGTACTCCATACAATTGATCTTTAAACACCCTCCACATGTCTGATGTGGACTTGCCAGTAAAAAGGTGTGCTCTATTAACGCTTTGTAGCTCCTGCCTAATGCCCTTGTAATTTGCCGTATTCCAATTTAAGACCCTCCCACAAGGACCATACCTATCCTTATCTATACCTATCCTGAAAGTTAAGGAGTTGTGGTTACTGTTCCCTAACTGCTCACCCACTGAAAGATCAGTCACCTGGCTTGGCTCATTACCCAACACTGCACCCTCCCTAATCCTGAGTTCTACCAAAATGGACTAAACTGAACCCTCCATCTTCTACTTTCTGAGGAATAAAATCTTAATTTAATCAATCTTTCCTTATAACTCAGGCCCTCCAGATCTGACAACATCCTTGTAAATTTTCTCTGTACTCTTCAAACTTTATTTACATCTTTCCTCTAGGTAGGTGGCCTGAACTGCACAAAATACTCCAAACTAGGCCTCACCAACGTCTGTATAACGTCAACGTAACATCCCATCTCCTGTACTCAGTACATTGATTTGTGAAAGCCAAAGTGCCAAAAACTTTCTTTACAACCCTATCTACCTATGACGCCACTTTCAATGAATTGTAGATCCCGGATCCCTTTGTTCTACCACACTCCTCAGTGTCCTACCGTTCACTGTGTAAGACCTACTCTGGTTGGTCCTACCAAAGTGCAACACCTTGCACTTGTCTGTTTTAAATATATGTGATTTGATAATAAATTTGCTTTGAACTTTGAAGTCATACAGCCCTGAAATGGGCACCATGGCCAACTATCAAGTTCACACTGTCTTCTCTGTTGCCATTGAAGGATTTGACCTTGAAGCATGGGTGGAGGACAGGAGCAATTGTCCCCGAGCTGCGATCGGAGATTAAAACTATGAATACAGAGGAGTACAATGAGGTGGTCGTGTGGCTGCAGGGTCTTACAGGATTGCTTGAGCGCGTGCAGGTGAGTGTCTGACATTCTCACCAGCAAATTTAGAAACATTAAAGCAACAGTGGTAAAGAGAGTGGCTTCAAATTATTAATAGGTTTGGCATAGATCTAACATTTCATCAGTGTCCTCCTTTGACCTGGGAGAAAACCAGGAAATTAAAGTGTACATGTCTATGAGAGCTTTTCTATCTTAAATCTTTTGGTTGGTTAGCAATCAATTGATAAATGGTGGCACCTCCTGTACCTAATAAAGTGGCCAGTCAGTGTACGTTCCTGGTCTTCTGCTGCTGTAGCCCATCCACTTCAAGTTTCAATGTGTTGCGCATTCAGAAATGCCCTTCTGCACACCACTGCTGTAACGCGCAGTTATTTGAGTTACTGTCGCCTTCCTGTCAGCTTGAATCAGTTTGGCGATTTCCCCTCTGACCTCTCATTATCAAGGCATTTTCACCCACAGAACTACCACTCACTGGATTTGTTTTGTTTATTGCATCATATTCTGCAAGCTCTAGAGACTGGTGTGTGTGAAAATCCTGGAGATCTGCAGTTTCCGAGATGCTCAAACCACCCCATCTGGACCAACAATCATTCCACTGGCAAAGTCCCCGAGATCACAGTTTTGGTCTGAACAACAACTGAACCTTTTGACCATGTCTGCATGCTTTTATGCATTGAACCGCTGCCAAGTGATTGGCTGATATACAGGTGTACCTAATAAAGTGGCCAGAGTGCGGGTTATGGTCTTTTAAATTTCAAGGCCATTTTTAAAATGGTATGATAAAAGTCAAAGTCCATTTTATGCATCTCTCCCTTTGAGTCATAGAGCATGACCTCACAGGAGCAGGACTTTCATACCATACCAGCCTGGTCTTCTGCCTAGTCCGATCAACCTGAATACAGACCATAACCCTCCCTACCCTTCTCATCCAGACTTTTCTTGCATATTACCACTGGAGTGGTACAGTAGCCTATTAGTAACACTTTATAGCGCCAACTGTAAGATTGCTTTCAAATCCCACCGCTGTCTGTAAGGAGTTTGTATGTTTTCCCTGTAACCGCATGGGATATTTTCTGGGTGCTCCGGTTTCCTTCCATGTTTCAAAGACATGTGGGTTAGGGCTGGTTAGTTGTGGGCGTGCTATGTGACCACTGGACACAAGGAAACGCTTGTGGGCTGCCTCCAGCACATCCTCGGACTGTGCTGGTCGTTGATGCAAACAACACATTTCACTGTATATTTTAATGTACATAAAGCTAATCTTTAAAGAGGGAAATCTCTCTTCAATTGAACCCACATCTTCCACTTCCACTGGCAACTCGATCCACAGTCACACCACCCTCTGAGTGAAGAAGATACCCCTTCAGATTGAAATCAAATATTTCATTTTCTCCCTAAACCTACGACCTCTGGCTTCACCCAGCCTGAGGGGGAAAACCCAGCATGCATTTTACCCTATTTATACCCCTTATCATCTTGTACACCTGTATAAAGTCTCCCAGAATTCTCCTGCACTATAGGGGATGAAGTCACTAGCATATTTAACCTAGATTAGGACTTGCAGTCAGTGACTTCCTGTTTGATAAACTGTGCATGTGATAAAAAAATGAATCTGAACCCAAATGACCTCCAGTACGAATCTTGGCTCTTGTTTGAATTCTCTACTTGAGGCTACGGCTGTGTGAAATGATGATTGAATTCTCTACTTGAGGCTACGGTTGTGTGAAGTGATGATTGAGGGAGTCCAGGCTGCTGACCTCTGTGATAACTGACTCGAACTGGCCCTATGTATTCAGTTAACCTGTGCCTTTTAAAATGTCGCTTTAGGTTTATGAAGATGCAGAGTCCCGGATGGTTTTACAAGAATGGATAAAGGAGCGAAACCAGCTGAGGTGAGTGGGCAGTGCAGTTGTACGTGAGTAGGTAAAATTATTGCACAGAGACAAGTTGAGGTGGCTAGCATCTTCATTTATGAACAACACCGCTAAGAAGTTAAAGTTAATCGTGATCTTTCTGTTGTATGAGTGTAACACAAAATGCTGGAGGAACTCAGCAGGTAAGGCAGCATCTGCCCTTCATCAGGATATAAGAACTAGGTCTGAGAGCCTCTCAATTTTGCAGTTTTAATGTCCTTGATGTTCCCAGTAGTTTTTCCCATCAGTGATGTAGTATTAATCCCAATGGCCTTTTCTCCTCATCTGACTGAAGATGCTAGCGATATAAGCCTTGACTTCACTCTCCTAAGGATTGTTGTGGCTGCAATGTCTGTCCATTTGGCCAACTAAGACAGATAAGCAACTGTTGTGTGACACGGGAACCTAAGTCAAAGTCAAGCTTATTGGCATATCCAATGGACATGTTAGATGCAGATACCATTGTAACATTTAAGAGAATTTCCGCTAGGCAAACATGAGATTCTGCAGGTGCTGCAAGTCCAGAGTAACTCACACAAAATGCTGGAGCGACTCAGCAGGTCAGACAGCATCTATGGAAAGGAATAAAGAGTCGATGCTTCGTTGGATAGATACATGCATACAAGGGTTGTGGAGAAACATGGTCTGTGTGCAGGTTGATGGGACAAGGCAGAAGATCGGGTTGACATGGCCTAGATGGGCCGGAGGGTCCGTTTCTCTGTTGTAGTACTCTTATGCCTCTATGTACACAAGTCCATGTGTGCACAGGTGCAATTAAAAACTTACAACAGCATCAGATAAGCAACATTCACAAAAAAACAAGTTAATTAGAGTTTTGATTAGGAAGAGTGTCAAAGGTAACAGGGAGAAGAAAGGAGAATGGGATTGAATGGGATAATAACTCAGCCATGATAGAATGGCAGAACAGACTTGATGGGCCAAATGGCCTATTCTGTTCTTATGTACACAATTATTATACACAATTGTTACAAGAAATAACACAACTAAAACAAAAAGAAAGTCCACATGCAAAATGATCAAAGTGATCATCGTGTTGCTGAACTGAGCTAGTGATTAGTTGGTTCAAGAAGCAAATGGTTTAAGGGAAGTAGCTGTTTTTGAAGCTGGTGCTAAGGGATTTCTGTGCCTCTTGCCTGATGATAACTATGAGGGGATGGCATGGTCCAGATGTTGGGGATCTGTGATGAATATTGTCTTCTCGAGGCAGCATCTGTTGTAGACACTACACGAGGATCATGGGCACACAGTATATCGGGGTTCCCAATTTGGGGTCCACAGACCACTCAGTTAATGGCAGGGGTCCATGACACAAAAAAGGTTAGAGTCCCTGCTCTATACTATGTGTCGCCCTCCAATGTAGCGTTGAGGTGTGTATTTATTTGTGTTCCAGCTGCTGACCACCTCTTTGCTCTTTCAGGGAACTGACCAAGACCATCTTCAACCCCCAGTTTGGGAGCATTTTCCGAACCCACCACAACCCCACCTACTTCTCCCGGCGGCTCTCGCGCTTTGCCGATATATACATGGCGTCCTTGAGTTGCATCTTGAACTACAACCTTCACAACACGTTCTATCCTCGGAGGACGCCCCTGCAGCACGAAGCTGCTCTCTGGACAGACCTGTGCGGAGGCACGCCCAGCAGCCCTCACGTCGAAGGGATGGCTCAGATTAAGTGACGTTCTGGAAAGCACGTGGACGAACATATCAGTCCTGCGGCAGTTCAGGCCTATGCTTTAATCATTTTATGAGTAGTTATATACGCTTACTGGCCACTTTATTAGGTACACCTGCTCATTAATGTAAAAATCAGCCAATCATGTGGCAGCAACCTAATGCATAAAAGCATGCAGACATAGTCAAGAGGTTCAGTTGTTGTTCACACCAAACATCAGAATGGGAAAGAAATGTGATCTAAGTGACTTTGACCGTGGAGTGATTGTTGGTGCCAGGCAAGGTGGTTTGAGTATCTCAGAAACTGCTGTTTTCTTGGGATTTTCACGCACAACGATCTCTAAGAATTTACAGAGATTATTGCGAGAAACAAAGAAATATCCAGTGAGTGGAGGTTCCTTGGGTGAAAACGACTTGTTAATGAGAATGGTCAGACTGGTTCAAGCAGACAGGAAGATGACAACAATTGAAACAACCAAGCGTTACAACAGTGGTGTGCAGAAGAGCATCTTTGAATGCACAACACATTGAACCTTGAAGTGGGTGGGCTACAGCAGCAGAAGACCACAATGGGTCCCACTCCTGTACCCAATAAGGTGGCCACTAAGTGTATGGAATCCAGCGAGCTGAAACTGGCCGTGCTGGGAACATGTTCAGCTGTGCTTTTGCCCCATTGTGAAGCTGGAAATTTTAGTGTCGTCTCCTGCTCAGTTTCTCTCTGGATTGAGTTACTTGAGTAGCCAGTTGGTGTATCCTTTAGTGGGGTCCGATTGGGATTTGAGTAACGGTGTTACTTTTGGCCTGAGAGACGTTGCGACCATTAAAGCCTGCTGATATGACTGGAGCTTTAATGGAATGGGCTGGTGACCTTTTAGGGGAGAGGAAAGTAAGGGAAAGGATTTAAGAAAGATTTGGGTTTTCATCAGCTCTCCCAGTCTGCTGGAGTTAGAGAAAAAGATCATCAAGGGTTCATGCTGTGACTCCACAGCCAGACCACTAACTGTACTGAATGTTGGTATCAGGTGTGAGCATGGAGCTGTATATAGACACCATCTTGACACCAGGTTGCTCACAGTATTCACTTCGAACATAATCTTGTGATGGTTCTCCAAAATGTACCCTACCCTGAGATTTGCAATCTAGTTTTCAAAAGAAGTTCAGTTTCACAAAATGCACTAGCCACATGCAGGTAGATGTGTCACAGACGATGACTTTCTTTGCCAATCGTAATTTACTGGCCAGTACTGATTGAATTAGTGTTGTTTACCTTTATCTGTATAATATAGTTTGTGTAATAGTCTTGGCTGGACCTGTTACGTATGTCGTAGGTTAGAATCAGAATCAGGTATAATATCACTGGCGTATCTTGTGAAATTTGTAATTTTTAGTGTAGAACTGCGGATGATGTTTTTAAAACAACAGTTTACATTTGATACTATGACAGAGCCAATCACAGAGAATCGATTGAAATAGCAGTTGTGAAGCTGGGCTTTGAGGAGATTTTCAAAAAGGCGAGAGGGGTTATTGTGAACCGAGGAAGGAGGATGAGGAAGGAGTTGGAGAGGAGCAAGACCCTTTTGTACACACATTAACTCAGAGTGCAGGCTGAAAACTGGGCACGGACTCAGGGCGGCAGGACGTCTCTTTCAAACAGAGATGGGGAGGAATTTCTTTAGCCTGAGGGTGATGAACCTGTGGAATTCATTGCCACAGATGGCTGTGGAGGCCATGTCATTCTGTATATTTAAAGTAGAGATTGATGGGTTCTTGATTAGTAAGGGCATCAAAAATTAAGGGGGGGAGGGCTGGAGAATGGGATTGAGAGGGATAATGAATTAGCCTTGATGGAATGGTGTAGACGACTCGATGGGATGAATGGCCTAATTCTGCTCCTATGGCTTATGGTCTAAATTTAAAAAAATATTTGTACTTCTATATTAGACAGAGTGAGACTATTTTTTTTGTGTTCAAAGTTGTGAAATGTCTACAAATTTTCTACCATACCTTGTAAATTGCTTAGAGCTCTGCAGAATATGGTAATTTTTCCTACCTTGTTAACTATTCCTAATTACCTCCAAGTGAACTTTTATTATACTTTAGATATTCATTTTGTACAGCCACTTAGTGACCTGGGTTAAATCCTCACCGCTGGTTCCATCTGTGTGGAGTTTCCACATTCTCCCTGTAGTTGGTGGTCAGCAGAGATTCAGTGGGTCAAAGAGCCTGTTCTGTGCTGTATGTCTCTTTGACTGTGTGGCTTTCCCCTCAGTTGCTGGGGTTCCCATTATGTCTTGCAGGTTTTTTTAGATTAATTGGCAACTAATCCCATTGTGTGTATGTGAATGGAGAATCTGTAGGAAATTGATGGAAATAAGACACAGGAACAAAATTATGCCTTTCGGTCCATTGAATATTCCTTGCCATTTAATAATGGGTGATTTATTTTCTCTATCAACTCCATTCTCCTGCCTTCTCTCTGTAACCTTACCAAATCAAGAACCTATCAACTTCCACTTTAAGTATACCCAATAACTTGGCCTCCACATCTGTCTGTGGCAATGAATTCCACAGATTCACCACCCACTGGCTAAAGAAATTCCTCCTCACCTCTCTCTGAAAAGGAGGTATTATTTTGAGGCTGTGCCCTCTGGTCCTTGACTCCCCCTAGTGGTTCACAGGTGATGTTTCCTGTGTTCCCATGAAAATCGCAGGGGGCCCCTGTTGTTCAGTTGCTCTGAAACTTTGGGAGAATGAGAAAAGCATGAGAAAGTGATTAAATTAGTTTTTCACGTGTACCTCGAAATATACAGTGAAACACACTGTTTGCGTCAATGACCAACACAGTCCAAGGACGTGCTGGGGCAGCCCACAAGTGCCACATTGCTTCCGGTGCCAGCATAGCACGCCCACATCTCACTAACCCGAACCTGTACGTCTTTGGAATGCAGGAGGAAACTGCAGCACCCGGAGGAAACTCCGGTCGGTCCCCTGCACATCCTCCTACTCCGTTGGCCATTGACACACTTACTTCACTTCACTTCACTTCACACTTCACTATGTTTTGATATACATGTGACATCTTTACTAGTACAGGAACAGAAGCACAAAGCTGTGTCAATCTAATTAAACTGGTAATTAAAAGCCTAACTAAACCAATCCCTTCCGTCTACACAACATCTGATCTCTCCTATATAAGAATACTTTAAACACCTCTGTTGTACTTTTCTCCACTCCCACTTCTGGCTGCATTTTCCAGGCACCCACTGTTCTGTGACAAAAAAAAAATTCTGCCTAGTCATCTCCTTCGAACTTGCCCCTCTTCGCCTTAAATGCATGCTGTCGAGTATTAGATGTTTCCACTCTGTGGAGGGGGAGTGGTGGAAATGCTGCTGGCCATCCATTCTGTCTCTGCCTCTCATAACCTCAAAAGCTTCTGTCAGGTCTCTCCCAGTTCCCTGCTGCTCTAGAGCAAACAACCAGTTTGGCAAACCTCTCCTTTATAGCGCGTGCCCTCTAATCCAGGCAGCAACCTGGTAAAACTGTTTTACACCCTCCCAAAAACCTCCACATTCTTCTATCCTTATAGAACATAGAACAATACAGGCCCCTCAACCTGCAATGTTGTACTGATCCTTTAACCTACTCCAAGGTCAAGCTAACCCTTCCCTCCCATGTAGCCCTCCATTCTTCTTTCATCCATGTGCCCATCTAAGAGTCTTAAATGCCCCTAATGTATCTGCCTCTACCACCATCCCAGCAGTACACTCCACACACCCACCACTCACTGTATTAAAAAAAAAGACCTCCTTCTGACAACTTGCCTATACTTTCACCTAATTGCCATAAAATTATACCCTCTTGATTTAGCCATTGCTACATTAGAGATAAAGGTACTAGTTCATTGCACGTCTCGTTCTCCTTTGTTCCAGAGAAAAGCCCTAGCTCGTCTCACCTTTCCTCAAGGTCATCTCTCTAATGCAGGCAGCATCCTGGTAAATTTCCTTTACACTCTCTCTAAAGCTTCCACATCCTTCCTATAATGAGATGACCAGAACTGAATACAACACTCCGTGTGGTCTAACCATTTTTTATGTGAGCTGTAACATTACCTTGCGGCTCTTCAACACAATTCTCCGATGAATGAAGGCCAACATACCAGACGTCCTCTTAACCACCATATGTTTTGCATTTACAAATGGGTTGTTATTATTATATTGTCTTGGGTTGGAGCTGTTCAAACCAACCGAAGGTACACTGGTGTCTGGACTGGAGACACATTGGAAGCCCAGGGGTCCACTTGACCACCAAGATAAGTTCCATGTATTAAAATCACTGTAAAGTGAGTCATAAGGAGAGGGTTCACTTGTGACTTGAGATTTATTAAATATTCTCAAGACTTTAAATTTGTCCCTAGAGCTTTCTTCTCATATTCGATTGACTTGAAAACTTGTTTTGATAAGTGGTCTTAATAGTTCTATTACTGTCATTGGGTTAATTGCATATCTAGAGATTAGGTATGCAAATGAGAGATGCATATTTAACTGACTGTATGAGCTAGAATTCTAATTCTAGTGATTTTACGTTTTAAGATGAAAATCAACACATGAAATCCTAAAACACTTTGACATTTTAATTATTGATCTTAAATGTTCGTAGTATTTATGCATATTTTATGAAAAAGGTTTTTAATTTATCAATTTTGAATTAATAAGTGTGACTTTAACTTAAGCTAAAAGCTATTTTTCCCATGAAAGGGAATTTATCTTGCAGGATTTTAAAGCACAGGCCACTTAGCGGTTCTTAGGAAACATTAGAGATGCAGTGTGTTCCTTTTCTTTCTGTGGACTATAACAATGCTTCTCTGTACATGTCAGAGTGGATTAACAATGTGTTTTACTCTGTATTTTCCTGCAGGGAAAGGCTGCAGTGGAAATGCAGCTGAGCAACTGCAGTTTCAAAGTTTTGCTGATAATGCCTTTAAAAGGTCTTTAAACCTCAAAGCCTGGATGCTGGCAGTTAGGACATTGCCCTGTAATGCAAGATTTAAAAATGTCTTGAAACCTTGTTTTCTTGTAAACTGCCATTGTAAACTGCCAGCAATAAAAACAAAACTGCATGAGGATTTGGAGTGTGTGATACTTTTTTTTAAAAGTGAACTCAAAAGCATTTATTATTAGTGATTCCTAATGCTGCTTTCACATTTGGAAGCTGTCCTTGGAAATGCAGTCCATGCTAAAGATGGATGGAATGAAAAAGTGACTTGTTATTCTTGCCTGTAATCTTCTCATGTATTAAATGGCACTTGTATTCAATCCAGCATTCTCACCATAGCTGCTGGCGTGTTTAATATAGAAAATGAATAGCAACCTTTCTTCCTTTGCCAGTCACCCTTCACTTGCTGTGTGCACTTGCTTTTGTCCAACAAACTGACGACCAGTATTTAAAAACAGACCAAAGAAACATTTCCAGGACAAAATAAAAATGGCAGATGGTGTAGCAACTGGCTCTAACTATTTTAGAGCCAAGCCTAATTGCTTCATCATTTGATAGGAGGTGCTTTATAAAGGTAAAGATTAGCTTTATTTCCCAGGTGTACATTGAAACATACTGTGAAATGTGTAGTTTGCTTCAAATCTAATCAGTGGGGATTGTGCTGGTGGTGCTTCCAGCACCAACACAATGCGCCCATCACTCACAAACCCTAACTCATACATCTTTGGAATGTGGGAGGGAAACTGAGCATTTCGAGGAGACTTACGAGGTCATGAGTAGAATGTACAAACTCCTTGCAGGCAGTGGTGGTAATTGAACCGTGCCATTGGCTCTGTAATAGTGTTACACCAACCACTATGCTACAGTGCCACCCCCCACCCCCCCATGGTTGATGATAGGGTTACCAATTCTGCTTAATTGTTTTTCCCAACCCCATTCCGAATCAGGTTTATTGTAAATGATGTGTCATGAAATTTGTTTTGTGTCAGCTGTACAGTGCAAGACAAAAATTACTGTACGTTACAATAAAAAGGGGAATAGTGAGGTGGTATTCATGGGTTCTTGGATTGTTCAGAAATCTGATGGCGGAGGGGAAATGGTTGTTCCTAAGACGTTGAATGTGGGTTTTCCTGTCCCTCCTGTGCCTGAGAAGAGGGCATATCCTGGAAGGGGAGAGCCCTTAATGACGGGAAGGCAGGAGAATAAATAGTGACATAACCCATTTTTCTGTTTTCTCTCTAACTCTTAACCCATTACTAATCAAAAAACTATCAGTCTCATTGACTTGGCCTCCACAGTCCTCTCTGGCAACAAATTCCACAGATTCACCATGCTCTGGCTGAAGAAATTACTCCTCCTCTCTTTTTATTCTGAGGCTGTGGCCTCCGATCCTAGACTCTCCTACTAATGGGACAGTCTGTCCAGGCCTTTGAGCATCTGATAGATTCCAATATAATCCCTGCTCATCCTCCTGAGCTCCATCGAGTTATGGGCCCACAGGCATCAAATGCTGTCCATGCATTATGTTTTGTGTTATTCTTAACACTTTTAATACTTGAAACACACTTACAAGTGTTAAAGGGTTCGCGTGCTGTGTCATTACTGGACAGAAGGCTGGCTGGTGGTGCAATGGCATCAGTGCCGGACTCCGGAGTGAAGGTTTCCGAGTTCGAATCCAAGTCGGGCCACCCCCTGAGCACGCTTTCCATCTGTGCCGGGTTGAGCGTCGAGCTAGCCACTCGGCCTCATAAAAGAAAAAGGGTTGGGTCAGGAACGTTCCTATCGTGACCTGGTTAATCCGAAAGGAGACCAATCCTGACACCATGTGCCAGACAAGAATGGCTGACTGGTGCAACGTGCAAAAACATAACTGGACAGAAACAGGGCCTTCGGCCCATCTGGTCCATGCCAGTCTCATCTTCTGTCTAGTCCCATCTACCTGCATCCAGAACATAGTCCTCCATATCCCTCTCATCCATCTACCTATCCAACCTTCTCTCGAATGTTACCATTGACCTTGTTATATGAAGTATTCCCATCTACCACTTGCACTGGCAGCTAGTTCCACACTCTTGCTCCGTCCTCCGAGGGAAGAAGTTCCCCTTCAGATTCCCCTTCAATGCTTCACTTTTCACCCTAAATCTATGACCTCTAGTTCTAGTCTCACCCAGCCTGAGGGAGCAAAGCCTGCTAGCATTCACCCCAACTATACCCCTCATAATTTTGTATACTTCTGCACGATCCAGCAACTACTCTGCTACTGAAGCTGACCTGGCGTGGGGCATTCACAAATGTCACAGTGGCAGATTACACAGGTAATGGCAGGATTCCTGGCAGTGAGGAGGATCAGAGAGATTTTGAGGGCCATGACTATAGATCCCTCAAAGTTGCCGCACAAATTGATAGGATGGTAAATGGTGTGTTTGCTTCATTACTGGGGGGATTAAGCCAAAGAGCCGTGAGGTAACATTGCAGGTCCATAAAAATCTGATTAGACCACACCTGGCGTATTGTGTTCAGTCTGGTTGCCTCATTATAGGAAGGATGTGGAAACTTTAGAGAGGGTGCAGAGGAGATTTACCAGGATACTGCTGATAAGAGGCGTAGAGTAGCAAGCCAGAGACTTTTTCCCAGGGTGACAATGGTGAATACAAGGCAGCATCAGGTGATTGGAGGAAGGTATAGTGGGGGAAGGGAAGGTAGGTTTTTAACACAGTGAGTGATTGGTGTGTGGAACACACTGCCAGGGGTGGTGGTAAAGGCAGATGCATTAGGGACATTTAAGAGACACTTAAGTAAGATGGTGGATGAAAGAAAGATCAAGGGCCACATGGCAGGGAAGTGTTAGATTGATCTTGGATGAGGCTAAAAGGTCAGCACGACACTGTGGGCTGAAGGGTCTGTATTGTGTTGTACTGTTCTATGTTCTAACATATGAGAATGTGGACTTCCTGGTCCTCTGTTACATTGTCTTCCTTCTTCAATACAGCATGCATACTAGGAAGTGCAGAGGACACACAGGCATAGTGAGAGGGGAGGACTCTCAGCAAGAGGTGAAGTAGCAGCAATTTATTCACCTGGACCTCAAGCATTCCCACTGTAGCTATGTAAAAGTATCTTCATAAGACATAGAAGCAGAATTAGGCCACTCTGCCCATCGAGTCTGCTCCATCATTCCATCATGGCTAACCCCATTCTCTTGCCTTCTCCCTGTAACCTTTGACCTCCAATTTAAATATACTCAGTGACGTGGCCTGCACAGCTGTCTGTGGCAATGAATTCCACAGATTCACCGCTCCCTGGCTAAAGAAATTCCTTCTCATCTCGGTTCAATAGACATCTCTCTATTCTGAGGCTGTGCCCTCTAGTCCTAGACACACCCACTATACTGTAGGAAACATCCTCTCCACATTCACTCAATTTTGGCCTTTCAATATTCAATAGGTTTCATTGAGATCCCCTTTATTTTTTCTAAACTCTGGTGAGTACAGGTGGCTCAGAGACATCAAATATTCCTCATATGTTTATATAGAGGCCATGAAAATAGAATGAAGTCCTGCAGAATGTGTCGTACCACTCCCTGCAATCTTTAGTGTGTTTGAGGAGATCCAGAAATCCTGGTAGGATCTTTGCAACAACCAGTAATACCCAGGCAGTCCAGAACCAGCTGCCGTAATCCAGATGGCTGTTGCAACAACCAGTAATCCACAATCAATCTCCAGCTGGCTCACAATCTCTTCCTGGGATTCTGCTAGGGAGGGGTATGCTTCCAGGAATCAAAAACAGTCAGCAGTGCAAGGGCAGGATTATTTCGGGCAACATTGGTATCGGCGTGGTGTGGGCTTTGTGCACCCTGCCCAACATCTGCAGCAGAAGACCTGCCAGCCAGATGTGACCGCAGATGCACACACACATCTGTACCACTTTAGCAATTACAGTGCCCAGACAAAGGTAGTTCAAACTTGTGTTTCTGAATGAGAAACAAGTAGAAGAGCCCAATTTCTAATTCAACCAAGGCTTTTTAATTCAAATAAAAATGCAGCCCAATTTTTTTAGACATTAGTTCCTAAAATTTTCTTGCATACACCAGATTTTAAGCACTTCTTTTTCACTTTGAGGTCCCTCAGCTACATTTCATAACCTTAGTCATTGCTCTAGGCAAATGAGTTGATTTTATTTGAGAGGATACTGGAAGATACTTTAAACATAGAATTAATTTTCATCAATCCCTTCTCCTTGATCAATTAACAATGTTCTCTGTCTCCTAATCTGCCTTTGGTTCCAAAGTTCACTGGTGACAAGGCCATAAACGTTGTTGTCAAGGTAACTTATGATGGCTACCAAATGATTATTGTTCAGAGTTTTTGGTAGTGAGGCCCACGCATATCGATGTAGATGCTTCTATTGTTGAAGACTGATATCCGTTGACATCAATGTTCATCCTGTGGAAAATTAAGAGATAATTACTTGATGTGATCTGGCAATTGTGTCTACAGGTGTATATCACCAGGACTACACATCATCTCTGAAGCTGTTTTCCTGTAGCTATCCAGCTTCTCAACAAACTCTCTCAGGTGTAGTACCCTAACGGATGCTGTACAGGGACAGTTAAATGGTCTATCCTGTTCTCCTTGTTCTGTTGATAATTACCTAATCTGTTCAGATGTTCTCATTTATTTAAGTCTGATTATTGACGTTTATGCATGTGAGTGTTCTGCTAACCGTTAATTGCTCATGGCTGTTTGCACTATTGTCTTGTAAATTGTTGGTTACTGTTGTGTTGTCTGTTATAGTATTGTCCTGTGTTTTATACTCGGCATCAAACCACAATCAATTCTGGTATGTTTCACACACTGGCAATAAAGGGATTCTGATATTTTGTAGGTACCCTTTCCCACTAACCAAACCTATATGGTAAGAGGAGCCAACTTGGGAAAAGAGGAAATGCTTTTTTTCTCCGACCCCCATATTTTGTTAAACATCAGAAGCCATTCAGCCCATTGAGTCATGCAAACTCACAGATCAATCATATTTGCCCCACAGATTTTCTCTGTTACCTCTTCTACAACGCATCTACACACCAGGGGCAATTTACAATTTACAATCTACCAACCTGCATGTCTTTGGGACATGGGAGGAAAGCAAAGGACTTGAAGGAAGCACACTTGGTCAGAGGGAGAATCCTCACAGGCAGCACTAGAACCCAGTTCATTGGAACTCCTGACACATAACAGCAGTATTGGGCCATTCGGCCCATTTAGTTTGCTCCATCATTCCATCAAGTGGATAGAAACTCAACTGGCTGTGTCACTGCTCTTGAGAAGCAGAGACGACAGAACAGTTTCACTTAATGTTGGTTTGGCTGTTTCCGTGGAATACAAAGATGTGCCAGGGTTTGACGGTGAAAGCAGCTATTATATAATCGCTTGTATATTCATTCATTCGTTTAGAAACACTTGTTAGAGGTCGAAGGAACTTCAGTCAATATTTGAATCTGCCTTTCATAAGAATGCTGAGAAGCACTGTCTTTTTACACCGGCTCCTTGCGTACTGTAATGTGTTAGTGAATAATAAAACCACCTTCATCTACAGGAACGCTAGGACTGGAGTTACCTACCTATCTAGCTTAAGAAAACAGGGAAAACGATTGAGCAAGGGCAGAACAATGGACATTTAAGGAACTCTTGGCCACGCACATATAACCATATAACCATATAACAATTACAGCATGGAAACAGGCCATCTCAGTCCTTCTAGTTCGTGCCGAACTCTTACTCTCACCTAGTCCCACCAACCTGCACTCAGTCCATAACCCTCCATTCCTTTCCTGTCCATATATCTATCCAATTTGACTTTAAATGACAACATCGAACCTGCCTCAACCACTTCTGCTGGAAGCTCGTTCCACACAGCTACCACTCTCTGAGTAAAGAAGTTCCCCCTCATGTTGCCCCTAAGCTTTTGCCCTCTAACTCTCAATTCATGTCCTCTTGTTTGAATCTCCCCTACTCTCAATGGAAAAAGCCTATCCACATCAACTCTATCTATCCCCCTCATAACTTTAAATACCTCTATCAAGTCCCCCCTCAACCTTCTATGCTCCAAAGAATAAAGACCCAACTTGTTCAACCTTTCTCTGTAACTTAGGAGATGAAACCCAGGCAACATTCTATTAAATCTTCTCTGTACTCTCTCAATTTTATTGACATCTTTCCTATAATTTGGTGACCAGAACTGTACACAATACTCTAAATTTGGCCTTACCAATGCCTTATACAATTTCAACATTACATCTCAACTCCTATACTCAATACTCTGATTTATAAAGGCCAGCATACCAAAAGCTTTCTTCACCACCCTATCCACATGAGATTCCACCTTCAGGGAACTATGCACCATTATTCCTAGATCCCTCTGTTCTACTGCATTCTTCAATGCCCTACCATTTACCATGTATGTCCTAATTTGATTAGTCCTACCAAAATGTAGCACCTCACATTTATCAGCATTAAATTTCATCTGCCATCTTTCAGCCCACTCTTCTAAGTGGTCTAAATCTCTCTGCAAGCTTTGAAAACCTACTTCATTATCCACAACACCACTTATCTTAGTATCATCTGCATACTTACTAATCCAATTTACCACCCCATCATCCAGATCATTAATATATATGACAAACAACATTGGACCTAGTATAGATCCCTGAGGCACACCACTAGACACCATCCTTCAATCTGACACACAGTTATCCACCACTACTCTCTGGCGTCTCCCATCCAGCCACTGCTGAATCCATTTTACTACTTTGATATTAATACCTAATGATTGAACCTTCCTAACTAACCTTCTGTGTGGAACCTTGTCAAAGGCCTTACTGAAGTCCATATAGACAACATCCACCGCTTTACCCTCGTCAACTTTCCTAGAAACCTCATCAAAAAATTCAGTAAGATTTGTCAAACATGACCTTCCATGCACAAATCCATGTTGACTGTTCCTAACCATGATTGATAGGAAAATGGAGGGCTATGTAGGAGGGAAGGGTTAGATTGATCTTAGAGTAGGTTAAAAGGTTGGCACAACATCATGGGTGAAAAGGCCTGGAGTGTGCTGTAATGTTCTATGTACTATGTGGTGTGACGTTTCTCGCACTGGGTGGTACTTCAGTCACACTTTCAAGGACACTGGTTCATTGACTTCAGAAAGGTAGAGGACCTCTTCCTGCAGAATTAAGGTCTGGGATGTTGCAGGCTACTTGGATCAATTCCTCATCTACCAACAGACCCACTCGGGGAGAAACCTTTCACCAGTGATTTAGTTTTAGTAAACATGATGTTTGTTATTTGAAGTGGGATTAGGTCATGAGTCGAGTTAAGCAATGTGGGAACAGGCCGTCAACCCAGGTCATCCAGCTGCCTTCCCCAACTTGTCCTATTTGTATGCATTTGGCCCAGAACCATAAGAGCATAAAACAGAGGAGCAGAATTAGGCCACTCGGCCCATCGGGCCTGTTCCGCCATTTGATCGTGGCAGATCCATTTCCCTCTCAACTCCATTCTCCTGCATTCTCCCCATAATCTTTCATGCCATGAATTGTCAAAAATCTATTAAGCTCCACCTTATACACCCAATGACTTTGCCCCCACAGCCAGCTGTGGCAATGAATTTCACAGATTCACCACCCTCTGGCTACAGAAATTCCTCCTCATCTCTGTTCTAAATGGATGCCCCTCTATTCTGAGGTTGTGCCCTCCGGTCCTAGTCACCTCCACTACAGGACTATAGAAAACATCCTCTCTGCATCCACTTTTTCGAGGCCTTTCGACCTTTGACAGGTTTCAAAGAGATCCCCCCTCATTCTTCTAAATTCCAGCAAGTACAGGCCCAGAGCCATCAAACGCTCCTCATATGATAAGCATTTCATTCCTGGAATCATTTTTGTGAACCTCCTTTGACCCCTCTTCAACGTCATCATATTCTTTCACAGATAAGGGGCTAAAACTGCTCACAATACTCCAACGTGAGGCCTCATGTTTTATATAGCTTCGGAATTACATGCTTATTTTTATATTCTAGTCCTCTTGAAATGAATGTTAACATTGTATTTGCCTTCCTCACTGATGCAGACTGCAAATTAACCTTTAGGGAATCTTGCATAATTCCCTTTGCACCTTGAATTTTTGAATTTTCTCCCTGTTTAGGAAACAGTCTATGCTTTTGTTCCTTCTACCAAAGTGCATGACTATACACTTCCTGACACAATACACCATCTGCCACTTCTTTGCCTGTTCTCCTAATCTGTCTAAGTCCTTCTGCGGTCTCCCTGCTTCCTCAAAACTACCTGACCCTCCACCTACCTTTGTAACGTTCTGCCAACTTGGCCACAAAGTCATCAATTCTGTCATCCAAATCATTGACATACAACGTAACAAAAAATGGTCCCAACATCAATCCCTGTGGAATACCCCTAGTCACTGGATAGAACCTTTCCTATCCATGAACTTGTCCAAATGTCTTTCAAACATGGTAGTCTTATAATAGACAATAGGTGCAGGAGTAGGCCATTCGGCCCTTCGAGCCCGCACCGCCATTCACTGTGATCATGGCTGATCATCCACAATCAGTATCCAGTTCCTGCCTTATCCCCATAACCTTTGACTCTGCTATCTTTAAGAGCTCTGTCCATCTCTTTCTTGAAAGCATCCAGAGACTTGGCCTCCACAGCCTTCTGGGGCAGAGCATTCCATATATCCACCACTCTCTGGGTGAAAAAGTTTTTCCTCAATTCCGTTCTAAATGGCCTACCCCTAATTCTTAAACTGTGGCTTCTGGTTCTGGACTCACCCATCAGCGGGAACATGCTTTCTGCCCCCAGCATGTCCAATTCCTTAATAATCTTATATGTTTCAATAAGATCCCCTCTCAGCCTTCTAAATTCCAGAGTATACAAGCCCAGTCGCTCCAATCTTTCGACACATGACAGTCCAGCCATCTTGGGAATTAACCTTGTGAACCTACGCTGCACTCCCTCAATAGCAAGAATGTCCTTCCTCAAATTTGGAGACCAAAACTGCACACAGTACTCCAGGTGTGGTCTCACCAGGGCCCTGTACAGCTGCAGAAGGACCTCTTTGCTCTTACACTCAATTCCCCTTGTTATGAAGGCCAGCATGCCATTAGCTTTCTTCACTGCCTGCTGTACTTGCATGCTTGCTTTCAGTGACTGATGTACAAGAACACCTAGATCTCGTTGTGCTTCCCCTTTTCCTAACTTGACTCCATTTAGATAATAATCTGCCTTCCCGTTCTTACCACCAAAGTGGATAACCTCACATTTATCCACATTAAACTGCATCTGCTATGCATCTTTCCACTCACCCAGCCTGTCCAAGTCACCCTGCATTCTCATAACATCCTCCTCACATTTCACACTGCCACCCAGCTTTGTGTCATCAGCAAATTTGCTAATGTTACTTTTAATCCCCTCATCTAAATCATTAATATATATTGTAAACAGCTGCGGTCCCAGCACTGAACCCTGCGGTATCCCACTGGTCACCGTCTGCCATTCCGAAAGGGACCCATTAATCGCTACTCTTTGTTTTCTGTCAGCCAGCCAATTTTCAATCCATGTCAGTACTCTGCCCCCAATACCATGTGTCCTAATTTTGCCCACTAATCTCCTATGTGGGACTTTATCAAAGGCTTTCTGAAAGTCCAGATACACTACATCCACTGGCTCTCCCTCGTCCATTTTCATAGTTACATCCTCAAAAAAATTCCAGAAGGTTAGTCAAGCACGATTCCCCCTTCGTAAGTCCATGCTGACTCGGACCAATCCTGTTACTACTATGCAGATGTGTCGTGATTTCATCTTTTATAATTGACTCCAGCATCTTTCCCACCACCGACATCAGGCTAACTGGTCTATAATTCCCTGCTTTCTCTCTTCCTCCCTTCTTGAAGAGAGGGACAACATTAGCCACCCTCCAATCCACAGGAACTGATCCTGAATCTATAGAACATTGGAAAATGATTATCAATGCGTCCACGATTTCTA
Source organism: Mobula hypostoma (assembly GCF_963921235.1). Taxonomy (NCBI): domain Eukaryota; kingdom Metazoa; phylum Chordata; class Chondrichthyes; order Myliobatiformes; family Myliobatidae; genus Mobula; species Mobula hypostoma. Next base: position 62,270,577 of record NC_086105.1, on the reverse strand, counting down.
AAGCCACCTCCTTAAGTACCCTGGGATGCAGACCATCAGGTCCCGGGGACTTATCAGCCTTCAGACCCAACAGCCTATCCAACACCATTTCCTGCCTAATATAAATTTCCTTCAATTCATCCATTACCCTAGGTCCTTTGGCCACTATTACATCTGGGAGATTGTTTGTGTCTTCCCTAGAGAAGACAGATCCAAAGTACCTGTTCAACTCGTCTGCCTTTTCCTTGTTCCCCATAATGCATTCACCCGTTTCTGTCTTCAAGAGCCCAATTTTGGTCCTAACAATTTTTTTCCTTTTCACATACCTAAAGAAGCTTTTACTATCCTCCCTTATATTCTTGGCTAGTTTACCTTCGTACCTCATTTTTTCTCCACGTATTGCCTTTTTAGTTACCTTCTGTTGCTCTTTAAAAGTTTCCCAATCCTCCGGCTTCCCACTAGTCTTTGCTATGTTATACTTCTTCTCTTTTATTTTTATACTGTCCGTTACTTCCCTTGTCAGTCACGGCCTCCCCTTACTCCCCTTAGGATCTTTCTTCTTCTTTGGAATGAACTGATCCTGCACCTTCCGCATTATTCCCAGAAACACTTGCCATTGCTGTTCCACTGTCATCCCTGCAAGGGTATTGTTCCATTGAATTTTGGCCAGCTCTTCCCTCATAGCACCATAGTTCCCTTTGTTCAACTGTAATACTGACACTTCCCAGTTTCCCTTCTCCCTCTCAAATTGTAGATTAAAACTTATCATATTATGGTCACTACCTCCTAATGGCTCCTTTACCTCGAGGTCCCTGATCAAATCCGATTCATTGCACAACACTAAATCTAGAATTGCGTTCTCTCTGGTAGGCTCCAGTACAAGCTGTTCTAAGAATCCATCTTGGAGGGACTCCACAAACTCCCTTTCTTGGGGTCCAGTACCAACCTGATTCCTCCAGTCTACCTGCATGTTGAAGTCCCCCATAACAACTGTAGCATTACCTTTGCTACATGCCAATTTTAACTCTTGATTCAACTTACACCCTACATCCAGATTACTGTTTGGGGCCTGTAGATAACTCCCATTAGGGTCTTTCTACCCTTAGAATTTCTCAGTTCTATCCATACTGACTCTACGTCTCCTGATTCTATGTCCCCCCTCGCAAGGGACTGAATATCATTCCTCACCCACAGAGCCACCCCACCCCCACTGCCCATCAGTCTGTCCTTTCCATAGGACGTATATCCTTGAATATTCATTTCCTAGGCCCTGTCCACTTGAAGCCATGTCTCTGTTATTCCCACAACATCATTCTTACCAATTTCCAACTGTGCCTCAAGCTCATCCACTTTATTTCTTATACTCCGGGCATCCATATACAATACTTTCAATTCATTACTCCCCTCACCTCCCATATCAGTTCCTATTTCACTTGGCCATACTGTACGATCCCTTCTTGAGCTTTCTGCTCTGTTGATTCTGCTGTCTTTCTTAACTTTTCTTATTCTCACTTTCCTTTATCTCCATCCTTATGTTTCCAGTTCGTCCCCCCACCCCCACTACTTAGTTTAAACACACTCGTGTTGCAGAGGCAAACCTGCCTGCCAGAATGCTGGTGCCCCGCTTATTAAGGTGCAACCCGTCCCTTTTGTACAATTCATCCTTACCCCGAAACATACCCCAGTGGTCCAAGAATGTAAATCCTTGCTTCCTGCACCAGTTCCTCAGCCACACACTCAGATCCATTATCTCCCTGTTCTTGACCACTCCAGCACAGGGAACTGGAAGCAAACCGGAGATAACCGCCCTGGAAGTCCTGCTTTTCAGCCTTCTACCGAGTTCTCTGAAGTCACGCTATAGAATGTCTTTCCTCTTCTTCCCCACGTCACTTGTGCTGACATGCACCACCACTTCTGGATGTTCACCTTCACTGCAATCGGTCTGTGACATCCTGGATCCCAGCACCAGGGAGGCAACACACCATCTAGCTCTACAGCTTACTTCGCTCTGGCAGCTAATAATATATGCTCATCAACTTCATGGTGAAAAATGTTGCCTTTCAGGTCACCTTTAAATCTTTCCCTTCTCATCTTAAACCCATGCCCTCTAGTTTTTAGACTTCCCAACCTTAGGAAAAAGATTGTGACCATCCACCTTAACTACTTCCCTCATAGTTTTATATACAAGGTCACCTTCACCGTCCAATTCTTCAGGGAGAAAAAGCCCTAGCCAAAATAGTCTCTTCTTATAACTTGAGCCCTTCAGTCTTTGTAGCATCCTTATGAATATATGCAAAATGGCAGCAATCATCTCATACCACTTGCTCTGCATTTTAATGCAGCAGTGCGATTACTGGAGTTTAGTATGATGTTCTCCTAAGGGGTTGTCTATTCCTCAGGTCGCTGTAGAGACCAATCTGGGATCCACATATTCTCCTGCAGCGTGGGCACGAGTAAGTGGTGTATGTGCTTAGTGGCTGAGTCTTTTGGTTGTTCAGTCTCTCCTTTCTAGGGTTGCCAACTGTCCCGTATTAGCCGGGACATCCTGTATATTGGGCTAAATTGGTTTGTCCCATACGGGACTGCCTTGTCCCATATTTCCTCCGCTAAGGTAGAACGTTCCTATGAAACCGTTCGTAAGCCAAAATGGCGTAAAGTGAAGAAGCAATTACCATTAATTTATATGGGAAAAATTTTTGAGCGTTCCCAGACCCAAAAAATAACCTACCAAATCATACCAAATAACACACAAAACTGAAAATAACTCTAACATATAGTAAAAGCAGGAATGATATGATAAATACACAGGCTATATAAAGTAGAAGTAATATATGTAGAGTGTAGTTTCACTTAACAGAATCAGGAAGATTAAGCCAAAACTGACTTGTAGAAAAAAAATCGGCGTGTACACCCATGTGCACGTCACATATACGCACACAGGTGCCCGCGCAAGGCTTCATGGTCATGGTAGTCTTCCTCGGGGTGAACACAAGTGTCCCGTATTTGACTGCTACTTTTGTCCCTTATTTGGGAGTGAGAAAGTTGGCAACCCTACTCCTTTCGCAGCAACCGCTAATGTGCACATCATATGCTAAATAACGGTACTTCATTGCCTTGTAAAATGGTAATGGTGCTTCATTACCATGGCAAAAAGACTCCGAAATGCAATCTTGAGGAAGACATGGATTATCCCTGAGTCCTGGCCAATCTGAATTAACTTTGTTAATATACTTCTCATGTCTTTATTATATAGCTGCATATGAGAGTTTGTTTGGTTCAAAATAGCTGCTGTAATTTCAACATTCCTGTAGTTACTACACTTCAAAAGTACTTTATTAGGAACTTTTGAGATTATATTAAAACAGAAAATGCTGGAAATACTCAGCAGGTCAGACAGCATCTGTGGAAAGTAGAAAAGAGTTAATGTTTTAAGTTAAAGACCTTCCATCAACATTTTCTGTTTTAATTTCAAAATTTGAAGCATATGGAATTCTTCTATTGTGAACGAGGATTATATAAATCTGTTCAAATAATCCTATTGACAACCCTTTTAGATGTGTTAGTACTCCTTCAAAGTGGTAACAATGAAGACACACATTTAACTCCTCACCAATCACCTCCTGGTGTAACTTACAGAGAAGGGATCTTCACCATCATCTGCAGATGTGAACTGGCTGTACATTGGGTTATTGAACCTGGAAGGAGTCTCGTCATCAAATGCTGATACACCTTCTTCATCTTCAGACTGTGGAAGTAAAATGACACCAAGTTGTATCAGGAGATACTAGGGAAGATAGTGAAAAGCCAAGTCAAAGGCATGGTGACTTAGTGGTTAGAATAACGTTCCTACAACACCACTTTTAAAGTTTTCCCCATGACCGTGTGGGTTTCCTGTGGGTACTTGGGTTTCCACTCATATTCCAAAAACCTACGTTAGCTGGTCACATGAACCTAATTTGGTGGCATGAGCTTGTTGGGCCAGTAGAGCCTGTTACTGTGCTGTATCTTTAAATTAATGAATAAATCAAAGATGTAGGCTGGAAGAAGTGCCTTAAAGAAGGACAGAGGTCTGGAGAGGTGTGGGCCGTGATTGATCGCATTGGTAGAATGATTAAGTAGTAAGTATAGTTGGAGGCCAGAATTGGAAGTGGACAGAAATCCTGGAGATTTGTACGGCCAAATGATTAGTTTGGATGAATCTGGAAGAGAGGGTTTTGTGAATCCCATAATCTCTAATCATTGACTGAATGGGAATCTTTGCACATACCGAAACATTTGTTAGGTTTAGAAATGGGATCAGATTCATGCAACGTGTAATTGTTTTTAAAATTCAAGATTGTTTAATGTCATTTCCAGTTCATAAATACAAAGGAGAATGGAACAATTGAATCTGATGCAGCACAAAAAAACCCACAATAAGATAAAGAACACAATTTTTTTTAAAAACACTATAAATGCGTAAGATAGCTTATATACATACATTGATTGTATGTGCATAAAGTGACGCTTGGCACTGGAGTGTACGTATGTAAGGTGACTGACAGGAAATGATAAAGTTGTAGTACGGGGGGGGTGGGTTTGTGGAGGGGAGGGTTAATGAATGGAGGTGTTGATCATCCTTACTGCTTAGGGAAAATAACTGTTTTTGAGTCTGGTGGTCCTGGTGTGGATGCTACATAGCTTCCTCTCTGATTGGAGTGGGACAAACAGTCCATGAGCAGGGTGGGTGGGATCCTTCATGAAGTAATCTTTCTGTATATATGCATCTCCTTGAGGGCAGGTAGGTATGTGCTGGTGATGCGGTGAACAAGTTTGACTACCTGCTGTAGAGCCTTCCAGTCTGCAGCAGTGCAGTTTCCATACTATGCAGTGATGTAGAAAGAGGATTATTTGCATCCAGTATAAACTACTATTGAAACAAAAGGACCACAGCTCAGAGACTGTGCTGGAAGTGTGGTTGTGATGGTATTGGGTTCGCTGTCCATGAAGATATAAACTCAAATGAAGATCTTTAATGTATTTAATGTATCTACCTCTACCACCACTGCTAGCAGTGTGTTTCACACACCCACAGATCTCTGCTTGGTCTTCTGCTGCTGTAGCCCGTTTAATTCAAGGTTTGATGTGTTGTGCATTCAGAGATGCTCTTCTGTGCAACACTTGTAAAGTGTGGTTATTTGAGTTACTGTCACCTTCCTGTCAGTTTGACTCAGACTGCTCGTTCTCCTCTGACGTCTTTCATTAACAAGGCGATTTTGCCTGCAGAACTGCTGATCACTGGGTGCCTTTTGTTTTTCTTGCCATTCTTTGTAAACTCTATAGTCTGTTGTGTGGAAAAATGCCAGGAGTTCAGCAGTTTCTGAGATACTCAAACCAACCCGTCTAGCACCAACAATCCTTCCATGGTCACAATCACTTAGATCACATTTTGTTCCCATTCTGATGTTTGGTCTGAACTTCTTGACCATTTTTGTGTACTTTTAAGCATGGCGTTGCTGCCTCATGATTGCTTGATTAGATATTTGCATTAACGAGCAGGTGTACAGGTGTACCAAATAAAGTGGCATCAGAGTGTATTACCTTGAAGTACTGGAAGCTGAAAGGTCCTTGTCTGTGATTGTAGTAACAATATGCAGCAACTGTCGAACTAATTATTACCAGCAGACAGGAAAAGAATACTCCTAAGCCAACTCCAACGTGCACAGCAGTAGGTTTAACCTAGTTACAGACAATAGGTTATTACATTTCCAGTAGTGGTTCAGCAACAGTCTTGTGTGTTAAGCTACCATTGTTAATATTGTAAAAGTGATCTACGGTGTCTTTCAGTAATAGTAGTTGGTTTATTATTGTGACGTGTTGAGATACAGTGGAAAAACTTTGATTTCCATGGTATTCTTACAGATCATCCAAAACATTAGGGCATAGAATGTGGAATGTATAACATTACAGTACAGGAACTTTGGCCCATGATGTTGTGCCAACTCTATCCTACTCTATCTATCATTCTCTCCTACGTAACCCTCCAGTTTTCAATCATCAATGTGCTTATCTAAAAAATTCTTAAGTGCCCCTAATGTCTCTGTCCCCACCAGCACCTCTGGCAGGGCGTTCCACGCACCCACCAGATTCTGTGCAAATTACCTCTCACATCCCTCTTATGCTTTCCTCCGAACACCTCAGAATGATGCCCCCTTGTATTAACCATTTCTGCCCTGGTGAAAAGTCACTGGCTGTCCATTTGATCTATGCCTTATATCATTTTATGCACCTCTATCATCAACTCTCCTCCTTTGCTCCAAAGAACGCACCAGAGGGGATAACTTCACTCAGCTTCACTCACTCCAGGACTGAACTATTCCTCCAAACAACTCACTTTCAAGGACTCTTCATCTCATCTTCCTGATATTTACTGCTTACTTATTTATTATTATTATTTTGTTTGCTTATTTTTCTTTTTGTATTTGCACATTAGTTGTTCGTCCGTCCTGTTTTTCATTGATTCCATTGTGTTCCTTTGTATTTACCGTGAATGCCCTACAAGCAAATAAATCTCAAGATAGTATATAGTGATCTATTTGTAATTTAATAATAAATTTATGTTGAACTTTGAACTTTTGAACTTTGAAAAGCCATATCTCACTCAACCTATCATCATAAGACATGCTGTCTAGTCCGGGCAGCATCTTGGTAAGTCTCCTCTGCACCCTCTCTAAAGTTTTCACATCCTTCCTAGAATGAGGTGACCTGACCTGAACACAAGTGTGGTCTATCATCAGTACACTGAGGCAGTGCAAGGGAAAAGCAATAACAGAATGCAGAATATAACGTTACAGTTACAGAGAAAAATGCAGATAAGGAGGCAGTAAGTCCAAAGGTTATGATGAAGTAGACTGAGAAATTAAGAGTTCATCTCTATCATAAAAGAAGTCCATTCAAGATTCTTGATTCTTGTAATAGCAGGATAGAAACTGTCCTTGAGCCTGGTGGTGCCTGTTTTCTAAGTTTTACATCTTCTGCCCGAAGGAAATGGGGGAAAACCAGAGAGTGACCTGGTGTGGGAATCCTTCATTATGTTAGCTGCTTTCCAGAAACAGCAGGAAGTGTAGATGGAGTCCACGGAGGGGAAGATGGATGTGTAATGGACTGACAGGAGCAATTATGGAAGTTTAATCCAAATATAAGGACTGGTGACTGAGTACTTGGTCAAAGAGATGAGTATTTAAGGAGAAACCTACATGGAGAAAGTGAGTAAGAGAGACTTAGAGAGGTTTTTATGGATAAGTTGCTTACTGCTATCAAGAGTGGAGTAAGGGTGGTACATTCAGCCTTCTGGAAGTGGTGCCACACGCAGATTCAGACACAGTTTGATTTCCACAATAGCACTGAAAGCCTTCAAGGGGATTGGGATCTGGGAAATGTGGGGTCTGAATAGAGCGGTGGGGAGGTTTTTATACAGTCAAAATGAATGCTTTGAGCAAATATCTCGTCACTTTTTGACCTTCCCATAGTCGGATCAGAAATTAGTGCTGGAGCTGAACGTCTGTGGAGGAGAAGGAATGGTGGATGATCTGATGAGGCAGGTCTGTTAGAGGGAGGCTGGACAGAACATAAATACCGGAGGAAGAAGGATTGAAAATGTTGGAGTCTGGAACAAGAAACAAAAGAGAGATGAGGAAGAATTTCTTTAGCACAGACAGCTGCAGAGGAAAAGTCATTGGGAATACAGTAGATTCTGGTTAATTGGGAAAAATCGGGCCTATTACATTGACCCATTTAAGTTGCTGTCACAATTAGCTGAAGTTTTATGGAAATAGTTTAAAAGGTGTAAAAAAGATGAACTACTGTTTAACTGAGTAGCAAATTATGTATTTAAATGAAATACAGAACAAATTAAAATGGTATCAATACCAGAACTATAAAACTGTGTATTAGTTCCTAATAGTTATCGACAGAGGAACCCCAAGAACCAAATTGTTCTACTGTGTTCTTTTGATTGACAGTAAATGACAAAATCAGTATAGACACTCAATGGAGTTAATGACTGCCTTCTTACAATGGTATCAAAGGTTGCATCCTCCAAATTTTCATTGTCATTGTAACATTCAAGATGATTATTGATACCTTCAAATTCTTTGTAGCCCCTAACTTGTTGAAGTAGTGAAATCATTTGATTTTTACTCCTGGCCATTTCTGGCATCTCCAAGCCTAAATACTTGAAACTGCAGTGAGCAAAACAATTCTGAATTGTCTTGCTGCTTATTTCTCACCAACTATCAGTAACAAAAATCATTGGTTTTTGAATACAAACACATGCAACTAATGCTATTTAAAAGCTGCTCCTGTGCCTAATGGTTTTATGGTGTTTATTTTATGTCTTGTATAATTACTTACAGGTTCAGGAGGTGCCTGTAAAGGCTTGTTGATAGCATGCATGACACCATTTAAGGCAACTATGTCCCAGGCAACAATTGGTCTGTCGTTGACTTGCTTTCTGCCTTGCTGAGTGAACTCAGGGATCGGAGGGAGACTACTTTCTGTGTCTGTTATGAGCAGAGACTGACCGATCTTACTCAGGAGGACGGTTCCATTTTGCATTTTGTGGTATACGTAGCTGCTGTGAGCAGTGAAGTGATACTCAATGTCCCGACCGGACAGGGTCTGCGAGTAAAAACATTCATTGTTAGTGCTTAGTCAATGTATCCCATCTGTCAACCAGCCGGATATCCTGATATGAGATGCCACAGCCCTGTTGATTATTTTACTGGGAGGGTGTTGTCAGGTGGTCACAAGTAGTTGGGATATATAGTAATTCTATTGCAAGAACCTTGAAACCAATAAATTGGTAAATTTGGAAAATTGGTTTATAAATTATTATTGTCACATAAATACCAGCATGTAATACTGTCCCCAAGTTCTCGATGTCTTTCGGGGTCATTTACTGTACTTGGTACTCCTGGTGTGGCCTCCTGTATTTCGGTGAGACCCAATGTAGATCGGGAGACTGCCTCACCAGGCACCTTCGATCCATGCGCAACAAAAAGCGGGATTTCCTGGTGGTGTCCACCTATTTCAATTCTACTTCCCATTCCCATTCCAACATGCCGGACCATACTGCTGCAATGAGGCCACACTCAGGATGGAGGAGCAATACCTTATATTCTGTCTGTGTAACCTCCAACCTGATGGCATGAACACCAATTTCTCGAACTTCCAGTAATTGCACACCCCCCCCCCCACCATTCCTCAATCCTGTTTCCCTCTTTCACCTCATCACCTTACCTGTCCATCGCCTCCCTATGGTGCTCCTCCCCCTTCCCTTTCTTCCTTGGTCTTGTCCTCTCCTATCAGATTCCCCCTTCTCCAGCCCTTTACTTCTTTCACCAATCAACTTCTCGGCTTTATACCTCACGCCTCCCCCTCTCCCGGTTTTACTTATCACCTACCACCTTGTACTTCTTCCTCCCCTCCCCCCACCTTCTTACACTGACTTCTCTCCTCTTCTTCCCTTCCTTTCCAGTCCTGTTGAAGGGGCTTGGCCCAAAACTCTTTCCCCTAGATGCTACATGAATGTTGGTGCATGGCCAAGTGGTTAAGGCATTCGTCTAGTGATTTGAAAGTCGCTAGTTCGAGCCTTGGCTGAGGCAGCGTGTGTGTCCTTGAGCAAGGCACTTAACCACACATTGCTCTGCGACGACACCGCTGCCAAGTTGTATGGGTCCTAATGCCCTTCCCTTGGACAACATCGGTGCCATGGAGAGGGGGGACTTGCAGCATGGGCAACTGCTGGTCTTCTGTACAACCTTGCCCAGGCCTGCGCCCTGGAAACTTTTCAAGGTGCAAATCCATGGTCTCACGAGACTAATGGATGCCTATAGAAAGATGCTACATGGCCTGCTGAGTTCCTCCAGCATTTTGTGTGTGTTGCTTCCAAAAGTTAGATTACTTGTGGACGTGGATAGGATGATGACGGAGAATCTAGAATTAGTGATCACTGTTCAAAACAGTGAGGATTGTGATGAGAGAATTTTCTTCCCTCTTAGCAGAGTCTCTGAAACGTTCTTCCTCTAAGGACAGAAGCAGGATTACATACAGGGCCTCCCTAGGTTCCAACTGCCCGATTTATGTACAGCCATTACATACGACAAGAGTTCCAGAGACGGGCAGAATGGACTTGCCAGCTGCTGCAGGGCTACAGACATCGAGTGGGAAGTCAGCCGGTGATTGCATTTCTGCCGTGTGGACTGTACATTCTTAGTAAGAAGGGTTCGACAGAAAGTAAGGAATGGTTGAAGTTACAATTAGATCATAGACCATAAGACATAGGATCAGAATTAGGCCTTTCAGCCCATCAAGTCTACTCCACCATTCCATCATGGCAGATTTATTTTCCCTCAACCCCATTCTCCTGTCTTCTCCCCATAACCTTTGACACCCTTATTAAGTATGAACCTGTCACCCTCTGCTTAAATATACCCAATGACTTGGCCTCTACAACTGTCTATGGCAATGGATTCCACGGAGTCATCAATATCTGCCTAAAGAAAGTCTTCCTCCTCTTTGTTTTCAAGAGTCCTTCTATTCTTAGGCTGTGCGCTCTGGTCCTAGACTACCCCACTGTAGGAAATATCCTCTCCACATCAACTCTATTGAGGCCTTTCACTATTCAAAAGGTTTCAATGAGATCCCCTTTCATTCTTCCAAACTCCAGAACCACAGGCCCAGAGCCATCAAATATTCCTCAGCTATAAACCCTTTCATTCCTGGAATCATTCTCATGAACCTCCTCTGAACCCTCTCCAATGCCAGCACATCCTTTCTTAGATAAATGGCCCAAAATTGCTCAGATTACTGTGATTCACATAATTTTATTAAATTGCTAAACAGCTTCAGGAGGCTGAATGTTCTATCCCCATTACTAATATTTTTCGTAAGTAGGATTGTGTCCCTTGGTTCTTAGTTAGCCCCTCTCAGTTCATTTTAATTTGTTCTGAAAGCACTTTGAATTCCTACCGTATTTCTATAGAATCCAGAGTTGACCGGAACAAACAGGGTGCCTTTGACAGATCGATCAGTGAGAACTTCCACAAACTGTCTACCATTCAACGTGGTGTTTGCGTAATTGAGAATTTGCTGGAAACAGAGAGAGAAAAAAATCAATATTTCAGCCACACTTCCAAATCTTATCAGATTTTCTATCAATAATTTATCATTTCTGTTCATGTTTTTCTTGTGAATGCTGCTTATCTGATTCCATATAACTGTGATGCTGCTGCAAGTAAGTTTTTCACAGCACCGTGCATACATATTACAGTGGACTCTGGTTAATTGTGTCGTCGGTTAATCAGGGCAGCCACTTATTTGACACAACTCTTAAAGAACTAAAACTAGTCGAGAAAATGGTCAGGACTCCTGGCAGTGTGGAGGATCTGAGAGATCTTGGAGTCCGTGTCCATAGGACACTCAAAGCTGCTGTGCAGGCTGACAGTGCTGTTAAGAAGGCATATGGAGTGTTGGCATTCATCATTGTGGGTTTGAGTTCAAGAGCCATGAGGTAATGTTACAGTTCTATAAGACCTTGGTCAGACCCCACTATGTTCAGTTTTGGTCACCTCACTACAGGAAGGATGTGGATACTATAGAGAGAGCGCAGAGGAGATTTACAAGGATGTTGCCTGGATTGGAGGATGTACCTAATGAGAACAGGTCAAATGAACTTGGCCTTTTCTGCTTGGAGTGACGGAGGATGAGAGGTGACCTGACAGAGGTATATAAGATGATGAGGGGGATTGATCGTGTGGATAGCCAGGAGCTTTTTCCCAGGGCTGAAATGGCTAACACGAGGGGGCATAGTTTTAAGGTGCTTGGAAATAGGTACTAAGGGGATGTCAGGGGTAAGTTTTCACACAGAGAGTGGTGGGTGTGTGGAATGCACTGCCGACGACTGTGGTGGAAATGGATACAATAGGGTCTTTTAAGAGACTCTTAGATAGGTACATGGAGCTTAGAAAAACATGTGCTAGGGAAATTCTAGGCAGTTTCTAGAGTAGGTTACATGGTCAGCACAACATTGTGGGCTGAAGGGCCTGTAATGTGGTTTAGATTTCTATGTTCTATGTTCTATGATTCCCTTCTTTTACTTGGGACATCATGCTGCTTAATTGGGACAGGAGACTGTTGCAGAAAATCTTCTAATTAGCAACAGTCATGAGCACTCGTGTGGCCATTAGACACCACACTGTGCTGAATATGGACAACTTTTAAATAGCAAACACGAGGAATTCTGCAGATGCTGGAAATTCAAGCAACACACATCAAAGTTGCTGGTGAATGCAGCAGGCCAGGCAGCATCTCTAGGAAGAGGTACAGTCGACGTTTCAGGCCGAGACCCTTTGTCAGGACTCGGTCTCGGCCTGAAAAGTTGACTGTACCTCTTCCTAGAGATGCTGCCTGGCTTGCTCCGTTCACCAGCAACTTTGATGTGTGTAGCTTTTAAATAGCGCTAGTTTCATGTGTTTGTAGTCAAAAACAATGACTTTTGTTACAGATAGTTGGTGAGAAATAAGAAGTACGACAATTTAGAATTGTTTTGCTCACTGTGGTTTCAAGCATTGAGGCCTACAAATGTCAGGAGTGAAAATGAAATGATTTACTACTTCACCAAGTTAGAAACTACAAAGAATTTGAAGATATCATCAATCATCTTGAATGTTACAATAAAAATGAAGATTTAGAGGATACAGTCATCAAAAGCATTGTATGAAGGTAGTGCATTATCTGCACTAGGTGACTGCACTGATTTTGGAAATAATACACAGTTTTATAGTACTGTAGTAGTATTCCAATTTGTTCTGGGTTTCATTTAAATATATAATTTGTAACTCTGTTAAATGGTCTTTTGTCTTTTTCATACCTTTTTTAACTATTTCCGTGAAACTTCAACTAATTAGGACAGCGGCTTACTTAGGCCAAAATGTACTGGTCCCAAAGTGTCTCAGTGAAGTGGAATCCACTTTGATCAAAGTAAAACTGGATCTTGACTTTTATCAACTCCTCTGAATGTCAATACACCATTACCAAGTATTCACTAATACCCTACAGTTCCAACAGTCGTTTTAAGGACACTGCTTCACTGATTCAAGGACATCAAAAACACAAATTTAATTAAATATTTAAATATTTTGGATTAATAAATGGGATAAATTGTAGAACATATGTACTTCAAGAAATTTTACCTATTTACTGTACATTTGGTATTGGTGAGATATTCTATTTTGTCACACCTAGTTTGGGGTATGCATTGAATGACTCATGAAATAAGGTATCAATGTTCCCTATTCCTACAGGGTTGGGTGTCAAATACATCCATGCAAACAATAAACTTCCCATCATTTGTCAGTGATAATAAAACTGATTCTTGATTCTGATTCCCTTTAGTTGTACATTCTTTTCCACTGTAAAGGACTTATCCTATTCCCCTTGGAAAGATCAACTTGTTTTATACATGGGTGTTGTTAAGTACTCAGTGCATGAAATTAGCTCAAACACAAGGAAATCTGCAGATGCTGTAAATTCAAGCAACACACATCAAAGTTGCTGGTGAACGCAGCAGGCCAGGCAGCATCTCTAGGAAGAGGTACTGTCAACCCTTCTCTGTATCTCTGCACTCACCAAGCAATGTTGTGTTCTTAACGATGCCCCACTGTGAGTAACTGTGAGTCACTGCCTCCATCAAGGAGCCAATGACAGCTGATGTGGCTCTGATATATCTGGCCATGATGTCTGTGAACTAGCGCTCACAGTACACCCAGTGAGGTCCGACCAACGCCTTATAAAGCCTCAGCATTACATTCTTGCTTTTATATTCTAATTCTCTCAAAATGAATGCTAGAGATTGCATTTGCTGTCCTGGAGGAGGGAAGAGCGGAAATAGAGTCGGGGCTGGGAGATGGGGGCTGCAAAGGGCTGCAGATGGTGCAGATTGATAGGGAGATGGGGAGATGGGGAGAGGAGCCAGTGGGGGGAGTAAGGGGTTGACAGGCAGATTGAATGGATGGAGGAGGGGACAGAAACTAGGTGTGAGGAAATGAGTGGATCAGGAAGAAAGAGCAAAGGGAAGAAGTTTAACTGAAGTTGGAGAATTCAGTGTTCATGCTGTCAGATTGTAGACTACAAGACATAAAATAACTTGTGGATGTATAAAGATTGCTTTATCATGTTTCAACAATCCAAAATTATGTGATTTATATAGATCTATAACACAATTTTGTTTTATATATATATGTATATGTAACACGCTGTAAAGTTCCACTGCTAATGTAATGGCTTTTCTGTAATGTTCCACTGCTAAGGTAATGGTTTCTCTGTAGCAGCAATGCTTGGGTTAGGACTAGAGATAACGGGGTATGTTAGCCAATGAGTGGGACATTGTTCTTTCTTGTGTGTCTGGGAGCCAGGAATTCACAGTCTTTTTGCCAGGGAGAGATGAGGAGAATAGACGCAAATGGACAGAGTTGGTAGACCGCTGGACAGAGTGGACTTGGAGCGAGGGTCCGAAGGTCAGCGACAGTTGCAGGAGGTCGATGGTGGATGAACGGCCTATTAGTGAGCTTCAATGTTTGAGTTTCATAAGAATGGGCCCTTTTTGTTTTTTTGTTTCTTTACTAACTATGTAGTCAAATTAAGAATTATAAAGCTCAATCATTTAATCGCATATTGTGTACTGTTTGATATTTCGTGGTACTGATTTGTAACAGGGGACATATGGAGCAGCATTCAGCCAAATGAGATTTCTTAAGTTTGGCCGGGCCTGGGGCGGGGCTATCATTCCCAATATTAAGCCACTAGCCAAAGCGTGAGTTACATATATATAAAAATTCAGTAGGACAGTGTAATCACTCAAGTCAAGGATGATGTTCTCCTAAGGGGTGTCTATGGTGGATCTTTAGATGCCTGTAGAGGTGTAGAGGCCGATCCAGGATATATTAAAAGGAGACTGCCTGTATGTGACTTTGTTTAACACATGAGCAGCCACCACATGGTCCTTGACAGATCAGGGTCAGGGTCCAGTAGCATAAAATGCAAGATGACTGGTGACCCTTCACTGCTGCAGCCTTCTTCCATCTTCACTGTTGTTGTGATGTGTCATCATCTTCTGCCAACTCCACCGTCGAGTTCTTGGTTGGATCGCTTTCTGGCTGGAACCTCCCCCTTCACCTTATGCCATGGGTGACCCTACCAGGCTCTAAGCACCAGATGGCTAAACTCGGGATGGCATATTCTCTGAGGATTGTCACTTTGTTGTAGTGGAGAGATGTGTGAATTCCCTTAATTTTTTTAAATATAACTTTTGGTGAATTGGGTGTAGGATTTCTCTATATGAAGAGAATTCTAGGATTCAGAGTTAAGTTTTGGCGTCATCTGTAAGAAGTTTGTATGTTCTCCTCATGAAGTGTGTGGGTTTCCTCCAGGTGCTCTGGTTTCCTCCCACAGTCCAAAGACATACTGGTTAGTAGGTCGTTGAGTGTATTTAAGGCAGAGCTTGACAGGTTCTTGATCGGACATGGTATTAATGGTTATGGGGAGAAGGCTGTGGAGTGGGGCTGAGGAGGGGAGGAAAGGATCAGTCATGATTGAATGGCGGAGCAGACTCAATGGGCCAGATGGCCTAATTCTGCCTATGTCTTATGGTCTTATGGTCATTGTAAATTGTCCTGTAATTAGGCTAAGGTTAGGTTGGTGGGTTGCTGGGCGACGCGGCTCATTGGTCTGGAAGGGTCTGTTCCGTGCTGTATCTCTAAATAAATAAACAAACAAAAAATAACCGGCCTGTTGTGACATGCAATGACTAGAATGTATCTACTCACTGTCAGGAAGGAGGAGAACTTGTCAACGCTGGTTAGAACTTGTAACATGTTTCCGTTACACGAATATCCATCGCCCACGTAATCCTCCTTACAGGTACACTCAACATCTGTACAGAAACACGAGCAACACTTGAATGAGTAACTATTGACCATTACGTAGAACATAGATGAGCTCAGCAACCGGACAGGCCAAACAGGATTCTACTTTTATACAAAATGTCTCTTTCCTGTCTGTCATCATTATCCGTTCATTCCCTTTATATTCACGTGTCTATCCAAAAGCTTCTTAGTCTCCAGCAAACTGCCTGCTTCCACCACACCCTCTGGTAATCCGTACCAGACATCTACCACTGTCTGTGTTGAAAACAGGGGCTTTTATAGAAAGATTAATGATTAGGTTTATTTGTCACATGTACAAAGTGTATATTGACACATAAAGTGAAACGCGTTGTGTAATTATCTAATTAATTGTTTATTTAATCAGATTTTTAAACATTTTAAATGTTTTTTACTATTGTTTAACTTTTTAAATATTTTTAAAATGAGCTTTATTTGTCACATGTACATCATCACATTAGAGTGAAATGTATCGCTTGTGTCAACGACCAACACAATCTGAGGATGTACTGGGGGCAGCCCACAAGTGTCATCATGCTTCCAGTGTGCCCGCAACTTACTAACCCTAACCCATACATCTAAGGTAATGCTTTATAAGGCACTGGTGAGGCCTTACTTGGGGCCCAAAACTGCTCACAATACTCTGTGTTTAAGATTTAAGAAAGGATGTGCTGATATTGGAGAGGAGGTTCACTGGAATGATTCTGGGAATGAAAGGGTTATCTTATGACGAGCAATTAATATTCTGGGCTGGAATTTAGAAGGGGTATCTCAATGAAACCTATCAAATGTTGAAAGGCCTACATAGAGTGGATTTGAGAGGATATTCCTATAGTGCAGGAGTCTAGGATCAGAGGGCACAGCCTCAGAATAGAGAGATGTCCATTTAGAATGGAGATGAGGAAGAATTTCTTTAGCCAGTGAGTGGTGATTCTGTGGAATTTGTTGCCACAGGGGGCTGGGGAGGCCAAGTCATTGAGTATAATTAAGGCCAAGGTTGATAGGTTCTTGATTAGTCAGGGTGTGAAAGGTTACCAGGAGAAGGCAGGAGAATGAGGTTGAGAGAAAAATGGATCAGCCAGGGTGAAATGGCAAAGCAGACTCGATGGGCCGAATGACCTAATTCTGCTCCTATGTCTTATGGTCTTTGGAATGTGGGAGGAAATGGGAGTGCCCGGAGTAAACTCACGCATTCACGGGGAGAATATACAAACTCCTCACAGAGAGAATATACAAATTCCTCACAGAGAGCAGCAGGAACTGAACTTTGATCACTGGTGCTCCTCACCTTTAAACTTCTCCCCCCAACAGAAAAGGTTTCCATGGTATGGAGTAAGATTGTTCTTACCCTTCATTCTGTAGCAGAAGACATCCCATTTTTCACTGGTGTTAACCCGGGGGCCATAGTCCACAATGCCCACGTGACCCTCACCGCATTTCGGATTGGAGTAACTGGTTGGATAAGATACCCTCTGTCCATTCAGCCAACCTGCTGCACACATGTGGTATCCCGCCTGAAATCAGAACCAGGAGGTCTTTCAACACAAGAGCCTGAAGATGCTGGAGTCTGGAGAAACACACAAAATGCTGGAGGAGTCCAGTCCAGATGATGGGTCTCGGCCTAAAACGCTCACTGTCCAATTGCCTCCACAATGCTGCCAAACCCACTGAGTTCTCCAGTGTTTCATCAAACGTTTTGAATGACCAACACACAAAACCGTGGAGAGATCCTGTTCAAAGGAAGGGCCTCAACTCAAAATGTTGTCTGTCCATTTCCCTCCGCGGATGCTTCCTGACTCATAGGGCTCTTCCAGTGTTTAGTGAGTAGATTATTCTACATGTTTGTTGAAACTGGTCCAGTTTAATACAAAACATGCTCAATGCAAAATTATTGCATATTGTAGCTACCAAGGCATGGATAAGGCAATTTACATTGGCTTAGGGCACAGCTAGGTATGTACAGATGAAAGGAAAACAAGAAGGAGTTGTGGAGAAGCTGGAGAGGTTCGCGGACAGCACAACCACTTTGGATGAAAATGCCATGGAATCAGACTGCCTGCCTGTGGTTCTGCATTAGAGAGACTGAGCATAAACTGGAGAGAAACAACTTCATTCTGTCTGGGCACTTGCAACACAGGGAAGGTGTTCGATAACACAGGAAAGGTCCTCCATTAACATAGGAAAGGTCCTAGATAACACAGGAAAGGTCCTAGATAACACAGAAGAGTCTCCCATTCTGCTCATCACCAGGCTCAAGGCCAGCTTCTATCCCACTGTCATCAGACTTCTCTCTTAGATGATAAGGGGAAATCTCGACCTCAAGTCTACCTCATCATGGCCTTGCGCCTTATTGTCTACCTGCACTGCACATTCTCTGGAACTGTAACATTCTGGTTTTGCTTGACCCCCGTACTACCTTGATGTACTGTTATTGTGAAATGATCTGCATAGACTACCTGTTAAAGTTTTTCACTATATCTCAGTACACAGGACAACAGCAAACCAATTACCAATGACCTCTCTCTAGCGATGAATGTGTAATTCCTCCTATAAGACCTTCAAAACCTGCAACCTCTATAGGCAAGAAGGATGTAGTGCAGGGAAACACCACAACCTGCAGGTTCCCATCCACATTGCACACCATCCTGATCTGGAAATATATCCCATTCCTTCATCATATCTTAGTCTAAATCCTGGATCTCTGTACCCAACAATACTCTGGAACCACTGTCACCAGAAAGACCACTGTAGTTCAAGAAGATGGGTTACCATCACCTTCTAGGGGGCAGTTAGGGATGGGAAATAAATGCCTTACCTCCAGCTTTCAAATCCCTTACTCTCCCCCTCCCCCTCCAGCTTTCAAATCCCTTACTCCCCTTCCTCCTCCAGCTTTCAAATCCCTTACTCACTCTTCCTTCAGTTAGTCCTGATGAAGGGTCTTGGCCTGAAACGTCGACTGCGCCTCTTCCTATAGATGCTGCTTGGCCTGCTGCATTCACCAGCAACTTTGATGTGTGTTGCCTTACCATTAATGCCTACTCCCCATGAAAGAACAAAAACCAATCTGCTTTAAGGATGCACAGAAAGAGGCAACAGACCTGTTGAGCGTAGGATAGCTGGTTGTAAGTAGCCAACACGGCTTCATGTCCACTGCATAGTTCACGTGCTTGAGTATAGTTAAGCTTGTATTGTCCCTTTGTAGATCGTAGATGGAAAACGCCCACTTTTTTGTCTAATGAAGAGAAAAAACACAGTTCAAACAGTATCCAGGACAAATTGAGCCTTTCGGTGACCTCAAAGTTTGTCATGGTAACACAAGATTGGACAACCTCAGACTAGAAGAATGTCCCCTCAGAACAGAGACGAGGAGGAATTTCTTTAGTCAGAGGGTGGTGAATCTGTGGAATTCTTTGCCACGGATGGCTGTGGAGGTCAAGTCATTGGGTACATTTAAAGCAGAGGTTGATAGGTTTTTGAGCAGTAATGGATTCAAAGGTTACGGGAAGAAACAGGAGAATGAGGTTGAGAGGGATAATAAATTGAGTAGACTCGATGGGCTGAATGGCCTAATTCTGCTCCTATGTCTTATGGTTTAAGAAAACAAATCTCAGGGTAGTATATGGTAACATACACTCAGTGGCCACTTTATTTTGCACCTTGTTTACCTAATAAAGTAGCCACTGAGCATATGTCTGTGGTCTTCTGCTGCTGTAGCCCATCCACTTTAAGATTCAGCCTGTTGTGCCCCCAGAGATGGTCTTCTGCACACCACTGTTCTAACACTGTTGACTTGATGGGTGGAATAGCATAATTCTGCTCCTACAACTGATAGTTTTATAGTCTTATCTGGTATTTTATAACAACAGAATAACAATTTGATTGTTACTTCTTATTATGCAATAAACAAAGTTACATTTTATTTATTTAGTTATTGAGATACACCCCCCCCCCCATATAATCACAGGACAGTTTACAATGACAAATTATCCTACATATTGGTACATTTTTGGACTGTGGGAGGAAACCCATGCGATCACAGGGAGAACGTACATACTCCTTACAGACAGTGACAGGAATTTTCTGATACTGTGCTTATCTTTTAACATGGACATGTAATGCTTTCACACATCACTGTTAAAGCTTGAATCTAGAGTCCTTTTGTTAATTCCTCAAAAAACTCTTCAATATATTCCATCTTTTATTCTCCTTAGAAAGTGGGTAACTTAGGATAAATATTTCACTAGAAAGGTGGCTAAGCTAACTTCCCAGTACTCTGTACTGCACTGGGGTGTGAGACTAGATATTTAAGTTTCAGTCTCTAGTGTGGAATTCTAAAGTTAATTCTTGTTGTAGGAAATTCTTCGGGCAGAGGGTAGTCTCCATTGTGGAGGGTTGTGGAGACTAAATCATTGGGGGCAGCACAATAATGTAGCGATTAGCACAATGCTTTACAGAACCAGTGGCTGGAAGATCAGGGTTCAATTCCCACCACTGACTGTAAAGAGTTTGTATGTTCTCCCTGCGACCACATGAGTTTCCTTTGGGTGTTCCAGTTTTCTTGCACGTACCAAAAACATATGGGTTAGGGTTAGTCAGTTGTGGGTGGGCTACATTTGCACCGGACACTTGCGGGCTTCCCCAGCACAGTCCTCGCCTGTGTTAGTCATTGACGTAAAATGATGCATTTCACTGTATGTTTTGATGTACATGTGACAAATAAAACTAATCTTCTATCTTTTTAAGCTTCTTTCATGAGATTGAAGGGTTGGAAAGATTGAAGGGTAATGGAGAACTTTCACAAGAGATGAGCTGAGCATTAATTATATTGAATAGTGGGGCAGGCTTGAAAGTCCAAATGGCATATCTCTAATGCTGGTTTCTCGGATCTTTAAATACAAATATTAAAATGCAGATAACACTTACCCTCAAAATGAAGGTCTGTGCATTTGGCGTTTGCGTGACATTTTCCATTGTCTTGGAGACATCGATTAACGAGAACCTCTTTGACTGTGCAGTTGGTTCCATCCCCAATGTAGTTATCTTTGCATGCACACTTGCGTCTGTTCTGTTGTAAAAGGGCATCAGGTTAACCAACAGTTAATGATGGCGTGTGTAGAGTATTCTCTGTTGATTTTGATTAGAAACTCATATTTGCAAGAAATGGCAGAGAGTTGTGGACACTGTTCAGCACTTCACGGAAACTCGTTTTCCCTCCAGGTACTTTGTCCACCCTTCTTGCAGTCTCACTGGCTTTCTTTCCACTTGCAATCTCATCGGCTTTCCACTCAACTTTGGATCAACTGGACAATAGCAATCCCTGTGTCAGGCTGCTATTTATTTATTACAGCTCAGCATTCAACATCGTCACCCCCTCAGTAATAATCAACAAAACTTGGGCTCCAATCCCACTCTGCAAATGGATCCTTATCTTCTCATCTGGAGACATTTTGGGACACTTTAGAGATTCTTAGATAGACACATGGATGAAAGCAAAATGGAGGACTCTGTGGGAAGAAGGGTAGACTGATCTTGGAGAAAGGTTAAAAGGCCAGCACCACATCATGGGCCCAAGTAATGTTCTATATTTCATGTTTCATGTTCTATGCCTCAGTAAAGCAGCCAGCATAATCAAAGACCTCATACACCCTGGGCATTCTCGCTTCTCCCCCTTCCCATCCTGCAGACAATACAAAAGCCCAAAAGCATGTACCACCAGGCTGAAGGACAGAGCTATCTCACTGTTTTTAAACTATTGAATGTTTCTATCATTCGTTAAGATGGATTCTTGACCTCACGTTCCACCTCCTTCTGGCCTTGCATCGTACTGTCTACTTGCACTATTCTGTGTCTGTATTGTAATAGTTTATTCTGCATTCTTTTATTGTTTTACCTTGTTTTACCTCAATGCACCATTGTAATGAATTGATCTGATTGGACGGTAATCAAGACAAATTTTTCACTTGGTACATGTGACAATACTAAACCAAGTTACAGGTTTAAATGCTTACCCTATGAAGCTTAACGGGAGTTGCAATTAAAGGACTTGTAACTTTGTGATTAGACTGAACAGTACAGCTATTTTGTCAAGGAGTTCAAAAAAGAGGTCTTCAAATTTTTAAGTGTTTGAAAAGAGTGGATGTAGAAATCCTTCTGGTTATTGGGATCAGCATTAGTATAGCTACAGGATAGTTTAAAATAAATAGAGTGCACAGGTTTAAGGTGCAAGGATTAAGATTTAACATAGTTATTGAGTAATGCAACATGCAAAAAGGCCCAACTTGACCGTTCTGACCATGGTGTCCACCAAGCTAGTCCCCATTGTTAGTGTTTGGCCTGTATCTTTCTAAACCCCTCCTATCCATTGGGATCCTGAGATGCAAACCTTTCCTACAAAGGGTAGTGTGTATATGGAATGAGCTGCCAGAGGAAGTGGCCGATACGGGTACAATTACATTGCTTAAAAGACATTTGGACAGGCACATGGATAGGAAAGGTTTATAGGTCAAATTCAGACAAATGGGACTAGCTGAGATGGACCCCTTGGTCAACAAGGACCAGCTGGGCCGAAGGGCCTGTTTCTGTGCTGTAGGACTCTATGACTCTAAATCCAATGGAGAATGTGAAAGGAAAGGATTGTCTCTTACCAATCGAGGAGACAGGGAACGAGAAATGAAGCCTATACAGAGAAGGATATATGGCTGAAAATATCTTGAGTAGAACCTAATAGACACATTGACCAGTTGGGTTAAGAAGCAGCCTCAGGTTATCACAAAGCACGCTACAGCAAAAATTTACTTCTTGACATGAATTACAGCTGCGTTAAGCAGTCCTGGTCTGCAAGATGCAGAGAATTGTGAACTCAACCAGACCATCGCGTAACGCTGCTCCCCTCTGTTGACTACGTCTGAATATCCTGCTGCCACGGGAAAGCAGCCAACATGATGAATGATTCCTCCCAGCCTGGTGGTCCTCTCTCCTCCCCCTATCCACCGGGTAAAGGATACAAAGCTTGGGAATACGTACCACAAGGCTCAAGGACAGCTTCTCTCTCACTACCAACAGGCCCTTGAGTGCCTCTCATACACTAAAGTTGAACTCTCGATCCCTCTGCCTACCTCCTCATGACCCTTGCACTTTATTTATCTGCCTGCATTGTACTTTCCCTGCAATTGCAACACTACCCTCAGAGGCCACTTTACTAGTTACCTCTTTTACCTGATAGAGTAGCCACTGTGTGACTGTTCATGGCCTTCTGCTGCTGTAGCCCACCTACTTCAAGGGTCGGCATTCAGAGGTGCTCTTCTGCACACCACTGTTGCAACATGTGGTTATTTGAGTTGCTGTCGCCTTCCTTGCGGCATGAAACAGTCTGGCCATTCTCCTCTGACCCCTTTCATTAACAAGGTGTTTTCACTCACAGAACTGCCGCTCACTCGATGTTTTTCACACCATTCTCTGTAAGCTCTAGAGACTTGTGAATGAAATTCCCAGAAGGTCACCAGTTTCTAAGATACTCAAACCACCCCATCTGGTACCAACAAACTTTCCACTGTCAGAGTCACTTAGATCTAATTTCTTCCCCATTCTAATGTTTGGTTTGAACAACAATTGAACCTCTTGACCATGTCTTCGTGCTTTTATGCTTTGAGTTGCTGCCACATGATTGGCTGATTAGATACTTGCATTAATGAGCAGGTGTACAGGTGTACCTAATAAAGCAGCAACTGGGTTTATGTTCTGCACTCTGTATTCTTTCACTACCTTATAGAATCATAGACCACTACAGCTTAGAAACTGGATCTTTGGCCCATCTAATCGATGCGAACCAGTTTTTCTGTCCAGTTTCATCTATCTGCACCTGGAACATAGCCCTCCATTACCCCCACCCCACCAACCATGTACTTATCCATTGAGAGTTGAGTCTCAATGGATAAGTACATTGTCAGTATTTGTCAGGGTTGACTATGGATATTGGGTCCTATCTGTCTAGATATGCAAGCCTGAGCAGTATGATATGGAGAGCAAGCTGTTGCCCATGTAGCAAATTCCTCCTCTCCACACATCTGAGGAGACCGATACAGTTTGGCACCAGAAGCATTGCAGGAGCTGCCAGTCAGCATTGAACTCAATGTAGGACTGCCTTACGGACTCCAGCCCCAGATTTTTTGCTCAGGGTTTCCTCTCGAAGCCTTCCCCATGAATGGGTATAGCTGCAAGGTAGTGGAGGTTTGAGATCAGAGTTTTCCTTCTCCTGGATGAGCTGCCAATCACGGCTGATGAGCTCCATCTGCCCGAAGCGACTGGTTTTAAAGCACCAGTAACCTGCCTTTGTCACTTCTCCTGTCAGTAGAAATGGTTCTGCCGGGCTTAGTAGCTAAGCCAAATGGGAGATTGGATCAGCTCATGATAGAATGGTGGGGCAGACTCGATGGGCCGAATGCCGGCTTCGGCTCCTTTGTGTTATGGTCTTATGTGAAGGCCAGGAGCTGGTCTTGGTTGTTAGAGACTATTTGGGGTGCACGCCATTGGGAGCACTTAATAAGTAGTGGGAGCTTGTCCCCATTACCAGCCCTGGCAATAACAACTTTAAGTAACTTCCCCTAAATGTTGATAACAAATCTGCATCCATCATATTCACCAGCAGCTCATTCCAGACTCAAGTTACTCTTAAATATTTCACCTTTCACCCTTAACCTAAGACCTCTAGTCCTATGTAATGACGTATGGAATGATCTCCCTGGATGGCACCAACAAAAAATCCTTTTCTCTTTATTTCACTATCTGTGACAATAATAAACCAATTCAATCCATGCCTGGGTCAAGGTTCACCAGAAGATTTATCGATTGGCTTTTTGTTTGCTATGTGTGACTATTTAAACATTCACGTTTATGCATATAGCAGATAAACTTGTTACTAAATTTCTCTGAGTCACTTTATGCTTACCGCGCCTGTCACTGTACAGACTGCATGTTCATGGCAGCCTCCGTTGTACCCATCCGCACACAGATCTATTGGGTCGCACACGTAGCCATCGCCAGAGTAGTCTCTTTGACATTTGCAGGTGACATTTACGCCAGTTTGGGAGCATTTGGCAAATTCCGAACAGCCTCCGTTATCCTGCCTGCACTGATTAACGACTGGATTGGGCGATAAGAAATAAAGTTAGTCAAAAGCGGCAGCAGAGCTTTGTACGCAGTGCGAACCCTAGACTCAGTAACAGTCACTTCCCCCAAGCAGTCAGACTAATCAACATGTCTGCCCATTAACCCACCCCACCACCAGCCACCATCATTACATCCACATCAGCCACTCCTCTGCACAGCCCCTCAGCACCCTTCACCACCCCCCCCATGCACTCACACCCCATACCTCTCTCCTACACTGATACAGTCACTGTTTTATTCGGTTGTCACACGTCCTGACGCTACCTAGAAGAGTTCCTCTTGCCAAGAGTCACTTTGGCACTTTATCGCCTCCTGTCTGAGACACCTTACGTACAGACACTCCTGCATCTAGCGTCACTTTATGTACATACAATCAATCTATGTATATAAGCCAATCTTGTGTGTATCCGTCCACACTCAACAGTTACTTGTACGTTGTGTTTTATAGGGTGCTCTTATATTTACATTTATTGTGTTTTTTACGCTGCATCAGATCCGGAGTAACAATCATTTTGTTCTCCTTTACACTCATGCACTGAAGAATGACAATAAACAATCTTTAATCTTGAATTGAATCTTAATTAGGGAAATGGGAGTGTGCAGGAGTAAGGCACTGAGAGAAAAAGTGAGCCATAATATTACTGAATGGCTCGAGGGGACCCTTCCTGCCCCCTTCTTCTACGCTTCTACAGCCTAAAGTAGTACTGCAGTAAAATATTCTCAAGGTATTTATTTATTTAGAAATACAGTGCAGAACAGGCCCCCCACCGTCCACCAGCCCACTGATTTAACACTAGCCTAGTCACAGGACAATTTGCAATAACTAATTAACCTACTAAACCGTCTTAGAATGACTTTTGGGTTTAGCACACATTTATATTTAGCAAATGACTTCTCAGCCACCAGTCTTCAAATCTGAATGTAAATTGTGGATTTAATTTAAATGACCAATAGATTCCTAAAAGCCATGAATCACAGACCAGACAATGCTGACTAAAATTCATTTAGACGTCCGTGGTGTGGGTACGTATCAGGAGGTGTGTGGTTTCAAAGAAGCATTGTAAG